>NC_048582.1:31857102-32457102 GCF_013265735.2 Oncorhynchus mykiss
GTCAAAGTAGTGCACTATATAAATAATCTCGTTCCCTGACACTTCCGGCAAAATAAGAAAGCCAATAAGATTGACGTGAAATTTACAGCGTGATAGGCATTGGCTTAATCGGCTTAATCTACCAACCAATCATCTCTTGCTACACCTTCCCCCACTTTTCTTGAGAACCTCTGTCATATCAGAGAGGAAGAGGTGAAGCAAGAGGTTTTACTTTGCCCAAAATCTGTCCTTGAAAAATAAGCCCACAATTGAGTAATTTTTTTGTCAAATTTGCTACTTGAGGCTTATTTGATCTAATCTAACTTTGGGGATGCTTAGGTTGTTACGAATGCACTGATATAAGTGGACACACGTGGTACTTCGTCAACTTTGGAAAAAAATCAATTTTACATCAGAGTATTGTGCCGGAGGGGATGGCAGCCATTTTACGGGCTCCTGACCAATTGTGCTATTTTGTGTTTTCTTGCTCTGTTTGTTACTTTTTTTTGTACATAATGTTTCCGCCATCGTTTCTTATGACAGAAAAGAGCTTCTGGACATCAGAACAGAGATTATTCACCTCGAACTCGACGAGGATTTATTCTTTATGAGTCTGACACAAAGGATATACTGCTCCTCCCGGACCAGGCCCAAATCCCCGTCATTTTGTGTGAAGAGGAGACGGCATTACAGAGGTCAAAGAGCCGGATGCATCGCGAGTCCGTGTTGATGAGTGGATAATCTGCCTTTAACCTTCTTTCTACTGGCGATCTGGAGAATAAACTGGATGAGTTCCATTTGAGACTATCCTATCAACAGGACATAAAAAAACGTAATATCCTGTGTTTCACCGAGTCAAGGACATGTATAATATACAGTTGCTGGGTTTTCCATGCATCGGCAAGACAGAACAGCAGCCTCCGGGGGAGGGGGGGGGGGGGGGGGTGGTGTGTGTCTCTTTTTCAACAACAGCTGGTGCGTGATCTTTAGTATTATGGAAGTATCAAGGTTTTGCTCACCTGAGTTTGAGTACCTCCTGATAAATTGTAGACCACAAATTGTAGACCACAGTTCCATCTGTATTCTTCATAGATGTCTATTTACCACCACAAATCGATCCTGGCACTAAGACCGCACTCAACGAGCTGTATAAAGCCATAAGCAAACAATAACATTTTTATCCAGAGCTCCTAGTGGCCGGGGACTTAAATCCAGGACAGCTGAAATTCTTTTTACCTAATTTCTACCAGCAATGCCACATGTGCAACTAGAGGAAAAATAGTCTAGATCAGTTTTACTCCACACACAGAGATGTGTACAAAGCTCTCCCTCCATTCATCCGATGGCATTGAGGAGTATACCACATCAGTAACCCGCTTCATTAATAAGTGCATCGACGACATTGTCCCCACAGTAAATGTACGTACATATCCCAACCAGAAGCCATGGATTACAGGCAACATCCGCACTGATCTAAAGGCAAGAGCTGCTGCTTTCAATGAACTGGACAGTAATCCGGACACTTATAAGAAATCCCGCTACGCCCTCCAACAAACCATAAAACAGGCAAAGCATCAATACAGAACTAAGATCGAATCCTACTACACCTGCTCTGACGCTCGTCAAATGTGACAGGGCTTGCAAACTACAAAGGGAAACCCAGCCACGAGCTGCCCAGTGACGCGAGCCTACCAGATGAGCCTTCTATGCATGTTTCGGGTCAAGCAACACTGAACCATGCATGAGATCACCAGCTGTTCTGGACAACTGTGTGATCACGCTCTCTGTAGCCGATGGGAGTAAGACCTTAACTTTTTTTAACATTCACAAGGCCGCAGGTCCAGACGAATTACCAGGATGCGTACTCAGAGCATGCACTGACCAGCTGGCAAGTGTATTCACTGACATTTTCAACCTCTCCCTAACCCAGTCTCTGTAATACCTACAGTACCGTTCAAAAGTTTGGGATCACTTAGAAATGTCCTTGTTTTTGAAAGAAAATCAAAACATTTTGTTCATTAAAATAACATCAGATTGATCAGAAGTACATTGTAGACATTGTTAATGTTGTAAATGACTACTATAGCTGGAAACGGCAGATTTTTTTTATGGAATATCTACATAGGCGTACAGAGACCCATTATCAGCGACCATCACTCCTGTGTTCCAATGGCACGTTGTGTTAGCTAATCCAAGTTTATCATTTAAAAAGGCTCATTAGAAAACCCTTTTGCAATTATGTCAGCACAGCTGAAAACTAGTTGTGATTATAGAAGCAATAAAACTGGCCTTCTTTAGACTAGTTGAGCATTTGTGGGTTCGATTACAGGCTCAAATTTGCCAGAAACTAAGAACTTTCTTCTGAAACTCGTCAAGTCTATTCTTGTTCTGAGAAATTAAGGCTATTCCATGCGAGAAATTGCCAAGAAACTGAAGATCTCGTACAACGCTGTGTACCACTCCCTCCACAGAACAGCACAAACTGGCTCTAACCAGAATAGAAAGAGGAGTGGGAGGCCCCGGTGCACAACTGAGCAAGAGGACAAGTACATTAGAGTGTCTAGTTTGAGAAACAAATGCCTCACAAGTCCTCAACTGGCAGCTTCATTAAATAGTACCCACAAAACACCAGTCTCAACATCAACAGTGAAGAGGCGACTCCGGGATGCTGGCCTTCTAAGCAGAGTTCCTTTGTCCCGTGTCTGTGTTCTTTGTCCCGTGTCTGTGTTCTTTTGCTTATTTTTATTGGCCAGTCAGAGATATGGCTTTTTCTTTGCAACTCTGCCTAGAAGGCCAGCATCCCGGAGTCACCTCTTCACTGCTGACGTTGAGACTGATGTTTTGCGGGTACTATTTATTGTGTGCGTCACACACGCACACACACACATCTGCACACACATTCACATTCCTTCACACTCTTCACATATGCTGCTGTTACTCTCTTTTTATTATCTATGCATAGTCACTTTACCCCACCTACATGTACATATTACCTCAACTAACCAGTACCTCTTGTATATAGCCTTGTTATTATTTTATTGTTTTCTATTTTTCCTTTTAGTTTATTGAGCATTTTTTTCTTACTCTTTTAAAACTCTGCAAAACTCTGCTAAGGGCTTGTGAGTAAGCATTTCACGCTGTTGTATTCGGCGCATGTGATAAATACAATTTGATTTGAGTAGTGCCTGTTGTCATAGAGGACTCATCATTAACCCATTTTAACATGGACATTGCCATTGAAGGCGTCCACCATTTGAAAGTAGTCAACTGGGTGGGGATTTCTATGTTGGGAGCATTCAGCCAATGAAAAACAAGAACATTTACTACTTTAAAATTGAGATGGCCTCAATGGTGCTGCCCATTCTGTAACAGATCAAAATATGAGTACTCTATCTAGCTCTATGGCCTGCGCATCTCCCCTTTCATTGGCTAGAATGGTCCCACCTGATCTCGCCACCTCCTGACTGCCTGCCTTCCATCTTTGAGGACATGTATCCCCCCGACAAACAAAAAAAACACTTTGTTTGTCGTAGACGGACAAGATTAATATGAGCTGAGAGGAGAGTTCTTAATGAGTTCAGGAAGCCAAGCTTGAGCTCAGATGTTCACAGTGATGGGGAAAGACGTTTTGAAAAAATATGCACATTTTCTCTAACACTAAACATACAAATATGTATTTTACATAAGGAAGGTCAAATCTTATAGTTAGTCGTTTTTTTATAATTTGATGATGCTATATTTGGAAAGCATATGTAATTTCTAGCCTTATTCATACAGTTTTGTTGAATAGAAAATACATTGTATAAAATATTCCATATTTGTACTGTGTACTTGAGCATTCGTCCTCAAAAGCTACTATAATTCAGCAATTTATGACTATTTTTACCAGAAAGGTGAGATTCTGCATCACTAGTTATTGTTTATGGCACTCGCATGATAAATAATTACTTTTGGGGATGACGTAGATTACATTTCCGATTACATTTAGTTACATTTAACTGGTTTTAAGGGTGCAGGCTTTCTTCTCAGTTAAGCCATTCGCTAGCTATGTTTTTTTGCTAATTAGCTAGATGGAAGTTGTGTTTTTGCAATCCCACTGGCAGAAGTTCATGCCTGAGTCATGCCTCCATTTGTAATTCGCTACATTTAAATGATGGCAAACACTTTACTCTGTAGGTCACTCCCATAGAATTATATGACCACTCCCACTAGGCCCACTTTGATTAGTGATTAGCCTGGGGATGCAGAGCAGCCTAATACATACCTACCGAGCTCAACTGGCCAACTGGCTGTATTGTTATGATTTGATTTGATTTGCTGTGTGTAACTGTCCCTTCTCTCTTTGAATGTGTCTCTTGAAAAGAGAGGTAAGGGCTGTGAGCATGAGGACAACAACCAGAGGGGAGCAGAGTGGTTGAGAGACAGCTGAAGGACATGCCACTGCCACTTAGTCAGGGAAAGTAAGTGCAGCTAGAATGAGTGAGCATGGTGCCCCAAACACAAGGCCAGACAGGCTAATCTCTCTGTTACACACACACACACACACATACACATACACATTCACACACACACAGTATTCTACTTTGGAAGATTCTGTACATTTAAACCATGTATTTTACTTCCCAGATTTGATTAAAATATAAGCAATAAAAACATGTTTACTTCTCTTTAAACAACAATAACATATTTATATTATCATAGCAAACTGTTTTTATTGCTCAATTACTTGTATCTTTTGCATAAACTATAGGCTGACGTCATGGCCATTGTTGATGCATTATGAGGCACAGTGAGTTACAGTCTAGATACTCCCAGCTGTGTTGATAGAATCATCATATTAATATTTGTGAGATAGATCACACTTTAGAATGTTTATAGAAAGTGCTCTATCTTGAAAAAGTCACCGCTGACATGCATCTTTTTTTAAATATTTCTAAATCAACACCAGACAAATGAGCAATTAGTAAAATATCCCTTTTAATGTGATTTTAATGTAATGATAACTACAATCTGTAGTTATCTCAGGCTTCTATTTTGTCAACAGTGAAATTACTACAATATGACAAAATAGATGATAATTATGTACATAACAAACCCTGGCATTGTAGTGGTTTTCTGGAAATGGTCAACCCCAAATATTTGTCTTTTTTCTCTTATTTTTTCATTGAAATGCACCATCTGAAATAATCTCCTGCCAATTAAAAAAAAAAACATCTAAACGTCAGTCATTATATTTTATCATTAAGTTGAGTAAGATGAAGTCAAAGGGTAGTTTAAAGTTCTTGGTCCTTTATCCATGCATGTGCACAGGGATGGAAGATAGGATTTAAGGACGGATGACAGATGGTAATCTCACCATTCGAGGGGAAATGAAGTGGTTTGGGTTGGGTACAAGTGTCACGTTCTGACCTTTATTTCCTTTGTTTTGTATTTATTTAGTATGGTCAGGGCGTGAGTTGGGTGGGCAGTCTATGTTTGTTTTTCTAGGTTTTGGGTATTTCTATGTTTCGGCCTAGTATGGTTCTCAATCAGAGGCAGGTGTCATTAGTTGTCTCTGATTGAGAATCATACTTAGGTAGCCTGGGTTTCACTGTGTGTTTGTGGGTGATTTTTCCTGTCTCTGTGTTTGCACCAGATAGGACTGTTTAGGTTTTCGCACATTTATTGTTTTGTTAGTTATTTCATGTCTAGTTCCTATATTAAAGAAACATGAATAACCACCACGCTGCATTTTGGTCCGCTTCTCCTTCACCACAGGAAAACCCTTACAACAAGATTGGCAAAATGAGAAACACCACTGGCTATTTAAAACTGGGACATTGTGGTTTTGGCGAGAGCTCATAAATGTGAGAAAATATTGTACAGTATGTGATTCTTTGAATTGCCATGATTATTTAAATGGACAAATTTTACATTTTTTTTTACCCGCATGTCACGTGCAACCAGGGGGGGGGGGGGGGGTCCTAGACCACCTTTACTCCACACACAGAGATGCATACAAAGCTCTGCCCCGCCCTCCATTTTGCAAATCTGACCATAATTCTGTCCTCCTGATTCCTGCTTACAAGCAAAAACTCACTCAATACGGAAGTGGTCAGATGACACGGATGCTACACTACAGGACTGTTTTGCTAGCACAGACTGGAATATGTTCCGGGATTCATCCAATGGCATTGAGGAGTACACCATCTCAGTCATCGGCTTCATCAATAAGTGCGTCGATGACGTCATCCCCACAGTGACTGTGCGTACATATCCCAACCAGAAGCCATGGATTACAGGCAACATCCACGTCAAGCTAAACGCTAGAGCTGCCGCTTTCAAGGAGCGGGAGACTACTCCGGACGCTTATGAGAAATCCTGCTATGCCCTCAGATGAACCATCAAATAAGCAAAGCGTCAATACAGGATTAAGATTGAATCCTACTACACCGGCTCTGATGCTCGTCGGATGTGGCAGGGCTTGAAAACTATTACGGACTACAAAGGGATACCCAGAGGCGAGCTACCCAGACGCGAGCTACCCAGTGATGCGAGCCTCCCAGACGAGGTAAATGCCTTTTATGCTCGGTTCGAGGCAAGTAACACTGAAGCATGAACGATAGCACCAGCTGTTCTGGATGACTGTGTGATCTTGCTCTCAGTAGCCGATGTGAACAAAACCTTTAAACAGGTCAACATTCACAAAGCCACTAGACCAGACGGATTACCAGGACGTGTACTCAAAGCATGCGTGGACCAATTGTCAAGTGTCTTCACTGACATTTCCAACCTCTCCCAGAAAGAGTCTAATACCTACAGTTGAAATCGGAAGTTTACATACACTTAGGTTGGAGTCATTAAAACTTGTTTTTCAACCACTCTACAAATTTGTGAACAAACTGTAGTTTTGGCAAGTCGGTTAGGACATCTACTTTGTGCATGACACAAGTAATTTTTCCAACAATTGTTTACAGACAGATTATTTCACTTATAATTCACTGTATCACAATTCCAGGGGGTCAGAAGTTTACATGCACTAACTTGACTGTGCATTTAAACAGATTGGAAAATTCCAGGAAAGGATGTCATGGCTTTAAAAGATTCTGATAGGCTAATTGACATAATTTGAGTCAATTGGAGGTGTACCTGTGGATGTATTTCAATGCCTACCTTCAAACTCAGTGCCTCTTTGCTTGACATTATGGGAAAATTAAAAGAAATCAGCCAAGACCTCAGAAATAAAATGGTAGAGCTCCACAAGTCTGGTTCATCCTTGGGAGCAATTTCCAAATGCCTGAAGGTACCACGTTCATCTGTACAAACAATAGTACACAAGTATAAACACCATAGGACCACGCAGCCATCATACCGCTCAGGAAGGAGACGCGTTCTGTCTCCTAGAGATGAACGTTGTCGTGGAATAATCATAATTTGTTGGTAACATATGTAAGATGTTTTATATTCATCATATGTTTGTAAATTACTTCTCATCAAGAATGTTATTTTTGTATAATACTGTTGCAGGGTTTGCAGTATCTGTTCTATGTCAAGACTAAGTTGTTTGGGCTAGAGAGAGGGGAGAGGTCAAGTGTGTATCTCTTGGCTCCACAATGTCTGTGTGCCAGTCAGTGTGTCGCTGTGATCTTGTCAAGATAGGATTGGTTGTATTTAGAGTTGGTTGTATCTAAATGACAATTTGATATTTGCCTGTTGATATGGAGGATTGGTTTATGGTTCTGGGGTTTGAGTAAGGAGAGCTGAACGATTTATTATGTCTATGCTGTCTGACTATGTGTGTTCTTTGCTATTAAAGGATGGCAGTTGCAATGCAGAATGGGCTCTCAGAGAATTCATGGTTAGACACTGAATTGCCTGAGAGTCACAGGATTGTGATAGAGCTGATATAATTAAAGATGGACTTTGATAACTAACTCTGACTTGTGTGTGGTTTGCTCCCATGATTTGGTAAATAGAGGAAATTTCCACGACAACGTACTTTAGTGCGAAAAGTGCAAATCAATCCCAAAACAACAGCAAAGGACCTTGTGAAGATGCTGGAGGGAACAGGTACAAAAATATCTATATCCACAGTTAAATGAGTCCTATATCGACATAACCTGAAAGGCCGCTCAGCAAGGAAGAATCCACCTCTCCAAAACTGCCGTAAAAAAGCCAGACTATGGTTTGCAATTGCACATGGGGACAAAGATCATACTTTTTGGATGTCCTCTGGTTTGAGAAAACAAAAAATAGAACTGTTTGGCCATAATGACCATTTATGTTTGGAGGAAAAAGGGGGAGGGGTGCTTTGTTGCAGGAGGAACTGGTGCACTTCACAAAATAGATGGCATCATGAGGTAGGAAAATTATGTGGATATGATGAAGCAACATCTGAAGACATCAGTCAGGAAGTTAAAGTTTGGTCGCAAATGGGTCTTCCAAATGGACAATGACCCCAAGAATACTTCCAAAGTTGTGGCAAAATGGCTTAAGGACAACAAAGTCAAGGAATTGGAGTGGCCATCACAAAGCCCTGACCTCAATCCTATAGAACATTTGTGGGCAGAACTGAAAAAGCGTGTGCGAGCAAGGAGGCCGACAAACCTGACTCAGTTACACCATCTCTGTCAGGAGGAATGGGCCAAAATTCACCCAACTTATTGTGGGAAGCTTGTGGAAGGCTACCCGAAACGTTTGACCCAAGTTAAACAATTTAAAGGCAATGCTACCAAATACTAATTGAGTGTATGTAAACCTCTGACCCACTGGGAATGTGATGAAATTAATAAAATCTGAAATAAATAATTCTCTCTACTATTATTCTGACATTTCACATCCTTAAAATAAAGTGGTGATCCTAACTGACCTGAAACAGGGAATTTTTACTCTGATTAAATGTCAGGAATTGTGAAAAACTGAGTTTAAAAGTTTTTGGCTAAGGTGTATGTAACCTTCCGACTTCAACTGTACATGTTTCAAGCAGACCACAATAGTCCCTGTGCCCAAGGAAGCGAAGGTAACCTACCTAAAGAAAAATAACCGCCCTGTGGAGCACACACATCGGTAGCCATGAAGTGCTTTGAAAGACTGGTCATGGCTCACATCAACAGCATCCTCCCGGACACTATAGACCCACTCCAATTCGTCTATTGCCCCAACAGATCCAAACATGACTCAAACTCAATCACACTCCACATTGCCCTTTCTCACCTGGACACAAGGAACATCTATGTGAGAATGCTGTTCATTGACTACAGCTCAGCATTCAACACCATAGTGCCCACGAAGCTCATCACTAAGCTAAGGACTCTGGGACTAAACACCTCCTTCGGTAACTGGATCCTGGACTTCCTGACGGGCCGCCCCCTAGGTGGTAAGAGTAGGCAACAGCACGTCTGCCACGCTGATCCTTAACACTGGGGACCCTCAGGGGTGTGTACTTAGTCCCCTCCTGTATTCCCTGTTCACCCACAACTGCGTGCCCGAACACGACTTCAACACCATAATTAAGTTTGCTGACGACACAACAGTGGTAGGTAGGCCTGATCACCCACCAACAACGATGAGACGGCCTATAGGAAGGAGGTCAGAAAACTGGCAGTGAGGTGCCAGAACAACAACCTCTCCCTCCATGTGAGCAAGACTAAGGAGCTGATCGTGGACTACAGGAAAAGGCGGGCCGAACAGGCCCCCATTAAGATCTACATGGCTGTAGTGGAGCGGGTCGAGAGTTTCAAGTTCCTTGGTGTCCACATCACCAACGAACTATCATGGTCCAAACATACCAAGATAGTCTTGAAGAGGGCACAACAAAACTTTTTCCCCCTCAGGAGACAGAAGATTTGGCGTGGGTCCCCAGATCCTCAAAAGGTTCTACAGCTGCACAATCGAGAGCATCCTGACCGGTTGCATCACCGCCTGGTATGGCAACAGCTCGTCATTTGACAGTAAAGCGCTACAGAGGGTAGTGCGAACGGCCCAATACATCACTGGGGCCAAGCTACCTGTCATCCAGGACCTATAGTGGGGCAAAAAAGTATTTAGTCAGCCACAAATTGTGCAAGTTCTCCCACTTAAGAAGATGAGAGAGGCCTGTAATTTTCATCATAGGTACACTTCAACTATGACAGACAAAATTATTGAAAAAATCCAGAAAATCACATTGTAGGATTTTTAATGAATTTATTTGCAAATTATGGTGGAAAATAAGTATTTGGTCATCTACAAACAAGCAAGATTTCTGTCTCTTACAGACCTGTAACTTCTTCTTTAAGAGGCTCCTCTGTCCTCCACTCGTTACCTGTATTAATGGCACCTGTTTGAACTTGTTATCAGTATAAAAGACACCTGTCCACAACCTCAAACAGTCACACTCCAAACTCCACTATGGCCAAGACCAAAGAGCTGTCAAAGGACACCAGAAACAAAATTGTAGACCTGCACCAGGCTGGGAAGACTGAATCTGCAATAGGTAAGCAGCTTGATTTGAAGAAATCAACTGTGGGAGCAATTATTAGGAAATGGAATACATACAAGACCACTGATAATCTCCCTCGATCTGGGGCTACACGCAAGATCTCACCCCGTGGGGTCAAAATGATCACAAGAACGGTGAGCAAAAATCCCAGAACCACACGGGGGGACCTAGTGAATGACCTGTAGAGAGCTGGGACCAAAGTAACAAAGCCTACCATCAGTAACACACTACGCCGCCAGGGACTCAAATCCTGCAGTGCCAGACGTGTCCCCCTGCTTAAGCCAGTACATGTCCAGGCCCGTCTGAAGTTTGCTAGAGAGCATTTGAATGATCCAGAAGAAGATTGGGAGAATGTCATATGGTCAGATGAAACCAAAATATAACTTTTTGGTAAAAACTCAACTCGTCGTGTTTGGAGGACAAAGAATGCTGAGTTGCATCCGAAGAACACCATACCTACTGTGAAGCATGGGGGTGGAAACATCATGCTTTGGGGCTGTTTTTCTACAAAGGGACCAGGACGACTGATCCGTGTAAAGGAAAGAATGAATGGGGCCATGTATCGTGAGATTTTGAGTGAAATTCTCCTTCCATCAGCAAGGGCATTGAAGATGAAACGTGGCTGGGTTTTTCAGCATGACAATGATCCCAAACACACCGCCCGGGCAACGAAGGAGTGGCTTCGTAAGATGCATTTCAAGGTCCTGGAGTGGCCTAGCCAGTCTCCAGATCTCAACCCCATAGACAATCTTTGGAAGGAGTTGAAAGTCCGTGTTGCCCAGCAACAGCCCCAAAACATCACTGCTCTAGAGGAGATCTACATGGAGGAATGGGCCAAAATACCAGCAACAATGTGTGAAAACCTTGTGAAGACTTACAGAAAATGTTTGACCTCTGTCATTGCCAACAAAGGGTATATAACAAAGTATTGAGATAAACTTTTATTATTGACCAAATACTTATTTTCCACCATAATTTGCAAATAAATTCATTAAAAATCTTACAATGTGATTTTCTGGATTTTCTTTTCTAATTTTGCCTGTCACAGTTGAAGTGTACCTATGATGAAAATTACAGGCCTCTCTCATCTTTTTAAGTGAGAGAACTTGCACAATTGGTGGCTGACTAAATACTTTTTTTGCCCCACTGTATATAATAGGAGGTGTCAGAGATAAGCCCATACAATTGTCAGAGACTTCAGTCACCCAAGTTATATACTGTATTCTCTGCTACCGCACGGCAAGCGGTACCGGAGCACCAAGTCTAGGACCAAAAGGCTCCTCAACACCTTCTACCCCCATAAGACTGCTGAACAATTCATTAAACCACCACCGGACAATTTACATTGGATTGGAAGTGGATTTAACCGGTGACATTAATAAGGGATCATAGCTTTCACCTGGTCAGTCTGTCATGATTGTTTTGTATACTTGGTGCATATGCTGCATTTGTAACAAAGTGGGGAAAGGGAATTTACCACTATATACAGTGCATATGGAAAGTTTTCAGACCCCTTGACTTTTTCCACATTTTGTTACATTACAGCCTTATTTTAAAATAGATTTTAAAACATTAAATCCTCTACACACAATCTACACACAATAACCCATAATCACAAATCAAAAACAGGTTTTTAGAAATGTTTTCAAATTTATAAAAAATAAACTGAATTATCACATTTTATATAAGTATTCAGACCCTTTACTCAGTGCTTTATTGAAGCACCTTTGGCAGCGATTACAGCTTTGTCTTCTTGGGTATGACGCTACAAGATTGGCACACATGTATTTGTGGCGTTTCTCCCATTCGTCTCTGCAGATCCTCTGTCAAGTTGGATGAGGAGCGTCGCTGCACAGCTTTTTTTTAGGTCTCTCCAGAGATTTTCGATCGGGTTCAAGTCCGGGCTCTGGCTGGGCCGTACAAGGACATTCAGAGACTTGTCCCGAAGCCACTCCTGCATTGTCTTGGCTGTGTGCTTAGGATTGTTGTCCTGTTGGAAGGTGAACCTTCGCCCCAGTCTGAGGTCCTGAGTACTCTGGTGCAGATTTTCATCAAGGATCTCTCTGTACTTTGTGCAGTTCATCTTTCCCTTGATCCTGACTAGTCTCCCAGTCCCTGCCGCTGAAAAACATCCCCACAGCATGATGCTGCCACCACCATGCTTCACCGTAGGGATGGTGCCAGGTTTCCTCCAGACGTGACGCTTGGCATTCAGGCCAAAGAGTTCAATCTTGCTTTCACCAGACCAGAGAATATTGTTTCTCGTGGTCTGAGAGTCTTTAGGTGCCTTTTAGCAAACTCCAAGTGGGCTGTCATGTGCGTTTTACTGGGGAGTGGCTTCCGTCTGACCACTACCATATAGGCCTGATTGGTGGGGTAATGCAGAGATGGTTGTCCTTCTGGAAGGTTCTCCAAACTCTGGAGCGCTGTCAGAGTGACCAATGCCCTTCTCCCCCGATTGCTCAGTTTGGCCGGGCGGCCATCTCTAGGAAGAGCCTTGGTGGTTCCAAACTTCTTTCATTTAAGAATGATGGAGGCCACTGTGTTATTGGGGACCTTCAATGCTGCAGACATTTTTTGGTACCCTTCCCCAGAACTGTGCCTCTTCTTCTTTTTTTTTTCTACTCTTTTTTTTTTAGCTTTGTCATTATGGTGTATTGTGTGTAGATTGCTGAGGAATATGTTTTATTTAATCAATTTTAGAATAAGGCTGTAACTTAATTTAATGTGGGAAAAGTCAAGGGGTCTCAATACTCTCCGAAGGCACTGTATACATATTCTACATTGTAATACACTACCCCTACATGCCATTGTGTGCTGGAGCAATGGGTTTATTTTTCCACTGTCATGTAGGCCTACACATTCATATCCTATGCATAACTACTTTTCCCTGATGGAGGGAAACGAGGGAAAACATACAACTTCAGTTGAAGACTTAAAATCATGCCTGACAAGACCAATGAAATCATAAGCGTATCCTATTATAGTGTGGATACAGGAGTAGCCTATTCTATAATAATGGTGCTGTATGTGGTGCTAGTATTATTTATCTAATTGATAAATGAAAGTGTAAATGTGGATGGTACACAGTACTGATTACAGTATTGTATAAGCAGTGGTGTAAAGTACTTAGGTAAAAAAATACTTTAAAGTACTACTTAAGTATTTTGGGGGGGTATCTGTACTCTACTATTTATATATTTTTTAAACTTTTACTTTTACTCCACTACATTCCTAAAGAAAATAATGTAGTTATTACTCCAAACACTTTCCCTGACACTCAAAAGTACTCGTTATTTGAATGCTTATTAAGACAGGGAAATGGTCCAATTCACACACTAATCAAGAGAACATCCCTGGTCATCCCTACTGATGATCTGGTGGACACACTAAACACACATGCTTCGTTTGTAAATTATGTCTGAGTATTGGAGTGTGCCCCTATCTATCAGTACATTTTTTAAAAAACAAGAAAATGGTGCCTTTTGGTTAGCTTAATATAAGGAATTTGAAATGATTTATACTTTTACATTTGATGCTTATTTGAGGAATTACATTTACATTTGATGCTTTTGATAAAATCAAATACTTTTAGACTTACTCAAATATTATTTTACTGGGTGACTCACTTTTACATGTCATTTTCTATTAAGGTATCTTTACTTTTACTCAAGTATGACAATTGGGTACTTTTTCCTCCACTGTGTATAAGATACATACAGGAGTAGCCTATAGTCTTCAATAATAACTTAATTGAATGTGCTGTAGTATAATTGATTTAATGAATGAATTAAATTGTATATGGGCATGGGTAGGTTACTTCATTCAGTGAATACTGAATGTCTCGCTATCTCTGGGAGCATGTTACTGAAGGCTTTTCAGCTGTTAAACTATGGCAATGTCGAACTAATTTCTAAGTCGATCTTTCTTTTAGTCAAAAAGATGTGGGTGAGCCAGGGCAACCAATCATCCACCACTCCCACTGCTCTCCCTCCACAAGCAAACACATCCTCTCCTCCTGTTCAACTACATACAGTGCCTTGCGAAAGTATTCGGCCCCCTTGAACTTTGCGACCTTTTGCCACATTTCAGGCTTCAAACATAAAGATATAAAACTGTATTTTTTTGTGAAGAATCAACAACAAGTGGGACACAATCATGAAGTGGAACGACATTTATTGGATATTTCAAACTTTTTTAACAAATCAAAAACTGAAAAATTGGGCGTGCAAAATGATTCAGCCCCCTTAAGTTAATACTTTGTAGCGCCACCTTTTGCTGCGATTACAGCTGTAAGTCGCTTGGGGTATGTCTCTATCAGTTTTGCACATCGAGAGACTGACATTTTTTCCCATTCCTCCTTGCAAAACAGCTCGAGCTCAGTGAGGTTGGATGGAGAGCATTTGTGAACAGCAGTTTTCAGTTCTTTCCACAGATTCTCGATTGGATTCAGGTCTGGACTTTGGCTTGGCCATTCTAACACCTGGATATGTTTATTTTTGAACCATTCCATTGTAGATTTTGCTTTATGTTTTGGATCATTGTCTTGTTGGAAGACAAATCTCAGTCCCAGTCTCAGATCTTTTGCAGACTCCATCAGGTTTTCTTCCAGAATGGTCCTGTATTTGGCTCCATCCATCTTCCCATCAATTTTAACCATCTTCCCTGTCCCTGCTGAAGAAAAGCAGGCCCAAACCATGATGCTGCCACCACCATGTTTGACAGTGGGGATGGTGTGTTCAGCTGTGTTGCTTTTACGCCAAACATAACGTTTTGCATTGTTGCCAAAAAGTTCAATTTTGGTTTCATCTGACCAGAGCACCTTCTTCCACATGTTTGGTGTGTCTCCCAGGTGGCTTGTGGCAAACTTTAAACAACACTTTTTATGGATATCTTTAAGAAATGGCTTTCTTCTTGCCACTCTTCCATAAAGGCCAGATTTGTGCAATATACGACTGATTGTTGTCCTATGGACAGAGTCTCCCACCTCAGCTGTAGATCTCTGCAGTTCATCCAGAGTGATCATGGGCCTCTTGGCTGCATCTCTGATCAGTCTTCTCCTTGTATGAGCTGAAAGTTTAGAGGGACGGCAGGTCTTGGTAGATTTGCAGTGGTCTGACACTCCTTCCATTTCAATATTAACGCTTGCACAGTGCTCCTTGGGATGTTTAAAGCTTGGGAAATCTTTTTGTATCCAAATCCGGCTTTAAACTTCTTCACAACAGTATCTCGGACCTGCCTGGTGTGTTCCTTGTTCTTCATGATGCTCTCTGCGCTTTTAAAGGACCTCTGAGACTATCACAGTGCAGGTGCATTTATACGGAGACTTGATTACACACAGGTGGATTGTATTTATCATCATTAGTCATTTAGGTCAACATTGGATCATTCAGAGATCCTCACTGAACTTCTGGAGAGAGTTTGCTGCACTGAAAGTAAAGGGGCTGAATAATTTTGCACGCCCAATTTTTCAGTTTTTGATTTGTTAAAAAAGTTTGAAATATCCAATAAATGTCGTTCCACTTCATGATTGTGTCCCACTTGTTGTTGATTCTTCACAAAAAAATACAGTTTTATATCTTTATGTTTGAAGCCTGAAATGTGGCAAAAGGTCGCAAAGTTCAAGGGGGCCGAATACTTTCGCAAGGCACTGTACATACCCCTGTACAGGACTGTACATGTGCTCATCTCAGTGCAACATGATCCATCCAAGCCCTCCGCTGAACACCTAAAATGTGAGAAATGTAAGCAAAATACTACGTGTGTGTGTGGATGGATGGAGCTTGAAGAAAAGACGTGTGATGTGCCCCTCTGTCAATGTTGAAATGCCATAAATGGAAGATGGCAAAGGAGATAGTAATGTGTGAGAGAGCATATGAAAATAAAGACCCCATGGGATTTAAAATGAATGTGCCCTCTTGTCTCCTTTTTTTTTTTTTTTTTCGTTTGAGGATGCTCCAGTAACCCTGGAACACTGCTATTTAGATCTGATCAGAGGTTGATGAAAACCTTCAAAGGTGATGGTGCTATGTTGCGTGTTATCTTGAATACCAGGCAGGTGTTTGAGTACAGAATGAAATGGTGTAAACTGAAAAGGTTGAACTTGAGTACACTCTTTGAAAAAGGGGTTTCAACAGGGTTCTTTGGCTGTCACCAAATGATAACCATTTTTGGTTCCAGGTAGAAGTCTTTTTTGGTTCCAGTAAGAACCCAGTTCTACCTAGGCACAGACGGGGTTCTACCTGGAACCGAAAAGGGTTCTCCTAAAGGGACAGCGGAATAATCATTTTAGGTTTTAGAAAACATTTTTTTTTTCTGAGTGTAGGCCTATAATGCAGTGGTGGTTCCATGGCTGTCTGGGGAAAAAAATGTTGTTGGTGGTGGTGAGTTAAGATCATCAGAAATACTATGAAACATCCCCCCTTTTAGCACACATTTGCAAGCAGGCAAAGTAGCCTTCTATGTGTGCGGAAGCATGTGTGATCACTCAACATTAACAAGACCGACAACAAAAAAAAACAATGAAGAAAATATTATGAAATAACACAAAACTTGTTGATCAGTTTGAATTGCATGAACATAAATTACAGTAAATCCAACATTGTAGAGTATAAAAAATTGAATTAATGGTCAACATTTACTGGTGCTGATATAACGGGGAATTGATCAACATTAATAAAGGGTAGCCTAAACAATTCACACAATGACACCATAAATGTGCACGATTTGTCGGGAGACAGAAAATGCCTTTTAGTGTCTTCGCCACACACACATTCCCTCCTTTCTAGACATTTTTTAATTAATATACTCACATAGCATGATCTTTACAAGGAATAGGCCTAAACCTAACCTTAAAAAATGTGGTGAGGTATAAAGCCCCCATCGACTGATTGCGGGTCACCATTATGTAGTTTGAGGGAAATTATGCAACCATTATGTAGAAGTTATGTTCAATATAATAAAACTAAAGTTATCCATCTGACTCCATAATTATGTGAATAAATGCAACAGGCACTGTGCGTCTCTGGAAGATCTATCTAGTCAAGGTAGCGAACCTTGCATCAACCACTAAGTGTGAATATAATGAACAATTATTAAGAGACTAGATACAAATAGCGATTTTGAGGTTTATAAAGTCAGAGAAAGATGCCCGAGTTTCTGAATTGGAATTCCGTTAAAACTATTTTTCATGAACGCACTGAAGTCAGAGATTGCTGAGTTCCCAGGTGTTTTGAACGCACCACTAGAGACCTAGGCCACCTCTTATTTCTGAATAGGGCTCCCTCCAACAAAGAAGCCTTTGTGTCCATATTGATTTGACAAATAGGCATATCTACACAGTGGAGAGGTCTTTCATAATAAATTTACACGCAAACTGACACGTGACGTCTCAGTGTCACGTGTACACAACGTGAACACCACGTCTACATGACGTGTCCTGTCACGTGACATGAATGTGACGTCTTGGCAGTTTGAGGCCTTAGAAAAACACTTGTCTGCATTGACAGTCCATGTTAATTCATGGAAGAAGTAAAGGAACATGGCGAGAGATATCACTAGCTTCAAAAGGCTGAATTCTGGCCTGAATCACTCCCCAAATGTGTGTGTTGAGTCAGCGCTGCAGCAGACATCTGAGTCACGTGAGTGAGGGGAGACGAAGCAGTACGAGCGCAAGTCATGATAACTTTTTACCAGTTGTAGGTAAGCTATTTAGATTGGCATTATGGAGACACCTATTTCCAACAGAAAAACGACTTTATGAGATACATTTGCTCGGAGGTTGTTTAAACTGCATTCTAATGTCGACTTTGCTTATGGAAAACCATATCAAGCGAAGGTGTTTTACGCACACTCAGTTCTTAGGTCTCGAGCACTGCGCAGGTGGACATTTTAAATGGAAGTTATGGAACTCCCTTGCGTGCTTCTGATATGGGGAAAAGTCCACAATGAAGCTGACATTGAATATGGAGAGTGTATTGATTTCTACGCATATGTAGGATACTGTAGCCCACCATTTCATACAATAAAAAATATGACATTATGATACCACTGGAGTCATTGCAAATCAATTTGTGCCACTTGTGTAGCCTCCCTTTTTTTCTATTGACTGTATGTTTGTTTATTCCATGTGGAACTCTGTGTTGTTGTTTGTGTTGCACCCCCTTGCTTTATCTTGGCCAGGTAGCAGTTGTAAATGAGAACTTGTTCTCAACTAGCCTACCTGGTTAAATAAAGGTGAAAATAAAATGTAAAAGAGCTGGCAGGCAGATTTAATAAATAGCCTATAACTTCAGTTTATTGTTGTTGTAGCCTTGTGTTATTATGCAATTATTAATGGCCATGTTTAGTTAATGAAATTGGAAGTTATAACTGTGACCATGTTCACAATTGATATCTCAATTGCCGATCAGCTGTTGTTAGAATGCTTTAGATTGAAGGTAAGGGTCAATCAGATTAGGCTATGGGTAACATAAAAATGGCTGTTGTTGACAAGCATAGGCCTATTCAGTTCATATCCATATTATTAATATATGATTGAGTGATTGAAATTACGACCCCATCCTCAGTAACCTATTCCAGCAGGGTATTGGGCAGCAGAAGCGCTTACCTCAAAATCACCTCTCTGTTCATGTTAAATAAGCAAGCTGCTAAATCGTTAATTTGACTTCTTACCTAGGCTATCAAGATCTATAGGCTACCTGCATCTCGCTAACCAAACCATGACAAAGTTGAATGACAATCCTAAACCCAGATTCTAGTCTGTAAGCCTAGCCCAGGTATTCCAAAACTGGGGTACACCAAAGAAAAATGGGATTCACATTTTTTTTTTAATATATATGTTTTCACAGTTTCAAACAGTACATTTTATATTTTCCAACGGCGCTATACATTTGGGTGAGTTTTTTTTCTCACCTGAGTAGCCTCGTTTCACTGCCAAAAATAAAATTAAACCATTTAATGTTCAGCGAAATAACAACACAATGTTAAATACAGGTAGCCTAGTCAAATAATTCACATGAACCGTTACTCTCTCGTGGGAAACCTTCACTCTTGAGCAGACATTGAGAAACGAAACATGACTATTTTAAAAATAAGCCACCAGAGTTTGAGGGAGAATAAAGATGACTTTCGAGTAGTATAAAAGCAACAGATACCATTAATTAGAAGGGGCTAAAAGGGTCTTATATGGGGAGCTACCGAGTGGCCAGGACAGGCAAGCCCCATACTATTGTGGAGGACTTAATTCTTCCTACTGCAGCAGATATGGCTGGGACAATGCTGGGGGAAAAGGCCCAAAAAAACTATACAGACAGTGCCTTCATTAACACTGTTTCACGAGGCATCAGTGACATGGCAGGAGATGTTTTGAAACAATTACTGCTTCGCATACAAGCCAGTGAATTATATGCGTTACAGCTGGATGAGTCAACGGACGAGGTGGGCCTGGCACAGCTCCTGGTATATGTCCGTTACGTTTATTGGGGGTCAATTAAGGAAGACGTCCTTTTCTGCAAACCACTGGAAACCAGGACAACATGAAAGGATATTTGTAAAGTACTGGATGGCTTTGTGGCATCAAGATGTTGGTATCTGTACTGATGGTGCAAAAGCCATGACAGGGAGACATAGTGGAGTGGTAATACGCGTGCAAGCAGTTGTTCCCAACACCACTTGGGTACACTGCAGCATCCACCTAGAGACTCTTGCTTCCAAGGGAATAACTGACAGCTTGAAAGATGTTTTGGACACTACAGTGAAAATGGTTAACTTTGTTAAAGCAAAGCCCCTGAAGTCTTGGGTATTTTCTGCATTATGAAATGATATGGGCAGCGACCATGTAACGCTTTTACAACATAAAGAAGAAGCACATGACCAAATGAATTTCCCCCTGGTGGGATAATAAAGTTGATCTGAATCTGAATCGCATCAAAAATAATGCATCTTTGACAGAAATATCTTGAATTGTTGCATCTCATTGTGTTGTTGTCCTCAGGTGGCTAGCTAGCTCGCAAAAAATGGCCCTTTTCCTAAATTAGCCATGGATGGAGATAGGGATTTGGACACGCCACTTTACTTAATTCTCCATACTGGCCAATGATTACAACGGTAATTCTGATCCAACCATAAATTCATACTTTGTGCCCCTGGACTGAGATGTTGGAAGTTCCGTATGTAGCTAGAAGGCTCATTTTAAGTAGCTAACATTGCAATCTAGAAGAAAAAGAAACGCACGCCTATTTAGGCGAGGTGCTGGCTAGCGGAGTAGAAAACTTGAAAATAAAGGAGAGCCGCACACTCTAGGAGCTCAGATGCAAAAATGTAATATCCAATGTTTCGGCAGCCAAGCTATTGATCTGAAGCCATTATTGTGACTTTTGCCATTGTAATTGTTTGTAAGCTTGTGTAGTCTAAAATAAATGTATGATCGTATGCTAGCCATTTGTTTTTTGTATGCTGTTCTTTGTATGCCATTTTAATATGAGAATTAACCAATGATATTAGGCCACACTTGGCCATGATTACAGACACCTGTGTGTCTTTTGACACTATATAAACGAGTCACCCTGCAGTGTTTGTGATTATACCCTGATGAAGACAGCTTGGCTGTCGAAACGTTGGTAATAAAATGTTTGCATCTGAGCTCCTAGAGTGTGCCGCTCTCCTTTATTTTCAAGTAGCTAACATTGCCCATGAAAGGAAGTTAGGCTAGCGAGCAAGCATTTTAGCCAGGTAGCCTAGGACAGCAAAAAATAAAAGTGTGTACTGTATAACAATCATAGACCGATGACATTAGCGTTTCTCTAGATGTACTGTAGGGTGAGTCAACATGTTTTTTCTTTTTGCACAAACGCATGCATGCATGCACACATACACAAATCAGAACCATGGACAGCTACATCCTATTTAGCTTACATTGGACTTAATTGTTTTTGGTATATTTTAGTTGTCATTATATTAGACTAAACAGGTGATTTGATTATGTTGAAATGGTGCTGGAATTGCAGCTCCTGTTTTCTTTGTGACTTCCATTAACTTTCTGTGGTTCTAAATCAATAGCTGTTTAGTAGTCTGAAAATGTCTGAAACATTAACTTGCTTGACCATGCTGTAGGTCATGTAACTGTTTGTTACCTGCAATATGCTTTATGGACGCCACTGAACAGAGGTTGCTCTCCGGTTTTGTGATGAAACAAAGGTGTGGTTGAATTTATCCTGCCACTGTGTCTCCTTATTGTCTCGGCCTTAGGCCTATATAGCACGGTCGGAAGGCATATGAACTAACAGGTTATAGATCAAATAATGCAATTATCACAACACATACAGTGCCTTCGGAAAGTATTCAGACCACTTCCCTTTCCCTTTTTCCACATTTTGTTACGTTACAGCCTTATTCTAAAATGGATTAAGTATTTTTTCCTCATCAATCCACACACAATTCCCCATAATGACAAAGCGAAAACAGGTTTCTAGACATTTTTGTAAATGTATTTAAAAAAAAAATGAAATACCTTATTTAAGTATTCAGACCCTTTGCTATGAGACTCAAAATTGAGCTCAGGTGCATCCTGTTTCCATTGATCATCTTTGAGATGTTTCTACAACTTGATTCGAGTCCACCTGTCGTAAATTCAATTGATTGGATATGATTTGGAAAGGCACACACCTGTCTATATAAGGTCCCACAGTTGACAGTGCACGTGAGAGCAAAAACCAAGCCATGAGGTTGAAAAAATTGCCAGTAGAGCTCCGAGACAGGATTGTGTCGAGGCACAGATCTGGGGAAGGGAACCATAACATTTCTGCAGAATTGAAGGTACCCATGAACACAGTGTCCTCCATCATTCTTAAGTAGAAGAAGTTTGGAACCAGCAAGACTCTTCCTAGAGTTGGCCGCCCGGACAAACTGAGCAATCGGGGGAGAAGGATCTTGGTCAGGAAGGTGACCAAAAACCCAATGGTCACTCTGACAGAGCTCCAGAGTTCCTATGTGGAGATGGGAGAACCTTCCAGAAGGACAACCATCTCTGCAGCACTCCACCAATCAGGCCTATATGGTAGAGTGGCCAGACGGAAGCCACTCCTCAGTAAAAGGCACATGAAATCCCACTTGGAGTTTGCCAAAAGGCACCAAAAGGACACTCAGACCATGAGAAACAAGATTCTCTGGTCTGATAAAACCAAGATTGAACGCTGGCCTGAATGCCAAGTGTCACGTCTGGAGGAAACCTCTCACCATCCCTACGGTGAAGCATGGTGGATGGCAGCATCATGCTATGGGGATGTTTTTCAGCGGCAGGGACTGGGAGACTGGCAGGGACTGGGAGACTTGTCAGGATTGAGGGAAAGATAAATGGAGCAGAGTACAGAGAGATCCTTGATGACAACCAGCTCCAGAGCACTCAGGATCTCAGACTGGGGCAGAGGTTCACCTTCCAACAGGACAACGACCCTAAGCATACAGCCAAGACATTGCAGGAGTGGCTTCAAGTCTCTGAATGTCCTTGAGTGACCCAGCCTGAGCCCGGACTTGAACCCATTGAACATCTCCGGCGAGAACTGAAAATAGCTGTGCAGCGACGCTCCCCATACAACCTGACAGAGCTTGAGAGGATCTGCAGAGAAGAATGGGAGAAACTCCCCAAATACAGGTGTGCCAATCTTGTAGCGTCATACCCAAGAAGACTCGAGGCTGTAATCACTGCCAAAGGTGCTTCAACAAAGTACTGAGTCTGAATACTTATGTAAATGTGATATATCTGTTTTTTTTTCTTTATAGATTTGCAGAAATGTCTAAAAACTGTTTTTGCTTTGTCATTATGGGGTATTGTGTGTGGATTGATGAGAGAAAACAGCAATTTAATCAATTTTAGAATGAGGCTGTAAAGTAACAAAATGTGGAAAAAGTAAAGGGGTCTGAATACTTTCCGAATGCACTGTAGATTGTAATATGGCTTTTTTTCTGGCTTTCCCATTGATTTTACCCACACACAGTTACTGATTGTGTTAGCTGTGCAGTTGTTTATCTCTCCTGAGAAGTGGCCTGGCAAGAGAGCAAATGTTCTATACATGGCGAAATCACACATTATTAGCTCATTGTTATGGATGTATCCCCAAAATAATCACTAGAAAACAGTTTAAACAAACGCAGATGCAGCTAATTTGCTGTTATTCTGGCTGCACTGTTTCAAGTGACTGCGTTAGCCAAAATTGCCTGGCTAGCTAGCAAGCAAGGGATACGAACATTGCCATCATGGCAATGGAACACTTAGAAAGAACGACTGGGTCCAATAGATTTAGGGTGCGTTCATAAATTCACTCTGGCTATCTATTCCAATTTCAGAGCACTCTCATCTGAGTGTGCCAGATTGCAGAATAAAAGCACATTTATGCTTGAATCGAAAATGTGGTCGGAGGCTCCGTATGGAGGGTGTGACACAATTGTGGAGCCTCTGGAGGCATGCAGAGGGCAAATTGATCTCAGTACCGCATCACTGTGCCCTCCAAAATTTTTTAATAATGCAGAGGGCTCCAGTATATCGCCGCATTGACATGATTGGTTGATGGTAGGTGGCGGTGGGAGGTCCTGTATAAACACAAACTCAGTTCCTTGACAACTTCCTTCACAACAGCTCTGCTGTTTAAATCCCAAAATAATGTTTGCTCTGACTTCTGCATAGGCAGCATGCAGTAAATACTGTATGGCCACTGCAGTTTTTGGATTGACCATGTAGGGCCTTTAATTGATGAATTTACAAACATATGACCGGTGTCAGTTAACACTGGCAAAAAAACATAATGAAATTGTTGCCAGTAGCATAGTTACAGTCACCAATGCTCTAGCTTGAAAACAGCCTGACTAGCTCTAGGGTGAGTAAAGTGGTCAGAGTGAGGTGTTCTCTCATTTGTGTCTGGAAGTATCTAGCAAGCTAGCCGATGTTAGCCAGTTAGCTTGGGTGCTTGACTGTGGTTGAGGTCAGAACACTCGGGTCAACCCTACTCGGCCAGAGTGTCCACATCCAGTGTGCGCTCTGAATGTAAGAATGGACAACTCTCAGAATTTACGAATGCCCAGAGCGCACCCTGAGCACTCTCTGACACTCCAGAGGGAATTTACGAACGCACCGTTAGAACACAAATGTTTAACGACTGGGTCGCATCTCTGGCATCGTTGGGACTATATCTCTCTACTTCTCTATAGGGTAATACATGTGAATTGTCTTAAACAGCCGTAATTCAGTTAACCTGCAGTACGGAAGCAATACTGTAGTTGCAGTCAAAAGCGCGCTTTCAGACCCGAACCCTGGCCCTTTGGCAGCAACAGATCGACGGGAGGGAGACACCGGTTTACGACGTCAAATGCAACTAAGTAGACAGACAGAGAGCCAGCCAATGCGGGAGCGAGCGGCAGCAATAACCTCCCATTTCCTGTGTTGGATCATAGGGAGTCTATCCTGATAACCACCAACCGCTTGAATAATCCCAGAGGTTGTCATTATTATATAAAATCCTAATGTGTGTGTATTTAATGTGGTAAACAGGGTTTGTACACAAATAACACCTAAAAAACTACTGGGTAAAGCATCACACGCTCATGTTTATAGATAAAGAAGGACGTCGCTCGATTTGTTACGTGCGCTCTTTTGGGGGTAACTTGTCAAGGCACGGAATCAGAGGGGTCCTACATTAGACAAATGAATTGAACTGGAGAATAGACACAAACCGAAAAGAAACCCGATTTGATAGGGGACAGAGGAGAAAGGGGGGATTCAGCTAGCAACGAACCTTAAGACGAAGGAGGATCATAGATAAATAGTAGGTGATTATTTTGTTGTCCTATTGACGTGGTGTAAAATTACAGATTATGTTCAAGTCATTGTTATTGTCACCCCACCTTGACAAAGGGACCGAAGAGGCTATACGTTGACACAACGTGACAGTATAGCCTATGGGTTTAAACCAGCAGTTTAGACCGATAGACGGTTGAACAAAGGAGTAGGCTACTTCGATGTCTATGTTTATTTGCATTCATGTAAATATTTAAACAAATATGTGTGTATATATATATATATATATATATATATATATATATATATATATATATATATATATATATATATATATATATATATCTGAGTCAGAACATAATTGGTTATAATCAATTTATCACATTTGGGGACAGATTACAAAACATTATAGGTAAAAAATAATTGCAATTCATTATAATTTCAACATTCCAAGATATTTTGCATAGCTATACCAACTGGTGACCGTGATGTTTTTGTTAGTCAGCCTACACCAGATTGCTCCTGCTCTTCAAAAATTGTAAAGAAAATTAAAGTTATTATACATTTAAGAATTCATTAATAATTTAGTCTAGAGCTCTTCTTCTCATCTGTTCCTCTATCGTCCCTCTCCTCGTCTCCAGGACGGAGTTGAATTTTTTCACCGTCATCTCTAACTCGTCCAAAGAGCTATAGGTTCTTCCTGCTCCCTCTCACCACCTTTTCAGTGTCCATCCTCGGTGCGCAACGGGTTGCTCCAATCCCACACTGTCTCAATGAAGGAGGCCGATGCAATCAAGCTCTTCATCGGGCAGATACCCCGAAATCTTGAGGAGAAGGACTTGAAACCCATCTTTGAACAGTTCGGGAAGATCTATGAGTTGACGGTGATAAAGGACAAATACACGGGGATGCACAAAGGTAAGGGGAGAGGAAACAATTACTGTGTAGGCTATGCTGTAGAGCGCACGGGAAATACTTGATTATATAATGCACAGTTCTATAGAAATACGTTGTCTCCCACACTGTGCATTGAATCCCTATTTCCTTAGTATGGACATTTACTGTAAGTTACAATGCATAGCCCAGCTGTCAGGCATGAAACATTGTTTAGGCTATATGATTGAGGGTATTTAGGCTATGCTATCTATGTAACAGGTGTATGGCCACTGGCAGATATGGCCAGCCTATAAATAAATGTATTTCATAAGTGCACCTGCCAGCTTGTCTTTGGACCAGCGGACCCAATGGGTTACGTCTCAAATGGCACCCTATTCCATATGTATTGCACTACTTTTGACCAGGACCTATAGGGCTCTGTTTAAAAGTAGTGCTCAATATAGGGAATAGGGTGTCATTATAGAGAAGAAGTTCTCTTTTTTACAACCAAATCTGTATTTTTAATGTAAATGGCATGTTATAGAATGGTCCAGATACCTTTTATCAGGTTTCAAGTATGACCCAGATGCAGACAGTGTCGAAGAAACCACCGTTTATTTTTAGTACTGGGGCAGGCTAACAACAGGTCAAAGGCAGTCAGAGGTCAGTAATCCAGATAGGGTGCAAAAGGTCCAGAATGGCAGGCAGTCTCAGGGTCAGGGCAGGCAGGGGTCAATAATCCAGTGAGGTAGGGCATGGTATAGAACGGCAGGCAGGGTCAGGGCAGGCAGAACGTTCAAAACCAGAAAGGACTAGAAAACAGGAGCAAGAACAGACAGGAGCAGGGGAACAAACGCTGGTAGGCTTCACTAACAAAACGAACTGGCAACAGACAAACAGAGAACACAGGTATAAATACACAGGGGATAGTGGGGAAGATGGGCGACACCTGGATGGGGGTGGAGACAAGCACAAAGACAGGTGAAACAGATTAGGGTGTGACACCTTTTTTGTGATCTCACATTTTTTGAGGGGTTGGGTTAAATGCATTCAGTTGTCCTGTGTAACAGCTCTCGTTGGTGCTAGAAAGAGTAGACCAAAGCGTAGCGTGGAAAGTGTTCATGATTTTAATTTAAAAAACACTCAAACAAAATAACAAAAACACTGAATTCTTTCAGGCAACAGTAACTAAACAGAAAACAAGATCCCACAACATAATGGTGGGAAAAAGGGCTGCCTAAGTATGATCCCCAATCAGAGACAACGATAGACAGCTGCCTCTGATTGGGAACCACACTCAGCCAAAAACAAAGAAACAGAAAACATATAATTTCCCATCCGATTCACACCCTGACCTAACCAAACACAGAGAATAATAAGGATCTCTAAGGTCAGGGCGTGACATACTGGCTAGGTATCCCCCTTTCTCTAGTATGGGGGGCCCTGAAAAAACATGAACAAAAGCCCCAAAAACACCCAAATATGTCCTTGGCAAAGTTCTCAGTGTGGTGATGCAGGTCTTTAGATGTTGTGTCATGAAATTGTATTTTCCATTTTGTTTCATCTCGAGCGATACTTCTCTGCCCATTCTACAGGCCAAAATAAAGGAATCACTTGAGTAAATGAGTGATACAAAGTATAATGAAAGCATGGGGTGCTTGCACACTGCTCTTGCCAGACGCTTGTGGAATCTATGCCAAGGCGCATTTACATATATGTGAAAAACAACAGTTCCTCTCTCAATGCGAAAAATCTTTCCAAAATTGCCCCTCAATAACATCCAAGCCTTGGTGTGGAATGGAACATTGTCATGCTCTGATCCCATATCTCCACATAGTTTTGTAAACAGGCGTGCGTGCAGTGGATGTGGTTTGATGTAGTTTACAATTGAAGTTACTTGCTGCAGTACATCCCCCAGTTCTGTGCTCAGCTCTTTTGCCACCAGTTGCTCTCGGTGTATCATAGAATGCGTCCATATGGCAGAGGGAGACACATTCATAACTAGAGTGCAGAGGCCGGCCGGCCTGCCCGCCATCCCGCCATAGATGAAACCCCATCTGCGCAAAAGCCCACCATTCAATCCCATATGTAATCTGTTTTTCGTCAATATAGCCACGCAGCATCAACATCCCCTATATCGTTTCATGCTCGGGAATCGTGAGACAGAACAATATGTCCTCGTAAATAGCATCCCCAGACAAATAGCATCCCCTGACAAAAGTCAATGCATGGGCATCTAATGCATGAGCATCTCAGCCCTCACCGCTAACGTCCATTTGGCGAGCATAAGCCGGGGAGTTTTTGAGTTGTTCAGTCAGTTTCCTCAATAGCATAAATTCTTCATTTTAACAGTGTTATCTGACAAAGGTATTGATGTGAGTTTCTGTGCCTCTGCCTCCCCACACATTGTTTTCAACATATCAATTGCGGCCTGTATTATCAAAGTCTCTGCAATAGTGTGTGATGTTATAGCGTAGCAGGCCTAGCCATCACCGTGGGAATGATTCAAGTGCAACGGTCAAGTGCAACCTTTTCCCATGACCTAAGTGTGCTCTCTGGTTGAATTTTATATTTCAATCATTTTCATTTAGATTTTTAACATTAACCAGATTACAATGATTTTGAGACACAAAAACTATTATAATATATATATATATTATTTAGTATATATATATATATATATTATTTTCAGGTTGTTGAAAAAGTGAAAACCAATTTTTAGAAATCTTTGCAAAATGAAATACAGAAATATCTCATTTACATAAGAATTCACACCCCTGAGTCAATACATGTTAGAATCACCCTTGGCAGCGATTACAGCTGAGTCTTTCTGGGTAAGTCTCTAAGAGCTTATCACACCTGGATTGTACAGTATTTGCATATTATTCTTTATAAAATTCTTCAAGCTCTGTCAAGTTGGTTGTTGATCATTGCTAGACAGCCATTTTCATGTCTTGCCATAGATTTTCAAGCTGATTTAAGTAAGAGCTGTAACTAGGCCACTCAGAAATGTCATCTTGGTAAGCAACTCCAGTGTATATTTGGCCTTGTATTTTAGGTTATTGTCCTGGAAAAAGGTGAATTTGTCTCCCAGTGTCTGAAACAGATTTTCTTCTTGGATTTTGCATGTGCTTAGCTCTATTCAATTTTTTTTATCCTAAAAAACTCTGTATCCTTGCCGATGACGATCATACCCATAACATGATGCAGCCCCCACGATGCTTGAAAATGTGACGGGTGGCACTCCGTGTTGTGTTGGATTTGCCCCAAACATACTGTAACACTTTGTATTCAGGACATAAAGTTAATTTCTTTGCCACATTTTTTGCAGTGGAATGTTTTTTTATTCTATACATGCTTCCTTCTTTTCACTCTATCATTTAGGTTCGTTTTGGAGTAACTATATGAGTAACTCAGGGGCGGCAGGTTAGAGCATTGGGCCAGTAACCAAAAGGTTGCTGGATCGAATCCCCGAGCTGACGATGTACAAATCTGTCATTCTGCCCCTGAACAAGGCAGTTAACCCACTGTTCCCAGG
This sequence comes from Oncorhynchus mykiss, assembly GCF_013265735.2. Taxonomy (NCBI): domain Eukaryota; kingdom Metazoa; phylum Chordata; class Actinopteri; order Salmoniformes; family Salmonidae; genus Oncorhynchus; species Oncorhynchus mykiss. The sequence goes on from NC_048582.1 coordinate 31,886,740, forward strand.
TAGGCCATCATTGTAAATAAGAATTTGTTCTTAACTGACTTGCCTAGTTAAATAAAGGTTACATTAAAAAATATATATTTTTTAACTATAATGTTGTTTATCCAACCTCAATTTTTCTCCTATCTCAGCAATTCAACTCTGTAACTGTTCTAAAGTCTCCATTGGCCTCATGGTGAAATCCCTGAGCGGTTTCCTTCCTCTCCTGCAACTGAGTTAGGAAGGACGCCTTTATCTTTGTCGTGACTGGGTGTATTGATACACCATCCAAAGTGTAATTAATAACTTCACCATGCTCAAAGAAGTATTCAATGTCTTCTTTTTTCATTTTTACTCATCTACCCTTCTTTGCGAGGCATTGAAAAACCTCCCTGGTCTTTGTGGTTGAATCTGTGTTTGAAATTCACTGCTCGACTGAGGGACCTTACAGATGTATGTGTGGTACAGAGATGACGTAGTCATTCAAAAATCGAATCAACACTACTATCAATTTTAAATTCAGCCTGTAACACAATAAAATGTGGAAAAAGTCAAGTGGTGTGAATACTTTCTGAAGGCACTGTATTTGGGTGTTTTTGGAGCCTTTGTTAATGTTTTTTCTGGGGGCTCCAAATTACACAAAGAGGATGAGGAAGTGATTTGCTGTTTGGGGTAAGTTTTTCAAAAACGGGAAATAACCAAAAGGGTGTCTGGACCCTTCTTTAACATGCCATTTACATAAAAAATAGAGAATTGGTGGAAAAACAACAACTTCCCCTTTAAAATCACAGTGCAACCTGCTGCAATTTCTCTTTGTCCACTGTTGTATCACAGTATACAAATACATCCTATGTTTAATGGTATAATGTACCCTCAATCCTACCCCAGGCTGTGCCTTCCTGACATACTGCGAACGAGAGTCTGCACTCAAAGCCCAGAATGCACTGCACGAGCAGAAGACGCTACCAGGGGTGAGTGCCCTCTCTGACGTTCAACAGCACACACTGGTGGAGTTCCAAATGGCACCCTATTCCCTATGTAGTGCACTATTGGCTAGAGCCTTATGGGCCCTGGTCAAAATGAGTGCACTAGTACTACATAGAAAGACCGGGTCGCATTTGGGACTCGGACACTCCCATGAGCAAAATGCGGAACAAGTGGCATTCTACCTCACTGAACTACACACACAGACACACAACAGTGTGCCACAGAAAAACTAACTCACTCTGACATGTGAGCTCCATTTCCCTTTGAGTTGATATGCCCAAGAGGAAGGTCAGAGGTGGCTTTCCTATATTCCCTGTACATGATGCATCCAGTCAGCGCCTTAGTCATCCTGCTCTCTCTCTCTCTCTCTCTCTCTCTCTCTCTCTCTCTCTCTCTCTCGTCACACATTCAAATCAAAGTTAGAGCAGCTTGATGAGCATAACCACGCAGCAAGTGTGCTGCCAAGTGACATTTATGGAGCAGATTATGAGGTGACAGGCATTCTCTCTCTGCAGTCTCTATAGAAACAGACTAGTATTATGTTCCAAATGCTATTCCCTATATAGTGCACTAACTTTGACCAGGGCCTATAGGGTTCTGGTCCTCCTTCACTCAGTCTCTGAATATTTTCCTCTCATCTCCCTCTTCTTTTTATTAAGGTTTACTGAGTTGTATTCTTTGTTGGGTTTTAATGCTTACTGGTACGCTGAGACAGTGAGGGAGTATGGGTTTTAGTAGGGGCGTCTGGAAGCCAGAGAGGTAGTTAGCACTAGCAGCAATATAAATCATATTATTAGGCTGACCCTCCTGACCTCTCAGAGGAGATCAGCAGGCAGGTTCCTCATCGCTAAACCTTCTCTTCCGTCTCCCCAGTGACTCCCCTCCCAGACCTCCTCACCCAAGTCTTGTACAACCGCCCGAGAACAACCTCCCCCTCGTGTCCCCTATCTTAACCTCCGCAATGATGAAAACCACCTCCTTAGCTACACACTGACTACCACCCCCTAGACAAGTAGTATCCTCACCCCAACTCCCAGCTGTGGTGTAATCATCATCTAATACCACCTGCATTGCCAGATAATTAACTTCACCATCCTCTTGTCACTGACGCTACAAAGAAATGACATGAAAGTAATTGAAAGACGCGAATACAACAATGCGCTTCTGAATACATAAAGCTGAATGATGTCATTATCTTTCTCCCTGTGCATTTATATTCAACATCCCTTTGTATCTAGTGAGCTATACACTGCCTGCCATGGTGGAAAATGTTAAGGTTTTTAGTTGTCCTCACTATTCACAAGCTGCGTCCTAAAAGCAGATATAGAAGTAAGAAGGAGAGGGGGGGGAAAGTGAAGGGAGGGAGGGCGGGATGAACAGATGGTGTGATCTGAGTGGCACCTGGCCGTGTGTTTAATTTCAGGTGAGAGACAATCTGTCTCAAAGCTCACCGACATGGAGGCAGAGGAATGGTGTCAAAACACATTCACACACGGAAGAAGAGAGAGGTTGTAGACAGTGAGGGGAAAAAGACGCACAAAGAAGAATCTGCAGCTGTACTCTCTCTCCTCCTTTGCCCATCTTGTACTCATGTCTTCCTGTCTGCTCTATCTTTATCTCTCCATCTCCCCGCTGCTATCCCTTGCTGTCTGAATTCTGTTTTGTTGCCATCCCGGTGTGTCTGGTCAGCATCTCTACTACAGTGGCTTGAGAGAGGTAAAGTCTGGGCAGATAAACATGACTACACAGACATGAAATGGGCCAACTTGAAAATTACTCCCCATTCCCAAAAATGTAACCTATATACCCCCTCTCCTCTATCCCCTCTATCTCTATCAGAGTTAGAGATGTGCTTTCACAATGCTCATCCCTACTGATAAGGGTCAAATGCTTGTTTCAATGCTTTATTATGATAGTGTATCTCTGCTTCACTGAAATCAGAAATCAGAATCAGAAATAACCAGGTAATGATGGATTTAATCAAATCTGCCTGTGAATGATATTCCAATATTTTTTTTGAATAATGAAATGTATATACACTTAATTGTTCTGTATGTATTGCTGGGGCATGTCTCCAGAGATTGTGTGTGTGTGTGTGTGTGCGTGCGTGCGTGCGTGCGTAAGGCACAGTGAGATTGTACATGTGTGAGGAGGATGTAAGCTGTATGTGTGTTTAGTTGGGGAGGGGAGGGCAGGTGTTCAGACTGACTTGATTTGCTGAAGGGGGGAGGGGGGGGGGGGTATGACAGGTAATAAAACATCCAGAGATCTGGGTTGAAGTTAAAGATAAAAGGAATAAAAACGTGCATACTGCTCTTGCCAGTATCACTTTAGTTTATTCAGCTTTGTCAGAGCTTTTTTTTAAAGATCTTTATAAAGAAAATACGTTATCCCTAAAAAAATATTTAGTTGGAACATCTGACTAAGCTTGACATTTACTCTGCCATGACAAGTCAGACGCATTATTTTGGGAATAGTCTGAAAATGAAGTCATTTGTATCACTAACAATTGAGCATGCACACAGTATGCCTGTGAGGATAGCCTATTTGTTCTGTGTGCTGTGTGTCCATGTGTGTAAGCATAAAAAGCAGTGAGTAGTCTGAGCAGGGATGATTATAATAATGAATGCATATCTGAGCACACATATCTGATTGATCTATCAAAGTGTGCGTGTGTGATATCAATTTGTGCAAGCCAAGGGATGGTACAGATATTGTGAAAACTCACCTCACTGTAGAAAGGCTCAACAGCTGTCACTTGAGGAGACTGTTGTGATGAATGTAGAATAGATTACGAGGAAGGTAAATGGGTGTGAATTGAAGAGAAATTGGATGAATGGGGGGGGGGGGGGGGTATGGGTAGAAGGGTGGGGGAGGGGGCAGTGTTGTGTTTGAGACCACCTAAAGCGAGACCAATTCAAGACCAAGACCGACGCAAATCAAGTCCCAGTCAAGACCGGGACCAGGAATGGGACAAAGGGGTGTGAGACAGAGTCAAAACCGAGACCAGAAAAATGCAAGTCCAATTCAAGACCATGTTGTAATTTTGTCACATCACCACCATAATAAGAGTTCAAAATGTCCAGTATTTCTGTGTTCATATTTCAGAACAGCATGTGGATTCTTTAGACATTCAGAATAGTGAATAAAGGCATGTTGAGGGACAATAGAGCCATTCTACAAATTATTACTAACCCAAACACATTCGGGGACAATTGGCCTTCAAAGAAGGGCTAAGGATTTATAAAATAATTATTATAATAATAATAATATTATTGTTTTCAATGATCTAATTTAATCTCTTCAGTTTTTGTTGGACAGGGTTTACACCGAGATATGCTAACTGGATAACAGTCATTCAAGTTCTTGCTAGCTAACCAAATGACACCTGGATCTCTAGCTGTGTATAGCCACTGAAAAACGATATGAGGGCATGACATGACATCCTACTAGCAGCTAGCTATCTTGCTAACGTTAGGCTCGCTGATTTTAGCTTGCTACATAAATAGATACACTAGCATATCAGCCAAATTATGACTGACTTGTGATCATTGCCCTTGTTAGTTTGATTGTATTCAAAAGGCACTCGCTCATCTGAGCTGTCTTTGTTGTAGGTGCATGGTAACAGTTGAATAAGATGAGGACAAAATAAGAAACCCGCACACTGCTCTTGCTAGTATCAATGCTCTTTAATAAGCTCTTACATATCAGCCTTCGTCAGAGCTTTTGTGAGTTTTTTTCATTAACACCCTTATGTAGAAATTGCTACAACCACATCCATGCATCGAATGGGGTTGGAGTCAAGAGAAAACAAGTAACTGTTACCAAATATAACACTGTGCATTTCATAAATATTCAAATAAAGTGTGCACATAAAGTATCAAACACGTCTGTAAAACCGTAATGAGGACATCGACCCAGCAAGCATGTTTTCATAAATCATTAGGTTCAGCGCAAGAAAAACATCAGAGTAATCTGAAATGCCTGCTGATCCCCTCTGAGAGGTCAGGAAGGTCTTTATTTTTTCTCATCTTAGTTTGATTGTATTGACATTCCCAGCCTTAGATACATTTGTCTATTTTTGGCCAGAATATTGAGTCATTGAAACTGAAATAGTGCATCCCGAATGGAGGCAGCGAACAATGTACCAGGCCAGCCTGGATTTACAACCTGATAGCAATATTTTTTGGACTACCAATAAATGTATTGGTGAATTATATTAATAATGCATTGAACTGCATCCATCTATTCTGCCAACAATGACTTAGCGTACGTCATGGAATGTTGAGTCAAATAGAACCTATTTTTAAAACCTCTTAAGTTGGTTTTGTAGCATAAACTGGGAATTTGATATTTTTTGACTATTATTGTCTGTTTGTTTCATTTCTGCAAAGTAGTTCAAACGCTGTCAGTTCCACTTTAAACTTTAGGTCACCGGTTACTTTGTGTGCTAAATGAGAAATCTGTTTTGCAATGGGATGTAATAATTGTACATTTTGATTGGGAAATGCTTAATGGTTGTGTTTTTGTATTATGATTGGGACCTACGTCAGAGTTTATGGACTGCTTATCATTTAACATTATGCTGTGTATGACTGCTGTCTTTCCATCAGCCCTATGCAGTGGTGTAGTGGTGATTTAACATCATGCTGTGTGTGACTACTGTCTTTCCATTAGCCCTATACAGTGGTGTAGTGGTAATTTAACATCATGCTGTGTATGACTGCTGTCTTTCCATCAGCCCTATACAGTGGTGTAGTGGTGCTTTAACATAATGCTGTGTGTGACTGCTGTCTCTCCATCGGCCCTATGCAGTGGTGTAGTGGTGCTTCAATAACATCATGCTGTGTGTGACTGCTGTCTTTCCATCGGCCCTATGTAGTGGTGTAGTGGTGCTTTAACATCATGCTGTGTGTGACTGCTGTCTTTCCATCGGCCCTATGCAGAGGTGTAGTGGTGCTTTAACATCATGCTGTGTGTGACTGCTGTCTTTCCATCAGCCCTATACAGTGGTGTAGTGGTGCTTTAACATAATGCTGTGTGTGACTGCTGTCTCTCCATCGGCCCTATGCAGTGGTGTAGTGGTGCTTCAATAACATCATGCTGTGTGTGACTGCTGTCTTTCCATCGGCCCTATGTAGTGGTGTAGTGGTGCTTTAACATCATGCTGTGTGTGACTGCTGTCTTTCCATCGGCCCTATGCAGAGGTGTAGTGGTGCTTTAACATCATGCTGTGTGTGACTGCTGTCTCTCCATCGGCCCTATGCAGTGGTGTAGTGGTGCTTTAACATCATGCTGTGTGTGACTGCTGTCTTTCCATCGGCCCTATGCAGTGGTGTAGTGGTGCTTTAACATCATGCTGTGTGTGACTGCTGTCTTTCCATCGGCCCTATGCAGTGGTGTCGTGGTGCTTTAACATCATGCTGTGTGTGACTTCTGTCTTTCCATCGGCCCTATGCAGTGGTGTAGTGGGGCTTTAATAACATCATGCTGTGTGTGACTGCTGTCTTTCCATCGGCCCTATGCAGTGGTGTAGTGGTTCTTTAACATCATGCTGTGTGTGACTGCTGTCTTTCCATCGGCCCTATGCAGTGGTGTAGTGGTGCTTTAACATCATGCTGTGTGTGACTGCTGTCTTTCCATCGGCGATATGCAGTGGTGTAATGGTGCTTTAACATCATGCTGTGTGTGACTGCTGTCTCTCTATCGGCCCTATGCAGTGGTGTAGTGGTGCTTTAATGACATCATGCTGTGTGTGACTGCTGTCTTTCCATCGGCCCTATGCAGTGGTGTAGTGGTGCTTTAACATCATGCTGTGTGTGACTGATGTCTTTCCATCGGCCCTATGCAGAGGTGTAGTGGTGCTTTAACATCATGCTGTGTGTGACTGCTGTCTCTCCATCGGCCCTATGCAGTGGTGTAGTGGTGCTTTAACATCATGCTGTGTGTGACTGCTGTCTTTCCATCGGCCCTATGCAGTGGTGTAGTGGTGCTTTAACATCATGCTGTGTGTGACTGCTGTCTTTCCATCGGCCCTATGCAGTTGTGTAGTGGGGATTTAATAACATCATGCTGTGTGTGACTGCTGTCTTTCCATCGGCCCTGTGCAGTGGTGTAGTGGTGATTTAACATCATGCTGTGTGTGACTGCTGTCTTTCCATCGGCCCTATGCAGTGGTGTAGTGGTGCTTTAATAACATCATGCTGTGTGTGACTGCTGTCTTTCCATCGGCCCTATGCAGTGGTGTAGTGGTGCTTTAATAACATCATGCTGTGTGTGACTGCTGTCTTTCCATCGGCCCTATGCAGTGGTGTAGTGGTTCTTTAACATCATGCTGTGTGTGACTGCTGTCTTTCCATCGGCCCTATGCAGAGGTGTAGTGGTGCTTTAACATCATGCTGTGTGTGACTGCTGTCTCTCCATCGGCCCTATGCAGTGGTGTAGTGGTGCTTTAACATCATGCTGTGTGTGACTGCTGTCTTTCCATCGGCCCTATGCAGTGGTGTAGTGGTGCTTTAACATCATGCTGTGTGTGACTGCTGTCTCTCCATCGGCCCTATGCAGTGGTGCAGTGGTTCTTTAACATCATGCTGTGTGAGACTGCTGTCTTTCCATCGGCCCAATACAGTGGTGTAGTGGTGCTTTAACATCATGCTGTGTGTGACTGCTGTCTTTCCATCGGCCCTATGCAGTGGTGCAGTGGTTCTTTAACATCATGCTGTGTGTGACTACTGTCTTTCCATCGGTCCTATGCAGAGGTGTAGTGGAGCCTGGAGAAGAGGGTATACTCTAATTTTGCCCCCCAAAATTATGAGTTTTCCTATCAATTTTTCAGATTTTCACTCTCAAAATCACACTTTTTAATTTATAGAAAAAATAAGTCCACAACAATGCTTAAACCATGTCTACGCCACTGATGCAAACAGCACATGATGACAGTTGCGCTTCACAAATAGCCTACTAACCAACACTTGAAAACCCATTGTTGCCTTAGTTAGCATTTACTGGTAGATATCATCACTGGCGATTTTAGCATGTAAATCTTGGTTGGGCAAACAAAAAAACAAAAAAATGAATGCATGCCAGCAAAGCCACAACACAACACTAAACAATACATTAATTGCACTAAAATGGTGACAAACGGTGCCCACAAACTGTTACGGCCTACATAAAGCTGTCTCAACAGCAGTCCCAACACCTTACCACTGCTACACCTGGCTATCAGCAGAGCCTTGTCTGGCAGCGAAACAGTTCATTCAGCCTCGTTTACTGCAGATATGGCTGACTTGCTTAAACAATGTGGTTTCTACTGACAATTGAGATGTACACACTATGGCATAAGGGGACGACAAGCAGATAAGAGGCAATCCGTAATTTTGATTAAGACATTAATGAGCGAGCTAGGACAGACGTAGTCAATATAACTATTTATTCAGCACCTTTGTAATGAGCAGTGACAGGATTCATAACATGGGCCGTTCTTACAGTATTCTCCCGGTACACCAAGTCAAAACCGTAGGATAAATAAAGTGGGCACATAAACAGAGAAAGAAAGCTCTTACAATATTCGATGATGACATTTCTCTAGGCTATAGGCTATAGGCTACATATGCTATAGGCTACATATGCACCACCAACACCTAACAACTTACAACACAACATTCCCTTTGTATTACTTTCTTAGCTACAGTATACATGTTACATCATTTATATAGCAGCATACAATACATTTTTGGACTCACCTTGTTGTGCTCACTTGAACAGGAAGGTGGCATGGCGGTCCTTCGTGGGTATATTTTGTCATCAAATGTTGTCATATTAAAGTCTGGCATTCTCTGGATTTATGGTTCTTTCAAGACAACTGGGAACTCGGAAGGTCAAATCATGATGACGTCAATGATCTTCAGGTCGGAGCTCTAGAAAGAGGCCCGAGTTCCCGACTTGCAATTCCGAGTTGGATGACCATTCAAAACGTATTTTTGCAGTCGGAGTTCGTTTTTTCTGAGTTCCCAGTTGTTTTTAACGCACTGTAATCAGATTTCCCAGTTCCGAGTTTCCAGTTGTTTTGAGCGAGCAGAAGTCATGCTGGATTGACAGCATGGCCAATGTTGAATGTTTACCCTTGAATGTTTACCCCCGAAAGAAACCCTTAAACCCAGACTTGGGACCACACACCCACTCCACTGAATAGCAGGCTAGTGATTGCTTTACAGTGCTTGCAGTTAGCCACTGATCCTTCCAATTTCCAACTTGTTGTTTGATAGATTTTATCTAAAATGTCCCTTAATTATTTATCTTCATATGACAAGGATTGAAAAGGATTTGCCAGTAGATTGTCGGCTTGATTCATGATGATGATTGCTAGCTTGCTAGCTAAGATTTAGAAAGTATGATGTTGACATGATTAGTCCAATCTAAGCTACTGTAGATATAATGTGATTTGACGTCATTTTATCTGTGGCCAATGACCTTGAGGCTTATTGGATGGGTACTTCTAATGTAACTCTATAGCAGCACCCAAGGGTTTTGAATTTTCAAGCCCTACACTTAGACTTGGTGGTGATGTAGTGTCCCCATGAGTGACAGAACAATGAGCCAATCACAGCGCAACTAGAAAACATTACCAACCCCATAAGCTCCAAATGTTTCGCTGGATGCCCCACCGCCACAGAAAGCAATGAGCTAGGCTGAAACAACTGCATTTTGGAGCTGCCTTACTCAAGAAAGAAAAAAAGAGACAAAAGCTTTATTAACTCAATGATGATTATTTTATTTTACATTGTTTGCAAACTGATATGAGACAGGTATTAATGCCAAAGTAACATGCAAAACAGGCAAGCTAAATAGGTGCTAAACAGGTGGGGCTCAAAACACCGAATGACCGGTCACCACTGGATATCATAAGTTTAAACGTCTTTCCTACCCTACCGGCTACCGATGTCATTCTTCTGTGAGCAGTTCCATGCAAAAAAAAACAGTTGAGAGCTGCCCACTCTTGCTGCCTGCAGATGATATTCCGCTGAAACGTGTGGTATATATATATTTCACGTGCTTTACAATTGTGTAGGTTACTTTGTGCATTATGTCTCTGTTGTACGTCATAATTGATCATTCGTATTCCTCCACTACACTACTTTGATACGCATCACTATGGATTAAGAAGTGAATATAAGCAATAACCTCTGAAAAAAAGTGGGTATATGGTTCATACCTGCGTCTACCATTCACTACACCACCGGACCTTCGTGTTTTACAGAAAGTGCACTCTCCTACATGAGTGCGCTGGTATTACGATTGCTGTCCTTTCAGAATCATGAACCTGTCACACACTGAAGGCCTATAGGTTCGTCACTGTGCAACATGTCTATAATAGATATAACGGCTGTTAAGATATTGTTTTAAGAAAGGAATGTATATATTTGGCCTGGCGAAGCGGTTTTATGCTCTGATAATTGAGTTTTCTACTCCGCTGTTCTCGGGAAGAAATTACAAAGTCCTCACTGTCCGAGACTGAGTCAAGACCGAGTTTAAACGTATCCGACACCGAGATACTAAATATGTGGTCTGGAGACCGTACTCTAGGGTCTCGAGTACGACAACACTGTGAGGGGGTAAGACATGAATGGACGTTTGACATAATGAGCAACGGGTGGCATTGGGGGTTGAGGGACGAGGCAGTGCGTTAGTCATCTTAAATACAGACATCTGTTACAGAGAGGGTGAGTTTGTGTGTGGAAAACGGCTCCTATTATAAAACTCATCAGGCTCTGTTAACTCAGGCGCACTAGGCCAGCGTTTAATCCAATGGAAAGTATTCGGACCCCTTGACTTTTTCCACATTTTGTTATGTTACAGCCTTGTTCTAAAATTGAATAAATTGTATTTTTTTCCTCATTGATCTACACACAATACCCCATATTGACGAAGCAAAAATGTTTTTTTTTTTTTTAAATGTCTGCTAATTTATAAACATTTTAAAAATGGAAATATCACATTTACAAAACTATTCAGACCCTTTACTCAGTACTTTGTTGAAGCACCTTTGGCAGCAATTACAGCATTGAGTCTTCTTGGGTATAATGCTACAAGCTTGGCATACCTGTATTTAGGGAATTTCTCCTATTCTTCTCTGTAGATCCTCTCAAGCTCTGTCAGGTTGGGTGGGGAGCGTTGCTGCACAGCTATTTTCAGGTCTCTCCAGAGATGTTTTCCCGGGTTCAAGTCCGGGTTCTGGCTGGGCCACTCAAGGACATTCAGAGACTTGTCCCGAAGCCATTCCTGCATTGACTTGGCTGTGTGCTTAGGGCTGTTGTCCTGTTGGAAGGTGAACCTTTGCCCCAGTCTGAGGTCCTGAGCTCTCTGGAGCAGGTCGTCATCAAGGATCTCTCTGTACTTTGCTCCATTCATCTTTGCCTCGATCCTGACTAGTCTCCCAGTCCCTACCACTGAAAAACATCCCCACAGCATGATGCTGCCACCACCATGCTTCACCGTAGGGATGGTTCCAGGTTTCCTCCAGACCTGACACTTGGCATTCAAGCCAAAGAGTTCAATCTCGGTAACATCAGATCAGAGAATCTTGTTTCTCACGGTCTGAGAGTCTTTAGGTTTCTTTGACAAACTGCAAACTGGCTCTTACACTGAGGAGTGGCTTCCGTATGGCCACTCTACCATTAAGGCCTGATTGGTGGAGTACTGCAGAGATGGTTGTCCTGGAAGTTTCTCCCATCTCCACAGAGGAACTCTAGAGCTCTGTCAGAGTGACCATCGGGTTCTTGGTCACCTCCCTGACCAAGGTCCTTCTCCCCCGATTGCTCAGTTTTTCTGGGTGCCCAGCTCTAGGAAGAGTCTTGCTGGTTCCAAACTTCTTCCATTTAAGAATGATGGAGACCACTGTGTTCTTTGGGAACTCCAGTGCTGCAGAATGTTTTGGTACCCTTCCCCAGATCTGTGCCTCGACACAATCCTGTCTCGGAGCTCTACAGACAATTCGTTCGACCTCATGGTTTGGTATTTGCTCTAAAATGCACTATCAACTGTGGGATCTTATATAGACAGGTTTGTGCCTTGCCAAATTATGTTCAACCTATTGAATTTACCACAGGTGGACTCAAATCTAGTTGTAGAAACAGCTGATGATCAATGAAAACATGATGCACCTGAGCTCAATTTCAAGTCTCATAGCAAAAGGTCTGATTACTTATATAAATATGGTATTTCTGTTTTAGTTTTTTTTATGTTTGCACATGTATCTGAATACTTTCCGAAGCCACTGTACATATTGCACTTTGGTGTAATTAAACTGACTAAACCTACAAAAATGAAGACGCATCCCTATGACAGCAGAAATCACTGACTTTGAACGTGGCACTTTCAACGTCAAAGGATACGATCTTTCCAACAAGTAAGTTCATCAAAATTCTTCCCTGCTAGAGCTTCCCCGGTCAACTGTAAGTGGAAACGTCTAGGAGCAACAATGGCTCAGCCACGAAATGTAGGCCACACAAGCTCACAGAATGTGTAAAAATGGTCTCTCTTCCATTGCAACTAGGGTTGCACATTTTGGGGAATATTCAGAGGTGGAAACTTTCTGTGGGAATGTATGGGAATTAACGGAAATATGCAAATTAATATTAATACCATTTAAATGTAGATGTTTTTTGCATTGGATATACAGTGCCTTGTGAAAGTATTCGGCCCCCTTGAACTTTGCAACCTTTTGTCACATTTCAGGCTTCAAACATAAAGATATAAGACTGTATTTTTTTGTGAAGAATCAACAACAAGTGGGACACAATCATGAAGTGGAACGACATTTATTGGATATTTCAAACTTTTTTAACAAATCAAAAACTGAAAAATTGGGCGTGCAAAATTATTTAGCCCCTTTACTTTCAGTGCAGCAAACTCTCTCCAGAAGTTCAGTGAAGATCTCTGAATGATCCAATGTTGACCTAAATGACTAATGATGATAAATACAATCCACCTGTGTGTAATCAAGTCTCCGTATAAATGCACCTGCACTGTGATAGTCTCAGAGGTCCGTTAAAAGCGCAGAGAGCATCATGAAGAACAAGGAACACACCAGGCAGGTCCGAGATACTGTTGTGAAGAAGTTTAAAGCCGGATTTGGATACACAAATATTTCCCAAGCTTTAAACATCCCAAGGAGCACTGTGCAAGCGATAATATTGAAATGGAAGGAGTATCAGACCACTGCAAATCTACCAAGACCTGGCCGTCCCTCTAAACTTTCAGCTCATACAAGGAGATCAGAGATGCAGCCAAGAGGCCCATGATCACTCTGGATGAACTGCAGAGATCTACTGCTGAGGTGGGAGACTCTGTCCATAGGACAACAATCAGTCGTATATTGCACAAATCTGGCCTTTATGGAAGAGTGGCAAGAAGAAAGCCATTTCTTAAAGATATCCATAAAAAGTGTCGTTTAAAGTTTGCCACAAGCCACCTGGGAGACACACCAAACATGTGGAAGAAGGTGCTCTGGTCAGATGAAACCAAAATTGAACTTTTTGGCAACAATGCAAAACGTTATGTTTGGCGTAAAAGCAACACAGCTCATCACACTGAACACACCATCCCCACTGTCAAACATGGTGGTGGCAGCATCATGGTTTGGGCCTGCTTTTCTTCAGCAGGGACAGGGAAGATGGTTAAAATTGATGGGAAGATGGATGGAGCCAAATACAGGACCATTCTGGAAGAAAACCTGATGGAGTCTGCAAAAGACCTGAGACTGGGACGGAGATTTGTCTTCCAACAAGACAATGATCCAAAACATAAAGCAAAATCTACAATGGAATGGTTCAAAAATAAACATATCCAGGTGTTAGAATGGCCAAGTCAAAGTCCAGACCTGAATCCAATCGAGAATCTGTGGAAAGAACTGAAAACTGCTGTTCACAAATGCCCTCCATCCAAACTCACTGAGCTCGAGCTGTTTTGCAAGGAGGAATGGGAAAAAATGTCAGTCTCTCGATGTGCAAAACTGATAGAGACATACCCCAAACGACTTACAGCTGTAATCGCAGCAAAAGGTGGCGCTACAAAGTATTACCTTAAGGGGGCTGAATAATTTTGCATGCCCAATTTTTCAGTTTTTGATTTTTAAAAAAAGTTTGAAATATCCAATAAATGTCGTTCCACTTCATGATTGTGTCCCACTTGTTGTTGATTCTTCACAAAAAAATACAGTTTTATATCTTTATGTTTGAAGCCTGAAATGTGGCAAAAGGTCGCAAAGTTCAAGGGGGCCGAATACTTTCGCAAGGCACTGTATTTCCCATATCACATGGAGACAGCAACATAAACATTTGACCTTATCATCAAGTAGACATAATTGCAAATGATTAAATCCTTCCAATAGAAATAAAAAAAATCGATTTAGTTACGAATTGAACTTTAATTAAATGAGTTGACTCTTCACATGGGATGATTTCACTGAACAACAATAGAAAGGGAATATTGAATGATCCCCAATGATCCATCGCATCTCCAAAAAATCTGTAAAATGATAGTCTAGAAACTAAAGCTTTGGTTGTCTTCCTCTCAGGCTTCCATGTCTTCTCCCTGGACCTCCTCAATGTCCACCTCTTGAACATCAGACTCCAAGGCCTCATCTTCACTGTCACTTTCCAACCTTGTTGAGGATGGCTCGTTGTCAGGCTCAAAAAGCCTCAAATTTGAGGATGGCCACCAATTATTCAACTCTTGTATTGGTCAGCCTGTTGCGTGCTTTCCTGTGTGTGTTCCCAAACAAGGACCAGTTGCGATCTGAGGCGGCTGATGTTGGTGGGATTTGGAGGATGATGGAGGCAACAGGGTAAAGAGTCTCAGATCCACAAAGTCCCTTCCACCAGGTGGCTGAGGAGATATGTTGGCATGATTGCCATATTGCATCTCCATCCCAAAGCCCTTGCTAGGAAGTGTACTTCGCCAGACTGCCAAGAACCTTGCCCTCATCCAGGCCAAGGTGGTGAGACATGGTAGTGATGACACCATAGGCTTTGTTGATCTCTGCACCAGACAAGATGCTCTTGCCAGCACACTTGGGGTCCAACATGTTAGCTGCGGCGTGTATGGGCTTCAGGCAGAAGTCTTCACACTTTTTGATGTATATCAGAACTGCAGTATTCTCTGCTTGGAGCAACAGTGAAGAGGGCAGGGCGATACGGATTTCTTCTCTTATATCTGCAGGCAGAGTCTGAACATCAGACAGGATGGCATTATCTCCCTCAATCTGTGCAATGGCTACTTCTATAGGTTTCAGGAGTTTCAGGCAGCTTACCACTCTCTCCCAAAATACATATTCCAGGAGAATCCCCTTGATGGGGCTGTCCATATCGGCAGACTGTCAAACATGATGACAACACCACCCCAGCGGGTGTTGCTGGGCAGCTTCAATGTGGTTCTCTTATTCTATTCTTCTCACTTTGCATGGTGAGGTAGATTGCTGCTATAACTTGATGACCCGTCACATACCTAACCATTTCACTGGCTCTCTTGTAGAGTGTATCCATTGCTTTCAGTGCCATGATGTCCTTGAGGAGCAGATTCATTGCATGAGCAGCACAGCCAATGGGTGTGATGTGAGGGTAGGACTACATTCTTCACATATGATTTGGCACAGTATTTGCAAATGTACACAGCCTTTCCTTCTACATTAGCTGCATTGAAACGTCTCCACACATCAGATAGTGCCTGTGGCATTGTCCTGTAAAGATTAGAGAAAAAAATAGTTAAATAAATAGTTAATCAGTTAGATTAAACAACTCATTTGTAAGATAAATGTTTTAAAATGAAACATGAATAGAAACAGGTGAATTAACACTCCTCAGTTAGCAGGCTCAAGCAAGCTAAACACACATGGTAGCAAAAACAAACTAGCAGAAATTGTTAACAAGTTAGAAATTATTTAAACAAACTTTGCTGTAGGCTACTATTTACTAGTTAACAGAAAATCATGTATGTCATAAAAAATATATTCACCCCACCCAGTATTGTAATCAAAACGTACCAGAAAGCATGTAGTCCTTGGCTCAGTGTAGTAATGCGGGCTCAATACCATCTCATTAGTGTGCAAGATCTTGACTATCAGCTGTACATGTGATGGAAGAGTGCACTGCACATGTGATGGAAGAATGCACTGTGCATGTAGAGGGTTGCAATTCCATTGAATTGGGGATAGTTTAACCAAAATATGCCACAAGACCTAGAATTGCCCTATGTGTATACCACAAAAAAAGGTTCACTGTTATAAGCTAACTTTTTTGATAAACTTAAGCAAAATTACCCAAATTCCCGGGCTTAACTTCCCATGGAAAATTTCTAGACAAATTACGGAAATTTACCATAAAGGTACCGACCCTTTGCAACCTTAGTTGCAACACTCACTACCGAGTTCCAAGCTGCCTTTGGTCGCAACATCAGCACAAGAACTGTTCGGCGGGGGCTTCATGAAATGGGTTTCCATGGCCGAGCAGCCGTACACAAGCCTAGGATCACCATGGGCAATGCCAAGTGTCGGCAGGAGTGGTGTAAAGATCGCCGACATTGGACTCTGGACCAGAGGAAACGCAATCTCTAGAGTGATAAATCCTGCTTCACCATCTGGTAGTACGGCGGACAAATCTGGGTTTGGCGGATGCCGGGAGAACGCTACTTGCCCCAATGCATAGTGCCAACTGTAAAGTTTGGTGGAGGAGAAATAGTGGTCTGGGGCTGTTTTACATGGTTCGGGCTTGGCCCCTTAGTTCCATACAATGACATTCTAGATGATTCTGTGCTTCTAATTGGCAGTTTGGGGAAGGCCCTTTCCTGTTTTAGCATGACAATGCCCCCGTGCAATGGTTTGTCAAGATCGGTGTGGAAGAACTTGACTGGCCTGCACAGAGCCCTTACCTCAAACCCTATCTAACACCATTGGGATGAATTGGGACAAGCCCATCATCAGTGCCCGACCTCACTAATGCTCTTGGCTGAATGGAAGTAAGTCCCCTCAGAAATGTTCCATCCTGTGCAAAGCCTTCCCAGAAGAGTGGAGGCTGTTATAGCAGAAGAGGGCAGACCAACTCCATATTAATGCCCTTGATTTATGAATGAGATGTTCAACAAGCAGGTGTCCACATACTTTTGGTAATGTAGTGTAACTCTACTTTTAGAGATATACTGTGCATCTTCTGATGAAGAAAAGCAGCTAGAGGAAAGAGTAGCATAAATAATTGTGGTACTTCTCTCTCTTCCTCTTGTATGACCCCAAATCAATATAATTGTTTAGTAATTCTACAATAGGGATTATATTTCTATGTACGACCCAACCCCAGAGAGCCTTGAATATATAGACAGACCGAGCATGACTAGGGAGGAGTAACAGTTACATACTGAAAACAGACTTTGATAACAGGTTGTTGGCATGTGTGTGTGTGTGTGTGTGTGTGCGTAGGAGATTTCCTGTCTTTGTTTGTGTTTGGGATTGTACCTCTGTTTCTGCGCCTGCCTTTGTTACTTTGTTCATCTCTTTGTGCGAGTGTTTTTCTATGTCTGTGTGAGTTTCTTTTTGTTTGCATCTGCGAATAGAGATATAGCCTATATTTCCACCGATGTATTTTCTGTACACTACAGTATCTCTGTTAGTGTGTGTGTGATGTGGAGGGGGAGATGAGGGAGCGGAGAGAAGGGGGGGGGGATGGGGTGGCAGGTTGATTATGGTCCCAGGTCTCGTTGCCAGGAGACGGTGGGGACGAGGGATGCCAGGTTGCTAGGTAACCGGTGTGATGCAATGACCAGTGCTGTGTGATGGAGAGGAGGGAGAAAAATAGTCATTTTGCCCCCCCATCTTCCCTCCCTCCCTCCTTGTAAACGCTCTTGAAAAGTACAGAGATGGTCTCCACTGATATATTTACCGTTCAGAGTCCCTACTTTTCTGGAAGACAGGCAGAATGGATTTGAGATAAAAAAGGGGAGACAAATATGTCACCTTCTTTACATCAGCCTGTTTGGGATTTATTGATACAGTGAGTGAGTGGAGGGGACAAGAGATTATGAGCTTTTCTCTGGTTTGGAAGAGGGTAAGAAAGGAGGGAAGAATGTGATTAACAGGGATGTACACACCCTGTCTCTCCTATCATCTCCCATCCCACATTCACACTGCTCAATAAATGCAAGTGTGTGTCTGAGTGTGTGTGTGTGCACAAGCATCAGTAGGGTGATGTGTGTGTTTGCATTGAGGGGATGGGGTCAGGTGTGGGGGAGGGGTCTTGCTGTGATTTGATTGGATAATCTATGGATTTAATATCTCATACTGTAATCCTAGTGAAATCCTTTTTGGCATCACAGAGGGAAAGATTAACTGTGTGCTCATGTCAATGTGAGCAAGAGAGTGCCTATACATAAGAGACTGCCAGGAACAGACAGTGTATGTGTGCAAAGACTGCCTATGTGGACATTGTGTTTGTGCCACTGTGTTTGTTGATTTTGAATAATAATCATAATGTCTCTGTATATTTGGATTTGAAAAAGGACAACATGAACATTTAAAGCTAAATTGGGTCACAGATAGGGCGGGTTTGGCCTTTGGCCGGGTTTAATCTGTGCTGTGTTTTTAAAATGAGCCTGTTGATTTGCAGAAAAAGAGAAAATATAGAAGAGAAAAATATTAAAATGGCTGGGCTTGCACAGTGCAATAGAAGCAGACATTTTCTTGGTCCCTACAGTATCTGCCCTTGAGGCAGCAATTAAATGCAACAGGCACCGTCCCTTGTCCTTTTGTCCCTATAATTCCAGTTCCCCCCCCAAGCATCCTTTCTCCCTCACGACATATCTAATAATCCCAGCGTCTCTCAACCTAGTACCACCCTTTATTCCTCATAGGTTTTTTCTCTCCTTCATCCATCTCTTTTTCTCTCCTACGCACGATGTTCTGGGCAACCTTGTTTACCTGCTGTGGATCTCATCACAAGGTTGTCATGGTGACCGCAATGCGAGGTGCAGACTTTGTCAGATTAGCAGGGCTGGTTGCCGTGTCGACCTCGAGTGCCACTGCCTTGTTGGCCTCCACTTCTCCACTATAATCGAATTCCATTATCTTGTGCCATTTGCTCCGCTTCTCATCTCCTTATCACAACCGTGGTAACCGTGGAAGAACTCAAGTCATAGATAGACTAACCTAGCGTTTATATGAAATATACTCAAATATTTTATTCAGGGAACATTATATCCTAAAATTCGATTTGAGACATTTGTTGTATTATGTATTAGGTTGTGTCGTTTAAGTCGAAGTGTAGGCTAAGATGTGATCTTTTGGCTTTGTTTTGTGTTTTAATACAGTAGTCTTTCACCCGTTGCAAATTAGGATTTATTCCGCAACTCATTTAGTGGATGACTTTATCCAAGTTGACTTTCCGAACATTTGAGGCGTGTAGAAAAACATCACCTCTGAGCACAAAATTCTATTTACTGACTCCCGGGAACATTCACAACGTAAAAATGCATTTTGATTACTGTTTTCAATCCTTCCCGGTAAACAGGTGCTTCTTAATCCACATGGTCATCTAATTAATTATCGTAATCAATGGGACACTCCACTAGAAAACCCAAGGCCTGCTGGTGATGATGTTTGTGCATGCAGATGGCAAGGGCCCTACCAGCACTGATCAATACTGTCTCCTGGTGACCAATCAAGGCTGATCAATCAGAGACAGGGATCAGTGACTGACTCAAATGTCACCAGCTCCATAATTAAGACCTTAATTAAGCCACCGTTAACACACTGACTCTGCTCTGCTCCTCGCCAATCACTGTCCTCTCTGCATCCTCCACCTGCTCTCCTTCTCAGTGCACCACCACACATGTGAAAGAGAATATTGAAGTGCTTAGCTAGACCTGCATCATTATAATGATTGTGTCATTGGTCCACAAAAGTCATTTTTGTGGATTGTGTTTTTATGATGTGTGAAAGGTTGTCTGTTTCCTTATTTGTTTTGGTTGCTCTTTCCTTACTCTGATTCCATCCATTCCTCTACAGCTCCTTCCCCCTCTCTCTCTCTCTGTTCAGAATCTCCCACCATTCTAATCCAGTGTGCTTCTGTAATCCGGATTAGCCAGCGAGCGTTCTTAATCTTATCACTTGCCTAATCCCGCGTGGTTGTGTGCGTGTGTGTGTGTAAGAGACACACTCATTCTCTGGGAGGGAATATAATTGATGGGGAATGAGAAGAGAGGAAAGGAAGAACAGTAAACCAGGAGGGTGATGGGCAGGGCTTCATTAGAAGCCGAGGGAGTGGCCAGCTCATATTACAGCCCTTTCTTGAGTTCTACATACATACACAATATATGTACAGTAGCAATCAAAAGTTTGAACACACCTACTCATTCAAGGGGTTTTTCTTTATTTTTACTATTTTCTACATTGTATAATAATAGTGAAGACATCAAAACTATGAAATAACACATATGGAATCATGTAGTAACCAGAAAAGTATATATTTAATATTTGAGGTTCTTCAAAGTAGCCTCCCTTTGCCTTGATGACAGCTTTGCATACTCTTGGCATTCTCTCAACCAGCTTCATGAGGTAGTCACCTGGAATTCATTTCAATAAACAGGTGTGCCTTGTTAAAAGTACATTTTTGGTATTTCTTTCTTTCTTAATGCGTTTGAGCCAATCAGTTGTGTTGTGACAAGGTAGGGGCGGTATACAGAAGATATCCTTATTTGGTAAAAGACCAAGTCCATATTATGGCATCAACAGCTCAAATAAGCAAAGAGAAACAACAGTCCATCATTACTAAGACATGAAGGTCAGTAAATCCGGAAAATGTGAAGAAATTCAAGAATGTCTTCAAGTGCAGTCGCAAAAACCATGATGAAACTGGCTCGCATGAGGACCAGCACAGAAAAGGAAGACCCAGAGTTACCTCAGCTGCAGAGGATACGTTCATTAGAGTTAACAGCATCTCAGATTACAGCCCAAATAAATGCTTCACAGAGTTCAAGTAACAGACACATCTCAAAATGAACTGTTCAAAGATGACTGAGTGAATCATCCTTTCATGGTAGAATTTCTACAAGGAAACCACTACTAAAGGACACCAATAAGAAGAAAAGACTTGCTTGGGCCAAGAAACACGAGCAACGGACATTAGACCAGTGGAAATCTGTCCTTTGGTCTGATGAGTCCAAATTTGAGATTTTTGGTTCCAACAGCCGTGTCTTTGTGAGATACAGAGTAGGTGAACAGATGATCTCAGCATGTGTAGTTCTCACCGTGAAGCATGGAGGAGGAGGTGTGATGGCATGGGGGTGCTTTGCTAGTGACACTGTTGGTGATTTATTTAGAATTCAAGGCACACTTAACCAGCATGGCTACCCCACATTCTGCAGCGATACGGCATCCCATCTGGTTTGCGCTTAGTGGGACTATCATTTGTTTTTCAACAGGACAATGACCCAAAACACACCTCCAGGCTGTGTAAGGACTATTTGACCAAGAAGGAGAGTGATGGAGTGCTGCATCAGATGACCTGTCCTCCCCAATCACCCAACCTCAACCAAATTGAGGTGGTTTGGGATGAGTTGGACATCAGAGTGAAGGAAAAGCAGCCAACAAGTGCTCAGCATATGTGGGAACTCCAAGACTGTTGGAAAAACATTCCTCATGAAGCTGGTTGAGAGAATGCCATGAGTGTGCAAATCTGTCATCAAGGTAAAGGGTGGCTACTTTGTAGAATCTCAAAATATAAACTAACTTTTGATTTGTTTAACACTTTTTTGGTTACTACATATGTGTTATTTCATAGTTTTGATGTCTTCACTATTATTTTACAATGTAGAAAATAGTTTTAAAAAATATAGAAAAACCCTTGAATGAGTAAGTGTGTCCAAACTTTTGACTGGTACTGTATGTAAAGCAAATAAACAAGAATCTTCATAATTATGGATGTGCCTTGGGATAAGAGGACCATGTAATGTGGGCTTTCTATTTCAGATGAACCGGCCCATTCAAGTGAAGCCAGCAGACAGCGAGGGCAGAGGGGGTAAGAGACACCCCTCCATAGCAACACCTGTTCAAACAACACCTGAAGATAATTGCAACTGTTCAATCAACACCTTTCCAAAACACCTGTCTAACGTGTTACATTTTTTAAACAACAATCAAGACTAAACCCTGAAATGGCTTCAACAAAAATACCCACTCGTCACTGCTGCTAAGCACCACCTGCCTCTAAATAACACTTCTAGAAATTCTTCCTAACCCCCCCCCCCCCCCCCCCCCCATATTCAAGTACAATTATTCTTAAGTGCCAGACTAAAGAAAGTAAATATAATAAGGATTTCAACTGCTGTTTTCATGACCTCAAAGACATTGTCACCTAGCATACAGAACTGGATGACGAAGGAGCATTCCAGTCTGAGCCAGTTCATGCTCTTTGTGCAGCAGGTTTATTGATACTGCACTCTGGTGGCCTTTTCCATATATAGCAGGGTTATAGCACCATATTCACAGACGTCAATATACTATATATATATTGTAACAACATCCAATTAAAAATGTAGCTGATTGATTAACACATTTGGGTTTATAAAGTGAAACAAGGTGCAAATTCCTGAGCATGTTCTTTCTTGTGTTGTATGATAACTTTTTCTCTTTACCTACATGTTATCCTTTCTCTCTCTCTCAATCATTAAATCATTCCATTCTAATTCCCATGCCCTTTGCCTCTACCTATTACTGGCCTCAACCAACCACTCTCTCTGCTCTTCTCTCCATCACTGTCTGTCCATATTCCTCTCTCTTCGTTCCTGTTTTGGCCCCTCACCTCACATTCCCCTTAGAAGACAGGAAGCTGTTTGTTGGCATGCTGGGGAAGCAGCAGTCGGATGCCGACGTGAGGAAGATGTTTGAGGAGCTTGGGAGCATTGAAGAGTGCACAGTGCTCCGCGGGCCTGACGGCACTAGCAAAGGTAGCCAACACCATTACTGCAACACTGACCGCTACAACGTCTAGCCTTATATCAACACCACAACATCAACACCACTAAAATATTACCATTAAGGTCAGGAATCAGTCACATCCAAACTCATACCACTACAAAGATGGATGCTTAATTTTCTGTGTTTGTTGTATGAGGTATGACTAATTTATAATTTTATTTAACTATTAGTGGACCAGGTAAGTTGACTGAGAACACATTCTCAGCTGGGGAATATAATGATGCAATATGTTTTATAGGTCATAGTTAATATTGGTCAACGTGGTTTATGAGCTATGATTGATGAAGCAATGACGCAGCTATAACTAATGACGCGCCGATTGTCTGATGCATTTTCTAGGGATATGTTGTGTCACGTGAGGGGAGGCCAGGTTTTGACGATGTGTCATGTTTTGTAGGCTGTGCCTTTGTGAAGTACCAGAACAACGTAGAGGCTGCGGCAGCCATCAGCACTCTGCATGGGAGCCGCACTCTACCGGTCAGTCTCAGTCTCAGTCTCTGTCTCTGTCTCTGTCTCTGTCTCTGTCACTCACTCACTCACACAACATAGGGACTCATCTACAGTTAAACACTCCCAAAACACAATGCTACCTTATATAAATGTTACTTACCCTACATTATTCATCTCATATGCATACGTATATACTGTACTCTATATCATCGACGGTATCCTTATGTAATACATGTATCACTAGCCACTTTATACTATACTATGCCACTTTGTTTACATACTCATCTCATTTGTACATACTGTACCCGATACCATCTACTGTATCTTGCCTATGCTGCTCTGTACCATCACTCATTCATATATCCTTATGTACATATTCTTTATCCCCTTACACTGTGTACAAGACAGTAGTTTTGGAATTGTTAGTTAGATTACTTGTTATTACTGCATTGTCGGAACTAGAAGCACAAGCATTTTCGCTACACTCGCATTAACATCTGCTAACCATGTGTATGTGACAAATAAAATTTGATTTGATTTGATTTTGATTTGACACTGCTACCGTCAGACCTCCTCCTACACAAACACTCCATGGCCTACTGTAATTTATAGGAGTTGAGAACATATTTGTGGAATGCCCTCATCAGTCCTCGTGTTAGTGATATAGGTCATTTGGTTACAGAGATGTGTGTCATTTTTGCTGTGTAATATCTGTAATCTCTCCCTGCAGGGTGCCTCCTCCAGCCTGGTGGTGAAGTTCGCCGACTCTGAGAAAGAGCGAGGGATAAGGCGCATGCAGCAGGTGGCGTCCCAGCTGGGGGTCATCAGTCCCATGACCTTACACCTCGGGGCTTACAATGCCTACACACAGGTAGTGAGTACTAGTAGTACTGAACCCCAAACACAGGCATTATGCAGAGATTGTAATACACAGGCCAACACACTAGTTGTAGTAAAATGGCTATGTCCCAAATGGCACCCTATTTCTTATATGGGTCAAAAGTAGTGCACTACAGTGCATTCCGAAAGTATTCAGACCCCTTAACTTTTTACACAATTTGTTACGTTACAGCCTTATTAAAAAAAATCCATATGAATCTACACACAATACCCAATAATGACAAAGCGAAAACAGGTTTTTAGAAATGTTTGCAAATGTATTCAACATTTTAAAACAGAAATAGCTTATTTACATAAGTATTCAGACCCTTTGCTATGAGACTTGAAATTGAGCTCCGGTGCATCCTGTTTCCATTGATCATCCTTGAGATGTTTTCTACAACTTGATTGGAGTCCACCTGTTGTAAATTCAATTGATTGGACATGATTTGGAAAGGCATACACTTGTCTAGAAAAGGTCCCACAGTTGACAGTGCATGTCAGAGCAAAAACCAAGCCATGAGGTTGAAGGAATTGTCCGTTGAGCTCCGAGACATGATTGTGTCGAGGCACAGAGCTAGGGATGGATACCAAAACATTTCTACAGCATTGAAGGTGTCAGGTGCGTGAATGAGGACCCAAAAGCGAATTTAACAAAACAGAGTTTCTTTAATGACGAAACACACGTAGGCTCAGATGGACAGGCAGATTCCGACAGGACAGGACAAGGTTAGATGAACAGGCAGATTCCGACAGGACAGGACAAGGTTGCAGCAAACATGACGATAGTCTGGTACAGGCATGAGTAACACAAACGAGAATCCGAAAAAGACAGAAGCAGAAACAGAGAGAGATATAGGGACCTAATCAGAGGGAAAAAGGGAACAGGTGGGAAAAGGGGTGAACGAGGTAGTTAGAGAAGACAAGGAACAGCTGGGGGAAAGAGGGGAAGAAAAGGTAACCTAATACGACCAGCAGAGGGAGACAGGGTGAAGAGAAAGAACAGGAACAGGACACAACATGACAATACATGACAGAAGGTCCCGAAGAACACAGTGGCCTCCATCATTCTTAACTGGAAGAAGTTTGGAACCACCAAGACTAATCGGGGGAGAAGGGCCTTCGTCAGGGAGGTGACCAAGAACCCGATGGTCACTTTGACAAAGCTCCAGAGTTCCTATGTGGAGATGGGAGAACCTTCCAGAAGGACAACCATCTCTGCAGCACTCCACCAATCAGGCCTTTATGGTAGAGTGGCCAGACTTTGCTTGGAGTTTGCTCCTAAACAAGATTCTCTGGTCTGATGAACCCTAGATTGAACTCTTAGGCCTGAATGCCAAGCGTCACATCTGGAGGAAACTTGGCACAGTGAAGCATGGTGGGTGGCAGCATCATGCTGTGGGGATGTGTTTCAGCGGCAGGGACTGGGAGACTAGTCAGGATTAAGGCAAAGATGAACAGAGCAAAGTACAGAGAGATCCTTGATGAAAACCTGCTCCAGAGTTCTCAGGACCTCAGACTGGGGAGAAGGTTCACCTTCCAACAGGACAACAACCCTAAGCACACAGCCAAGACAATGCAGGAGTGGCTTCAGAACAAGTCTCTGAATGTCCTTGTATGGCCCAGCCACAGCCCGGACTTGAACCCGATCAAACATCTCTGGAGAGACCTCAAAATAGCTGTGCAGCAACGCTCCCCATCCAACATGACAGAGCTTGAGAGGATCTGAAGATAAAAATAGGAGAAACTCCCCAAATACTGGTGTGCCAAGCTTGTAGCGTCATACCCAAGAAGACTCAAGGCTGTAACTGCTGCCAAAGGTGCTTGAACAAAGTACTGAGTAAAGGGTTTGAATACTTTTCATTTTTAATACATTTGCAAAAATGCATACATTTTAGAATAAGGATGTAACGTAACATTTTTGTGGAAAAAGTCAAGGGCTCTGAATAATTTCCGAATGTACTGTATATGGGGAATATGGTGCCATTTGGGACGCATACTGACAGTGAATGACATCGAAGGACTCCCTCTTTCTCTCTTCATTCTTTGTAGCTGGTGCAGCAGCAGGCTCTGGTGGCCCAGTCGGCGTATTTGTCTCCTGTATCCACCATCACCTTGCAGCAGTTGGCTGCCCTCAACCCCAGCAGCCTCATGGCCACGCCCATCGCATCACTCACTACCTCAGGTAATAAGAAGCTCCCATCCTCCACCACTTCATCCCCTCCTACAGGATTCTCTGCTCGTCTCACAGTTTCTCTTTATTCTTTATACAGTATATATTTTGTTTTTCTAGAGTCTTTGCCCCATATATTTCTGCCTTTGATACTATTTTATTGCATTTGTTATTGTGTTTGTTTGACCATGTCTGTCTGTCCCCGAATGCTCTTCCTGTGCAGGGACCAGCACTCCACCCACCATGGCAGCTACACCGATGCCTGCTCTGCCTCCACCACTCAGCTACCCTCCAGTGCCAGCTCCACCCAATGGACAGTCAGCATCTGAAACCCTGTACACCAATGGAGTTCATTCTTACCAAGGTATCTCACTCAATCTGATGAAAGTCAAGAGTATCATTATGAAAATGTAATCCAATGAACCTTAACTAGGATTTTGGTTTGTTTACTAAGAATCCTGGTGCACGGCACCCAATGCCATTTAGAGAATGTACTCATCCTCCAAAAAGATTGTTTGTACAGCAGTTGATAAATCATGCTGTTATTTTTCTCTTTGATTTTCTCTCTCAGCTCAAAGTCCAGTTTTGGATCCTATTCAGCAAGCGTACGCAGGGATGCAGCACTACACAGGTGGGACAGTAGTGAGTCCGCTTGAGTCCTTAAAATTTCCCAGAGGAAATTTTAGGTTTGAAATGCCCTCTCAACAGTCCTTAATGTTTACTTATGCGAACACACCCACAGCAACGTACCCTGCTGCCTATGGAATGGTAGGGCAGCCATTCCCACACCAACACACAATGCTTGCACAGCAACATCAGCAGCCTCAGCAACTGCAGCAACGAGAAGGTAATTTCTACCTACTTGTCCTCCCTCCTATGAATTCTCACTTTTGACTATTTTCAAAGCTGGTTTCCCACAAAGTTTATACTGCCTCAATCACTACCTCATCCTGATAATCTCAAGTCACGTAAGAACCCCTCAGGGAGCCTTGATGGTCTAACCTTGCACTGTATTCTTCTTCTCAGGGCCTGAGGGGTGTAACATCTTCATCTATCACTTGCCTCAGGAGTTCACTGACTCAGAGATGCTGCAAATGTTCATCCCCTTCGGCAACGTCATCTCAGCAAAGGTCTTTGTTGACCGTGCCACCAATCAGAGCAAGTGCTTTGGTGAGTGACGGCGATGACAACGAATGCGTCCCAAATGACACGATGTACCCTATGTAGTGCACTGCTTTTGACCAGGGCCCATAGGGAATAGTGTGCCACATTGGGAACACAGTCAATGATGATATTGAGGAGGCAGTGCTGGGAAGGATTGCTCCCTTCTTGTAGTATTAATACTTTCACAGAATTGTCTATAACTGTTTGCTTCTCTTCAGGTTTTGTGAGTTTTGACAACCCGTCCAGTGCTCAGACAGCAATTCAGGCCATGAATGGTTTCCAGATTGGCATGAAGAGACTCAAGGTGCAGCTTAAGAGGCCCAAGGATGCCAACCGACCCTACTAAATGAGGTGAGCAAGGTGGGATGAGAATGAAGGGTGAGATGGATGGTCAGGGCGATTGACAGGGAGTGGAAACTGTTAAAGGTAGGTTATGGCAGGGTTATTCATCTTATAACCTAAGAGGGCTGAAGCCTGCTGGTTTTCTGTTCTACCTGAGAATGAATTGCACCCAACCGCTGTCCCAGGTCTAAGTCAGTATCTGATTAGAGGGCAACAATGAAAAAATGCAGTGGAACTGGCTTCGGTGTCTTAAGGGCGTTATGGGATAAAGGGAGAATTTTATGTTTTAATTTTGTGGAAGATCAGTATTAAAATGATCAACTGTGATAAAATACACTGCATGACCAAAAGTATGTGGACACCTGCTCGTCGAACATCTCATTCCAAAATCATGGGCGTTAATATGGAGTTGGTCCCCTCTTTGCTGCTACAACAGCCTCCACTCTTCTGTGAAGACTTTCCACTAGATGTTTTAACATTTCTGTGGGGACTTCCATTCAGCCACAAGGTCGGGCACTGATGATGGGAAATTAGGCTTGGCACGCAGTCTGTGTTCCAATTCATCCAAAAAGGTGTTAGATGGGTTTGAGGTCAGGGCTCTGTGACAAATATACATTTCTGTATTGACTTTGCTTTGTGCACGGGGGCATTGTCATGCGGAAACTGGAAAGGGCCTTCCCCAAACTGTTGCCACAAAGTTGGAAGCACAGAATCGTCTAGAATGTAATTGCTGTAGTGTTAAAATTTCCCTTCACCGGAACTAAGGGGCCTAGCCTGAACTATGAAAAACAGCCACAGATCATTATTCTTCCTCCACCAAACTTAACAATTGCCACTATGCATTGGGGCATGTAGCGTTCTCCTGGCATCTGCCAAACCCAGATTCCTCCGCCAGACTGCCAGATGGTGAAGCTTGATTCATCACTCCAGAGAACGCGTTTCCACTGGTCCAGAGTCCAATGACGGCGAGCATTACACCACTGCAGCCAACGCTTGGCATTGCGCATGGTGATCTTAGGGTTGTGTGTGGTTCCTTGGCCATGGAAACCCATTTCAGGAAGCTCCCGACGAACAGTTATATTGCTGACGTTGCTTCCAGAGGCAGTTTGGAACTCGGTAGTGAGTGTTGCAACCAAGGACAGACGTGCTACGCGGCCCTTTTCTGTGAGGTTGTGTGGCCTACCACTTTGCGGCTGAGACGTTGTTGCTCCTAGACGTTTCCACTTCACAATAACAGCACTTACAGTTGAACGGAGCAGCACTAACAGGGCAGAAATTTGCGAAATAACTTGTTGGAATGGTGGCATCCTATGATGGTGCCACGTTGAATGTCACTGAGCTCTTGAGTACGGGCCATTCTACTGCCAATGTTTGTCTAGGGAGATTGCATGGCGGTGTGCTCGATTTTAAACACCTGTCAGCAACGGCTATGGCTGCAATAGCAGAATCCACTGATTTGAAGGGGTGCCCACATACTTTTGTATATATAGTGTAAGTGACCCAGATCCACATGTGAGTGAGGTGACAGTCTTCTAAAAGCAGTAGTTGTTTAAAACATTTAGACAAAATCATAGGACTACTTGGTTTGTTGAGATATGGCCATAACACTGCCATGACAAAAGGGTTGACAAAATGTTTAATTATTCAAAAGTAGATTTTAAATAGTCCAGACAAATATAACAAGTGTTGTATGATTGGGTTGAAGACAATAACTATTATACGTTATTAATTTATTTTGTACTTTTTATTTATTGTTTTTGTGCTGTGTCATATGTCATTTTCCTTAAAAAACATCATACCACAGTCAAGACTGTCCTGTCCATACATATATCGTGGAGACTACGTGGCTATGGTTGCCTAGCAACCGCTAAAAACCCCTTCCTCTCACAGCGTTGTAAGTTAATTGGCCTGTGTTGGTTGCTGTGGCAATATTGCCTGTGATGGTTGCCATTAGCAATTTTATTTTTGACCGTTGCCTTTATTCACCATGCTCAACTGCATGGCGAGTTGCTGTGGCGACCATGAATTGTGTTTGGTGCATTGTGAGTTTCCTCTATTATTTTGTCCTGTTTTGCAAACACTGATCAATTATACTATCACTGTACTCGAGATTTTGTAAGCAATTGATTATCATGACATGCTACTATATTTTTTTGTAATATAAGTATTTTATTGCGCAGAGCAATATTAAGCATTAACCCTAAAATCAAACATGGATATAAATATTTCCTTTGATGGATTATGTTTTTGATTAGTTTCCTTTTTGTTGTTTGTCATGATTATCATTCTTACATATGTTTAGTTGGTTGGTGTTTTAGTTTCCGGGAGCACAGGGTTTTTGTGAGGTTGTAATTGAATCCAAGTGACTTTGTGCCTGAACTTTGTTTGTTTTTGGTATGACTCGTTGTGAGAATAAGTATGTGTAGCCTACCTACAAATTAGTGACATAATGATGCTGTGTGCATATGTGTACCTGTGCAGATCCACATAAAGTACTTGTGTGTATTAATAAATAAAGTAGTGTGTGTGGTTTTGTGTGTGTGTACCAAGTGAGACACTAACATTTCATGTGAGAGTTTGGGGTAAAATTGTATGTTGTCATTGTGACACATCACACTTGCTGCTGACTGAGGTACAGTATTCCTCTGTAGGAATTCTGGGTTACTACAAATTTCCAATCAAACAAGAAGCCATAGGCTACGGTCTCATGTGCAACCTTTGATATAACTGCTTATTTTAGAGGATGAGTTTGAAAATCGTCCTCTGTTATCTTTTTAAATTATTTAATAGGAATGTATATTTTTTGACTCAATTGTTTGGTCAATGAGATTTAACATTGGACTAGAGTATTAAAAATATCTCCCAGAATTCCTATTGTGCATGTTTGGAATTTATTTGCCTGCCAAAACAAGACAAAAAAAATATTTAAATAAGAAATGCACATCAATGCAGCAGTATGGTTGTCACTGTATGAGTTGCATGTACCCTAGGCGTGCTTGTTTAGTGAAAAATGAGGACATCCATGTGATATCTGTGTAACCAACGTGTTTGAAGATGTTTCTCCCACACTGAAGAGTGTGAACATATTAAATATACAGTGGGGTCAGAAATGATTGACACCCTTTATAAAGATGAGGAAAAATTACTGTAGAAAATATATAATTAAAATACTGATCAATATTCTATGCTCCAAAAATGTTTGAAAACAATAAATAATAATAATAATTTTATACTAATACTGCTCAGGGAAATAGATTTTGTTTAAAAAGTAATAGTTTTTTTCTTAAGAAAAGGTAGGGAGGGGTTCAAGGGATTGACAGACCTGTTTTCAAAACCTTTCAATACCTCACCTTGCGAGGATAACGTCACTGAGCCTTAAAAAAAAATGTTTTATGAGTTGGAGGACACATTGGGAGGGATCTTAGACCATTCGTCCATACAGAATCTTTCCAGATCCTTGATATCATTAATATGCGCTTATGGGCTGCCCTCTTCTATTCAAACCACAGGTTTTCAATGGGTTTCAAGTCGTGAGATTTTTGGCAAATTTAACCATTTCTTTGTAGATTTAGATGTGTGATTGTCTTGCTGGAAGATCCACTTGCGGACAAGTTTCAGCCTCCTGGCAGAGGTAGCCAGGTTTGCCTAGTTGGGTAATGTTTATGATGCCGTTAAACTTAACAAGGCTCAAGGACCAGTTGAAAAAAAATAGCTTGACGTGTAGGCCTTGTCAAAGAAGTCAACGGCATCATGAGCTTTACCCAGTACCAGGATATTTTAGCCAAAAACCTGGTTGTCTCTGCCAAGAGGCTGAAATTTGGCCGCAAGTGGATCTTCCAGCAAGACAATAACCCCAAGCACTGAAGTAAACATCAAAACCCACAAAGAAATGGTTAATTGACCCCAAAATCAAAATTCGACAATGGCCATCTCTCTCTCTGAATATAGTAGTCCATAAGCGCAGACAAAGAATATCAAGGATCTGGAAGGATTCTGATTGGAGGAATGGTCTAAGATCCCTCCCAATGTGTTCTCCAACCCATAAAACATTTTAGAAAAAGGCTCAGCGACATTATCCTCGCAAAGTGAGGTATTGAAAACGGGTGTCAATCATTTTGACCCCTACCATTCCGAGAAAAAAAAGAATTACTTGTTAAACTAAATCTTTCTCTGAACAACTGTATTAGTATAAAATAATATAATTTACCCATTATTTTGAGCATACAATACAGCTCAGTGTTAGAATTATTTAATTTATACAATCATTTTTGCTCATCTTTATCAAGGCTGTCAATAATTTCAGACTCCACTGTATATGCTAATCTAAACTATTTTAATATTTGTATTCATCCTCTCTCTTTCTTTCTGTCTCTCTCTCCCAGGGAAGATATGAGTTCTATCAAGAAACTACTTCCAGCATTTTGGTTTCGCCCAAACCGTATAGCAAAGGAGCAACAACACTTCTCGAAAAATAAGATCAAATATATGTATCATCTAAAAATCAGCAACAACAGAATAAAACATATGTGGTGGGTGGTTCGGAGTACACATACCATTCCACAGCTGGATTCAGTCATTATGTACAGTACCAGTCAAAAGTTTGGACACACCTACTCATTCACATTTTTTCTTTATTCTTGCTATTTTCTACATTGTATAATAATGTTGAAGTCATCAACTTCAACTATGAAATAACACATGAAATCAGGTAGTAACCAAAAAAGTGTTTTATATTTGAGATTTTTCAAAGTAGCCACCCTTTACCTTGATGACAGCTTTGCACACTCTTGGCATTCTCTCAACCAGCTTCATGAGGTAGTCACCTGGAATGCATTTCAATTAACAGGTGTGTCTTGTCAAAAGTTCATTTGTGGAATTTCTTTACTTTTGTCAGTTGTGTTGTGACAAGGTAGGGGTGGTATTCAGAAGATAGCCCTATTTGGCAAAAGACCAAGTCCATATTATGGCAAGAACAGTTCAAATAAGAAATTACAGTCCATCATTACTTTAAGACATGAAGGTCAATCAATCGGGAAAATGTCAAGAACTTTGAAAGTTTCTTCAAGTGCAGTTGCAAAAACCATCAAGCGCTATGATGAAACTGGCTCTCATGAGGACTGCCACAGGAAAGGAAGATCCGGAGTTACCTCAGCTGCATAGGATAAGTTCATTAGAGTTAACTGCACCTCAGATTGCAGCCCAAATAAATGCTTTACCGAGTTCAAGTAACAGACATCTCAACATCAACTGTTCAGAGGAGACTGCATGAGTCAGGCTTTCATGATCGAATTGATGGTTTGGAATGAATTGGACTGCAAAGTGAAGGAAAAGCAGCTAACAAGTGCTCAGCATATGTGGGAACTCCTTCAAGACTGTTGGAAAAGCATTCCAGGTGAAGCTGGTTGAGAGAATGCCAAGAATGTGCAAAGCTGTCATCAAGGCAAATGGTGGCTACTTTAAAGAATCTAAATTCTAAAATATATTTTGATTTGATAAACACCTTTTTTGGTTACTACATGATTCCATGTGTTATTTCTTAGTTTTGATGTCTTCACTGTTATTCTACAATGTAGAAATAGAAAAATTAAGAACAACCCTTGAATGTGTAGGTGTGTCCAAACTTTTGACTGGTACTGTACAAACTGTACTGTCAGATACAAGGTCTACATGAAAAATAATATCACTTATTCTAATGAACAGGGTTTCACTGAATAGGGTGGTTTGTGGTCCATAACTTAAGAGGGAAGGGCAATGTATGGGATGGAGAAGTGGGATGGTAACCTTATTGGGGGAAAAAATGCTATTTTGTATGATTACCATTGGTCGAATTGGTATGTAGATTTAGTTTATTATTTTAAATTAAAGACGAGGAGTAATTAAGCAAGAAGAACAATCAACTTCTTCTCACTGTACATATCTTTGTTTTAAATGGAGTCAAATAATGAAAAAATGTGTAAGTCATTACAACCACTACTATTGTTATTGGCATAGGGGTGTGAGGGATGGGAATTGGGTGGAATTTTTGTATCTTAATTTTTTACTTTTAATGTATTTGTTATGCAATTGAAGTGGGAGATATGGCTATTTTTTATTTTAGAAAATAGAATATTCCTATGGTCTACAGTACAAGACGATGGATACACGTATTGTAGAATTTGTAATTACATAAATGTAATTATCAAAATCATAATTGTTTCATTATTTATTCTCAAAAATTGCTGTTTTAAAACATATGTCTTTAAGAAAAATAAAGTACAATTTCGAAAATGATGTGTGCATGGTGTGTAACAGAGAGCTGTGGGTTTTTATATATACAGTTGCGGCCAAATATATAGACACCCTTGCACTTTCCTTAAATAAGAAATTGAAAAAACGTTTGGTTTCCACACGTTGTTGGATTTGAAACATTGCATAACCAAATTTATTTTTGTAAGATTAAGTTTACAATTTGATTTGAGAAAATAAAGAAAATAGATTGTACAAAGTTATTGTTACCCTGGAACTAATAATTGATTGCACATCTTTTGGCCAAGATACAGTAAATGCCAACAAATGCACCCTCCCTACAATCAACGATGGGGGAGATTTGATAATGCTGTTGTGTTTCGTTGTTGCCTCTGATACTGGGGGTCTTGAACGTGTACAAGAAATCAGCAGATTATCAGGTGTTTTGTAGTCCAATGTTCAACCCAGAGTCTAAAAACCGGGTCTCCATTGAAGGCTGTGAGTCTTCCATCAGGACAATGACCCCCAACACATCACAAAGCACCCAGGAATCGTTAAGAAGAGATACTGGACTGTTTTGGAGTGGCCAGCTAAGAGTCCAGATCTGAATCACATCCAAAACCTATGGCAAGATCAGAAAACAGCAGTTGGTGGAGGGCAACCCTCAAATATTGAATAATTAGATCAGTTTGATGTTGAAAAGTGGGCCAAATTGTCTGTAGAAATGTGCAGCAAGCTCATTGATGGCTACAATAAGCATATGTCTGCAGTTGTCATGGTTAAGGGTGTGCAACCAAGTACTAGCTCCGGGGTGCCGATAATATTGTCCAAGCCATTTGCCTTTATTTTCTCAATTCAAAATTGTAATCTTAAACTTACAAAAATAAAATAGGTTTTGCAATGTTGAAAATCCAATAAGGATTTGACCAAAAGTTGTATTTTCAATTTCAACTTATTTTAGAAGAAATAGGGAATTATTTGCCAAGTTAAATAAAGGTTAAAGAAAAAAAGAAAAAGACAAAAGAAAAGTGCAAGGGTGACAATATTTGTCCGTAACTATATACCTTGAAAGATGTATTTTCTGGCTTTCACTTTACTCTAGTACCGCTACTTCCCCATTGGGTGGTTCCATGTCAATCATGACATCCACCATCTCAAATTGTTCTGAAACTGTGTCTGTAGTTAGAAACACATAAGATTAGCATTCCTGAAACATTGTTCTGTTGAAATATAATTTGATCTGAAAAATTCAGCTAATTGATTGCGCCCAAATTGACCATTTTAATTTACAGGATTCAGATATTCAATAAATACTGTACCTAAAATTCTATTTGGAGCAAACTTTTTTCTAACAATGAGTAAGACATGAGGAATCCAAAGAAATGGTCAGACGCCAACCATGGACCACCCACGCCATTCCCACATGAATCGTATAAATTAAAGTGTCCAATTTGGGTGCAATCAATTATCTTAATTTCATAGAGATCAAATTATACTTCAACAAAATTGTTGCAGAAATGCTAATCTTATCTGTTTCTAACAACAGAAACAATTTCAAAATCATCTGAGATGATGGGTGTCAAGCCTCTTTCTTGTGCTTTTTGAGGTGAAAAGACCCCATTGCAATATAGTAAGACACAATGTGGGATTATAGTATTAGGGGTATACAACACAGATTGCCATTGGCCTAGACCTAACGCATCTATATTGAACCTCCAGCGGCATAGCTAAACTAGTTTGTACTGGAGGTCGATCCGATGGTCCATTGAAAGCATGGCAAACTTATTTTCAACCAACGTTAACCTGGTAATACTTTCTTCATTCTTGATTTGCAAGGAATCAGTGTCTTATAAACATCTGTTTCTAGATCCAGGAGGAACTCCAAAAACCTGAGAATATTCTGAAAAATATCATTTTGATGGAACTAGTCATTTCTAAGCAACGTGGCCATGTGTAGGAGAAGATAACATGTAACACAGCACAAACTAAACAACACAAACAAAGACCTATACACAACATGCAGCAGGCATTTCTCACTCTGTACAAAAAGTGTATATGTATTATTTTTAATTTTATTAAATGTTTTACTTTTACCCATTTTTCTCCCCAATTGGTAGGTACAGTCTTGTCCCATTGCTGCAACTCCCCTACAGACTTGGGAGAGGCGAAGGTCGAGAGCCATGCGTCCTCCGAAACACGACCCAGCCAAGCCGCACTGCTTCTTGACACACTGCTCGCTTAACCTGGAAGCCAGCCACACCAATGTGTTGGAGGAAAAAACCATCCAGCTGGCGACCGAAGTCAGCTTGCAGGCGCTTGGCCCGCCACAAGGAGTTGCTAGAGCGCGATGGGACAAGGAAATCCCAGCCAGCCAAACCCTCTGCTAACCCAAACGACGCTGGGACAATTGTGCGCCGCCTCATGGGTCTCCCGGTCACGGCCGGCTGTAACACAGCCTGGGATCGAACCCGGGTCTGTAGTGACGCCTCAAGCACTGTGATGCAGTGCCACTTCTTTATATTTCCTTGTTATCGGACTTCTACCTGCAACTGGAAAAAGGCGTTTATTAGACACCAGTCCCTTACAAATCGAGAAATAAGGAAGTATCACCACGTAAAGGTGAAAAATTGTCCCCTATCCATAACCCATTCTAAGCTAAAACCATGCACAAAGTAGGCCTACAGGAATCTAAGTAGAGCTATAGGCCCTGCTTTGTCACTTATATTACAGCCTTGTCTGTCTACCCAGACTGTGCTGGTAAAGCAGCAGTTTGAAAATGAATAATTGGCTTTGATACTCTGATTGGTTAGAGATGATCCAATTGCTGATGACTTTGTTTTGTACAACGCCCCTCCTCACTATAAACCACTTCAATGATGGTAGTCTGACTAAAGTATGTAGCAAAAGAGAGCAGTGGAATAATTTAGTTTGAGTTGTCATGTTAATTGCTGCTTAGATAATAGGCTACAATTAATTTAAAGATTTTGTCTAATAATGTGATTCATTCTAGCTCGAACACCAACAATTTGTTTCATAGTCATTTATTACAGGTCAGCCCCAAAGATACTCAGCAGATCTTCAGATAAAATGTACACAGGTCAGTGCATGAAGCCAAAAATGGCCTGTTATGGAAATACGCAGGAGGGGAGGAGATCAGGTGGGACCATTCTAGCCAATGAGAGGGCTTATACGCGTGTGAACGGTGTATAGAACGGTGTATTGACAAAATTCGACACACCCATTTGACCTCCATACAAAAAAATCTCTCACTTCGTTACCTTATTTTTCTTCGACAGATTTTGAGGGGAGTAAAACCTCTCGCTTCGCCTCTTTCTGTCTGATGTAGCCAAGGCTCAAAACTGAACTGTGGCAGAGAAGGAAGAGAAGAAGTGAGAGGGATAATTGGGCCCAAAATCTGTTCTCCAGCAGGTGGCATTTTTCGTTTTTGTTCACATGGTGAGATGAGTATTTGTACGGTGGTCAAATGAGTTTTGAATTTGGTTAACAAAATAATGTAATGGCTTATTTTTTAAAACTTATTTGATCGAATATAAGTGTCGCAATCATTAGGTTGTTACGAGTGTATGGATATAACTAGGACGGACTCGTGACATCCTGGCAACTTTGAGAAAAAAACTGAATCGTCTGGTAGTCACTAGTTAGTCAAACCCCGCCCATTTCTACAATGTATCTACTTAAAATGTGATTTTAAACTTAACCTTAATGACATTGCTAACCTAAACCTAAATTAAGACCAAAAAGAAAATGCTTGTTTTCATGATTTTTTTTTGGGGGGGGGGGGGGGGGGGGGGGCTGTGGTAATTAGTGGAAGCCGGTGTGCCTGTTCCCACGCATATCTGCCTTCTCATTGGCTATAATGGTCCCACCTGAATTTGCCTCCTTGACAACTGCCTTCCATTTTTGAAGAAATGTATTTTCATTGTTAGAGCCGGCACTAGAGTATCTGGTCAACATAAAGGATAATCTTTCGACTGTGCTAGGGTTTGGCAGATGCGTCCCAACAAGTCCAGGCGTTTTCGCATGCCGTACAACGTCACTTTAAATAGCCTGATCCCTGCCACGCCCACTGTCCCGACTCCTACCCTTACCTCAGTGCTCATACTCTACCATCTTCTACTCCCATTCCGTTTGTCCAAATAAGAAACCGGGCTAACCGACGCCCGTTCCCGGCAAACATCTGCCATATCGCTCCGAGCATGTAAAATAACTGTTCCGGGCCCTTATCCCAACAAAAAGTAGAAGTATTTCATAAGAGAGAAAGTTCTACAAACCAAGGGGAAGCATTACATTTTCCGCGAAAATGCAGAAAATTGGCGATCGAGTGGCCGGATAATAATCTTCAATGCAGACTCCAACCAATTTTCATAATCAATTTGGATTATCGTTGATGGCGTCGTCGGCATAGAGCTCAATTGCTTATTCTATAGGAGACATACAGCAATATACCAGTTTCCGCCTTTTCACACTGCGGCGAATAGGCCTACCTGCGTGAAAGATAAAACGGAGGTAAGTTCCCACCGTTATATGGAACTAGATGTGATAAAAGTTTTGTTTGAATTCTTGCAATTGTCATTTTAAAACAGGCTACGTTGGACTACTCACCTCGCATTGTTAGTATTTTAACATTCACTCTCCCTTGGATAGTTAGTCCCCTGAAGATGTGCGCCTATAATGGCTTTTCCGCAAACTTGTCACCCACTTGCCACACAGAGAAATATACTTGAATGTTTTCAAATAATTCAGGATGACAGAAACTCCTGTCAACTTGAGTTTGTCCGAATAGGCTATGTGCTGATCTCGTGGTGATGTTTGTTTAGGAACGCTGCGATAAATGAAGGTCATGGTTTGAAATGCCACGAACTATCGCACAATAACAGTTTGGAAAGAAGAAAATCGTGAAAACGAATGTTTTGGACGTCCTTGGTTTACTTTGGTTGTGTAGGAAATAGCCTATAACGAGCTATAACCTACAGCTGATGAAACGTAAAAGGTCCCACACCCTAAGGAAAGTTACCGGAAATGTTTAGAAGGGTGTGATTGCGGCCCGCAATTCGGAGCGTTCCTTCATTCGCAGGAACCCCTCTTTATTGGGTCCAATTCTATTGGTCAATTTTTAAGCTAGACTCCGGTTCAGTAGCTGGCGGGAGGCAGCGGGCTACACCAGTAGCTAATTAGTTAGGACACAGGTAGACAGTGACCTTCGCCCCCGCCTTCAGGGGCAACACCTGTAGGTAGCTAGCTAACTAGCTTGGACCATAGCTGCGGGAAGGAGGGGTGCTGCAGCACCCCCTGAAAGATCAGAATAAAACAATTATAATTGAAAAAAGTATTCACAGAAGTAGTGCACTCGGCCTTGTATAGATAGATGTCTGTAGCACGGGCAACACTTTTTTTAGCATCTCTGCTTTGTGGTATCATTGTGGTATAATTAATGTTCAATATTTTATCATTACTTAATAAAAAAAATATTTCACTCATATTTTATGTTAACCTGCTTCTCTGTGTTGGAATGGTGTGGGCATACCTCAACAACAGAATGTTGTGGGCGTATACCGATCTTTTAAATGCTAGTAAAACTAACTGCATGCATTTCAACCGATTGCTGACTGCACCCTCCTGCCCGAATAGCATCACTACTCTGGACAGTTCTGACTTAAGAGTATGTGGACAACAATAAATACCTAGGTGTCTGGCTAGACTGTAAACTCTCCTTCCAGACTCACGTTAAGTATCTCCAATCCAAAATAAAATCTAGAATCGGCTTCATATTTCGCAACAAAGCCTCCTTCACTCATGCTGCCAAACACACCTTTGTAAAACTGACTATCCTGCCGATCCTGGACTTCGGCGATGTCATTTACAAAATGGCCTCCAACACTCTACTCAGCAAATTGGGTGCAGTCTATCACAGTGCCATCTGTTTTGTCTCCAAAGCCCCATATACTACCCACCACTGCGACCTGTATGCTCTCGTTGGCTGGCCCTCAATACATATCTGTCGCCAAACCTACTGGCTCCAGGTCATCTGTAAGTCTTTGCTAGGTAAATCCCCGCTCACTGGTCACCATAGCAACACCCACCCGTAGCACACGCTCCAGCAGGTATATTGCACTGGTCATCCCCAAAGCCAACACTTCCTTTGGCCTCTGCCAATGACTGGAACGAATTGCAAAAATCACTGAAGTTGGAGACTTATCTCCCTCTCTAACTTTAAGCATCAGCTGAGCAGCTTACCAATCACTGTACCTGTACACAGCCAATCTGTAAATAGCACACCCAACTAGTCCAGGATGCTGCCAAACACAAAAGGTGTGTTTGGCAGCATGAGTGAAGGATGCTTTGTTGCGGAATAGGAAGCCGATTTCTACATTGAATTTTGGATTGGAGATGCTTAATATGAGTCTGGAAGGAGAGTTTACAGTCTAGCCAGACACCTAGGTATTTATAGTTGTCCACGTATTCTAAGTCAGAACTGTCCAG
Source organism: Oncorhynchus mykiss (assembly GCF_013265735.2). Taxonomy (NCBI): domain Eukaryota; kingdom Metazoa; phylum Chordata; class Actinopteri; order Salmoniformes; family Salmonidae; genus Oncorhynchus; species Oncorhynchus mykiss. The sequence continues at coordinate 31,927,449 of NC_048582.1, forward strand.
AGTAGTAATGCTAGGCAGGCGGGCGCAGGCAGCAATCGGTTGAAGAGCATGCATTTAGTTTTACCAGCGTTTTAAGAGCAATTGGAGGCCATGGAAGGAGTGTTGTTGTATGGCATTGAAGCTTTTTGGGGGGTTTATTAACACAGTGTCCAAAGAAGGGCCAGATGTATACAGAATGGTGTTGTCTGCGTAGAGGTGGATCAAAGAATCACCCGCAGCAAGTGCGACATCATTGATGTATACAGAGAAAAGAGTCAGCCCGAGAATTGAACCCTATGGCACCCCCATAGAGACTGCCAGAGGTCCAGACGACAGGCCCTACGATTTGACACACTGAACTCTATCTGAGAAGTAGTTAATGAGCCAGGCGAGGTAGTCATTAGAGAAACCAAGGCTTTTGAGTCTGCCGATAAGAATACGGTGATTGACCTTGGCCAGGTCAATGACGACGGCTGCACAGTACTGTATTTTATCGATGGTGGTTATGATATCGTTTAGGAACTTGAGCGTGGCTGAGGTGCACCCATGACCAGCTTGGAAACCAGGTTGCATAGCGGAGAAGGTACGGTGGGATTCTAAATGGTCAGTGATCTGTTTGTTCACTTGGCTTTCGAAGACTTTAGAAAGGCAGGGCAGGATGGATATAGGTCTGTAACAATTTGGGTCTAGAGTGTCTCCCCCTTTTGAAGAGGGGGATGACCGTGGCTGCTTTCCAATCTTTAGGAATCTCAGACGATATGAAAGAGGGGTTGAACAGACTAGTTATAGTGGTTGCGACAATGGCGGCAAATAATTTTTAGGAAGACAGGGTCCAGATTGTCTAGCCCAGCTGATTTGTAGGGATCCAGATTTTACAGCTCTTTCAGAACATCAGCTGTCTGGATTTGGGTGAAGGAGAAGCGAGGGGGGGGGGCTTGGGTCAGTTGCTGTGGGGGTTGCGGTTGGTGTAGCCAGGTGGAAAGCGTGGCCAGCCGTGGGGAGATGCTTATTGAAATCCTTGATTATCGTGGATTTATCGGTGGTGACAGTGTTTCCTAGCTTCAGTGCAGTGGCCAGCTGAGAGGTGCTCTTATTCTCCATGGACTTTAGTGTCCCATAACTTTTTGGAATTAGTGCTGCAGGATGCAAATTTCTGTTTGAAAAAGCTAGCCTTTGCTTTTGTAACTGACTGTGTTTTTTGGTTACAGACATCCCTGAAAAGTTCCATATCGCGGGGACTATTCAAAGCTAGTGCAGTGCGCCACAGGATGTTTTTGTGCTGGCCAAGGGCAGTCAAGTCTGGATTTAACCAAGGGCTTTCTGTTCTTAGTTATACATTTTTTGAAAGGGGCATGCTTATTTAAGATTGTGAGGAAGGCACTTTTAAAGAACAACCAGGCATCCTCTACTGATTGGGTGAGGTCAATATCCTTTCAGGACACCTGGGCCAGGTCAATTTAGAAAGGCCTGCTCACAGAAGTGTTTTAGGGAGAGTTTGACAGTGATGAGGAGTGGTCGTTTGATCGCTGAGATCCTGGTTGAAAACAGCAAAGGTGTATTTAGAGGGCAGGTTGGTCAGGATGATATCTATGAGGGTGCCCATGTTTATGAATTTGGGGTTGTACCTGGTAGGTTCCTTGATAATTTGTGTGAGATTGAGGGCATCTAACTTAGATTGCAGGACGGCCGGGGTGTTAAGCATATCCCAGTTTAGGTCACCTAACTGTACCAACTCTGACGATAGATGGGGGCAATTAATTCACATATGGTGTCCAGGGCTGAGGGGGTCGATAACAAGCGGCAACAGTGAGACTTATTTCTGGAGAGATTCATTTTTAAAAGTAGTAGTTCAAACTGTTTGGGCATAGACCTGGATAGTAAGCCTGCGGAGTTCTGTCCATCTCTACAGTAGATTGCAACTCCTCCCCCTTTGGCAGTTCTATCTTGATGGGAAATGTTGTAGTTGGGGATGGAAATGTCAGTATTTTTGGTGGGCTTCCTAAGCCAGGATTCAGGACATCAGGGTTGGCGGAGTGCGCTAAAGCAATGAATAATGTAAACTTAGGGAGGAGGCTTCTGATGCTAACATGCATGAACCCAAGGCTTTTCCGGTTACAGAAGTAAACAAATGAGAGCGCCTGGGGACACACAGGGCCTGGGTTAACATCTACATCACCAGAGGAACAGTGGAGGAGTTAAGGGTACGGCTAAAGGCTATAAGAACTGGTCGTCTAGTGCGTTCGGAACAGAGAGTAAAAGGAACAGACTTCTGGGCGTGGTAGGATAGATTCAGGGTATAATGCATAGACAAGGGCATGGTAGGGTGAGAGTACAGTGGGGGTAAACCTAGGCATGTGACGATGAGAGAGGCTGCATCGCTGGAGGTGCCAGTTAAGCTATGTACTGTCTCAGCATGTGTGTGTGTGTGTGTGGGGGGGGGGGGGGAGCTAGGGAGCTAACCGAGGCATGTAGAAAAGGACTAGGGGCTCTGCAGTAAAACAAAACAATGAGAGCTACCCTAAACAACGGTATACAAGGCATATTGCCATTAGAGGGAGGAATAAAGTAATCACCGATGTTGATTGGGAGGGCTAAGACAACAATGGGTAAACATCTAAGACCACAACATGGGTAGATGGCGATGAATGGGTAGAGAGTGTCAGTTAGCTACACACGGCCTAAGTTCGAGGCTGGGGCCGACAGATAAACAAAATTAAGTACCGTGTTAATGAACGTGTTACTCTGTTGTTTTTGTCGCCCTGCTTTGCTTTATCTTGGCCAGGTCGCAGATGTAAATGAGAACTTGTTGTCAACTGGCCTACCTGGTTAAATAAAGGTGATATACAGTGCCTTGCGAAAGTATTCGGCCCCCTTGAACATTGCGACCTTTTGCCACATTTCAGGCTTCAAACATAAAGATATAAAACTGTATTTTTTTGTGAAGAATCAACAACAAGTGGGACACAATGATAAAGTGGAACGACATTTATTGGATATTTCAAACTTTTTGAACAAATCAAAAACTGAAAAATTGGGCGTGCAAAATTATTCAGCCCCCTTAAGTTAATACTTTGTAGCGCCACCGTTTGCTGTGATTACAGCTGTAAGTCGCTTGGGGTATGTCTCCATCAGTTTTGCACATCGAGAGACTGAAATTTTTTCCCATTCCTCCTTGCAAAACAGCTCGAGCTCAGTGAGGTTGGGTGGATGGAGAGCATTTGTGAACAGCAGTTTTCAGTTCTTTCCACAGATTCTCGATTGGATTCAGGTCTGGACTTTGACTTGGCCATTCTAACACCTGGATATGTTTATTTTTGAACCATTCCATTGTAGATTTTGCTTTATGTTTTGGATCATTGTCTTGTTGGAAGACAAATTTCCGTCCCAGTCTCAGGTCTTTTGCAGACTCCATCAGGTTTTCTTACAGAATGGTCCTGTATTTGGCTCCATCCATCTTCCCATCAATTTTAACCATCTTCCCTGTCCCTGCTGGAGAAAAGCAGGCCCAAACCATGATGCTGCCACCACCATGTTTGACAGTGGGCATGGTGTGTTCAGTGTGATGAGCTGTGTTGCTTTTACGCCAAACATAACGTTTTGCATTGTTGCCAAAAAGTTCAATTTTGGTTTCATCTGACCAGAGCACCTTCTTCCACATGTTTGGTGTGTCTCCCAGGTGGCTTGTGGCAAACTTTAAACAACACTTTTTATGGATATCTTTAAGAAATGGCTTTCTTCTTGCCACTCTTCCATAAAGGCCAGATTTGTGCAATATACGACTGATTGTTGTCCTATGGACAGTCTCCCACCTCAGCTGTAGATCTCTGCAGTTCATCCATAGTGATCATGGGCCTCTTGGCTGCATCTCTGAATAGTCTTTTCCTTGTATGAGCTGAAAGTTTAGAGGGATGGCCAGGTCTTGGTAGATTTGCAGTGGTCTGATACTCCTTCCATTTCAATATTATCGCTTGCACAGTGCTCCTTGGGATGTTTAAAGCTTGGGAAATCTTTTTGTATCCAAATCCGGCTTTAAACTTCTTCACAACAGTATCTCGGACCTGCCTGGTGTGTTCCTTGTTCTTCATGATGCTCTCTGCGCTTTTAACGGACCTCTGAGACTCACAGTGCAGGTGCATTTATACGGAGACTTGATTACACACAGGTGGATTGTATTTATCATCATTAGTCATTTAGGTCAACATTGGATCATCCAGAGATCCTCACTGAACTTCTGGAGAGAGTTTGCTGCACTGAAAGTAAAGGGGCTGAATAATTTTGCACGCACAATTTTTCAGTTTTTGATTTGTTAAAAAAGTTTGAAATATCCAATAAATGTCGTTCCACTTCATGATTGTGTCCCACTTGTTGTTGATTCTTCACAAAAAATACAGTTTTATATCTTTATGTTTGAAGCCTGAAATGTGGCAAAAGGTCGCAAAGTTCAAGGGGGCCGAATACTTTCGCAAGGCACTGTATATATTTGTGCAAGTAGACTGATTGGACAGCTCACCTTCCTAGGGGAGATTACATCATTTTCTAAGAGGAAATAGGAAGCATTTTTGAAAAGGGCTGTTTGAGATACATGTTTGAAAAAGTTTTTTTTTTCTCCAATTTATGTTTTGGCCACATACAAGTATAGGATGAGTCAACAACATTATTTGGATATGAGTTAACAGAATATTAACTTAAAAGTAATTTTCACTGAGCAGATGCCCACATTGGGATGCTTGAGGGGGCGCGTTCCTACAGGTGTAGGAAAGCCCAATTGCAGGATCGTCCCACATTGCAGGCCACAATCAAAATCCAATCAAATTGTATTTGTCACATGCTTTGTAAACAACAGGTGTAGACTAACAGTGAAATGCTTACTTTACGGGCCCTTCCCAACAATGCAGAGACAACAATAATAAAGATAACACAAGGAATAAATATACAATGAGTAACTGTAACTTGGCTATATACACAGAGTACCAGTACCGAGTTGATGTGCAGGGGTACGAGGTAATTGAGGTAGGTATGTACATATAGGTGGGAGTAAAGTGACTAGGCAACAGTATAGATAATAAGCAGTAGCAGCAGCGTATGTGAATAGCTTGTCAATGCAGATAGTATGGTAGCTATTTGGTTAACTATTTAGCAGTCTTATGGCTTGGGGATAGAAGCTGTTCAGGTTCCTGTTGGTTCCAGAGTTGGTGAATCGGTACTGCTTGTCGTGCAGTAGTAGAGAACAGTCGATGACTTGGATGGCAGGAGTCTGACTGTTTTTAGGGTCTTCCTCATACACCGCCTGGTATAGAGGTCCTAGATGGCAGAGCTCGGCCCCAGTGATGTACTGGGCTGTACGCACTACCCTCTGTAGTGCTTTGCGGTCGGATGCCAAGCAATTTCCATACCAAGCGGTGATGTAGCCATTCAAGATGCTCTCAATGGTGCAGCTGTATAACTTTTTGAGGCTCTGAGGACCCATGCCAAAACTTTTCAGTCTCCTGGGTGGGAAAAGGAATTGTTGTTGGTGTGTGTGGACCATGTTAATTCCTTAGTCATGTGGACAATGAGGAACTTGAAGCTGTCGACCCGCTCCACTATAGTCCTGTGGAGGGGGCGTGCTCTGCCCTCCATTTAGTGTCCTCCCCACTGTGACTCTACAGTTCTGTAGCTTAGCATCCGCTTCATCTGACCACTTCTGTATTGAGTGCATCACTGGTACTTCCTGTTTGCTTATAAGCAGGAATCAGGAGGATGGCGTTATGGTCAGATTTGCCGAAGGGAGGGTGAGGGAGAGCCTTGTGTGTGGAGTAAAGGTGTTCAAGAGTTTTGTCGCCTCCAGTTGCACAGGTGACATGCTGGTAAAAATGAGGTTAAATGGATTTCAGTTTCCCTGCATTAAAATCACAGGCCACAAAAAGCACACACTATTGGAATGCTCGCAACATTGTTTCCTCTCCGGGGTGATGACAGTCTACTCTGTATTCAATCAATTCATCTAATTTCACCCTCTGACTACAATGTTTCATTTTGCGGTGTTATTTGTGAAGTTTCCCTCCATGTCCTTTGACATTGTAAGTAAGTTCATAAGTCAGCTGGAGGGTAAAGGAGATTCCAGGATCTGCTGTTTTAAGCAAATGTGACAAACACCATGCAAATGCGTGCTATACTGACCAACTACTCCATCAATTAATTAAGTTAGTGGCATACTATTGTCAGTATGTTTCCCATACATACTCAACTGTTTAAAAAAAAAAAAAAAAACAGCTTTCTCTGAAAACTGCAAGAATGGTCCTTCCTCCTGTGCAAACAAAGGCGCCAGAGCGCCACAGCCCTATTAATTCACAGTAAGCATAGGAGTGTTCAAAGTCCATGCATGCAATCCCTGTTAAACAATCAATCAACAGACAGGAGAGGGGCACTGGGTGTCACACAGTGACTGGTTTGTTCGGAGCATCTCTCTAGTGTAGCTGGCACTGAGGCTTCCCTATGTGAGTACTCTTAAACCCTTTTGTACCAAGAACTGTCATCGTAAGTGAAAATAACCCCCCCCCCCCAAAAAAAAAAAAAAAAAAAACACAAGGCATCTCCTGTGCCTAGGATTGTGTAAAAAGTGTGATGTTGGGCACAGATCTGCTCTCTCTCTGCATTAATTTGATGATCTGGCTTTGCACAACTATCAGTGTCACAGTCGGTGTGTGTTCTAAAATAACCAAGCGGGTAGTGTTGTCATGCTGGCCTCTTGCCCTCTGACAGACTTAAGACACAAAAGTGCCTCAGTAAAATGAGAATCAGGCCCTCTTGTTTACACGCCATTTCTAACAAAACAAGTAAACCTGCCAGTAATGACAGTAGCAGTGATGTCATATTGGCTTTGAGTCTTTCACAGCATATCGCATTGCCTGTGTTGTAATTAAACCTACACAGCATCTTGCCCACTCAACTAGTATCAATGGCTGCATCTATGCCACAACAGCTGCTCTGCACTGTCAAAGCTTGTATTCAGAACGCTAATGGATTCATCTGGGGAATGTCAGGAAGTCCTGCAGTAGGTGTTTGAAGCATCTGTAGATTGTGTTATACATTCTTATACACCAGGCCAACGCATTGTTTGAAATGTTGATTGGTCAGATAAGGTTGTTAGTGTATTAAGTGTCACCAGCTCGCTCATGTTTTCATGGCTGAGTGACTATGCAAATGTGGATGGATGCACCAGCACACCAAGATCAACATGACATAATAATCACAACACAAATTATCGCATAAAAGTTATGGATGCAAATAGTAATCCTCTTTTACCTAATGATATTTAAACAGTAGCTAGCTAGCTAACGTTAGCTAAATAAAACTGTCTGGCTTGCTAGCTGGCTAGCTGACTAGGCAGGCTGAGGTAAATAAGTACACTAGCTAACAACGTCAGTCTATAAACAGCTTAAATGATTTATTCCTCTTTAACAATATTTTCTTATAAAGACATATATATGTTTAAGAAAGTGTTCTCTTTCCCATCTTTTCGATCCTTTGAAGAAGCAGGTAGTAGGCAGGTTGTCACCGTTAAAAACACCAACCGTCCTTGGAGAGCAATTCTGAGGTAATAATTTTGCGCGGACTGAGGCGAAATGGAACTAGAACTCCCCGCGTCCTCCATCCTTCCGGACCGCTATGAGAGCCAAGCACACAGCATAGCAACGGACGCTTTGGTTCATTACGTAATTCGGTCAGAATTTTGCAAGTTCTAGGAACAGCCCTAGCAAAAGAAGCTAGAACTCATCAAATCCCATTGTGAAGCCGGGGGGATACTTTTTTGGCAGGGGGACACCATTTGGCATGACACCCCCACATTTTAAATTCACTAACACAACAATACATTCCGTACAAATATTTGAGGCAGCTTTCCTTTACTTGAACCGTTTTGGATTTTATTTTGGTATGTGATCTAACAAAAATGTCTTGACTCAGACTGTACCTGACACCAAAAAAGCATTGTCCCTTTACCCCTTTGTCTGAATCTTTCTTTCTTTCTCAGAATGCTGACCTGGCTTAGAGTGCTTAGTGACTGGATCTGGCAGGACCGGTTGTGGTTCCCAGCGGGCCTGGGTTGGGCCAACCTCAAGGACCGGGATGGCCAAGTCTTCGCTAAAGGAAGTGATCTCTGGGTCATCTTCCCCATCGCAGTATGCTTCCTGATTATACGACAGATATTTGAGAGGTCAGTACTCCAGGCCCAAGACCAAGAATCCTTTGGGCCTTGGTCAGAAGTAGGAACCCCCTATTCCTGCCCCTCCTCACTTTGCAATGGCCTTGCTATGTTCCATTAGTTTGCTGTTGTTTTTAACCAGTATTGCTCAAATCTCGTTTTCCTGTTCATCTAGCCTTGTTGACTTGTGTTCACTACAACCATCATAACTGATTTACAGTCCCTACAACACTTTCCTCTCCTCCTTTGCTTCCTCTGACTATCCAGGACCGTGGCCGTTCAACTTGCCTCTTTACTTAGAGTGAGGGAGAAACCGCGTGTCAGAGCTGCTCCCAACACCACACTGGAATCCTATTTCTGCAATGCATCAAAGTTCCCCTCACAGGTAATTGCACAGCATAACTGTAATGCTACATACTGGGGTCAAACGCCAACACCTTCCTAATCCCACATGTAGTAAACTACCATACAGTTCCACTGACCAAATCCAAATGACCACACAGTTCAATAGCTCACACAAACACTGCACAACTCCTTAGTCAAATCCATGCACGATTACTACGTTAAATCAACCATTATTTAAAGTGAATTCAAAATCGCAGCACACTTTACAGTAAAACAATAATTGAAGGAGACAGTAGCACATAAGATTTTAAAGGGATAATCCACCCCAAACCATTAATTTCTATGATTAACTGTGTTAAATAACACTAATATGTAAAAACAATGTTTTTTTGTGAACACATTTTGTTGTTATAACAAGGCTGGTAGCAATGTGAAAGTCATTGGAAATCTGCAGTTGAAGTCGACTACAAAACATGGCTCTCTCTGGGCTGGTTGGCTAGCTAGTTAGCAAACGTAGCTACACTACACACAATAATACCAAAGTCAATATCAGTAGGTGAAGTAGCTAGCTAGCTGTAAAATCACCTGAACAAACGAGTGCAGAGTACATTGCTATGGCAACAACAGCCGTTTCCCACAGACACACACAGCGCATTGCAAGATGGTACTTGGAAAAACTGAGGGTGCATTCGTAAATTCACTCTGGCTATCAACTCCGGTTTCAGAGCATTCTCGTCTGAGTGTGCCAGGGAGCAGAATACCTGAGGAATTTGCAAACGCGCAACACTCGTTGAATACGATGGGTGTCAGTCAACGTTGTTGACAACAACAACAACAAAAAATAATTGTTGCCAGCAGCACAGTTAGTCACCAATGCTCTAGATAACATGTAGACAACCTAACCAGCTCGGCTAAGGTGAGTAAAATGGTCAGAGGGAGGTGTTCTCTCATTCGTGTCTGGAAGTAGCTAGCAATCTAGACAACTTCAGTAAGTTAGCTTCGGTGCTTGACTGCCGTTGTGAGATCAGAACGCTCAGATCAACCCTACTGGACAATCTGACAACCCTCTGAATTTACGAATGCCCAGAGCGCACTCTGAGCACACTCGGGCACTCCACAGTGACTTTACGAACAAACGCTGAGTTGAATCATTTGGGACACTGTTTAGATTGAGCACATCTAAGCGAAATATATTATGTACTTTGTCACGTCAAGAACACATCCATCCGTTCATATCGTCAAGTATACCCACCCATACCATCTATTGGCTGATTTGGCGATCTGGAGTGCAGGTAATTATTTTAAAAGCGTGAACCAGGTAGCTAGGACACGTTCCTACAGGATTTCCGGATTTCACAGAAAGACCACATCGAGGTTAAGTCATTGTGATCTGGAATGACTCATAAGAGCCTGTTTCTGTAGCGTAAGGCAGCTTGATGTACAAGTTCACCCCCTGAACAGGATGTTAGTCAAGTTCAGGGCCTTACCCCCTATTTGCAGTCTGGACTCCCAACTTTAAGATCTCAGGGCAGACACTAAACACAAAGCCACTGCGTTGGTACACTAATGAAACATAGGTCTTCACCAAATTGACAGGAGTTTCATGTTTGTATTTGTTTTTGGGGGGGGGGGGGTGGATTATCCCTTTTATTTAAGTGTATATTGCTCTTAACCCTTGTTTCTCTCTGTCAGAGTTCAGTGGAGGAGTTAACTAAACAGTCGGCCTGCTCGGTGCGGCAGGTCCAGAGGTGGTTCCGACGGCGGAGGAACCAGGAACGGCCGAGCCAGATCAAGAAGTTCCGGGAAGCCTGGTACCCTTAGCAGCCAAGTGCAAACCCACAAGCCTTATTTTTCTATCTGTGGTTATACAGTCAGAGGCTACACTCATTTCTGTACTGAATATGGTTGAAATCAATTGTTTTAGCAAAGAAAGTATAGTACTGCTAACTGTAATGAATAGTAGCGGAGCAGATGAACATGGTTGAATGGAACTTGCACTTGCCCACATTTTAATTAATTAAACAACCTTTATTTATTTCCGATGTGGGCGTATTTCTACTGTGTAACATGTTATGTGCCTTCTGTAAAAGTACCTGCTATTGTCTTTACCGTGATTTGACGTGAGTCTTATTCACCTGATCAAAATATAAGCTCCCTTGTATAGTTGAAGGAGCCATAGTTTATTGGCGATCTGTTGTGTGAACATGTGAAATTGTTGTGAGCTGTGTGAAATTGTGTTCTGTTCAAATGGGGTTTCTGAGGTTGCTGTGCGTTCTCTTACAGTTGGAGATTTACCTTTTACGTTCTTGCTTTCATTGCTGGCCTGGGTGCCCTAATTGACGTGAGTATCACAATTTTACTGTTGGCATATATTTTCTCTAGCAATGCTTTGCCTTTGTAATGTTTTATACCTTTGACACTGAAATCTCTTCCTAGAAACCATGGTTCTATGACATGGAGGAGATGTGGAATGGCTTCCCCACACTGGTATGTACATTCTGTGCCACCTTTTTTTCACCCACTTTTCTATAAGACTGTTGGTCTCTAAATTTTCATTGGTTTTAAATGTTTAGTTGGTTTAAAATCTTTACAAAGTCAGTGTCTGCCACAATATGGGAGAGTCACAAGCAAATTATTTTTCAAAGGTTCCCAGTACATGATGCTTGTTTATCAAATTCAATGAGCTGCCTGATTTGAAGATTCCAGTTTGGTATTTCTAGACACCTTTTATGAATGTTATGAAAATGTAAGCATGCACTATACTTTAAGTAGCTTTAGAAGTGTCTGCTAAATACCATGTTTTTTATATTCAATGTTTGTTCTTCCCTCTTTTAGCCACTGCTGCCTTCTCAGTACTGGTACTACATGATTGAGTTGGGATTCTACATCTCGCTACTATTCAGTGTGGCAACGGATGTCAAGCGCAAAGTAAGTGGAGCCTAATTCAGAAACATCGACAATTTACACTCAGTACCATTACAGGGGTAACAGGAGAGATTGTTGTCAAGAGGGCAGAGAGAGCGATAAAAGACAGCTAACCATATCTCGGCAAATGTCCGTTAGGGAATCACAACTAAGTTAGGGAGGGAGGGGTGTTATTTTGTCTAGGGAATCTGTGGGTTAATGTGTGACCGGCACACTGTGGAAAGGTATGGCAGTGACCATGTTCTCCAGACGTATTTATTTTCCAGCCGGCGAGTCCAAATGAAAGGGGGCAACTCTTCAAAACAGTTAGCAGACTTGTCTGAAATCCAGTCCTGTTTGTCGGTTGATTTGACAGACACAATGAAATAGTGGGGCCGATCCAAAACAATGGTGTCATTAAGTTAGCTGTAATTGCAGTGGAATTCCAAATTGGGCTTGTTTGTTTTTTGTTCAGGCTTTTTTTGTAGTGTTTTTAGTTGAGTTGTAATTGTAAAGTGCACATGGCTATATGCACTCAGTGTTTCCATTTATGAAAATAGCACATTAATAAATCAGCGTCAGCCTGTATGACTTCCCAACTTATCTGTTACAGTGCCTTGCGAAAGTATTCGGCCCCCTTGAACTTTGCGACCTTTTGCCACATTTCAGGCTTCAAACATAAAGATATAAAACTGTATTTTTTTGTGAAGAATCAACAACAAGTGGGACACAATCATGAAGTGGAACGACATTTATTGGATATTTCAAACTTTTTTAACAAATCAAAAACTGAAAAATTGGGCGTGCAAAATTATTCAGCCCCCTTAAGTTAATACTTTGTAGTGCCACCTTTTGCTGCGATTACAGCTGTAAGTCGCTTGGGGTATGTCTCCATCAGTTTTGCACATCGAGAGACTGACATTTTTTCCCATTCCTCCTTGCAAAACAGCTCGAGCTCAGTGAGTTTGGATGGAGAGCATTTGTGAACAGCAGTTTTCAGTTCTTTCCACAGATTCTCGATTGGATTCAGGTCTGGACTTTGACTTTGCCATTCTAACACCTGGATATGTTTATTTTTGAACCATTCCATTGTAGATTTTGATTTATGTTTTGGATCATTGTCTTGTTGGAAGACAAATCTCCGTCCCAGTCTCAGGTCTTTTGCAGACTCCATCAGGTTTTCTTCCAGAATGGTCCTGTATTTGGCTCCATCCATCTTCCCATCAATTTTAACCATCTTCCCTGTCCCTGCTGAAGAAAAGCAGGCCCAAACCATGATGCTGCCACCACCATGTTTGACAGTGGGCATGGTGTGTTCAGGGTGATGAGCTGTGTTGCTTTTACGCCAAACATAACGTTTTGCATTGTTGCCAAAAAGTTCAATTTTGGTTTCATCTGACCAGAGCACCTTCTTCCACATGTTTGGTGTGTCTCCCAGGTGGCTTGTGGCAAACTTTAAACAACACTTTTTTTATGGATATCTTTAAGAAATGGCTTTCTTCTTGCCACTCTTCCACAAAGGCCAGATTTGTGCAATATACGACTGATTGTTGTCCTATGGACAGAGTCTCCCACCTCAGCTGTAGATCTCTGCAGTTCATCCAGAGTGATCATGGGCCTCTTGGCTGCATCTCTGATCAGTCTTCTCCTTGTATGAGCTGAACGTTTAGAGGGACGGCCAGGTCTTGATAGATTTGCAGTGGTCTGATACTCCTTCCATTTCAATATTATCGCTTGCACAGTGCTCCTTGGGATGTTTAATGCTTGGGAAATCTTTTTGTATCCAAATCCGGCTTTAAACTTCTTCACAACAGTATCTCGGACCTGCCTGGTGTGTTCCTTGTTCTTCATGATGCTCTCTGCGCTTTTAACGTACCTCTGAGACTATCACAGTGCAGGTGCATTTATACGGAGACTTGATTACACACAGGTGGATTGTATTTATCATCATTAGTCATTTAGGTCAACATTGGATCATTCAGAGATCCTCACTGAACTTCTGGAGAGAGTTTGCTGCACTGAAAGTAAAGGGGCTGAATAATTTTGCACGCCCAATTTTTCAGTTTTTGATTTGTTAAAAAAGTTTGAAATATCCAATAAATTTCGTTCCACTTCATGATTGTGTCCCACTTGTTGTTGATTCTTCACAAAAAAATACAGTTTTATATCTTTATGTTTGAAGCCTGAAATGTGGCAAAAGGTCGCGAAGTTCAAGGGGGCCGAATACTTTCGCAAGGCACTGTTCATGTCTCAAGTAGCCCTCGAAGGCCAGCCTGGATAGAATGCACGTATGTACTAATTTACCATGTGCAAACCATGGTGAAACTTCCACTTCTGTAAAGCTGAAATAATTGGCTGGTGAAACTTGCATCCAGCCAACCAGAAAAGCAAGGATAAGCCATTCAGGCATTCTTGAAAGTCAAGACAGTCTTTGTCCTGCAAAGAAACATTTTATTTTTATAGTTGCATTTTTTTAAATTGAGCAAACAGTAGGCATTTAGAATTCAATGCGGTGACGCTTTATAACCACGTGCCATGCATAGGCCTACCTTCAAAATGATTCCCTAATCATAATTTATTTGAAAACAGTTTCCGTTACCATTTGTCACGAAGAAAGTTAGACGAAAGAAAAATCAACCCCTGTCGAACAGATTAAAAATTATAATTTCTCCTATAGCTGCTGTTTCCATTACACATTTTCGTGACATTGACTTTGTCGAATAAACCTGGATCATTGGAAATATTTGAGACCTACATGACTCTGTGTTGAAACCAGGTGTCTGTAACCGTAGTTTAGGTGTCCCTCCAGACATTTAAATCTTTGAACGTTTTGCTGATATTCCGCAGTGTTAAAGCTCTAATTTTAAAATAACTGTAGTTCAGAACGACGCATCCAAAAGAAACTCGATGATCAAGTTACGAGCGAGGAATGTCACGACCATGGTGCCATATCCATCAGAACCAGTTTCAACAAGATTTTAAAAGGAACTACCACCACCTCTGTTATGACTGAAGCTGATGTGCAGTGCACAAAGTAAACTAAACATTTGCATAACTGACAAACTCCCCCTCTCTCGCTCTCTTCAAGGATTTTAAGGAGCAGATTGTTCACCATGTGGCCACTATTCTGCTGATCAGTTTTTCGTGGTTGGTCAACTACATTCGTGCCGGGACTTTGATCATGCTGGTGCACGATGCCTCAGACTACCTACTGGAGGTACAGCCCTCCGACATACCCAATCTTATTTCCCCAACAATGCAATACAATGTCAAGCAAAAAGGCATCCAGCTATTTCACCATTACAATCCTAAAGAAAGTATATCCATTCTATGATAAGTATAGAAGAGTGAGTGTTATTTCTGTACAGAAAGTCATTGTATTATTATTATAATAATAAATGCTGCATATAGAATTTCTACTCACAGAACTGGTCATACTGTTAAGCCTGCCATCTAGAGGAGAATATAGGAAACAGCAACCATATATTTATTATTTTTCCTTATTTTTCTCCTGTTCCTTTTTAAGTCAGCAAAGATGTTCAACTATGCAGGATGGAGAAAGACCTGCAACTACATCTTCATCCTGTTTGCAGCTGTGTTCATCCTTACCCGCCTTGTCATACTCCCCTTCTGGTAAGACGCTCAGATCTTGGATGACACTCATCTGCCTCCTAGAGGCAGTTTCCCGGACACATATTAAGCCTAATCCTGGACTAAGAAGCCTTTTCAACTGAGCTTTTACATTGAGCTTGCTTTTTAGTCCAGGACTAGGTTTAATCTGTGTCTGGGAAACTGCCTCCATATGTGTGAAGTATTATTTTCTGTCAGTGATACAGGATACAATGATTTCTAGTGATTTGCTTAAGTCTTTGTCAAAAATGCTTTTGACTGCTAATGTAGATCTGTATTGACTGGATCTGTCTGTTTCTTCCCCTAGGATCATACATACTACGTGGGTGTACCCATTGACCCTCTATCCCCCTTTCTTTGGGTTCTACTTCTTCAACGGGTTGTTGTTTGTGCTGCAGTGTCTGCACATCTTCTGGGCTGGCCTCATCCTGCGCATGGCCATCAAGTTCCTACCTGGAAATGTATGTATTCCCAAACCTAATCACTATAGGGTGGTTTCCTGGACAGAGATTGAGCCTAGTCCAGAGCCCTATACTACGTATGTGGTTTGAGGAGTTAGCAAGGTAACTGCGTTCAACTCGCGGTAACCGGTACTACGAACGCGGCTCACCTTTTAGCCAGGTACATTTCTATGGCAACGAATACTTCAGAACTAATCTGCTCCCGAGCAGGTTAACTCAGGGCTAACTCTATTTATCCTGAATGAAATGTCTGAGCTGCGAGTTGAGGACAAATAAAATCATATTACCTTTCGCAAAGGTTGCATCATCATCCATCACCTTAATTTGAGTAAGACAACTTATTAAATATTTTATTAGCCAAATGTTTTTTTTTGTGTTAAAAAATAGTCGTGTTAAAAATACCTAGCACATTTAGTAATGACAGAATGCATTTGAATCTTCACGTATAGTCAAACTTGTGTGCAAATTATTTTATCGATGGGAGTGGAGAAAAAGGTACTCAAACTACGTACGTAATATAGGGCTCTGGAATATGAAGCTAACTGAAGCTGGCTAGCTTTAGAAAACCCTAATGCCCCTAAGGACTAATAAGCAAACTCAATGGAGAATTTCCATTGAATGTGCTTTGTAGTGTAGGGTGAGGATTAATCTGTGTCTGGGAAACCCCACCCCTATGTCAAACTGTTCTGAGCCTGACTGCTCTACTTTCTATCACCCAACTGTACATGTAAACCTACTGTTTGACATCACCGCTCAAACTCAACGTTTACTTACAATTATTTTGATGTGGTTGTCTTACCTAGCTAACTTAAACCTAGCGTCCTCCATTGAAACAATAACAAAGCGACACCCCGCCTCTGTTTTGGTAAAAAGTTTAGGGATGGGCCTGGAGAAATGTAGCCACTCTCAAATTCATAGACGGGGTTATGGATGCAAGGACTGACCATCCATGATATAATTGTTTTGGTTTTAACCATGTTTATTACTGTTTGTTTACATTTAGATTATTATTTAGCTTATACACATTGGTGTGAAATAAGCTTGTATTTTGGGTTCTAATGTGGTATGACAGTTGTCGTGGAAATTTCCTGTATTACCAAATCATGAGAGAGCAAACCACACACAAGTCAGAGTATATTATAAAGTCCCATCTTTAATTATATATGAGCTTCACCATAGCCCTGTGACTCTCAGATCAATTCAGTGTCTATAAATGAATTCTCTGAGAGTCCTTACAAAACAGTTCTTAGGTGTGTCTTGGCTATAAATTATACTATCTCAACTCACATGACAAATAACAGATCTTAGGAACATTACACAAATAACCTTTTACTTGAAAAAGGTGTATCCCATAATTTATAGCATTAGCTATAAATTATTGTTCAGTTTGGTCTCCTAAACAAAGTTCTTAACTCGTTCTTGGTACCACTTAGGACCAAAACATGACCTCATCCAATGGCATATATCAATTGTCAATTTTAGATAATCCCATTAAAAATACAATCCCTCCTGGACAAGTTTACGGAGAGAAGTGACTGGCACACAGCCATTGTGGAGCCAACCTAACTGGTTCCCCATTAATCACACCATCCCTTCACATGGTTTAGGAATAGTTAGACACATTCACAGATAAGACAAACCTGACCTCTTCCCCCCTCGGGGCCCAAGTAACTTTACCCACATAAGCATGCTTATGAAAATTAATCGAACATCTTATTTATAAATGTTACCTAAAGAATTCTGATTCTGACACAACACAGTTTAACTAAGCTCATGAAGCATTTATCAAATAAAACAAATTGAATAAAATTGTATTAGTCACATGCGCCGAATACATCAGACCTTACAGTGAAATGCTTACTTATGAGGCCCTAACCAACAATGCAGTTTAAAAATATAAAATACGAATAAGACGTAAAAGTAACAAGTAATTAAAGAACAGCAGTAAAATAACAATAGCGAGACTATATGCAGGGGGTACCGGTACAGAGTCAATGTGCGAGGGCACCGGTTAGTCGGGGTAACCTGAGGTAATATGTACATGTAGGTAGAGTTATTACAGTGACTGTGCATAGATGATAACAGCGAGTAGTAGTGGTGTAAAAGAGAGGGGGGGGGGGGGGGGGGGGGGTGTATATACAGTGCATTCAGAAAGTATTCCCACCCTGACTTTTTCCACATTTTGTTGTGAATTTTAAAATGGATACAATTCCGAATGTTGGATCACTGGCCTACACACAATACCCCATAATGTCAAAGTGGAATTATGTTTTTGGAAATTTTTACTAATTTAATTTAAAGCAGACATTTCTTGAGTCAATAAGTATTCAACCCATTTGTTATGGCAATCCTAAATAAGTTCAGGAGTAAAAAATTGCAGCTGGCCACGACCGGGAGACCCATGGGGCAGCGCACAATTGTTCCAGCATCGTCCGTGTTAGGGGAGGGTTTGGTCGGCAGGGATGTCCTTGTCCCATTGCGCACTAGCAACTCCTGTGGGGGGCCAGGTGCAGTGCACGCTGACAAGATCGCAAGTGTACGGTGTTTCCTCCAACACATTGGTGCGGTTGGCTTCGGGGTTAAGTGGGCATTGTGTCAAGGAGCAATGCAGCTTGGTTGGGTTGTGTTTCGGAGGATACGCGGCTCTTGACCTTCGGCTCTCCCGAGTCCGTACGGGACTTGCAGAAAAAGGGGTAAACTTTTTTTTTTAACCAAAGACATGTAATAATAGTTTAACATTTTCAATAGCTACCTCATCTCTTTACCCCACACACAAAATGATCTGTAAAGTCCCTGATTTCATACCCAGATTCAACCACAAATACCAGGGAGGGTTTCCAATGCCTTGCAAAGAAGGGCACCTATTGGTAGTTGAAAAAAAAAAATCTCTACAAAGATACAGGCATCCTTCCTACCTCAATTACCGGAGGAAAGAAGCCGCTCAGGGATTTAAATCAATAAGAGTTTAATGGCTGTGATAGCAGAAAACAACTGAGGATGGATAAACAACATTGTAGTTCAGGGATGGGCAACTTTGATGGGGGTGGGTTCCACAAAAAAACTCATGAAGAGTGGCTGCAGTGGCCCACCACCACCTTGCAAGCAAAACATTTTCTTGACAGCAAAAAAAACTTAATTTCCTGCAATTCTGCACATTTTGCCATGGGGCAAAGAGAAAATGTTTGTTTTCAAGCAAGTTTGATGCAATTGTAAAAGTTTTGTCATGGGCCAGAGAACAAAATATCAGTTTTACAGCTGATGTCCTGCAATTCTACACATTTTGCAATAGGGTGGAGGCAATGGGGTGCGGTTTTTAATATGATAACTGATGAGCAATGGACCCCACCCTGGTCGGTAATTTTACCATGCTCACTACAAGTTTAGATAGCTGGACGCTAGACTAACATACCAATCTTTTTTTTTTAAACGTTATTTTAATTGGTCCATGGGCCTACAAAAAGGCCCCCAGTTGCCCATCCCTGTTGTAGTTACTCCACAATACTAACCTAAAAGACTGAAGACTAAAACAAGAGACTGAAGACTGTTTATATTAAGGCACTAAAGTAAGACTGCAAACAAATGTGGCAAAGAAATCAACTTTGTCATGAATACAAAGCGTTATGTTTGTGGCAAATCCAAAATAACACATCACTGAGTACCTCTCTTCATATTTTCAAGAATGGTGGTGGCTGCATCATGCTATGGGTATGCTTGTCATCAGCATACCCAGCACCCATAGCATACCCATCATTTTTGGGGGGGAAAAGGAATTGAGCTAAGTACAGGCGAAAACCTGGTTTAGTCTGCTTTCCAACATGCACTGGGTGACAAATTCACCTTTAAGCAGGACAATAACCTTAAACACAAGGCCAAATATACACTGGAGTTGCTTACCAAGATGGCATTGAATGTTCCTGAGTGGCCTAGTTACAGTTTTGGCTTGAAAATCTACGGCAAGACTTGAAAATTGCTGTCTAGCAATGATCAACAACCAATTTGACCGAGCTTGAAGAATTAAAAAAATAATTATGTGCAAATATTGTACCTTTTGTGGGCAAAGCGCTTAGACTTACCCAATATTTATTCAATGTTCAATTCAGGCTGTGACAACAATGTGGAATAAGTCAAAGGATGTTAATCATTTTTAAAGGCACTGCGGCTTAAATAAAAAAAGCGTACCTTTTTGTTATGGCATAAACACAACCAGTCATGTTTCCTTCTGATTTGCCGAACCATCACTTCAAAGGGCTTCTTTACTAGGCTACCCTTCTTTACTAGGCTACCCTTCTTTACTAGGCTACCCTTCTTTACTAGGCTACCCATCTTTACTAGGCTACCCTTCTTTACTAGGCTACCCTTCTTTACTAGGCTACCCATCTTTACTAGGCTACCCATCTTTACTAGGCTACCCATCTTTACTAGGCTACCCTTCTTTACTAGGCTACCCTTCTTTACTAGGCTACCCTTCTTTACTAGGCTACCCTTCTTTACTAGGCTACCCTTCTTTACTAGGCTACCCTTCTTTACTAGGCTACCCTTCTTTACTAGGCTACCCTTCTTTACTAGGCTACCCTTCTTTACTAGGCTACCCTTCTTTACTAGGCTACCCTTCTTTACTAGGCTACCCTTCTTTACTAGGCTACCCATGCGCATTCAACAACACGCAACATATTACCAGCCTCCAAACAGTTGTTACACAAAACACCAAAAAGTGTACTGACATTTGGCGATTGTCATTAGGCCAGGATTTATGCGTCAACTGCTATCCTTGCACGTCTCAGCCACTCATAACTGCCTTGGCAAAATGTCAGTGCTCTCTTCGAACCACATCGCATTTTGGACTGTAGACTATACCACCTGTTTTCAAGTCCATTTGCTCACTTTTCATGCCTCTGACACGCAGTAATGATAAATAATGGTGTAATAGCTTACAGCTTTCTTGACATTTTTGTTTTCATTATAGGATCACGGTTTACCGATACGGCATATCGGTAAACCACTATTTATTTTGCCATACCGCCTTACTTTCACCCCTGGTTGGTGCTAGTAGCCTAGTCAAGGATGCGTCGATGCAATGTTGGCACACAACGGCACAAACATAAAACTTGAATTTGTAGGTTTAAAATATCCCTCTAGTGGTTGACCTACTTTAAGAAATGCCATTGGTTGGTGGATATAAAGACTGTGGTCACCAACCTTTTATGAGTCAGTGTCACTTTTTGAGTCAAAAGGCAAGCTGAGTTCTACCGCTCAGATAAAACATGTTTTTGACTTGTTTAAAATAAATCATGTTAAGCCTATGCAACATTAACCTATTAAAAACATTACTGTAGCAATGGGTTTGTTCAGTAGGCCCAGTAGGCCTAATAGATTACCACCATATGTTGGCTATGCTTGAATTGCCCTGCCAATGCATTGTTCTCCTCAGACCATTTCTGTTTGATATATTTCAACATTTGTAATAGATCAGTTGTTGTATTGCTTGTGAGGCAGGGCTGAGTGAGCATAAATGAATATAATTTGCTTGTTTTTATTTTACTGGGTTGATGGCACCTGCCTCTGGTCAGTCTCAGCGGGGGGAGACCGCAAGAAACTGAGGGCCGCTCTTCCTTTCCTCCTGCTGCCACTGACCAAAAAGGGGACACGGTCTTCTTGTTGTTCAATCTAGTTATTTCCTTTAGACTTTGCTGAGGCCATATGGTTGTTTTTGTCTGTCTACATGGTGTTGTTTAGTAGGGCTACTTTGTCTGTATAATTATTCCATTGCTGATATGTCTGTCGTGATGCTTGCTTGCTAGTAGTGCTGTCCATGACAAAGAAAATACATATCTAGACACACACCCTATGATTGAAAAAAAATCTATTATATGTAGGGTACTGCGCTTGTCTGATGTTTTAAGCACTGCGGTTAAAAATGATGACACACAAATGACTAAAGCGGGAGCCAGAAATCAATATATCCTTAACAGAAGAAGGGGGGAAAAAACTGTTACACGCTACTCCTCCCACCAGAGCATGTGAGCTGAGTTGTGATGTTGGAAATCCCGCTCGTGGAGCTGTGCACAAGCTCCTTTCCAACCGCTCTGCTAAAAACCACTCCGCGCTCACCGGAAAAATAAAAATGAACTGCACCCATCTGTTTTTCTGACTACCTGGAGCTACCATTTGGTTTTGAAGCATTTAAACCAAACCATATGGATTTGAATAAAAATAATTTGAATAAAGATGACTACATGTCATATTAAATAGGTCAGGAGCCAGACAGGGAGCCTAAAGAAGGAACGAAAATGAATTATTTTGGCTTTATTTCAAGGCTATAGCCTACAACAAAATACTTTGTGAAGCATTTTCGAGTGCGACACAATAGGCTGGTAGGGACATAGGGCACTCTGCATTTAAACATTTTGTTGTATTAAATTATTATAGTCTATAAATTGTGCTAATAGGCTGTGACTTACTTATAAGGAAATACAAATTAAATGAAAAATGACTTGCTAGTGCCTTTTTAAATTCATTTTTAGAAACACTAGTTTGGCCAGTCTGGTCCCTGGAGAGCAGGTCAGCAGCAGAGAATATCCTCTCCACACCTGCAGAGCCACTGGGGATGCTCAACACCCTTTTGGCCACTCTTGCCAGTCTGGTCAGAGATGTAGAGTTGTTTATTTTATTTTTCTATAGGTAGGCCTGATTGTTTTTAGGCAAAATAACACAACCAAAATGGAAAGCTTGAACGTGGGAATATGCAGGGCCTATTGGTCCAAAATCTATTTTGGCCTCTTGTAAATATAATAGACCAAAAATGAATGACACGTTTAAGAGATCTGATTTCTTGTTTCTAAATACGTTGCCACAATGACACACTTAGTGATCTACCCGCCTAGTTCCTTTCTTTTAGCATGTGCATGTAGTAAGTACGCCATGCTGCTTTCAGGATATGTGTCTTTTCAGATTCCACAATGATTCTTTAGTTGTGGACACGACATCACTGCACTCCCTCTCTTGCTGTTGGTCCTCATCTTTGTAAGTCACCTTTTAGCACCTGTGTGTTTTATCAGTTTCATTATGAAAATATTTAGCGAACTCCATGACAGTAGCTAAGGCATGGAGCTGTTAGCAGCACACAAGTAGACTACAAATGCATGCTGGGGCGGTCATGACCTGTGCTGGTGAAGTGAGTGCTACTGGTGTGAATCAGACCGGTGTCTTGTGTACAATACATGTTTTTTTTATATATATATAAATTTGCCACTGCTCAACTAAAATCTTGGTCGACCTAAAGCCTATCGATCAAACAATCGACCTGTCGACTAAATGGGGTCGGCCCTACTTGCTAGTATTATTTATTCTCGCCCAGGCATGTTTACGGAGCGACAGGTCTTTCTAAAATACAATGACTCATGTAGATTGTACAAATGTTGTGGTTGACTTATAGTCTACAGTTTCAAAGTAGCCTTTAACTGACGATCTAAATACACATCCCCATGAAACTGATTGGTTGGTATGCAGATGCTGCATGGACGTTCAGAGAATATGCGTAAAGTCGAGTCCTGCACATGCGCAGAAGAAGCCCCGGGACCTCCAGCTGCTAGGAAGCGGTGTCCAGAAAAATTGGCTCTGCAGCCTCTGCCTTAACTTAATTTGACCTACATTTTACAAAATTACCTAAATGTACTCTCTCTCTCCCATCAGGATATCGTTGAGGATGAGAGGAGCGACAGGGAAGAGACTGAGTCAGACGAGGAGGATGATGACCATGAGAAAAGGGAGAAAACAAAAAATGGCTTTGTGCAGAATGGCAATGGCCACACAGTGCTTAACAACAACCACCACCACAGCAAAATGGAGTGATTTGTTACAGAGACCAAGGAGGATGTGTCAGGAATGGGGAAGAACAACTCCCATGTGGCCCAGGCCATGAGGCCAAAGTATGGCAGAATGGATGGTGGAAAAGCCACACACAAACACACGCACACACCACTGAATGATATATACACAAATAATGCTAAAGATCACACTCCTTACAAGGCCCAGATGGGTTTCACTGCTCTGTAGATCACACTAGTTGAAGGAGGGAGGAGAGGGTTCAGGAAAGACTGCAATGGACAC
Organism: Oncorhynchus mykiss; assembly: GCF_013265735.2. NCBI lineage: Eukaryota > Metazoa > Chordata > Actinopteri > Salmoniformes > Salmonidae > Oncorhynchus > Oncorhynchus mykiss. Next base: position 31,951,056 of record NC_048582.1, read on the forward strand.
AAACACGCAGTAAAACTGTGTGCATGGTCTGAGCTGTCCAGTGCCTTAGCAACAAACTGTTATTCCCTATCATTTCTATCCATCCCCCTCTATTTCTTACTGTTCTGAGTCCTTACATTGCAAATCATTCACTAAGGCAGGGTTTCCCCAAACTGGGTCCTGGGTCCCCTCTCTGAGTATTGCTAGACTTAAACTTGACTGTTCAAATGCTGCCTTCTCAGTACACTGACACCCTTCCCAAATAATGACACACTGAGGTAAATGACATGCAATGTGCCAACACTTAAAACTGCCAAGAGAGATGAGGTGCTCTTAATGACCACAGCATGGTACAGGTCAGTAGAAGTGTTCAAATCACCATGTCAGACCACTAAAGCATACAGTAGCGATAATGGAAAATTTGTCATTGGTTTTTGCCCCTGCCATTTTGTTATTGGATCAGGCACTACTATTGTTGCCATGGCATTCTTATTCAACCTGGAATGTGCCATTGTTGTTAATGTTCTTGGTTAAGATTTTGTTGAAAAAAATATGGCGGTTAATAATTAAGTTGTTTTAATGGTTTAAAAGCTGACGAGTTGGGTTTGCATTGTGTGGATATTTGTCTTAGTTTATGCCGGTCTCCAAATGCAATGGCTCTTGGGGAGCAGAAAGCACACAGCTTGAAATAATACTTTTTAAATGTTCATGTTTTGAAAATAACTTTTTAGTGGTCAGATTTGATTTAGTTTTATTTTTTTATTTAAAAAGTCCAGTCATTTATCCAGACACATTTCAGAGAAATGGTCCAACTTACCCAAACCAGTCCAACACTTAATTCAACCAGACTGGAGGAGAATATATTCATTAAAATCTGTTTTTTTTTCTGCCCATTCATCCAAAAAGGCACTTTATGGGTTTCAGTTATGGGTCAGCATAGACCCAATACAACATAAAGCAAAATGACCGTCCAGGCCATACAGTCAGTTGGATTATGATTGGGGTTTACAATTACACTACAGTTTTCATTTCCTATTTATTTCATTTTCATGGAGTCCTTTTCCATTTCTTTGTAAAGCGTTTGGTTCAATTCATTAAGTTTTTAAAATAAAATGGACACCAAAGTATGTTTGAGTTTTGCCTGTGCCTTATGTTACGTGTAAAATAATATATATATATATATATATATATATAAATCTCTCACCATGTCTTTTTTTAATTTCCTGTCTACCATCTTGCGCTATCTTTCTTTTTTCAACTCTCCAATATGGATTATTTTTGTATGTCCCAAATGGCACCCTATTACTACCTACATAGTGCACTACATTTGACTAGACCCAAATGGTGTGCCATTTGGGATGCATATGATCTCCCTGCAGTGCTGTAACAGGTCCTTTGTTCCCCTTCACTTCATGTCTTAGCGCAAAGACCTATCCCTAGCTTTTCCCCAACTAGTTTCTTATTTTGTCATGTTGCAAAGATATGATAAAGGTTATTGTGAATTTAATGGTAGTCTCCTGTGATTTATTTCTTTATTAATAAGTTTTGTCTCTCTAGTTCAAAGTACAAACCGTAGAAATTAGGTAAGATGACTGAATGGTCCCGTCTGCGTTCCATTCCTAATTCCTCGTACTAATTATAGTGTCATTGTCCTAATGCGGGCCTGCTACAGTCATGTCAGCTGGGGGGTCACATCCTTCTCAAAACCCATTGGAAGAGCCGTGCTGCTGCTCCAGTTTCAACTGTTCTGCCTGCGGCTATGGAACCCTGACCTGTTCACCGGACGTGCTACCTGTCCCAGACATGCTGTTTTCAACTCTAGAGACAGCAGGAGCGGTAGAGACACTGAATGATCGGCTATGAAAAACCAATTGACATTTACTCCTGAGGTGCTGACTTGCTGCACCCTCAACAACTACTGTGATTATTATTATTTGACCATGCTGGTCATTTGCGAACATTTCAACATCTTGGCCATGTTCTGTTATAATCTCCACCAGGCACAGACAGAAGAGGACTGGCCACCCCTCATAGCCTGGTTCCTCTCTAGGTTTCTATCTAGGTTTTGGCTTTTCTAGGGAGTTTTTCCCTAGCCACCGTGCTTCTACACCTGCATTGCTTGCTGTTTGGGGTTTTAGGCTGGGTTTCTGTACAGCACTTTGAGATATCAGCTGATGTAAGAAGGGCTATATAAATACATTTGATTTGAAGAGAAGAGAAGGTCAGAAGGGAGGTACCTCAGGAAGAGAAAGCCAGAGGGTTTTGAGAAGGATGCAAGGAGCGTGACCGTGAGGAGTATGCAACTGAGATTCTCCAAATGAAGGTGATCCCCCCCCCACCAGCTGACATGACTGTAGCTGGCCCACATTAGGACAATAAAATAAGCTGTGATCTTTAGTGAATGATCACTGCTGCCTCCGCCTTCCCAATCTTCTCTTACTCTTACTCTTACTTCTCCATACAGTTTGTGGATCAAATGATATTTTTCACTAAGCTCATCCTCCAGCTGGCTCTCTTTTTCTGTTGAACCTAAATGCTAAGCAATTGAGCCTGGGGACGAGGTCATTTATTCACCAACATTACTGCCCCTTTTCTACCTACTTTATTTGTACTTGGGCTATTTCAGACATTTGAATTAGAATGGAGGAATGAATTAATGAATGAATATGCCTTTGGCCATGTTATTCTGGGTTTGTTTGCATGACCAAACGTTACTATTCCTTTGAAGATAAGAGTAATGTTTCTCTGTTGGTGGTGGCTCCAGTAGTCTAAGGATTAAGTATGCACATAAATGCTAAGGAGTCAGTGGGGCAGATAAGACACGTTTTGGATCCTTAGGCTAGGCCTGCCTAACAATGGTATAGTCAAGTATGAAATGCTTGTCAGCATTTGAGTGGCAAATTGAGTAGATGTCGATCTAGCCAAAAGATAGTGGTTGGACTATTGAAGACTATTGTTTTGATATTTTTTCTTATCCATATGTCAATGAAACTAGATACCATACTCTCTTACCTCTCGCTCCCTTTGTTTGGCTGCAGCCTAAAGGCCTCAATTCATTGCATTCGATCGAGATCACTTCATGCCGGCACCCTCAGCCTCTACTGTACACTGTATATCGTTCCTCTCGACTGGCAGCCTAACCGAAGCAATCTCAATTTCATCCTGTTCATGCCCCCGGCTACAGTGTATTGTCTTTCTCTCTGGCACACACTCCCCAACGTCACGCACGCCTCTGTCTCTTGCGCCTCCTCAATCTTTGCCTTCATTCGCGTCAAACCTTCCCTGCCTCATTATTCACTTTTCAATCTTCCGTGATGAAGGCACGTACATTGACGCCTGATGTGGCTGGAGTTATCGAGGTGTTGAATCTAGCAGGTGACCATGGTTAAGGTCTTCCTGACAGGGAAACAAAGGACGGGGGTATTTGATTCACATGTGAACTGCAGGGACCCTTATTCAACTCATGTGAAACTATTTATAAAGGCTTTAGCACCAGGGGGATGTCGCGTGTGCCCACGGATGTGTGTGTCCCCGAGTGTGTATCTATTTGCATGTGTATGTGTAGAGGACTGTTTTGTGCAGTGCTCATTTTTCCTCTGATTGTGGGAGGATGATTTGTAATAGAGGGACAGTGTAATGTAAGAAAAAGCAATAAGAGAACTTAAGGGAGGAGCTCAAATGGAGAGATCCCTGAGAGCTTTGATGGTTAGGTTCATGTTAAAAGGGGTTCAGACAGGTAGGGAAAAGTTTGGTGAAACAACGGAGAGTCAGGTGTCATTTCTTCATACGAAAGACATAAGCAGGGACGGTGAGTTTTTGTTTGAAATAGTATGTTTGTATGAATGTATGTCTTCTTTGTTTCACTGAGCAAAAATTAACAAGGGTACATGTACACCTCAGAGCCAGTGAGTGTGTTTGATTCAGGTTAGACTGATAGTGATGTTTCCTCTCCCGTAGGAGGACACCCGTTTGGCTGGGAGCCAATGTGGTGTTCCCTTATGCTTATCTAATGAGATATCCTCTAATCATATGATTTGCATTGCAATTTCATGACAAGTCATTACCTACCTGAGAAGACGAAAACTTACCTGGGAAATGATCTCAACATACAGTGAATATACATTGGAAGACAAGTCATAGGAAAAGCAGATAACTCTCCGTTTTCTTAATTTATCCTGTTCATCCAGGACAACTATTATCTGCCTAAGGCGTCCCACACCTGGGACCTGTAACACAAGCATACAAGCATCTCTCAACCTACTACTGACCCGTACCTCGTTAAGTCACATGAACCAGCACCAGCCTACTCCCACTCTGTCCAAGCTGGAGGTGGACCTGGGCTTTGCTCTCTTCTTTCTCGCCCTCTTCTTTCTCGCCCTCCTCTTCTTCTTCCTGCTGCTGACGGTGGTGTGCTGCGCTCAGACAGTGGTGGACCCTTACGGAGCCATCTCAACCTCCACCTATCAAGAGGAACAGATCACCAATTAAGAAGAGAGCCCCCCACAAAAGAGAGGCCCTCACAAATCATGTGCTGGAGAGAGTTGACATTCTGCCACTCACCATAATGTCATGGAAATTTCCTGTATTACCAAATCATGAGAGAGCAAACCACACACAAGTCACACACAAGAGTTATCATAAAGTCCATCTTTAATTATATGAGCTTCACCATAGCCCTGTGACTCTCAGATCAATTCAGTGTCTATAAATGAATTCTCTGAGAGTGCTTACAAAACAGTTCTTAGTATAATTTATAGCCAAGACACACCCCTCTAAACTTACATGACAAATAACAGATCTTAGGAACATTACACAAAGAACCTTTTACCAGAAAAAAAGGAATATCCTATAGCCAGACAACATTAGCTATAAATTATCGTTCCGTTTGCCCTCTTAGACGAGGTTCCTATCTCGTTCTTGGTACCACTTAGGACAAAAACATTACCTCACCCAATGGCATATATCAATTGTCAATTCTAGATACTCCCATCTCAAATACACCCCCTCCTGGACAAGCTTACGGAGAGGAATGACTGGCACACAGACATTGTGGAGCCACCTAACTGGTTCCCCATTTATCACACCATCCCTTCACATGGTTTAGGAATAGTTACAGACACATTCACAGATAAGACTAACCCGACCTCTCCCCTCTCTGGGCCCAAGTAACTTTCCCACATAAGCATGCTTATGAACATCAATGTTACCTAAAGAATTCTGATTCAGCCACAACACCATGCTGGAGATATACAGCATAAATTCCTTAGCCTATATTAGGGATGTCAGTTAAATTAGCAACAAACTCTGGTTTATTTGGGAGATACAGAAAAAACAGCTAGGCCAGTGTATAATACAAGATGATCACCACTGAAATTCGGCATGCCACCTCGGATCCTCTCCAAATACAACTGCTGCACCATCAACAGCCTCCTGACCAGTTGCATCACGGCCTGGTACGCAAATTGCTCCGTCCACTACCGCAAGGCCCTCCAGCGTGTGGTGAAGACTGCCCAGTACATCACTGGGACAGTCCTTCCGTCCCATCCAGGACATTTACTCGAAACGGTGCCTGAGGAAAGCATGCAGCATCATAAAGGACCCCCCTGATTCTCTGCACCTTAGCACACATGCACTCACTCATACAAACATACCCACACATATACATTCATGCTACACACAAATCACAACTGCTGCTACTGCCAGACTCTTATTATACTCCTCGATTTATACGCTTGCCCTCATCCCCCCCTTCCATAATTCACATGTAAATATTGGACACTAAATTGTGCCCTCCTGTATTATACCTATGCTAAAATGTATTTTTCTATTCTACTGCCATTCCATTTATGTTTGTAATCTTATCTGTTATTATTTCTTATTGTTGTTGCATTGTCGACAGGTAAGCATTTCGTTGGACGATGTATACAATGCTTATCCCGTAAGCCACATAAGACTAATAAAACCTGAAACTTGAATCAGAATAATTTCCACAATGGCAGCTGAGTTGCACTGTTCATTTTTATCCTTTTGTAAATATAGTTTTTGCATGAACTGTACTGTATGTATTTCTGTAGTCTGTATGTTCCCTGATGAGGGATTACTGTTTAATGCGTTGCAATGTTTACTGTATCAGAGGTTGATACTCTTTTCTTATTTTAATGAAAGATGAGAAAGTCAAGCATGTGGAAGTTGTCACAATTTGAATGGAGCAAATTGAAAATATGTATAGTTGTAAACGCAATTTTTTCAAATGTGTAACTGATGAGTTGTAAACATGAAAAAAGTTATGTGTAGTTGTAATCGCATTTGCAAACTATTTGAAAGCAATAATTGCATCTGTACACCTGCGCATGTCAATTTCAAGAGAGAGAGAAAAAGAGAGAGAAAAAGAGAGAGAGAGAGCGAGAGAGAGAGAGAGAGAGAGAGAGAGAGGGAGAGAGGAGAGAGAGAGAGGAGAGAGAGAGAGAGAGAGAAAGAGAAAGAGCAGGAGCTCTGGGTGGTGGGACATGTTTCTTCAAATAAAATAAAATCTAATTTATTTATATAGCCCTTCTTACATCAGCTGATATATCAAAGTGCTGTACAGAAACCCAGCCTAAAACCCCAAACAGCAAGCAATGCAGGTGTAGAAGCACAGAGGCTAGGAAAAACTCCCTAGAAAGGCCAAAACCTAGGAAGAAACCTAGAGAGGAACCAGGATATGAGGGGTGGCCAGCTCTCTTCTGGCTGTGCCGGGTGGAGATAATAACAGAACATGGCCAAGATGTTAAAATGTTCATAAATGACACGCATGGTCAAATAATAGTAATCACAGTGAACATAGCCACAGGCAGAACGGTTGAAACTGGAGCAGAAGCACGGCCAGGTGGACTGGGGACAACAAGGAATCATCATGCTGAGGCATGGTTCTAGGGCTCAGATCCTCCGAGGGAGAGAAAGAAAGAAAGAGAGAAAGAGAGAATTAGAGAGCGCATACTTAAATTCACACAGGACACCAGATAAGACAGGAAAAATACTCCAGATATAACAGACTGACTCTAGCCCCCCGACACATAAACTACTGCAGCATAAATACTGGAGGCTGAGACAGGAGGGGTCAGGAGACACTATGGCCCCATCCGATGATACCCCCGGACAGGGCCAAACAGGCAGGATATAACCCCACCCACTTTGCCAAAGCACAGCCCCCACACCACTAGAGGGATATCTTCAACCACCAACCTACCATCCTGAGACAAGGCCGAGTATAGCTCACAAAGATCTCCCCCATGGCACAACCCAAGGGGGGGCGCCAACCCAGACAGGAAGACCACGTCAAGTGACGCACCCCTCCTAGGGACGGCTTGGAAGAGCACCAGTATGCCAGTGACTCAGCCCCTGTAATAGGGTTAGAGGCAGAGAATCCCAGTGGAGAGAGGGGAACCTGCCAGGCAGAGACAGCAAGGGCGGTTCGTCGCTCCAGTGCCTTTCCGTTCACCTTCACACTCCTGGGCCAGACTACACTCAGTCATAGGACCTTTTGAAGAGATGAGTCTTCAGACCGAGTCTGCGTCTCTCACATGGGTAGGTAGACCATTCCATAAAAATGGAGCTCTATAGGAGAAAGCCCTGCCTCCAGCTGTTTGCTTAGAAATTCTAGGGACAATTAGGAGGCCTGCGTCTTGTGACCGCAGCGTACGATTAGGTATGTACGGCAGGACCAAATCGGAAAGATAGGTAGGAGCAAGCCCATGTAATGATTTGTAGGTTAGCAGTAAAACCTTGAAATCAACCCTTGCCTTAACAGGAAGTCAGTGTAGGGAGGCTTGCACTAACTGAAGTATATTTAGTGCTTTATCCGGGTAGCCGGAAAGTAGAGCATTGCAGTAGACTAACCTAGAAGTAACAAAAGCATGGATACATTTTTCTGCATAATGTTTGGACAGAACATTTCTGATTTTTGCAATGTTACGTAAATGGAAAAAAGCTGTCCCTGAAACAGTCTTGATATGTTCGTTGTTTCTTCTAACCAATTAGATGAGATTTTCATAGACCAGCGTACTCTATACTGGTTGGTTGGTGACAGCTCACATGGGCCTGTCTGGAGCAACCACCTGTCAATCATAACATGCGTTACCAGTTTCCTTAGGAAGACAAGAATAATGGGTAGGATTTAGACCTTTACCTGTCTCTGGTCTACACTCCAGTCCAGCTGGTTTTTGAAAGCTATTGTCCAAGTCATTGTTATTAAGAGTTTGTAATGCTAACGTAGTTGGACACTAGCTGCCAAAATCAATTGGGTGAAATTATTTTGCAAGCTATTTTTAAGCTAGCCAGCTTGATTCTGTATGGAGCCATAACTACACTGAACAAAAATATAATCGCAACATGCAACAATTTCAAACATTTTACTGAGTTACAGTTCATATAAGGAAATCATTCAATTGAAATAAATTCCTTAGGCCCTAATTCTTCGGTTGTACAAACCCACAATTTCATCAGCTTCCCGGGTGTCTGGTCTCAGACGATCCTGCAGGTGAAGAAGCTGAATGTGGAAGTCCTGGGCAGGCGTAGTTACACATGGTCTTCCGTTGTGAGGCCGGTTGGACGTATGGTAGAGAAATGAACGTTAAATTATCTGGCAAAAGCTCTGGTGGACATTCCTGCTGTCAGCATGGCAATTGCACACTCCCTTGTGGCAGCATTATTACAAGATGATGTTATGTTTATGCACCAAATGGTTGTTTTATGAAATAGAGTAAGGTTCTTAGAACTCTCTCTCTCCTTTCTGAGTTAACTGAGGAGTCTTTTGAAGCTTGGGCTGGCAACTGTTAAAGAGGTGGTTTCCATTCTAGCTTCCTGCAGTTAGTCTGCTAGAGATAGCTTGAGCTGACAATGACTTGGTGATAAAAACTTAAAAGCTGACATTCCATAGACAAGATGTGGTGTGTGTGACCCAAGATAGAGAGAGCCTGGAGGAGTTTAGAACAATCCCTCATTGTCTCATCATTCTGGCATCTGTGACACTAAGCCGGGTTGGAAGTAAACAACATCCTGTGTAGATAATGTTGGAGTTAGTTTCCTTGTTCCTTGTCAATCATTGGTGAAATTAGCATTATGACAATATCTTTAATTAAATCTTTCAGAAATCTTTGTTAATGCAATTGCAGACAGAAGTTGACAAGAGGAACATAACGCATGTTTCCGAGTAAGTTCTGCAAAATATAAAAGGTCCCAAGTTATTTTATTAAACCCGAAGTCCAGCCCTTGTGATGTCACTGCATACGTCATTACCTTCTACTCATCAGACCAAGCCCATGCATACACAGATATATAAACTTGCAAGAGAGATACAATAGTTTGAGTGTTTTCTAAGGCCTAGGCAATAAATGTCCACGCCATAAAGTTGATTTATTGTGGAATGTCTGACTAGTCTCTTATCTCCTACACTCCCCTGCAGAGTTCTGTCTCAGTCACACATTTCTCAGAGGGGTCTCTTTATAAGAGGCAGAGAGACTAGAAAACAACTATGGAACAATACTAAACCTATATAATGAATATATATATTGTTCATCTGTAGTCTAGGACCCTATAAATGTAAGGAGGGCAGCGTCTTATAACCCCTCCCCTTCTATTAATACAACATAAGCGTAATCAATTATTATAATACATCAAACATTTGGTACAGCCCCTATCATGACCCCTAGGTGAACTCCTGACAATAACCAAGGTGGCTAATGTGAAGGTTTTAACCAGGCTGAATAAGCATTTTTAGGTTCTTTATAACATCTGTTTTTCATGATCAGTTAAGCACTCTGCAACACACTTGGGAGTGTGGGGTCGAAGGTTTCATCATTGCAATAATAAATCGATATTGAATAAAGATGATTGTTTGAAGAAATGACAAAGTCTCTCTCACTTGAATAGAATATTCCACCACACTCCCTCAAAACTTCTGTGACAAAACTGCACATTTTAGAGTGGCCTTTCATTGTGCACCTGTGTAATTTTCATTCTGTTAAATCAGCTTCTTGATAGACCACAACTGTCAGGTTGATGTGTTATCTTGGCAAATGAGAAATGCTCACTAACAGGGATGTAAACAAAGTTGTGCACAAAATTTGAGAGAAATAAGCTTTTTGTGCGTGTGGAACATTTCTGGGATCTTTTATTTCAGCTCATGAAACATTGGACCATGTAACATATACACTGGAAGTCAGATAGCAGGTGCAGATGGTGAGTTTTAATACTGAACAGATACAAAAGAACAAACATGGGACACGTACTGAATCTGAGAGAAAAAACAATAACACCTCCTGATGACAAAAGAGGGCTAAATAAATGGGAAATAATCAGGGAAATGATGAAGTCCAGGTGTTGCAAATGATGAGGTGCAGGTGTGCGTAATGATGGGTTACCAGGACCGGTGGTTAGTAGACCGGCGACGTCAAGCGCCGGAGAAGATGTGACAGACCAACACTTCACGTTACGTTTATATTTTTGTTCAGTATAGTTCAAACCACTGTCAGCAACATTAGAATAGAAAGGTATGATTGGACTAGTGCCCAGATATCACTAAAGCTACATGAGTAACAGAGAGGGCAGTACAGACTTACTTGTATTAAGTATTAATTGAGGACCAAGGTGAGGAGGGACATGATCTTGTTGGCCGTCAGGTCCTCTGCAGCCAGTTCCTGCACCCTCACGGACACCATGTTGTGGTAGAGTTTGAAGAAGAAGCGCCGCTCACTGTGGCCTCCAGCCTTGCCCATGACGCTCCCTAGCACTATCAACAGTTGCTTGTCCAGGTCATCCGACAGGCCCTGCACCTTGCCAAAGTAGTTTTGAATGAGGTTCATGTTGTTCATGTTTATTGCTGCCCATACGGTACTGATCGTACAAGAGGTCATTCCATGAGCACTCCAGGTTCATCAGCTTGTGGTGGCCCTCCAGCAGCTTGGCTTGCTCTATCACTAACGGAGTGTCTCAGGCATTGCATAGGGAGGAGAAATATTAATACACAAATACATTGCAACTGTACAGTGTCACATCGAATGCAATGTAAGCCAACAATAATAGTTCCCAATCAAGTGGTATGTAATGGTGCAGCTGAACATACTTGAAAATATATTCTTCAGGTTCTCCAAGGCTGAGGCTAGCTGATTGTGTGCCATCCCTGCATATTTTACGTCCTTCAGGGTCTCAATGGTGTTGATGCTTTGCCTCCAGTCATTGCTGACTTCTGCCAGGAAGTTCTGGATGTCCTTCACGGCCTCCAAGGCCGCAGCTGCAGGCAATGTCAAAGCTAAATTATCTTCTACTTTTAGTCGTGCTTCTGGGTGATCAATAAATCATGGGAGTTACTGTATGTCATTTGCTAGGTTAGCCAGTGAATAAAATAAAAAAAGATGATTAGGCTAGCTATCAAGCTGTGGCTCCACACAGAATCAAGCTAACTAGCTAGCTTAACAATTGCTTGCAAAATAACTTTACCTTATCGATTTTGGTAGCTAGTATCAGACTACATTACAGTTACAAACTCTTAATAACAATGACTTGGGAGATAGCTTCCAAAAATCTATTACAAAGAACCGAAAAGCTTGCTACCTAGCAACAAAAGAAAGACATTTAAAGCTGCAATATGTAACTTTTTGGGTGACCCAACCAAATTCACAGTTATAGTGAGTTATAGATCTGTCACTCATTGAAAGCAAGTCTAAGCAGTAGATCTGTTCTATGTAGACTATTTATATGCTTCCCATTCTTAAATTTAGTTTTTACGTCTTACTTTTGGATTTGTACACCAGCTTCAAACAGCTGAAAAAACAATATTTGTTGGTTATGTAAAATATATTTCACAGCGGTTTAGATGCTAAAATGATTCTCTTTACATACTTGCTTGTCTTGTAACATAAACTGAAATTAGGGGAACTATTCTAATTTTTGCAATGAGGAAATGGCAGAGAGATTCTTCTTCTTTGGGATTGGATTGGCGGATCGCATCCAAGTTTAAGGTGCATATACAGCCACTTACTGTAATGGAGTGTGGGGCCAGTCACGGCCTACCTATTGTACATTACATTCTCTCAATTAGTCCTGTTCCTCTAAGAAAGTGAAATAGAGCCCTGGACACCACTTCCCTTCCCGTTCCTCCCCCCCACTACACCACCTGAACCCCAACCCCGTCCAGACTCTCTAAATATCCCCCTATCTATGTCATGCAGTTCACAATGGCGGAGCGATTTCTGCACCATGCACCTTTTAAACCAGAGAGGAAGAGGAAGAGGCCCAATGAGTGTCGAATTTGTTCCCCCCCCAAAATGAATGGATTATTTGCTACGTGAGGTTTATTTGATCTAATAAATGTTTCTTTAAGTTGTTATGAGTGTACTGACACATGACATCCAGACAACTTTGAGAAAAAACACGTTATATCGGACTATATTGTCTTGAGATGCCTATGCAAATACATGGCATGAGGCTAGTAGCATAGCATTGAATACTGGCGGTTGATGTCAACAACCCTCATTGAATATTAAAAAAAGGATTACAATAGTGAGTTGTATCCACCAATCAAAATAAATGATAGGTGGGAGCCAGACAGCCTGCCGTGCCGCTTCGTGGACAACGACTCCCATTGTTAGGGTGGAGAGACAGGGACATGTGTCTTCTCAGTATATCCATCATTTTAGTTTAAATGTACCTGCCATGACAGCTAACAGCTGGGATTCATTGGTGGACATTGACAATCAGTCTCAGCGGTAAACTGGTAAAGCATTGCGTTGATTTGACAGATGGTTGTGCCACACAACACTGAGCTGTCACCAACCAACCGGTGTAGAGTACGCTGGTCTATGAAAACCTAATTGAATTGTCATGAGAATTATGTTCTCAATGTTCATAAACCCAATTGAATTAATTACTCAGCCTGAAACCCAGAATTTGTAAGAAACTGGTTGAAATGAAACAGACGGAGGCCCAGCTACAATAGTCAGAAAATGTATTTATGAGAGCACGCTCCTCTATTGTACAAAACAATTAATTTTATACTGGCTTCTCCCGCACACACATTCACACAAACATACTCGCACACATTCACACTAACATAGCACACAATGTCCTGCTACCCAGCCGACAAAGATAAGGGGATTCCGTGAGACTTACTCCCCCTCAAGATAGAGGGAGACTCTCAGTGTCCCCAGCCAAGGTCGGCACTGAATCTTGCTCAGACAGTCTGTCTGTTATTAAAATAAGGTTTATAGACATATTGTACAGACTATGGTCATACATCATTCTAATCAATTTCATACAGCTTCAGGGTTCAGAGTGGATTATTCTAGTCATTCATATAACTTCCATCAACAAATTGGTTAGAAGATACAGGTCCCACCTCCCAGAGCTCTCTCTCTCTCTCCTTGTTTGCACATCTACAAAATACTGCAGTCAAAAGCTGTGAGCATCTGTGTGTGATGTCAGTGTGTAGTGTACTGAAAAGTGGCCTTTGCCATTTGAATTTACATAGGGAGAATCTATATCCATAACTCAGTGGAGGCTGCTGAGGTGAGGACGGCTCATATTAATGGTTGGAATGGAGCGAATGGAAGGGCATCAAACACATATAAACCATGTGTTTGATGTATTTGATTCCATTCCACCTATTCCGCTCCACCATTACCACGAGCCACATGCAAGAACCAACCCTATAAACCATGCCTATGTAGCATTTTTGTGTAGCAGTATATAAGAGTACTGAAGGGACCACCCTGGCGGAGCTTGTGGCAGACTTGTACTTTGTATGTGTGTTTGTTGTAACCTCAACAGTTAACTGATAACAAAGAGTGATTCATTTAATATACCAGACACTTCAGGTGTCCCTGGTGTTGAATTCCCACCACAGTATGCAATTGAGATTGTACAAAGATTATGAATATACTGATAAGATACATGTCTAATTGCCCTAACAATGGAAGTCGTTGTCCACAAAGCGGCGCGGAGGGCTGCCTAGCTCCTGCCGATCTTTTCTTTGGATTGGTGGATACATCTCATTGTTGTAATCCTTTTTTCACTCCGGCTCTTTTCAGTGAGCCGGCTCGTTCGGCTCAGCTCACCAAAAAGAGCTGGCTCTTTTGACTCCCAAACGACACTTTAAAAAAAAATAGTTTCATATTTTTTCAAGTCAAACAGTTTGCGATAGTTTGACTATGATTGGTGTTAAAACAATTCTAATTAAATTATTAAATGAAATCATACTCTACCTTAACCACAATATATTTAAAAATGCATAGGTTTGTTATGAAAAAGAATGCTATTAAACATTTGCATTTAAAGTATAACCGTTTCATGTATATAAACAAAGTGCATATAAATCTAACCATTCAACAATAATACAATCTGAACAGCATAATAATATAATATTGCACAATATCAAAGAAAAATGAATAACAATGTGCAAAACTGCAGCATCCCACTTAAAACATTAAACTGGTCCCTCTTTTCTCTCTCTCCTTTATTGCCATGTTATAACCAGCAGCACACAGCAATGCTTCCTGTTGCCCTGGTGCCTGAGCCAGCTGACTGCTGGGGCTGTCCCTCCCTGCTGCTGAGGTTATTCTTTGAAGAGCCTCATCACTCACTCTGGCATCACTGAAGGCTAACTTCTTAAACCTGGGGTCAAGTGCTGCGGTTTCTGATAGCACGTGATTATATTCCATTCGGTGGAACTTTTTGTCCATTGATGAACACAGGGTGTCCATCAACTCTGTCACATGTCCTGTGGTTACATTTGCTCCTCTCTGGCGGCTGGCTGTGATTGGCGGCAGACCCTTACACAGGAGTAACTTATTAGTTCAGGTTTATGTTTTGTCTACTGATACTACATACTCCTCTAATGCTAATATACATATATAATACTGGATTAAATAATGATGTAGTAATAACTGCTTACTGTACCTCTCTCCACAGTGACCTGCTCAAAGGGTTCCAGGACTCTGCACACCTCTTGCTGACCAGACACGTCTTGTTGGTTAACCTTGCCTAATCCACACAAATTCTTCTTACGTTCTGTTTTTTACATGTCCAATGGTCAATTCGATGTTGATCCAGCTTTGTACACTCACATGGGCTCAGCCTTCATTCTGTTTACACATGTCTAATATTTAAACTTATATCGATTATTCATTCTACTTCAAAGAGAATAGTATAGTTACTGAGATATACCAGATGACTGGAAAATCCTCCCACATAATCCCCACTATGGAACTGTCACAGTTCCACACAACAAAAATGTCCAGGAAGGGGAGCACCTTCTGTAATGCTATTGAGGCAATCTACCTTTCATTCATTTCAACAACCTTAGCTCCAGTTTCTCATTCACACTGGTGAGTCAGGACCAAACATCTCCTTGTACATATAGTGTTAAAGCATGTGCATTTCTTAGCCTTACCTGAGGTTATCTCAGTTGAATACAAGAAAAATAGTAAACAAAAAAATCAATAAACTAAACATCCTAAACCCTTATAATGTCATTCTCAATATGATACCTAAACATATTACCCTTCCTCAGAGACACAAATTTAGTCAATGTTTGATTCTGGGGTAGTTCCTTCATTGCAGCTACACCAGTTGCTAACAGATGTCCAGAATTTCTGCATCAACCCACTTTCTTGTGGTTTTTCCATTGTCTTAGTTAGTGTACTAGTGCATGTTGGAGGTGATTTTACAATTTATTCTAGGTTTATCGCTGTTGCTGTCAAGGCCATTCTACCGTTCTTCATCTGTCCTGGTTTTCACTCTGTTAGAAAGACCATGTGAGGGCAGAGAAGTCGATGGTAAGAAAGTCTCCTTCCTATTCTCCTGTCGTTGTTTCTCCGCCCCCTCGGACAGCACCTCTGTCAGGGGTATCTGCCAGAGTAGGTATGTCATCAGGAGCAACCGGCATGTCCCTCCTCTTCATCCCTGGACTCTCTGGATATTCAGGAGAGAGCATCTGTTGGCTGTTAGAAGATGCTCCTTGATCCACCTCTCCTTCGGCTTCTTCCTGGCTCATCGACATCTTGGCTCCTACCTGGCGCACTGACCTCCTCTGCTCCCGTTCCCTCCGGACACCCGCCTGGTTTATCAACATTCTCATGGCTCGGTGGTCACCTTCTCCTTCTCCCCGCCGGGACTCTGGTGCAGTGGTTTAGATGGTACCAGATGTTGCTTCCTTTCACCTGGACGACTGTTGGTGTTGCTAGTACCACACCGTAGGGACCCTCTCGCCTTGGCTTGTTGCACTTCCTCCGGAACACTCAGATGTAGTCCTGGTCCCCTGGGATCACCGGAAGTGTATCCTCTGGTCCTGGTTCAGGCTGTTTCCGTGAGGTTTTCAAACTCAGAGACGCATGGCCTCTGTTCTATGATTACACAATACACCATCTTATTTCCATCTCAAATCATACAACAAAATGCCATTCCAGCTGAAGCTGGTGACTTCCTTCACCTCAGATGAGCTGCTTTTAGTTTCTCCACTTTCTACTTCTGATTCCTAAGTGAGTGATAGCATAAGACTTGCAAAACATAACAGTATTAATAATGTGGTAAGTTACGCATAAGTATATTCATGAAAACCGAAGTCTGAGACCATGACAATTCCCACTCTCTCTTCAACTGACTCTATGCCTCCAGGATACTTTTCTGCTGGACTCCACAAAAAATAAAAGCCCTAAAGAAGCTTCCTCATACTTTCGCCCAGTCTTCCCCTTTCGGCCCCAGGTTCTGAGAGGTGTTCCCAAGCCATGTCATTTTAACTTTTTTATTGCCACCTAATAGGCACATCACCTGATAGGCAAGTGCATATCCCTAATCAACGTTACATCCTCCTGAGGTAACTCAGCACTGTGTATGCTTTCACATCAATGCCTTCAACATGTTGTTTAGAGTACAATTACCCTAACATCTATCCACTTTCACATGAACAAATATAGCAAGTAGCTCCTAGATTTAACCCATCTGCATGTATGTCTACAGTGGAATCTAGTCTCTTTCTCTTTAGCTCCACTTCCTCTGTCATGGTGTTTTCAAGCTCACCCATTACATGGTGTTTTCAAGCTCACCCATTACATGGTGTTTTCAAGCTCACCCATTACATGGTGTTTTCAAGCTCACCCATTACATGGTGTTTTCAAGCTCATCCATTACATGGTGTTTTCAAGCTCATCCATTACATGGTGTTTTCAAGCTCATCCATTACATGGTGTTTTCAAGCTCATCCATTATGCAGCTGGACCTTACCCACCGAAGAGAGACATGACAATCTTTACCACTGCAGGTGCTGTAAGGAGTACCGTATGTGTGGACCAGACCAAATCTATCCCAACACCCCCTCCCGGTGTATCTGGATGTTCCCTCAATCTCCGGAATTCAGCCCACGCCCTTGATTATCTCTGCTTTTACCTGAGGATATACACACTGAAACACATGGGTTATTTCCTGACAACATCATTTGTGACATTTGAATAACCGCATCCCCTGTCCTCCCATCGGTCCCCCAGTTACCAGTTACCAATCCATGTGGCATGAGTCTTCATAAACTGATATCCCAACAATGCTACTAAAGTGACCCCTGCTACTACTAACATGACCCGTGCCTATAATCTCCTTCAATTGCGATCCCTTCGGCAACTGCTGTGAGAATAACTACTGCCCGTAATCTATCAAGTGTTCGCCAGCTGTTAGAAATTGGGAAAGAGATTAATGAGTTGGAAGAATATTCAACATACATATCATTCCATCTAACCCATAACACACTAGTCACTACTCCTAATGCACTTCTACAGTTATAAACATACTAATACATTCTCAAATCATTAAGTCAATATAAATCAATCCCTCCTCTGGAACAATGATCACTCTCATGTTCCACAAAACCTTAAAACACATTGACTTAACAAGAAAAGAGAAAAAAATCGAAATAAATATTTGTTTAATAACTTCCTTAATGCAACTAGAACTGGGGGGAAACGTCCATCCGTTACGTTCTATGTCCATGTCATGCTGGTCTTCATGCCGTCTCCTTCATCTCCATCCTTGGGTGTTATTACAAAATACAGACTATAAACCTTATGCAATTACTTGTATTCTATCACCCAGACATCTCTGTTTATCAATACAATGTAACATTACAATTATAAAGACATAATAAAACAAAAGAAACAAAAACCTTTATGTTAACCCAAGCTATCATCCAGTAAGTTCGAACAATTTAGAGATAACGTTTCCAGAGCTTCCCTAGGCCTAATACATTTAAACAGTGCCAATAACCCTCACCTGTTCAAAAGCAACTCTCTCTTGCTTTATCCAAACCATAACTAAAACATTTTATAAATTTGGGCTGGATAATTCATATAATGTTTTAAAATGTTTTAGTTAATAATAGTCCTTAGTGCTTACTTGAACTCAAATTCAAACTTCTCATTTTAGCACACATCATCCCTATTAAAATGTAAATTTATAAACTAAAAAATAAAACTTTTAGTACAAGTAATAACTATTCTCATTTACAGCCCCCTTTGTCCCTGTTTTCCTGTCATGAGTGGCCTGGAAATGACAGATCAGTAACTCAATGCATACTTTAGTCCAAACTGTTGGCATTGTGTAGACTCAGAAGTGCTTAAAAGTCACTGTCGTATTGCACGCCCTTGACGCTCTTTCTCCAGCCGGTTACGGAGGGCTTTGAGGTGAACACACACTGTTTGTGGTCAAATTATTCCTACCAGGCATTAAGACACAATCTGACGTCACCTTCCATGATAACTCCTTTATTCTACTGGCTACCTCTCAGAAGAGTTACCAGATCATGAAGTTATCTAACCCCTCCTAGGATCCCATACTCCATAAATCCCAATCTGGTGAAATTTGTATCGAAAAAAAAATAAAAAATGAAATCATCAATACATGGTATCACAATCCATTTGGAGTAACTGTCATCCCTTGTTAACATATATTTTCCCTTCTATATGCAGACTGAACAAAGTATATTTGTATATTTACCCAAAGACCATAACCACAGGGAACTGGCAATTGTCCCTTTGAACACGTGATTCAAAAACAACATGTTAAAAAATAAACAATATTCCATTAACTAGTCAGCTTAGATCACAACTCCTCATAATTTCCTAACAAAATAATAGAATTTCAAAGTAATGGTACGATTTGAATAGAGACTGGTGTTTTTCATCCATTTTATAATTGAATCCCACCTGTTTCGATCATTTCTAATGAGATTGATCAGGTCTCATAGGAAAGTAATCGACACCATTAAAATATTTCCTCTCCCTCTTCTTTCCCTGACCTTCTGAAACCATTTAAATACCTTTCAAAAACATTCCCATCATCCTGCATACCCAATGTGAAACTGAATTGAAAACACCCCATACAAAATAAATCCCACAGTGTCAACACCACTAACCCATATTCATAACCAGTAAATTGGTGTGTATGTGCGTGCTGGTGTATGTGTGTGTTAAACCATTTGTCGAAAATCAACAGAAATGGCCAGGCCTTCCCATGCTTTATTCAGCATGCAGTACCCTTAGTCCCAGTACACACCCATATGATATTATATGATTGGTCTCTCACTGTCATAATCATGTACAAATATTCTGGTATTGTTAATAGACCAATTTCCAATCAACACATTTAACATCTGTTTCACCTTAGCGTCACGCCCTGACCATAAAGAGCCTTTTTATCCTCTATTTTGGTTAGGTCGGGGTGTGACTAGGGTGGGAAATCTAGGTTGTTTTATTTCTATGTTGGCCTGGTATGGTTCCCAATCAGAGGCAGCTGTTTAGCATTGTCTATGATTGGGGATCATATTTAGGCAGCCATTTCCCCACTGTTTTTTTTGTGGGATCTTGTTTATGTGTAGTTGCCTGTGAGCACTCCTTAGCTTCACGTATCGTTTGCTTATTTTATTGTTTTGTGCGTTTCACAAATAAAAAGATGTGGAACCCATATCACGTTGCGCCTTGGTCCGAATGTTATTTTGACGATTGTGACAGAAGATCTCACCACATCAGGACCAAGCAGCGTGCCAGGGAGGAGAAGTTATCCTGGACTTGGGAGGAAATCCTGGCAGGACAGGATCGCCTTCCTTGGCGGCAGACGCAAGGAGAGAAGGGAGGACAGCGTCGACGCCGGGGTTCGCGGCCACAACGGAAGCCCAAAGGACACCCCCAAAGGACACGGGGTGGTCGGCGGAGCTGAGGAGGGAACCAGAGCCCATCTGGGAGAAGATGGAGAAATTGGAGGAGAGTGAACAGAGAGAGCCAGAGATCACCTGGGAGGAGATAGAGAGGTGGTCGGTCGACCCAAGGAGAGTACCAGAGCCCGCATGGGATTAGTTGGACCAGTGTGAGGAGGGATACTAGAGAATGGAGTTGGCTAGGAGTATGCGGCACTGCAGGCGTTTGGAGGAATGTGTCATCAGTCCGGTGAAACCTGGGCTGGCTCCACGCATCTGGCCTCCAGTGCGTCTCCCCAGTCCGGTACGTCCTGTGTCTCCTCCTCGCACTTACCCTGAAGTGTGTGCCACTAGTCCGGTATCACCTGTGCCGGCTCCTCGCACCAGGCCTCCAATGCGCCTCCCCAGTCTGGTACGTCCTGTGCCTGCTCCTCGCACTCGCCCTGAAGTGCGTGCCACCTGTGACGGCTCCACGCACCAGGCCTCCAGTGCGCTTTCCCAGTCCGGTACATCCTTGTTATGGGATTTTTATGAGTAATGACTAAATGATGTATACATTTAACGTAGAATTATAACTAATATAATTTTACCCTGTCTTTTTAGTAATGTTAAATAATGTTTGTTCATTAGGAAGGGGTTATGTAGCATAGATCTAGGAAGAAAGGAATGTATGTGTGTGTAGAAAGAGAATGAAGAGGGGCATTAACCTATGTTTGAACCGACCTGGCTGTAAATCTGGAGAAATAAGATAGGACAGGGAGAGCCCCTCCAGAGCTCTAGTATCTGGGGGAGACTGGAACTGTCGGCTGAGTGGTTATAAACTGTGGTGAGACTCATGAGAAAATCCCTATGTTGGTGTGTATGTTTGTGCGTAGGTTAAGATGGTATAAAAGGAATGTATTTGTGTATGCACGCGAGAGCTCTCGCAAATAAACCTGGATTATGAGCTGGGAATTCTGTCTGTTTTATTTAAGACCAGAACATTACAATCTCTGGGTATCAGACAGATAAAGATAATTGGAATTTATGAACATTGATTACTGAACAATTTGGTCCTTGGAGACGGATTTCCAAAATCGGTCCCTGTCGTCCGACGATAGCACGCCGAAAACCGTGCACGGGCGGGTTGTTGACCTGTAAATTAAAGACCTGGCCCCTGAAATTGGGTTTCAAAGAACAGGCTGGTATATACAGTGGGGCAAAAAAGTATTTAGTCAGCCACCAATTGTGCTATTTTTTTTCTCATTTTGTCTGTCATAGTTTGTCTGTCAAGTGTACCTATGATGAAAATTACAGGCCTCTCTCATCTTTGTAAGTGGGAGAACCTGAACAATTGGTGGCTTACTAAATACTTTTTTGCCCCACTGTATCTAAGGTCGACAGAGACGTTGACGGAATCTCACGAACATTGCATTTCCCAGCCTACAAACAAGGTCAGTAAAACTTTATTTGCGGATTTGGGGAATTGACGTTCGGGCTACATTTGGAGAAATATGGTTAATGACTCTTGTGTGGTTTAGATGTTGATTTTTAAAATCCATGGGGCATTCTGACCTGGTGACATGTCTTCAGAATTGTGTGTAGAGAACCCTAATATAGGTAGTATTATATGCAATTGGAAGACAGGAATTGGATTAGAAGCCACCTAGGAATGGAAAAGTCCTCAGCGACTTAGGTCCGAAACGACTTAGGGTATCTGCACTACCAATGTAAACTAATTAATAGTGAGATCTAAGGTGGAACCTGATCAAGAATATATTAGTGGGTCAGTAAAGAGACGAGATATAGGGGGCTATTACAAATGAATGTAAACTATTTGTGAACCTAGGGAAACTAACGGGAAGGAGGTATAGACGTAGATTGTGAGAATATACCGTAGGACAAAACTCTAGTCATTGGATAACGGTGAAAAGCACACACATAAATAATAGAAGCACATACACCTAGATAGGGAGAATAAGCGTAATGACTACAAAGTTAACTAGCAATGGGCAGTAAGGTTCCCGGAATTAACGGGAGATGAGCGCTACATGAATGGGAAAGATAAGAAGAATGTCTATTTTTGCCTAAAGTGGAGAAAGAAGTATGAATTTGATGGAAGGTTGGACGTAGAGAAATTGGGACTAATGATAAGACAAATACAAAAGGCGTGTAAGGACAAAGTAGATAAGCAGCAAGCAGAGGGGTTAGACACGGCAAGGGTGTGGTTAGCCGAAGCGAGGAAGAGATCAGAGGGACAGATAACGAGCATTCCCACGGCTCCTCAGGAGGCTCCCCATAAGCCTAAATTGAATCCCTCTCTGGCCGATCAGGCGTGGAGAGATAATTCTGATGATGAAATAGTAGTGGTAAAGAGACGGCAGCTGGTGCTCCCCGTACCACAACCACCACCCCCATATGCGGAGCCTGCTGGAGCCGAGGGAGGGATAGGAGTAGAAGAGGAAAAGATAGGGCCAGTTACTTTAGAGACAGTCATGAAGGAGATCACTGAACTAGGACGCAGAGTGAACAAGTGGCAGGAAGAGGAGAGAAGGTGTAGAGAACAGCCTTTATCCCTCAGAAGGCTGAAGTCACATAATCAAAGCCCAGGGAGGAGGGGGGTAGAGTCAGTGGGTAGAGGCTGAGAAAGGAGAAGAGGTCAGTCAATATCCCCTAATTGCCTTACTGAACCCACGGGCGGGGGGAAGAAGGACAGGAACCCATGTTAGAAGTATTTAGGGTCAGTCAAAAGAAAGGGGGAGATAGATGCTTTAACTGTAACGATCCGGGTCATTTTGCCAGAGATCGTGAGGCACCGGGTAAACACCACAATAAAGTAGGCCATGATCACCGAGACTGTAAACAGAGAGAAGAGGTTGAGTTAGAGCATATGTCCATAACTATCGGGGTAATTGTAGACAAACATAAAGGAGGCCTTAAGGGGAAGGGACCTAAAAGAGAAGGGAAAAAATGGACAGGATCAGACGATATAAAATGTTTCAATTGCAATGAGACAGGACATTTCACCCGGGAGTGTAATGCTCCCTGCAAACATTGTGACCGAGTGGGAGGGGAAGGTCAGGCGCGACAATCGGGAGAAAAAGAGAGAGTCAGAGATAACGAGAGCGAGATTAATGAGAATCCTCACTGGGGAAAAGCTTGGACTTTTAAATTAGGGCTATTTTCTGGGAATTGTCTCTGTGCTGGAGTTTGCGACTACAGACAATTATAATAATATGGTTGTTGGCGGGGAGACTCCATCATTCCAATAGTGATGGTGGTTCAGTGTTTAAATAACTGCCTTCCAAGCCTGAGACCTGAGTTCAGTTCCTGGTAAATACTCTGACTAAAATCTGAGCTTTTGATTGGAATTAAACTATTTGTATTTTTTGCCTGGAAAGATACGGTCGCTAGTGTTTGTATAAGATAAATGTAACTTTTGAATAGATTGTTTAGGTTAAATTGAGAGACTAATTCATTCAAAATAACAGCGAAGCGAATTTCGATGAAAGACGGTGTACGTTGCCTAAATTATCTGCTGGAATAATGTATTGAGAATTGAGTCGTATTTAAATTACTGTATCATAGAGGAGACAGTTACCTAAATCTAATGAATTCTAAATAATAACGGAGAGATAATTACGATAGTTGTGCCCATCAAATATTTTTTATTGTTATGGATTGACTGACATACGCTATAAATTTAGCGAAGTACATGGTACTTCTACATTTTGGAGTAGAGAAAGTCTGGTTTTACTCTTACGATAGAATTAAAGCAGAACTCAGTTGGAGTAGGGGGTTTATTTTTGCCTAGAGGCAGGAACAAGAGGGTTGGTTGCAGTGTTGTCAACTAATTTTCAGGGTAAATTGCTGGAGGAAGGTTGATTTGTTGCTAAATGACGTTGTGAGAACGTTGTGAGAATGAATTGCTTGAGAACGTAAAACTGCGTCATTACATACAATATACAATAACGTTACTCAAATGGATTTGACAGTTGTTCAGGTACAGACTCCCACTAATTTCTGTACTTTTGGCAGTACAATTTAGATGGAGAGATGTTGATTGATGTTGTAAGTTCTGTTCAAGATCAAACATATGTGACCAACTATATTCATTGGGTTTGGCTTGTCGAACCCGTACTACTGCTGCTGCAGTCAGCCAACAATGATTTGAAGTTGCTGCTGCCTGTGCAAGGGCTGAGCGCCTGCTGCTGACGTCACTCACAATGCACTTTTGCAGCCAGGCAATGATGTTGTGACTGAGGGTGACAGAGAAAATTGTTTGTGTCATTTAGAGGGAAAATGCGTGCATTATAGCTTTGAGTCACTTTTCAAAAGTTGCTAAAAGTTCCAAATACATTTTTAAAAGTAGCTAAATTTGTCGGGGTAGTCTGAAAAGATGCTAAATTTAGCAACAAAAATGCTAGGTGGGCATCACCGATTGGTGGCGTTCACTGGGCTATATTTGGCTATAAGAGAGGGAGGTCTGAATAGTTGTATCGTACAAGTTATGTAATAGTTCCCGGTTATTGATTTTGGTTTGATTGTTCAGGTAACACCAGTGAAATTTAACAGGAAATTAAGGTATACTAACATTATACACTGTTTTCATTACAGGGAACAATGAAAGGTCCGCAAAGTGGATTGCAGGCTGAGTTTATTTTATTTTAAAGGGACAGTGCACGTTTATCACAGTTGTGTGTGTCTAATGGCAGGGTATTCCTATCAAGCATTTTCGGGAGACTATTTGGACTGAATGAGTTACATGAAACATTGAGGAAATGTAAAAATAATGATTGGAGGGAGTACATTTCCATTTTCCAAGAGACAGGATATCTTAAAGGGGTACACTCACATAGGAAATATTAGAAGTTTTGTTTCTTGAGTTTTAATTAAACACGTGAATTCTTTAGATAAAGGGTTCTTTAATATGTCTAATTTAGTATGGAACAAGACTGTAAAAGGGTAGTATAACCTTTGACCTCTATCATGGCTTTCCCTTGTGGTCTGATCATCCTCAGGGGAGGGCCATTTGGATAATGAATTTGTGATACTGGTTTAAGGTAAATTAATTATGATGGAGTTTATAGCTCTTTGACATAATTGTAGTTTGAGACACAGAGGAGAAAGTGGAATTGAGGCAGGACAAATTATGGGGAGCGGGGGAATAAACTCTAGTGAGGAAGAGGTTCAGGATTCTGTTGTAAACACTGACTGTGAAGGTTTCGAATTGGCTACTATTGATTTGGTATTACAGTATTACAACAGGAACATAAATCCTATTTATCATCCATAATAAATAGGGGAAGATATGGTCCTTTGAGGTTTGGACAGGAAATACAGTGGGGCAAAAAAAGTATTTAGTCAGCCACCAATTGTGCAATTTCTCCCACTTAAAAAGATGAGAGAGGCCTGTAATTTTCATCATAGGTACACTTCAACTATGACAGACAAAATGAGAAAAAAAATCCAGAAAATCACATTGTAGGATTTTTAATGAATTTATTTGCAAATTATGGTGAGTGGTTGGTCAATAACAAAAATTGATCTCAATACTTTGTTATATACCCTTTGTTGGCAACGACAGAGGTCAAACGTTTTCTGTAAGTCTTCACAAGGTTTTCACACACTGTTGCTGGTATTTTGGCCCATTCCTCCATGCAGATCTCCTCTAGAGCAGTGATGTTTTGGGGCTGTTGCTGGGCAACACAGACTTTCAACTCCCTCCAAAGATTTTCTATGGGGTTGAGATCTGGAGACTGGCTAGGCCACTCCAGGACCTTGAAATGCTTCTTACAAAGCCACTCCTTCGTTGCCCGGGCGGTGTGTTTGGGATCATTGTCATGCTGAAAGACCCAGCCACGTTTCATCTTCAATGCCCTTGCTGATGGAAGGAGGTTTTCACTCAAAATCTCACAATACATGGCCCCATTCATTCTTTCCTTTACACGGATTAGTCGTCCTGGTCCCTTTGCAGAAAAACAGCCCCAAAGCATGATGTTTCCACCCCCATGATTCACAGTAGGTATGGTGTTCTTTGGATGCAACTCAGCATTCTTTGTCCTCCAAACACGACGAGTTGAGTTTTTACCAAAAAGTTATATTTTGGTTTCATCTGACCATATGACATTCTCCCAATCTTCTTCTGGATCATCCAAATGCTCTAGCAAACTTCAGATGGGCCTGGACATGTACTGGCTTAAGCAGGGGGACACGTCTGGCACTGCAGGATTTGAGTCCCTGGCGGCGTAGTGTGTTACTGATGGTAGGCTTTGTTACTTTGTTCCCAGCTCTCTGCAGGTCATTCACTAGGTCTCCCCGTGTGGTTCTGGGATTTTTGCTCACCGTTCTTGTGATCATTTTGACCCCACGGGGTGAGATCTTGCGTGGAGCCCCAGATCGAGGGAGATTATCAGTGGTCTTGTATGTCTTCCATTTCCTAATAATTGCTCCTACAGTAGATTTCTTCAAACCAAGCTGCTTACCTATTGCAGATTCAGTCTTCCCAGCCTGGTGCAGGTCTACAGTTTTGTCTCTGGTGTCCTTTGACAGCTCTTTGGTCTTGGCCATAATGGAGTTTGGGAGTGTGACTGTTTGAGGTTGTGGACAGGTGTCTTTTATACTGATAACAAGTTCAAACAGGTGCCATTAATACAGGTAACGAGTGGAGGACAGAGGAGCCTCTTAAAGAAGAAGTTACAGGTCTGTGAGAGCCAGAAATCTTGCTTGTTTGTAGGTGACCAAATATTTATTTTCCACCCTAATTTGCAAATAAATTCATAAAAAAATCCTACAATATGATTTTCTGGATTTTTTTTCCTAATTCTGTCTGTCATAGTTGAAGTGTACCTATGATGAAAACTACAGGCCTCTCTCATCTTTTTAAGTGGGAGAACTTGCAGAATTGGTGGCTGACTAAATACTTTTTTGCCCCACTGTATTTTAAGCCAATGGGGCAGAAAAATATATTGAGATAGAACATTTTTTATTTTATAAGCATTACAATTATTAATGAAAATAATTAGGTGCATTTCTTAGGGATGGTAAATTACTGTAGATAATGTATCCCACACAATGCAACATATATTAAATTATTGATGTGACTGATTTTAAGGTCAACCCATGTTATTGTTAGATAAAATACACTGGACTCCTGAAGGAGAGAGTTCATTAGTACAGAAAGGATATGATATGGTTAGCATTCGTTTTGGCTTTATGTGATCATTAGAACATTTTTATTTAAATAGTATTAAAGTTGACAGGGATATATGACATCTGTGGTGATTCAGGATTATTGATAGGATCGAGATAGGTTGATTAAGGTTATGTAAGGACTTTATGTCACGCAAATCCACACATGGTGATCAGAAAAACAAGCCTGCACAAAATCAGGCGGGCCTACCGGGTTTAAATAGCCCAAAACAAAACCCAAACAAGAAACATGTGAAACTAATCAGACAAAACTAACTGAAACAGAAAAGGGGATCGGTGGCAGCTAGTAGGCCGGCAACGACGACCGCCAAGCGCCGCCCGAACAGGAAGAGGAACCATCTTCGGAGGGATTCGTGACACTTTAGAGATTGCCACCATAAACATGTTTTTTTTCTTCTAAAATCCTTGAGTTCAGATAATGGCAAACAGTGAGACACTGGGGCGGCAGCGTATCCTAGTGGTTAGAGCATTGGACTAGTAACCGAAAGGTTGCAAGATCGAATCCCCAAGGTGACAAGGTACAACATTTGTTCTACCCCTGAACAAGGCAGTTAACCCACTGTTCCAAGGCTGTCATTGAAAATAAGAATTTGCCTAGTTAAATAAAGGTAAAATAAAAAATAGTTGGTAACAACCCATACTTGATACTGGCTGCTATGAGAAAGAGCAAAAGACAGATAGGAGGAAGGGCAGACAGAGGAGCCCTCCTGCACTGCTGAGACCTTGAAGGTTTGAGAGGAGAAGGTTTAGAAGGGGGGCCAGGAAATGAGCAAGATAGGAGTGACACTGAAATAGTAGCATTGACTAGTGTCTGTGAAATATGAAAGGAGAGAAAAGGGTTACTGTTTAAATAGACAAGCACATATACATCTAAGAACATACAAAGCAGCACATATCTACACTTAAAGTAGATAAGAGAATTGATGCCGGATAGACATGAATGGACGCCCCAAGGGAGAATTGGACATGTGGAGAATGAAAGGGGTGCTCCTACATGACAATGTCAGAGCATAAGGATAATTTACTAATCTTACCTAAGTCATTGTTTAGAGTAGGCAAGGTTGTTACCTGGGCAGAGCCAGGTATCAAAGGGTAAGTTGTGGTCTAGGATAGGACACTTTGTGGCCTATTGGATAATAAACTAATTTTAAAAAAAATTATAGCTACAAGTAGGCATGTAAGTTAAAGATATAATCAGATGGGTCAAATGATAAACTGTTTGTTAACCAAACCTGTATGTCCAATATTTTATGCACTACAGGTGAATTACAGGAGAAGGTGATTCACTCAATCCAGTCCCTGAGGAGAATAGACAGGAAGCAGCCCCGTTGGGAGGGGCCATACCAAGTCAAGTACTCCTGGTGACAGCCTTCGCGGTGAGAATAGCTGAAAGAGCTACCTGGGTTCATATCACACACTGCAAAAGGGTAAGACACAGTGACACTGTCGAACAATCACAGTGTTAGAGAGGAGAACCGAAACCAACAGGGTTCGGGGGTCATCTCTCTAACGAAGATTCCCTGACCCAGTGTTAAGGGAATTTTTATCAATGATGACTAATTATGTATGCATTTCAATCAGGACTAACTAATCAGAATACTAGTATGTAACTGTATATGTATGAATTTTCTTTTTAATCTTAGTACTGAATATAATGTGTGTAAATATAATCAAGAATTAGAACAATGACTGTCTGTACCATGGTAGAAATGAATGAACTAATAGCCAGTCTGGCTAGAAGGCTTATCTACACAAGCATGGCCTTGGCTCAGTCATATATTGTCTTAAATAGGGAGAGACATGTGAGAACCATACAACCATTGTACTACAGCGGAGATGACATGGGGTAGTACTGAAACTAATGACGTCATTTTCAGTTTATAACCTGTGGTAAAATGTGTAATGGGCAATACTCTCGTGAATAAAGGCTGCTGTTTGACTTTAAGACTGGGCTCTGTCCATTTTTATACTAATAAGGGTCATACATATCCTTATGAATTGACAGAGTGTTAGATTTTAATTGGGTATTAAAACAGAGGAATTTAATTCCTGCAACACCCAGTCTTTTCCGCACTGTGGGCGTTCATAGAAGTGAAAGTGTGGGCTTGCCTCTAGCTGAGGATATGTTCTCCGGGAAAGGGTGGGGCTTTACAGGAGTGCTGATTGGTCTGAGCTGTCTTATTGTGGGAGCAATATTCCTAAATACACCAGGACCCATCCGAGAATTCAGAAGGTGGTAACTTGACACATAGTTAGACAATGAGGATTTTGTATTAACCAAGCATAAAAGATCACTTGATCTGGATAAACAGGAAGTGAGAGTGGAGATTGGGAAGGATGTTGTCTCAGTGGAGTTCTTTGTAGACCAAATGGGGTCTCTGACTCTTTGGCAGTCTAGGACTATGAGCCATTATGGAAGAATTCTGTGCAAGTCCCTGTGTAGTTCATGGTAACAGGTTATAGCTCACACCGAGAGAGAGGGCTACATAAATCCACGACACACCCCTCTCAACTCACATGACGAATAACAGATCTTAGGAACATTACAAAGGAAGACTTTTAATTGAGAGAGGAGTATCCCATAGCATTAGCTATAAAGACAGCATTAGCTATAAATTATTGTTCAGTTTGGTCTTTTTAGACAAGATTCTAATCTCGTTCTTGGTACCACTTAGGACCAAAACATTACCTCACCCAATGGCATATATCAATTGTCAATTCTAGATACTCCCATCTCAAATACACCCCCTCCTGGACAAGATCCGAAAATACAGTGAGCCTCTTAGGTCATATACTAGGTCAAGATAAGGGCAACCTCAGAGGGGACATACAATGGTTTCAGACACTGCCACACTCCTCCCCCCAATGGGAAAAGTAGGGAGTGACTGGTGTACAGACATTGTGGAGCTCTTCACATGGTTTAACAGATACCCTCACATATGAAGACAACCCTGACCTCTCCCCTCTCTGGGCCCCAAGTGACTAAGCCCGAGCTGAGAAGGGATAACTGCAACTGCCAACAGTGTAGTCCAAAATAAGACATTCTTATGACTTATCTTATTTATCTATGTTACCTAACTAATTCTGATTCAGCCACGACAATAGCTCGATACATCACACACGGATGGGGCGTAGGGGAAGTAAGACCCTAGAACATGCCATAGGACAGAGAATGTTACAACCGACAAGACAATGAGGCAGTTGACTGGCAGATGAAAAGGATAAGAGTGTGGAGGTATGAAGCTGTGGCCTAACCTGCCCACCAATTGGACCGGTAGTTGTGCACTAGTGCAGTTAGGCATGCCCTTCACCCTTACCTGGAGCCAGGTAGAAGAGAGAGAAGGAGTGCTCCGTCAGGATCTTTTGACAATAGAGTTTACATTGATAGCATTGGAGTTCCAAGGGGGTCACCTGATGAGTTCTGGATTGGAATCAAGCATCTTCTGGTGATAACAGCTGCAACTAGGTTGATGGGATGACAGAATAGAATAGCCTTGGATATGTTACTGGCTGAAAAGAGAAGGGGGTGTATGAGGTTCGGAGCAGAATGTTGTAATTTCATCCCCGATAACACAGCTCCAGATGGATCAGTGACCATGGCCCTGGCAGAGAACTGGAGATAACTAGATAATCCTCTAACAAATTGGTTTGATAGTGTGTTTGGGAATTGAAAAAATGTCATGATGACAGTGTTGTGAGCAACTTTCACCTGTGTGACTGTGTTAGTTTTGTGCGGATGTGATTTGATTCTGTGGTGCGTGAAAGTTCTCATTTCCAGGATTCTGGAGAGATTGATGACTCAACAGATGGTGAGATACGGATCGATTCAAAACTCTGACCAGTGGGATGAAGAATACAGACTTCCAGGCCTAGGAGAGGGCTCTGCGTCTTTAAATTCAGAAGACCCTATGTTTGATGAGACCATTTTTGATATTTAGGTTTTCTTGTTTTGATGTTTAGACTGTTTCTTTGATGAAGATTATAACGAAAATCCTGATAAGAAGAGTTATGATTCTGAAATAGGGCTAGAACAGTCAATGTAATTACATATATTGGTAGCTGTTAGTTTGATTTTGGATAACAATAGATATTTCTAATAAAAAATAGATGTGAGCTTGTGAGTATAATATTTAGTCAAAGTGTGGATTGTCATGGGATTTTTATGAATAATGACTAAATGAGGTATACATTTAACATAAAATTATAACTAATATAATTTTACCCTGTCTTTCTAGTAGTGTTAAATAATGTTTATTCATTAGGAAGGGGTTATGTAGCATAGATCTAGGAAGAAAGGAATGTATGTGGGTGTAGAAAGAGAATGAAGAGGGGCATTAACCTATGTTTGAACCGACCTGGCTGTAAATCTGGAGAGATAAGATAGGACAGGGAGAGCCCCTCCAGAGCTCTAGTATCTGGGGGAGACTGGAACTGTCAGCTGAGTGGTTATAAACTATGGTGAGACTCATGAGAAAATCCATATGTTGGTATGTATGTACAGTGGGGCAAAAAAGTATTTAGTCAGCCACCAATTGTGCAAGTTCTCCCACTTAAAAAGATGAGAGAGGCCTGTAATTTTCATCATAGGTACACTTAAACTATGACAGACAAAATGAGAAAAAAATCCAGAAAATCACATTGTAGGATTTTTTATGAATTTATTTGCAAATTATGGTGGGGGGGTGGGGGGTGGGGGGGGTACTGTTGCGCCCTGACCATAGAGAGACTTTTTATTCTCTATTTTGGTTAGGTCGGGTGTGGCTAGGGTGGGTAATCTAGGTTGTTTTATTTATATGTTTGCCTGGTATGGTTCCCAATCAGAGGCAGCTGTTTAGCGTTGTCTCTGATTGGGGATCATATTTAGGCAGCCATTTCCCCACTGTTTTTTTGTGGGATCTTGTTTATGTGTAGTGGCCTGTGAGCACTCCATAGCTTCATGTATCGGCTGCTTATTTTATTGTTTTGTGCGTTTCACGAATAAAAATATGTGGAACCCATATCACGCTGCGCCTTGGTCCAAATGTTATTTTGACGATCGTGACACTTAGATTGTTCCTGTTAACCATTCTAAATGTAATACTTTTTCCTGTCGCAAATGTAGGCAATTTCTCAGCTGAAGATCCTAGGCATCTAATAAAAAGTTGTTTTAGACATGGTCACCTATGTCTCCCTTAATTAACATACATTGGACTTCCATTTTTCCTGGAAGCAAGAATTCTATTCAAGACCCATCTGATAATACAGTGTTCCATTAAGAGGAATTGACCCCATTTTAAAATAAACAATTCCAGAGCCCCTTTCCAGTTATCCTATCAGTTTATCCTGTTGCATTAGTTTAGTAAAATACAAAACTGTTGTTTCACAAATGTAGAACCTTCAAAAAGTTGGTGCTGTCTTATCAGCTTGGCAGTCAATACTTATTTAATTCTGCTTGTATATTACTGGACTCTGGATTATAATTTTATAATACATTAGCTTCCTGCTCAAATTCACTGAAGTTAGCCTATCAAATTACTAAAATTACTAAAAGGTACTAATAACATATTACTATTCACATACTGTCAATGCTCATCATGTTTACATCAATCCTCCTTATCAATGACTATATTTGTTATCACTAACCACTGCTTCACACTCAGTAAACATCTATTATTTTAAGATGAACCTGTAATGTGCCTAATGTAGAAAATACATCAGCCAATTCTTAATCAATTCAAATTTGAAATTCTTATTCTCCAAATGACTGTCTTTTGTTACCTTCACTAGTCTACATCTCTTCCCTTAAATTAATCAGAGTTTGTTCTGACACTAGAATAGGGAGTATTGCTGATCTGCCATCAGCTGTTAAACGAACTGGGCCGTCACTGGAATTAACTGTGTTTGTCCCGAGAATCCTATAGTTTTGGCATATTTGCCAGACATGGGGAGATGAGAGGCATAATTTGGATTTACACATGTGTAAGTGGCTCCAGTATCTATCATCATGGGTGTGCCTCTGTTCTCTATTTGAACCTGCAGCATAAGTTCTTGATCAGCTCTCGTGGATATCATTGAAAACTGACCCTCCCCTGTAGGATTCTCTGGGCATCCCTAGTATCCCTGATTAGGCCCCACCCATGGGTTCACAGGGCCCTGTGGTTGTCTCTGATGGTTTTGCCAACCATTACAATGTTCATAAACGAACTAAAACATTTTAAAGTTCATTTTAGGTTTAGTAACCTCTTTGCTAATTATTTTACCCCTCCCGTCTATAATCCAATCCTTCTATTAAGTATTTTCCAAGGTAGGGCTATCCACTTCCCCTGACAATAATTAATTAGTCACGGCACTTAACACCTTGTATTAGAATCTATACTATAATGTCTGCAAATGTATTACTAGATAATACAGATGACTTAATGTCTTATTCCAGTATATCGCATCAAATATCACTATTATTGATAACCCATGTTACCAAAACCATTCACACTTGTCTTCCTATTTCCACATAATCTTTCATAACAGTTCAACTTTTCTGGTTTCCTTCCTGCACCTTGCTCTGTCTCCCCTTTCCTTTCCAGTTCCTTTTATTTGACCTAAGAGGGCACTGAGTCTCCTTATCATCTTTCACCTCTATTTCTCTCTTTATTTCCACAACTCCAAACACCAGGGGGTATTACCCCATAAAGAGAAACTATAATTTCTAAAACCTCTGTCCTCCACGATCAAAAATGGCTGGAAATCGGTGGCAATCATTTTAGCCAATGCAATATCAATTTGGCCTTGTTTTGATACAGACATAGACTTTGGCATAAACTGGTCCATAGAAGACTGCGCTGCTGTTGGTCGCGGAGTAGGCCTACTTGACTGGGTGGATACATCACCATGTGTGGAGGTGCTGGCTCCATCACTATCAAGCCCGCTAGTTTCTTGACATTCTGCTACAGCTAGCTTCACAGTTGGGTGCACATATGCCGATGTAGGTTGTGCGTATAACCGGCTTTATATGAGATTTTGTTTTGGCAAGTTCTACACTATGCTCTAACATGCTACTGTGCTTCCGACTAATTTTCCAGCTGTTGTCTTCACAGCTGTCCTTCCTCTCTCTCCTCGGCTGCTAAGTGTGTGAACGAATGTGTGCTTGAGCATTTAGGCCTATATTATTTTATTTCCTTTGTCGTTATTTGAATTAGTTAATTCTACTCATTTAAATCTTTAGATTATTAATATCTTAATGATTTTATATTTTTATAAATAGATTCGGCTCTTCTGATATGCGAGCCAGCTCTTTTCAGTATTAACTCTATACATTTAAGCAAATATATTATATTAGATCTTTGCTCTAGCATCGCATTCTACACTCTGTCTGCAGTGCACATGTATATCCATCGTAGGAGACCACACCGGGGATAACGTTCCCACCCACTGCCCAGTTTGCAAGTGTCTTCCAATTCATCATGGCGGTGGGTGTAGTAATAGTTAGTTAGCCTGCACACCCGGGTGCTTTTACTTCGACCAAAGAGTATGCATGGGAAATTGGACAAAGCTAACGTTATATACTACCTGCGTTTAAAACACAAAGGTCTAAGAACTGCAGCATGTTGAAAAAAATTGGCTAAAACGGAACACTGTGACATACCCTCCCCCTTGCCTTGGTTGCTAAAACTAACGTTCATTTAGCTAGCTGACTGGCTAAAGCTAACAATCGCTTAGCTAGCTGACTGGCTAAAGCTAACGTTCACTTGGCTAGCTGACTGGCTAAAGCTAACGTTCATTTAGCTAGCTGACTGGGCTAACGTCGTCCGCGGAAGTGGACAGTGAATGTTTTTGCGGGAAGCTTCAGGTGAGAAAATACATGTTTTTTTGCAACACAATTTGGTTAACCGAAGAAATGGAGTTATTCAGCCATAGTTAGCTAGATATGTAGCTAGCTAGCTATACTAGTTTATAGTTACCATTAAGACATTTGGATTAGCTAGCATAGTACTCGTAATACTAACGCTAGCTAAATATCGAATTGGGTTTAATTTAGCTAAACTAGCTAGCGTTACTAACTGTCGCATTAGATCCGCCAACTTCAATCTGATTAATCAGGCAAGATACGTTAGCGTTTATCTGATTAATCAGGCTGTAATACACACTTCGCGTTAATTGGTATACAAATAATAGATTATTTCACAGCCTGCTTAATAATCAGACTACGCTAACGTTAGCTCGCTAACGTTACCTCATAACATTCACTTTCTCTAACGTTACCTCAACATTCAATTTCTTCGCCGTCGTTGTGCAGTTTGGACCTTTTCATTACAGTAAAATAAGAATTAGTTTGTTAAAAGCTTACACTTAATACCTCTTTGAACCAATGAAAGGCGTTGTGGTGTTTTATCAACAACCGTGTAACAGTTCACGTGCCAATTGTGTTGATTTGTTGGGCGATTGACGATTTGTTGTTAAGTCAAATGGCTCAATGTCTACATTACAACGCCAATTTTAATATCTAAACAAATAATGAAAACATTTAACTGCAGGCCATGCTATGAGCTCTTAGAAAAGCTGAAGGAAATTGTCAATGTTTTGTCAACAGGACCAGAACACAGACCTACTGTTGAAAACCTGAGAGCACCCATTAGATAGGTGTCACAGTCTCCCAAGTGATGGAGAGTGGGGATGATGAGATGGAGATGACCGTGGGGGAGCTTCAGGGCTGGATACAGGAGGAGGTGGAGAATCAAGACTTGGTGAAACTCAGGAGGACCCAGCTGGCCCAGATGCAGAACCTAGTGCAGCGGAAGGAGAAGCAGGCCCTCTGCACCCGCACCCTTTTCAACACTGCCTGCGAGTGAGTGTTTTTCAGCCTGTTGGCTTAAGTGTTTTAGCCTGGTCCCAGATCTGCTGTCATGTCGACTTCTTGTCAGTTTCTCATGCCATATAGAAATGTTTGGCTTGACCATGAGAAGTGGCATTGGTAAGAGCACAAACAGATCTGGGATCAGCCTATAAGTTTTGTTTTCTTGGTCTGCAATGCTTGCATCTTATTTTTATTGCAGCTTATTGGATGACTGTCATTCATATTCCATTAACCCAGCTCAATGTAACATTGAAAGGTTTAGGCTACTACATGATACTCTAGTTTTCCCTATACCCATCATGAGGTTACTACAACCTAGCCTACGAATGAAAGTTTATAACGTAGGTGCACAGGTCAGAGAGAGAGACAAATTGGAGTAATAAAGGTGACAGACAGTGACATTCAATACCGCTATGCACACTCTTTCGTACATCTAGCTGATCTAGGGTGTAATCATTAGACAAAACAGCTGCAAACGAGAGTTTCTATTGGATTTTTTTATCTGCAGATTGAATACTAGGGGTGTGCCGAGTACTCGGACAAAACAAGTATTGTAACGGTGTTGTAATTATCTGTGATAGGAATAATTCATTCACTCGCATTCAGTCACTCGTTACATGGCACAAGTCTCCCCTTCTCCAAACATCATGTATGAATCAGAATCCGTAGCTGGTTGTTGTTGTTCAATATACCTATTTTCTGTCTACTTTGCTGGGGCGATATGGTTGATTTTGTCTGTCTACTTGGCATCGTTTAGTAGGCCTACTTTGTCTGTCTGTGTATAATTATTCCGTTGCTAACGACGTCTGTCGTCATGCTGTGATCCAAGCCCATGCTTCCTTGCTATTATTTATTTTCGCCCAGGCATGTTTACAGAGCGACAGATCAAAATGACAAATGTAGATATTTTATTTTTATTGTACAAATGTGGCATAAGGGTCAGAAGAGAAGTTTTGCTCCTCTCGAAAGTTACATGAGGAAGAGGCGCCACTACAGTCTCTGGTTCGAATCCAGGATGTATCACATCCGGCTGTGATTGGGAGTCCCATAGGGTGGCGCACAATTGGCCCAGTGTCGTCCACGTTTGGCCGGGGTAGGCCGCCATTGTAAATAAGAATTTGTTCTTAACTGACTTGCCTAGTTAAATATATATATATATATATAGCCAATAGTATATATATAGCCAATATTTTATATATATATATATATATATTTTATATATATATATATATAAAATATATATATTTTATATATATATATATATATATATATATATATATATATATATATAAAATATATATATATATATATATAAAATATATATATATATATATATAAAATATATATATATATATATATATAAAATATATATATATATAAAATATATATATATATATATATATATATATATATATATATATATAATATATTTATATATATATATATATATATATATATAATATATTTATATATATATATATATTTATATATATATATATATTTTATATATATATATTATATATTTTATATATATATATATTATATATATATATATATTTTATATATATATATATTTTATATATATATATATATATTTTATATATATATATATATATTTTATATATATATATATATATATATATATATATAAAATATATATATATATATATATATAAAATATATATATATATATATAAAATATATATATATATAAAATATATATATATATATTTTATATATATATATATTTTATATATATATATATATATTTTATATATATATATATATATTTTATATATATATATATATATATTTTATATATATATATATTTTATATATATATATATATAAAATATATATATTTTATATATATATATATATATATATTATATAATATTTATATATATATATATATATAAAATATATATATTTTATATATATATATATATATTATATAATATTTATATATATATATTTTAAGGTACTTGGTTCCACTTTCTTAAAGCATTGAACAAACAAGAACAGGTTCTCACCAGTTCTCACAGTCTATGGGTCTAAGGGGAGTGATAAGATCTTTAGAGCCTCAACAGATGGAACAAGAATTCAGCCTGGCTGGGTCTTTAGGAGCCAGTAATAAATCACTCCTTTGTGTGGTGTGTGAGGAGGGTACTGGACAGTTGTGGAAAATTACCAGTGCCATAGTACTATAAAACCAAAAGCTTACCTTGACTCAGTTTGTGTTGGATAGCCTTAGCCAGCTAGCCAACATAAATATCATTCCTCTCTGTTTGAGTAGGCTAAATTAGCTAGCTGCATTAGCTAGTAAGTGAAAGAAAATAATAAATAAATGATTTTGTTAACCTGTTAAACTATTGGCTAGTCAACTACTCACCACATTTTATGCACTGCAGTGCTAGCTAGCTGTAGCTTATGCTTTCAGTACAAGGTTCATTCTCTGATCCTTTGATTTGGTGGACAACATATCAGTTCGTGCTGCAAGAGCTCTAATAGGTTGGAGGACGTCCTTCGGAAGTCCTTAGGAGGCTCATGGAAGAACCATGATTGAAGTTGAAGTCAATGTACTCAAAGGAGGATGGAAAATAGTTGTCCTGCAGCTGTTAAGGCCCAATATCGTGGTTTCCAATTGGTAGTTTACAGTCTAGTCCCATCGCTGCAACTCCCATACAGACTCGGGAGAGGCGACGGTCGAGAGCCGTGCGTCCTCTGAAACACAACCCAGCCAAGCTGCACTGCTTCTTGACGCAATGCCCGCTAGACCCGGAAGCCAACCGCACCAATGTGTCAGAGGAAACACTCCCGAGCATTTCAGTGTGTATTGCGCCCGGCCCGCCACAGGAGTCGCTAGTGCGCGATGGCACAAGAACATCCCTGCTGGCCAAACCCTGCTCTAACCTGGACGATGCTGGGCCAATTGTGCGCCACCCCATGGGTCTCCCGGTCGCGGCCGGCTGCGACATAGCTTGGACTCGAACCAATATCTTTAGTGGCACAGCTAGCACTGTGTTGTAGTGCCTTAGACCACTGTGCCACTCAGGAGATAAGTGTTTGTTACTGTAATTTCATAATTCCAATATGTTTTCTTTAATTGAATTCACTTAGTCTATTTTATGAGAATTTGTAAGATTCTTATTTGCATAAAATAGACAGAGACCAGTCTTATCAAAAATAGATAATAGTATTTATTCTCGGAGCGCGCTGCCATGTAACCACGAACAACAGTTTATGACGTCATAGGTTATAAAATATTATTTCTCCCAACAGTTCAGAAGTTAATTTGAGATAAACCTTCTGAAGTTTTCATCCATCACCATTCAGCAGACAGTTCCAGCTAATGGAAAACCTAAGGAAACACACACTGCCTTATCTAAACATCCCAGAGCTAAGTTGAGTCGGTTCAGCAATAGGTTAATGACCATTTCTGCCTACTTAAAAACCCCCACTTCCAATCTTCTCCAACCTGGCTGGAATGGTATTTATTTAATTTAATTACCCCCTTTTTCAGGCTCCACAATCCCTCACTTATGAATTCATATTGTTAATCAGATATAATAAAACAGAGTATAAGTTTACTTAGTTTTATTTAAAATGGGGATATTGTTTAGTCATTATTCCTAACAGTGTTTCAATCAGTTATTTGATGACGTGAATATAT
Source organism: Oncorhynchus mykiss (assembly GCF_013265735.2). Taxonomy (NCBI): domain Eukaryota; kingdom Metazoa; phylum Chordata; class Actinopteri; order Salmoniformes; family Salmonidae; genus Oncorhynchus; species Oncorhynchus mykiss. The sequence goes on from NC_048582.1 coordinate 31,990,929, forward strand.
TTAGTATAGTTTTATCTAAAAAGGATACCTTTTTAATATTTCACTTTTCATTTTTCAGAAATTCACTGAGTAGGATGATCCTCCCTTTACTCCTCTGAGGAGCCTCCACTGTAGCATATACATGTGAGACTGTTGTCTGCAGCAGTGCTATTGGACTCGTGGCTGTGGATTTGTTGTGCACTGATTTGACTGTTGACATTCCAAAGGCTGCAGTTCCGAATTCTTCGGAAGCCTCTTCCCGGTAGCTAAAGATCCTAAGCTTCTGTGCATGTGTAGGATGCTCTACTTTATGCACAGTCTCTGCTCTACTCGTTCGGCTGCCCAGAGAACAGGCTACTCTGACAAAAAAAAAAAAAAAAAAAAAGATCAAATCTGAATCAATGTCTGCAAGATCACATAATGATCGATTCTACACAGAACCGACTATAATAGCATAGTATAACGTTACTGTAAGACAAAAACAACCTCACTTCCCTCATGCGGACAACTCAACAGCACTAAGCACTAGGCAAAATATGTGCTTTGATTGAAACAACACAGGTATGCTACAGTTTGTTAACCTTTCTAGCGCAGGGGAACCCCTCGACAACATTCTGCTGAAAAGGCAGCGCCCGAAATACAAAAATATTTTTTAGAAATATGTAACTTTCACACATTAACAAGTCCAATACAGCAGATTTAAAAAAAACTTTACGGAAAAAGCATAATCTGAGAACGGCGCTCAGAACCCAAAACAGCCATTTTGGACTCAACAAAGTTAGAAACAACACCATAAATATTCACTTCCCTTTGATGATCTTCATCAGAAGGCACTCCCAGGAGTCCCAGGTCGACAATAAATGACCGATTTGTTCCATAAAGTCCGTCATTTATGTCCAAATAGCCACTTGTTGTTAGCGTGTTCAGCCCAGTAAGCCATCTTCATGAGACAAAAACTCAAAGTTCCGTTACATCATTTGACATGTTTCTAAAGGACTGTATGGAATCAATCTTTAGGATGTTTTTAACATAAAACATCAATAATGTTCCAACCGGAGAATTCCTTTGTCTTCAGAAAAGCACTGGAACGAGAGGTAACTCTGTCGGGAGCGCGCGTCATGAGACCAAGGCACTCTGCCAGACCACTGGCTCAGAGGTCTCATGAACCCCTCCTTTACAGTAGAATCTTCATTCAAGTTTCTAAAGACGGTTGACATCTAGTGGAAGCCGTAGGAAGTGCAACTTTATCCATATCTCAATGTGTATTTGGTAGGCCAAGCTTTGAAAAACTTCAAACCTCAGATGTCCCACTTCCTGTTTGAATTTTTCTCGGGTTTTTGCCTGCCGTATGAGTTCTGTTATACTCACACACATCATACAAACAGTTTTAGAAACTTCAGAGTGTTTTCTATCCAATACTACTAATAATATGCATATAATTAGCATCTGGGACAGAGTAGGAGGCAGTTCACTCTGGGCACGCTATTCCTCCACAAATGAAAATGCTGACCCCTACCCCAAAAAGGCTACAGCCCTCTGCTCTAAAATTAGCTCACTGTACATAATAATTCTAAACAATACTGTACTTCAAAACAACACTACTTAACTCAGGAAGATCTAAGTGTATATTCCCATGAAACTGATTTGAGATCAAATGGTTGACATGTGTCGTGGAAATTTCCTGTATTACCAAATCATGAGGGCAAACCACACACAGGTCAAATGTCCATCTTTAATTATATGAGCTTCACCATAGCCTTGTGACTCTCAGATCAATTCAGTGTCTATAAATGAATTATTTGAGAGTGCTTACAAAAGTCCTTAGTATCATTTATAGCCAAGACACACCCATCAAAACTCACAACGAATAACAGGTCTTAGGAACATTATACAAAGAACATTTTACCAGAAAAAAAGAGTATCCCATAATTTATAGCATTAGCTATAAATTATCGTTCAGTTTGGTCTCCTAAACCGAAGCTCTTATCTTGTTCTTGGTACCACTTAGAACCAAACATTACCTCATCCAATGGCATATATCAATTACACCCCCTCCTGGACAAGCTTACAGAGAGACGTGACTGGCACACAGCCATTGTGGAGCCAACCTAACTGGTTCCCCATTAATCACACCATCCCTTCACATGGTTTAGGAATAGTTAGACACATTCACAGATAAGACTAACCTGACCTCTCCCCTCTCTGGGCCCAAGTAACTTTACCCACATAAGCATGCTTATGAAAATGAATAAAACATCTTATTTATAAATGTTACCTAAAGGATTCTGATTCTGCCGCGACACATGCAGATGCTGCGTGGATGTTTCACCAGTAAAACTTTAAGAATTATAATTCATGATTGAGTGAGAAATGTGAAGGCAGGGTGACCATAAAAATATGTGCGTAGAGGTAAAGAAACGTGCGGCAGAATGTGGGGAAGAAGCTTCCAGGGAGGGCGGGAACAGGGCTGTTACCTTCGGGACCGCAACCTCTGCCTTGACTGTTTCTCCACAGGTCTGTGGTGGAGTGTGAGACCGTTATGAAGGCGCTGTACAGCAAACTGGGCATGGAGTACAGAGACACAGACTCTGAAGATGAAGGAGTGGGCCAGCAAAGTATCATTGAGATCGATGATGGGGACGCTGACAGAAACGACAACACCATGGCCACAGACGGAGGTAAGGGATTGAGGGAGATGTTGTTTCAATGGGAACAGAGGGGATGGGATGTGATCCTCAATCTCAATACGTTATGCTTTATTGTTTAATCTCCGTTCTATCGTTTTCTCAGTTGCTGCTTCCGATTCGGCTCCTGGAGAAGTCCCAGCTACAGACAGTGACACAGAAAATGTGAGAACTTAGCCAGATAGGATGTAAATGCACACACTTCTACGTGTGTGGTCTCGGCCATGCTCCTGACATGCTTTTCTCTCATTCTTCCTTAGTACAATGACATGGCAGATGACATGGAGAGCATGCCATCCTCTCCAGCTGTGACCACCCCTTTTGTGACTGTAACTGTTGCCCCAAATGAAGCCTCAAACTCTAATGATACCCCAGCAACTCCCCTTGCGGAGTCTGAGTCTGAACCACCAAGTCCACAAGAAGACAGTGGCGATGAGTATACTCCATCAAAATCAAAAAAGATCTCAACAAAACGTCCAGAATCCAGCAAACGTGGACGGCCAAGAAAAGGTGGAAAAGGTGAAAGGAAGAGAAGAGAATCTGTCCGAACCAAGCATCAACTTGTGTCTTACAGGGAAGACTCACCTCCTGCCCCAACAAATCCTTCTGTGCCATCGAAACCACAAAAGCCCAGAGCAGGTGACTGCTCTGCGTCGACAAAACAGCAGAACTCAAGCAAAAGTGGCACAGCTTCCCCACCAAAATTACAGGAGGCCAGCAAAAGTGGTTCCACTGTCCCATTAAAACAACAAGAGGCCAGAAAAGGTGACTTCTGCTTTGCATTTTGGACTTCAAATGTCTGACCTTGTTTTGTATTATTGGTCTTCTCTAAATTGCTTTCAACTTGATGTCAGTGATATATCTTTAATGACAATCTTTAGTTCTCATGGTGGTCTTCTCGCTCTCTCTGACAGAAACGTCCACTCCATTTGTGGTGACCAGCGTGTCGCAAGCTCCGACACATGCACCAAACCCTGCCACTCAGCCACCTCCCGGCCTCACAGAGGAGGAGATTAAGACTGATATGAAGGTCCTGGCTAGGAGGAGGACCAAGACCTGGCACTCAGGAAGGATTACAGAAATCAAACCATCAGGTAAGAACACACACAACCACTGATTTATTTATATTCTCATTGTATTTGTTTGTAATGGTATAGATATGTCCATTCGTCTATGCTTGATGTATTGTAATGTATGCACAGAGCTGCAAACAAAATGTCCCCATGGGGACAATAATCTTTTCTTATCTCAAGTCACTTTGACATATCTAGTCATAAATCTGCTTTTATATCAGTTCATGTCCTTTACAGAATTCTTTGTTTTCTCCATGTTCTCTATATCTCAACCATTGACGCTCCACAGAGAATGGAAGCAGGTATAAGGTGGACTTTAGCGAGAAAGGGAGAAGCATGCTGTCAGGACACCACATAGCCTTTGACCAGACTGCTTCACTGGAGAGGCTGTACGTGGGTGTGCGCGTGGTGGCCAAGTTCAAGGACGCCGAGCAGTCCTGGTTCTACTCTGGCATTCTGGCTGAGCTCCCCAACCGAAAGAACCGCATGAGGTATGAGAGTGTGCGTGAGTAGGGCTGTGGCGTTCATTACATTTTGTCAGCCTTTCGATTGTCATGCAAATAATTGCCGGTCTCACAGTAATTGAGCATTAATTAACATAAACACGTTTAGCATCTCATGGCTTACACCATAACCTACAAGCCACTGATGTGGACCTTTGGAACATAAATCCATTTAATATAGCCTACACCCCTCAAACTCAACTCTGGACCTCGAAGCCAGTTCCACTGCATTTTTTTAAATTGTTCCCCTCTAATCAGGGACAGTGTACATTTATCAGGTAGAACAGCCGGCGTAGCAGCCATATGTGATAGTATTATGTGTGATTGGTTGGATGATGTTATATGTAAACATCATGCTGAATGTGATCCATCAATGTCTTAGTAAAGCTCTGTGGCGCTCCTTCTTGTGTTTCAGGTTCCTGGTCTTTTTTGATGACGGCACACCTTCCTATGTCGGTTTGCCGGATCTTCACATTGTTTGCAGACCACGTAAGAACAGCCTCAGACTTAAATAAAAAAATGAAAAAGTCTCTTATACTCAATACTTCTTGGCTCAATCTTGTTTGATCCTCCTACCAAATGTAGGATGTTTTATTCAGATCCAGCTGTAGTTAGGTGAATCTACCTGTGCAACAAGATATACCAAAGTAATTTGAGTTATCCATTTTTCAATTAATTGGCTTGTACGGAGCAGCAAAACTCATACGCGGGTTGTTGTTATGCTACAAGTTTAATCTGCAATGCAGGTGTTGGTGAGATTCTTGCAGATACCACACAGACTCACTCAAGCTAAGCCTCCTGTCTCTCTCTATCGACTGCAGTGCCGGAGGTGTGGGAGGACATAGAGGATGAGGCCAACAGGGAGTTCATCAAGGATTACATCAAGGTGTATCCCAACCCGCCTATGGCCCAGTACAGACCAGGCCAGCCCATCAATGTGGAGTTTGAGGGGATCCAGAGGAGGACAGAAGTAGAGCAGATTGACTGCAGCTTGTTGTGCGTCGTCTTCAAGGTGAGAAGCTACAACTACTTAGTCCGTAACCATGAATTAAATTGATAGTGATTGACTTGCAGTCAATCACTATCTGTGGTATTCTGGTTATGCTTACCTAACTGAAGTCTAATTATTCACTGACACACATAATGCCAAGCCTTTTTCCCTGTATGTCTCACTGTGTGGTAAAGTGTGTCTGTGTGGTGTTCTCAGGATGACGAACATAAGGAATGGGTGTACCGAGGCTCTTTGCGTCTGGAGCATATGGCCAACATGAAGAAACGTGTTGAGGAGGCAAAGGATAAACCAACAGTGACACGGCCCAACAGTGGTAAGTGTCTGTCTTATCTCCTTTTTACTCTGTGCCCTGTTGATAAATAATGAACACATCTACAGCCTTGTGTTTGTCTGAATGAACATCTACATCAGCCATCTGGACAATGTGTTTAGTTAGCGAGCACACTCTTTGTCCATCACCCAGGGGGAGCAGTTTCGACTACTACTACAATCCACCAGACTAGCACGGCTGCTGCCAACAAACCTCACGTCAACCCCTCGTCAACAGTAATACCAGCGCAGGTCACTTCCAACAATGTCAGCCAGGGCCAGCCAGCTGCTGGTAAACAGTCAGCATCCGTAGGGTGAGTAGAATTTGTCTTGTGTTTATACTGTTTCTGTACTTTTTTCAAAAGGTGCGTCTTGCACGAATTTCTTGAATATGTATTTCCTGCATACATTATTATTCAATTTTATTAGTGTGGAAGGTAGCCTAGCGGTTAGAGCAGGGGTGGGCAATTCCAGTCCTCGAGGGCCTGATTGCTGTCACAGTTTTACCCCAGCTAACACACCTGACTCCAATAATCACCTAATCATGATCTTCAGTTTAGAATGCAATTTGATTAATCAGCTGTGTTCGCTAGGGATGGAGGAAAAAGTGTGCCACCAATTAGGTTCCCGAGGACTAGAGTTGCCCACCCCTGGGTTAGAGCGTTGGGCCAGTAACCCATGTGGCGGAAGAATCAGAATTAGTTGTGTAACAGATCATTAAGATGTCTTATCTGCATAATATGCTTAGGTGATATACTTGTTATTAGAATGTATCCCTTCGGACTCAGTTGAACTTCTTCCCTCAGCTGGGGCTTGTCACAAGAATTTTCAATCCCAATGATGATAACTAAACAATTATTTAAGCTTTGACCAATCCCTGAGATTTGTAAGACCCTGGGTTTAATAATTAGGCAAAGACTCAGCTTCTGCAAAAGGTTCGTAAGCTTTATTGAGAGAACGTTCTAAAGTCAACCAAAATTTGAGCAGTCTTTATAACCCCTCTACACACACACACACACACACACTTTTTTCACTTTAATACCAGCCTTGGCAGTTTCTCGCCGTTCTCTCCTCCCTAGGTTAGAGAGGCCTTGAAAGGGCCCTCCTGTTGTCAGCTTTTTCAGAGTTATCATGTGTAGTCTACCTGCCTCTGTTTTCTCAACCATACATTTCTCCCTCTTAACTTGTCCCTCACATACATTATTGGAATATAGTCTTATTATTCTAATACATTTCACATAGTCTTATACGTTTCTGGGTGGAATTCTTTAGTCATTACTTTAAACATATAAATTCCCTTGTCAGGCTATAGTCACCTGGGGCCCAGAGAGGGGAGAGGTCAGGCGTGTCTTTCACATGTCCCTGGTGCTATGCAATATATCAGAAAGGGAAGAGGACAGGAGGGAACGTTGTCTTCATATGTGAATGTGTCTATCTATTCTTAAACCATGTGAAGGGATGGTGTGATTAATGGGGAACCAATTACTTGTCTCCACAATGTTTGTGCGCCAGTCACTCCCTCCTTTGGCATTGGGGGATGTGTGTGGTAGTGTCTGGAACCATTGTAAGTCATCTCTGATGTTGCACTTATCCTGGGATAGTGTATGACCTAGAGGCTTACTCCCCTCAGTGAGCTTGTCCAGGAGTGGGGGCAAGAAGAGGTTTTACTTGAGATGGGAGTATCTGGAGTTGACAATTGATTTATGCCATTGGATGAGTTGGTGTTTATGTGCTATGAAGTACCAGGAAGGAGATTGGAACCTCGTCTTATGAACCAAAATGAATGGTAATTTATAGCGAATGCTATCTGGCTACGGGATACTCCTTTCTCATTTAAAAAGTCTTACCTTGTGACCTGTTCAAAACATCTGTGGTTTGCTATGTCGAATAATTGATATGTTTTAAAGATACAGATTAAATAATTATATTAGGGAGAATATTTTATGTAGCATGTATAAGGAATAATTAAAGTATTAAACATAAGTCCAATTAGGTTGGACTGGGAGAGAGAGATGTGTGTGTGCCTAAGAAAATACCAAAGAACAATTCAACTGTTTGAACCGACCTGGCTAGAACTCTGAGAAACTTATGAGGACAGGGAGTACTTCTCAAGGTCTCCCTAATCTCGGGGGAATGGAACTGTCGGCTGGGCAGTGATACACAGTGGTGAAAACTATAAAGAGAAACTCACCTACTGTTTGGGTGGAAGTACAGTGCCGTGCGAAAGTATTCGGCCCCCTTGAACTTTGCGACCTTTTGCCACATTTCAGGCTTCAAACATAAAGATATAAAACTGTATTTTTTTGTGAAGAATCAACAACAAGTGGGACACAATCATGAAGTGGAACGACATTTATTGGATATTTCAAACTTTTTTAACAAATCAAAAACTGAAAAATTGGGCGTGCAAAATTATTCAGCCCCTTTACTTTCAGTGCAGCAAACTCTCTCCAGAAGTTCAGTGAGGATCTCTGAATGATCCAATGTTGACCTAAATGACTAATGATGATAAATACAATCCACCTGTGTGTAATCAAGTCTCCGTATAAATGCACCTGCACTGTGATAGTCTCAGAGGTCCGTTAAAAGCGCAGAGAGCATCATGAAGAACAAGGAACACACCAGGCAGGTCCGAGATACTGTTGTGAAGAAGTTTAAAGCCGGATTTGGATACAAAAAGATTTCCCAAGCTTTAAACATCCCAAGGAGCACTGTGCAAGCGATAATATTGAAATGGAAGGAGTATCAGACCACTGCAAATCTACCAAGACCTGGCCGTCCCTCTAAACTTTCAGCTCATACAAGGAGAAGACTGATCAGAGATGCAGCCAAGAGGCCCATGATCACTCTGGATGAACTGCAGAGATCTACAGCTGAGGTGGGAGACTCTGTCCATAGGACAACAATCCGTCGTATATTGCACAAATCTGGCCTTTTATGGAAGAGCGGCAAGAAGAAAGCCATTTCTTAAAGATATCCATAAAAAGTGTTGTTTAAAGTTTGCCACAAGCCACCTGGGAGACACACCAAACATGTGGAAGAAGGTGCTCTGGTCAGATGAAACCAAAATTGAACTTTTTGGCAACAATGCAAAACGTTATGTTTGGCGTAAAAGCAACACAGCTGAACACACCATCCCCACTGTCAAACATGGTGGTGGCAGCATCATGGTTTGGGCCTGCTTTTCTTCAGCAGGGACAGGGAAGATGGTTAAAATTGATGGGAAGATGGATGGAGCCAAATACAGTACCATTCTGGAAGAAAACCTGATGGAGTCTGCAAAAGACCTGAGACTGAGATGGAGATTTGTCTTCCAACAAGACAATGATCCAAAACATAAATCAAAATCTACAATGGAATGGTTCAAAAATAAACATATCCAGGTGTTAGAATGGCCAAGTCAAAGTCCAGACCTGAATCCAATCGAGAATCTGTGGAAAGAACTGAAAACTGCTGTTCACAAATGCTCTCCATCCATCCAACCTCACTGAGCTCGAGCTGTTTTGCAAGGAGGAATGGGAAAAAAATTCAGTCTCTCGATGTGCAAAACTGATAGAGACATACCCCAAGCGACTTACAGCTGTAATCGCAGCAAAAGGTGGCGCTACAAAGTATTAACTTAAGGGGGCTGAATAATTTTGCACGCCCAATATTTCAGTTTTTGATTTGTTAAAAAAGTTTAAAATATCCAATAAATGTCGTTCCACTTCATGATTGTGTCCCATTTGTTGTTGATTCTTCACAAAAAAATACAGTTTTATATCTTTATGTTTGAAGCCTGAAATGTGGCAAAAGGTCGCAAAGTTCAAGGGGGCCGAATACTTTCGCAATGCACTGTATGTGTGTAGGATACCTACTGTTTGTGTGGAAGTATGAGCGTAGGATACCTACTGTTTGTGTGGAAGTATGTGTGCAGCTTTGAAATGGATGTCTTTGTATAATGGACTTTAGAACGTTCTCTGAATAAACTGCTATCTTTTTTTACTTTTTACTTGTACCTTTATTTAACTAGGCAAGTCAGTTAAGAACAAATTCTTATTTTCAATGACAGCCTAGGAACAGTGGGTTAACTGCCTGTTCAGGGGCAGAACGACAGATTGGTACCTTGTCAGCTCGGGGATTTGAACATGAAACCTTTCGGTTACTAGTCCAATGCTCTAGCCACTAGGCTACCCTGCCGCCCCAAAGGCGGCATTTTTTGCATATGCTGAGCCTTTGACTAATTTTTATTAAAGCCATGGTCTTCCAGATCTCGGGGCTTGGTCAGAGCTATTGATTGTCAATTATTATCATTGGGATTGAAGATTCTCGTGACACACCATGACACACACACAGTGACACAGGTCCAATATAAGTACCCCTTATTTAACCTTTGGATCCTTGTTTCAGGCTGTCAACCTTTCCTCCCTCGTTCATTCTCCCTCACACCTATGTCATCTTCTCCCTGGTCATGTCAGGAGGCCCTTTGGCCAGGATCGTACGACTGACAAGGAGTCGTCTGTCATCACAGCTAAAGGTTCGGTCACCTTCACTCCCCACCGTTGCTGCCCCGCCTGCCTGAACTGCATCCGGTCAAAGGTTGAGGCCAAGCACCGTGGACGCAACCCGCTGCTCATCCCCCTGCTCTGCGAGTTCCGCCGCATGAAGGGCCGCCACCGGGTCAATAACAAGGTGGGTGTAGGGTGAAGTTTGCCCTAGATGCTGATCATGGGTTAGTTGGGCATTTTCCCCTCTAATGGTTCAGGTTAGGATTGGGGGAGGTGAAGCTGATCCTAAGGGAAACTTCACCCCTGGTCAGTAACAAGGTGAGCACCTAGCTAATTGGACTGTCTGGAACATCATACTTCATGATACAGAACTCTGCCATTACCTATAGTGATTACTCAGCTCCAGGGGTGTTAGGTCATGCCTAATGCTGTGCTCTTCTTAACTGGAGAATTTGGAGCAGAGCAATTGCTACATTTCCATAATAACAGATGAAAAATAATGTATAGTTTTGTTGTCATCCAAGATTCATACCTGTAGTTATTCAAAACTCTGGTATAGTTGTGCCCTTTTTTTGTTTTTTCTCACCTCCTTCCTCCTCCGGCCCTCTGTCTCTCTCAGACGTATTTCCACATATTTTACCGGTCGCCGTGTGGCCTCAGCCTGAGCAACATGACTGCTGTGCAGGACTACCTTCAACAGACACGCTGTGACTTCCTCTTCCTGGACATGTTCTGCCTAGACCCCTTTGTGTCTGTGACCACCACTCACCAGCCCCGGCCCTACAAGATCAACATCCCAGACCTGACGCTGGGCAGAGAGAACCAGCCGCTGTCCTGCATCAACGAGCTCAACAGCATCCGGCCACTCTCGGTGATCTACAACAAGCAGCGTGTCGCAGCCAGTGGGGTCTCCATCAACACCAGTTCAGACTTTCTGATGGGCTGCGACTGCACCGACGGCTGCAGGGACAGGTGTGTGTCACAGGGGTTAAAGTTCTCCATCACTGCAACTTATTTCCTTAACCTTTTTTTAAAGACTGGACAAGCAGTTTTTAATAGATGTACAAAATATCCCTCTTTCCCTAAAAGCATGATGGTCATTATTTTTTGTGTTTACATGAAAAGGGAGGTTAACTTGACCCCTCAGACAATTGGCTTTAACCCCTAGTGTGTCATCATGGTGCCATGTTTTTGATACTCCTTGATTTCTGTAATGCAAAGTATGTACCAAGAGTTAAAGGTAGTAGCCAATGAAGAGGGGTGTAAATTCCCTAATGTGGCACATCTAAAAAAAAAAACTAAAAAAACATGTCAAATTACAGCTCGTCTATATCCATTCACCCAATGGCGATGTCTTAATCGGATTGTATTTGGGGTATGTAGAGGTTGTTTTGACATAAGCATTTATGGACATGTGTATTGTGTTGATGTAGGTCGGCATGTTCCTGTCACCAGCTGACCATCCAGGCCACAGCCCTGTTGCCAGCGGGCCCTGAGGACGTCAACGCTGGCTACACACACAAGAGGCTGGAGAAACGCCTCTCCACAGGGTGAGGCTGTTAATAGACAGATGGAAATGATCCATCAATCGCAATATCCATTTGACTGTTGGTCTCAGTTTTCTCCTTCCTCTCATGCTCTTTCTCTGCATTTGTTTTTTGTGACATGCTTTGAGAGCAATGTCTGAAAAGCCCTTATTATTATTATTATTATTATTATTATTATTATTATTATTATTGTTATTATTTCTATATTAACCACCTCCCTCTGTCTGCAGTATATATGAGTGCAATGCACTGTGCCGCTGTGACCCACGGGTGTGCTCTAACCGGGTGGTGCAGCATGGCCTTCAGCTGCGGCTACAGCTCTTCATGACCGTGGGGAAGAGCTGGGGAATCCGCTGCCTGGATGACATTGCCAAGGGCACCTTCATCTGCACCTACACTGGTGAGTGAGCTAGTAATCTAACCTAATTTAACCCAACACAGACAGACTGCTCTTAAGTATGACTTCTGTTGATTACATACTAGAGCTGACCCCTGTTAGTCGACCAAGATTTCTTTAGTCGAGCAGTAGCAAAAATGCGCTTTCTCCCTCATTGGATAGCGGTCGCTGTCCACGGTTCTGAAACAAATCAGTGCGCTGTTGAATTGGTGCCTTTTCCTTTACTATGTTGCTATGTGCATAATTGTCACGAGAATTTTCAATCACAATGATAATAACTAACAATCAATAAACTTTGACTATTCCCCGAGGTTCGTAAGACCCTGGGTTTAATAATAATTTGGCAAAGACAAAGAGCTTATGCAAAAGGTTAGTACGGTTTATTCACGAGAACGTTCTGAAGTCCATAATACAAAGACATCCATTTTATAACTTGCTCCCTCCCCACTTACGCACAAACCATCACGGTCACCTAATAATCCCCAGTTTACAATTGGCTCATTCATCCCCCTCCTCTCCCCTGTAACTATTCCCCAGGTTGTTGCTGCAAATGAGAACGTGTTCTCAGTCAACTTACCTGGTAAAATAACGGATAAATAAAAAATAAAATACCTCCACACAAACAGTAGATATCCTACGCACATACATACACACGAACAGTAGGTGAGTTGTATCCTTCCCCAGAGTTCTCACCACTGTGTATCACTACCCAGCCAACAGCTCCATTCCCCCGAGATTAGAGGAACCTTGAGAAGGACTCCCTGTCCTATCATAAGTTTCTCAGAGTTCTAGCCAGGTCGGGTCAAACACAGTTGAATTGTTCTCGGTATTTTATTAGGCACACACACTTCTCTCCCTCACAGGTCTCTTCTGAACCTTGTTGGACTTACGTTTAATACTTTAATTATTCATTATACATGTTACATAAACTAATAATTACTAATTATTTATGTTTCAGGGTGGGGTTCTGTAATCATTACCTTTAAGCATATAATTCCCTTATCAATAATAGCAAAGTTAACCAGCATATTGGTGTTGAGAACAATGCCGTGGCGACAGCAGCAGAATGAGGAGATGAAAAAACAGCCCTTGCCTTAATTGTCTCAAGTGAGGAGAGGAAACCAACTTAATTAGGTCTATAGTCAATTAGGTCTGTAATCAATAGCCTAACTGTTAAATGTGCCTGGCTTTATAAATCATCAATATGTCTACAGAAATAAATCCTGCTTCTGTTGCCTGTTTTTGTTTAATAGACTAGTGATTCTGTGAGCGCCAATCCTCATGCAACAACATGTCAAGTAAACAATTTCACAAATTGATAAAAAATGTTTTTAATCTTTGTTTTGCTGTAATAGACTTGACACTTTTTTTGTGTTAGCACAGCCTCTCTGGTATTATTTTTAATTTATTTAGTGTTTACACCAAATATTTATAATAATAGCGCTCCTTTTTGATGATCTCTTTCCTTATGCTATTATTATTATAATAGTAATAATGTAATTAACATTAGTAGGCTTAGTATTGCAACCTTGAATAACCACCATCGAGCTATAGGCCTAAAAGCACATCCTGTTTAGAAAACAAAAACAGTAACTGATTCGATAAATTGAACGAAGTGCTGCGCATAAGGGATATATGAATGGCCTACAAGTAGCCTATCAACTTTCAGCGAATGATTTTGTTTATATGTTTTGTGCGTATAAATTGTATATTGCCAAATGCATCAGTAAAAAGTATTGAGCCTATTTAATGCAACCCTTGCTGTTAATAGATGGCAAAGCAGCAGCATACAACTGACCTAAACGTTTGGAAATTATGAGTTAACTTTTTCATCCGTAGCCTTAAAATGCATCTCAAGTGCAATTGCACTGTTTAGCTGACTCTGAAGGTTTGAGGGCTTTTAGGACATACTGCAGATCACTAAAATATCCTCATGATTATGATCACATTTCATCAATTCAAATATTATGGCGACACTAAAGGAAATATGGGAACCAAGCTCGAGTTATCAGTGTGGCCTAATCACCTGGACATGTTGAAATTCTGTATCTTCACGCCAAGAATAAAAACCTCCAGGTTTCCTTCATAACTGTCAATTTATTGGGGAAAAGATAATTACTGGGGGCGGTTTGGGGGGGGGGGCGACAATCCTGTCCGAATCGTTATCTAGAATAAGGGACATTCTAGTAATGCTAGTCCCGTGCGAGTAGGTCTTTGGTCACGTGCATGCGATGCATACAAGGGTTGAGGGGGAATAGGTCATGTTTTTCCTAATCAAATGAGGGATTTTGGAACTTTTCAGTCACATGTTTAATTATCAGACAGTGCGATAAACACTTTGATGTTCTGTGGTGGTCGCTACAGCAGGGAGGAGAGAGACCACGGGTGCTAACTGTCTATTTTCTTACACAGTGCAGCAAGTCTGAGCCAGGCGGCACAATCAAATCAATTGCGGTCGGACTCCCTCTAGTAATTTGTGTGTCTTAATTATTTCATCAAACAGTTCGCCTAAAGCGTCAGACAAGCTCAGTGCATATAGTTGATTTGATTCAAACACATAGGCTGTCTATATGGAAAAAAACATGTTTATACATTTCTACCAATCAATTGGTCAAAAGAACAGACACCTCTTGGTCGACCAAGATTTGTTTTTGTCGGGGACAGCCCTATTACATACACTATTAGTCTTATTCTGCAATGCTAATTATATATATATAATTTTAGTGCTCAATACAAGCCCTCTAGTAGTGTTGCCCTCTTCTCTCCTTCTACTCATTCTTCCTGTTATATTCCACACAATGCTCACAACTTTTTCCTTTGCCATCTCTCCCCTTAGGGATAATCATGAACAAGAAGAGTTTGAGCACAGAGGGCAACATGTATATGGTCAACCTGAACCACATAGAGGGAGCTGAGAGCAAGGAGGGTTACGAGAGTGAGGCCCGCTGCTCCGACAATGAGTCAGGTACAGATATGCAGAGCCTCACCTGCAGCCATAGCATCAGATCTACCCTATCTGTGTATTATGTTTATATGAATGTGAAAAAGATACACTGGGTTTCCATGTCGATTCATGAACTGTAAATACACATACCCAGTGGGGACACAGAGATCACGGAGTGCAAAGAGAAACAGAACTGATCATCTCTGTAATGTTGCGGCCTCTGTTCTCCATCAGGTTCAGAAGAGCCCATAGAAGAAGACAACAGTGAACATGATGATGACTGTGATGAAGAGGGAAACCACGACAAAGAGCCGCTACGTATGAAGAACTTATATGATGAAGAACCCAGTGACTATGAGGACAGTTATGAGGACAAGGATTATGATGTCAGTGAAGATGATGGCGGCTCTGATGATGACTTCAGGCACAACGTCTCCTCTATGGAGAGGAGCTACGTCACCCGCAGGCATGCCAAAATACTACAGGAGGGTAAGAGGAAACAGTATATACAGAACAAACATGGAGGGAAACTAAAAAGTTTACTGAGGTTCAGTAGAGAATTCAATCTTATTTGGTTTGATAAATGTTGGTTTCTCAAAATACTGTAGGAAGGTAAAGGAAAGTAAAGCACAGACAAAAATCTAGACAGAAACATCTATGAATTCTCCACTATTTTGGGATTTTTAAAAATGTTAAATTTTTTGGTTCCCAGACTAATCAAATGACACTTCTTTCATAGACCCAGCGAAGAAATCGGGCTCTGCCGCCAAATCTTCTGACCAGCAGGATGGTACAGCAGAGGGAAATGACAAGGAGGCCTCAAATGCCACTAGGCATTTCTTTGATGGGGAGGAGTCATGCTACGTCATCGACGCAAAGCTGGAGGGGAATGTGGGTCGTTACCTCAATGTGAGTCATGAGGAATATTCAGAGGGTATCGTGTGTTGGATAGTATGCCCTGACTATTTTACCTATATCCATACTTCTCAGAGATCTGCCAACTATACATCTGATAAGGGAATTTATATGTTTAAAGTAATGACTAAAGAAGTCCACCCTGAAACGTAATTATTAGACTCAAATCCAATAAGGTTTGGTTGAGACAAGTTAAGCGTGAGAATTGTGTGACTGAGAAAACAGAGGACAATTGAACTATACATGACCTGACCTGGTTGAAACTCTGAAAAACTTATGACAGGAAAGAGGCCCTGTCAAGGTCCCTCTAATCTAGGGAGGAAGGGAACGGCATGGAACTGCCAGCCCACCTACTGTTTGTGCGCGTGTAAGTAGGTGGGGGTGGGAGTTATAAAGTTATTGTCTTTGCATTTTTTACTTTAGAACGTTCTCTGAATAAAGCTTACAAACCTTTTGCAGAAGCTCAGTCTTTGCCTAATTATTATTATTAAACCCAGGGTCTTACAAACCTCTGGGATTGGTCAAAGCTTAAATAGTTGTTTAGTTATTATTGGGATTGAAAATTCGTGACAACATCTTATCCTTTTTTTCCCTCTCTACAGCATAGCTGCCAACCAAACCTGTTTGCGCAGAATGTTTTTGTGGACACACATGACCTTCGATTCCCCTGGGTGGCCTTCTTTGCCAGCAAGTTAGTGACCTTCTGTTATGATATTATCTATTGCTTGGTCTTTTGAGAATCCAAGCCAGGATTAATATGGGTTCTGCTCATGCCTTTGGCTCTATAATAAATGCCCATGCCCAGGTGGACTAAAGCATGTGTATTATAACATACACTTCAGTATATTCATCATATTGTCTTTTTATTTTTCAGGCGCATTAGAGCTGGTACAGAGCTGGCGTGGGATTATAAATGTGAGCTTGGTGTGAAAAGGTCGTCAAGAGTCCTGAATTGTCGCTGTGATCCAGAGTGCAGGGAAAAGTTATGAAAGCCCATACTATTACTTCCAGCTTCACCGCTGCAGTAAATGTACGAATATACTGTAATAGGTAGTCTTAACCTTTTTTCAATAAAAAAATGAACGTTTTTGTATTTTAATCATGCACTGAGTTTTTTTTGTTCATATTACAATTCTTAAATTGTGCTTTAATAAATTCAAGTATTTAAATGTACTTTATAGCATTCCTAATTTATTCTGCAAATGTGTTCTGCCAGAATATATTAGTAAACTATATTCACAAATGTTGAAGTTATTTCTGAAGAACTTACGGTATTAAACATTAGTAAAGGCACTAGCTCGCACCTGAAGAAGGGTCTGGCCGGAAAAAAACAGTAGCTCTGTGGTCTGGCTGCGGCTGGAAGAGTGTTTTAATTAGGGGGTGTTTACTTGTGGGGAGCAGTGCTCGTAGCTTCGAACTATCCTGTTCTCGCGAGCTTACATTGTTTCTCTAAAGCGAAACAATGTAAACTCGCGATATCAGGATGGTTTGTACGAGGTTAGAGCCCTAGCTAGCTGAACCAATAGTGAGAAGTGAAAACTAGGAATTGAAGCGCAAACACGGATTTCCTGTGGGATAAACGCACAGGCCTGGCTGATATAACGGTAAAATAATATGGAAATACACGTGTGCACTACATTGTATTCCGGTTTCAGTGATATGTTGATCCACGCGAGTCCAATTATAGTCAGCTAGCATCAAAGCTAACGAACGCGAGTAGCTAGGTAACGCTAGGTAAAATGGCGGTCAAATTAGCTAGCTAGCCAATGTTATGCTAGCATTAGGGAGCTAGCTAGCCAACCGATCTAAATAACTATTAGCAAACGTTAGGTAAATATCAGAAATAGTTAACCAAACATTTATTTGAACAAAATGACAATTTATGCAATTCTTCACGAAAGCAATTCGTGTGCCTGCATTTCTGCGAAATATGGCGTCGGCTAGCTAGTAACAACCTACGTTAAGCCAGTCAATTCGACAGAATGTCGTAGCTAGTAGTGTGCTAGCTAGTCGGAGTCAACAAATTGCCATTTATCAAGCTACTTAGTTTACTAGTTGTCGAACTACACATTTTTGGTAATCCCATGTCTTTACCTATCACACTTAGCTAAACTGGCACAGTGATTAACTCACGACATTACTTAGTTAACGTTTGCATTTAGCCAGGTGACATCAACTAACTAGGTTGGCTTATTAGGTAACGTTATAAGGCCATCCCCAACTTAATAACAGTGCCTTCAACTATTCACACTCCTTGACTTTTTCCACATTTTGTTGTTACACAGCCTGAATTTAAAGTTCCATTTAAATTTTTACCCAATCATGTCAAAGTGGAATTATGAAATTTGTACTAATTAATTAAAAATGAAAAGCTTAAATGTCTTGTTTGAACAAGTTACATCAGTTGCATGGCCTCACCTCTGTGAAATAAGTGTTTACTAGTGGTGTAAAAATATTTTAAAGTACTTAAGTCGTTTTTTTGGTTCTGTACTTTATATTTTTGACCACATTCTTAAAGAAAATAATGTACTTCTTACACCATACATTTTTACAACCAAATACAACCAAAAGTATTTTGAATACTTAGTAGGACAGGAAATTGGTACAATTCACACAACTTATCAAGACCACATCCCTACTGCCACTTATCTGGCGGACTCACTAAACACAGGCTTCGTATGTAAATGATGTTGGAGTGTGCCCCTGGTTACCCGTAAAAAGGAAAATGGTGCAGTCTGGTTTGCTTAATATAAGGAATTTTAAATGATTTATACTTTTACTTTTGATACTTAAGTATATTTTAGCAGTTGCATTTACTTTTGATACTTAAGTACATTTAAAACCAAATAGTTTTAGACTTTTACTCCGGTAGTATTTTACTGGGTGACTCACTTTTACCTGAGTAATTTTCTACTAAGGTGTACTATTTGTGTACTTTTTCCACAACTGGTGTTTACCATGATTAAATGAGTACCTAATTTTAGTGCGTACTCAGCCCCCTCCTGTACTCCCTGTTGACCCATGACTCCGTGGCCACGGCACGCCTCCAACTCAGTTATCAAGTTTGCAGACGACACAACAGTGGTAGAACCTGATTACCAACAATGACAAGACAGCCTACAGGGAGGAGGAGAAGGCCCTGGCAGAGTGGTGCCAGGAAAATAACTTCTCCCTCAACGTCAACAAAAGCTGATCGTGGACTTCAGGAGACAGAAGAGGGAGTACGTCCCTATCCACATCAACAGGACCGCAATGGAGAAGTTGAAAAGCTTCAAGTTCCTCAGCCTCCACGTCACTGGCAATCTGAAATGCACCCACACAGACAGTGTGGTGAAGAAGGCACAACAGCGCCTCTTCAACCTCAGGAGGCTGAAGACATTCAGAAGAAATACTACTGCACTGTTGGAGCTAGGGACACAAGCATTTTACAGATGCACAATTGATAGCATCCTATCAGGCTGTATCACTGCCTGCTACAGCAACTGAAATGCCTTCAACCACAGGGCTCGGAAGAGGGTGGTGCGGTCTGCTCAACGCTTCACTGGGGGCACACTGCCTGTCCTCCAGGACACCTACAGCACCCGATGTCACAGGAAGGCCAAAAAGATCAAGGTCATCAACCACCCAGCCACGACCTGTTCACCCCTCTATCATCCACAAGGTGAGGTCAGTACAGGTGCATCAAAGCTGGGACCGAGAGACTGAAAAACAGCTTCTATCTCAAGGGCATCAGACTGTTAAATAGCCATCACTAGCCGGCTACCACCCAGTTACTCAACCCTGCACCTTAGAGGCTGCTGCACTGTCTACATAGACATGGAATCACAGGTCACCTTAATAATGGAACACTAGTCACTTTAATGTTTACATACTGTTTTACTCAATTCATATGTATATATGGATTATACTGTATTTTAGTCAATGCCACTCCAACATTGCTTGTCCCAATATTTATATATTTCTTAATTCCATTTAACTTTTAGATTTGTGTGTATTGTTGTGAATTGTTTGATACTACTGCACTGTTGGAGCTAGGGACAAAAGCATTTTGCTACGCCTGCAATAACATCTGCTAAATATGTGTATGTGACCAATCAGATTTGATTTGATCTCTGTACCCCACACATACAATGATGTTTAAGGTCCCTCAGTCAAGCAAATGAAACACAGATTCAACCACAAAGACCAGGGAGATTTTCCAATGCTTCACAAAGAAGGGCACCTGTTGGTAGATGGGTAAAAATAAAAAAGCAGACATTGAGTATCCCTTTGAGCATGGTGAAGTTATTAATTACACTTTGGATGGTGTATCAATACACCCAGTCACTACAAAGATACAGGCATCCTTCCTAACTCCGTTTCTGGAAAGGAAAGAAACCGCTCAGTGATTTCCCATAAGGCCAATGGTGACTTTAAAACAGTTCCAGAGTTTAATGGTTTGATGGGAGAGCTGAGGATGGATCCTCACCTGGTTTTCTTTGACTATTTTTCTTCCTTTCCCCCACCATGCAGCTGTTCTGTATCCCTTTCTTACTGAGTGCAATCCAACCCCTCACCAACGGCAATGAAATACCAAGTAACATGTCTTGTCATAGATGCCACACTCGAGGCGGTACCCGTCCTCAGAAAGGGCCAGCCGGAGCAGCTATCAAGACCGGGACAGAGACCGAGGACGCAAGCAGAGGCACCGCAGATCGCCCTCTTTTTCCTCTAGCAGTGACCGGGAGAGGGATCGGGACAGAGACCGAAGGGGACGGGGAAACCGACAGGAGGGAAGCTACGCTCGCTCCAGGAGGTCTGTTTGTATGGCTGTGTTATATTTGTGTACTTGCAAACAAAATAATTGGTATGTAAGCTTTTGTACCTTATGATAGTTTATCTGGTAGAAATGTTTGTTAAACTCTCAATAGGTTCATGTACCAATATCAAAGGGCACTGATGGCATTCATTGAATAACATGTAGCATGAGTTGGTGGTCAGAGACACCACTGCTCTAACCCATGGTGTTGGGCGCCTCTTTTGCAGCTACGATAATCGCTCGGCAGACCGCAGGCCATACGACCGGCGCTACTGTGAGGGCTACCGCCGCCTGGACCAGAGCCACGAACGAGACCGCGGAAACAGGGAAAGGGAACATGGAGGTGCACCAGCAGCAGCCGACGGCGGTTACTACGCACGTGACTTCTCACCGAGCATGTGCGACTACCGGAGGGGGCGCGAGAGGGAACGGGAGGAGTCGTACCGAAGGAAGGGCAGCAGGCGTAAGCACAAACGAAGGCGGCGTAGAACCAGGTCCTATAGCCCATCCTCCTCGGTGAGTACAGCCCGGCCCGAGCTTGTCCTTTAACCCTCCCGCTCCTTTCTATCTTTCTCTTCTCCTCGTCTTTCTGTCTCTCTACTTCTCTATTACCTTCTCTTGTCCACAGCTCCTGGACTTGGTAAGTAGTACAATCTTTTGTTTTGTTTTTGTCAGCAGGATTTGAGTAGCTGTTTTGTCTTAGTTAAATCCAGATTTACCTTCTACAGTCTTCTCATAAAATGAGTTGTGTAGTGAGACATTGACTGTTTTTGGACCCACGTGGATAAAGCATCATCCACATTCTTGCCTTCTGCGTTAATTAGACATAAATGAGAGAGAGGACCATAGGCTGGCATGTATCTATGTATCACTGATGATTTTAATCTTGAACTATCTTTTGCTTGATTGCCTTACCATCCTCTCATTTTATTTGTTTTCTTGGGAAGTACTCTGCTTCGTTTTAAGTGGGTAATATCATAGTTGATGTAGATATTTTTGGTATTTTCTGAATTGGCTTTTTGTTGGATGAATGGATGGATATGCAGGTTGCTTCCTTATTTGTAATAGCACAGGTTAAAAGGTAGAGGGGGAGAGAAGCAGAGGACAAAATGTGATCTTTGACTTGTTCCCTTGCACTATATCCCTATCGTTATATATTTCCTCACGTGGTGTCATACGAATCGCCCTATGACCACCACACCCACCTACAACCACTACGTCAACTACAACATCACCCTCCTCCTCCCTCCTCTACCTGTGCCGCCTTCCATCGCCGTGGCTACGGCTGCCCCCGAAAACCCCCTGTCCCCTGTCGGTCGTGTCGTGACCTGCTAATGCTGTGGGGGCTGCAAACAGCGGAGTGACAGCCGGACGCGGGCACTGAGTGTGAGGGACGACGAGGAAGGGCACCTGATCTGTCGGAGTGGGGACGTCCTGCAAGAGAGATGTACTCACTGCCACTACTCTATCGTAACCCTTCTCCATATGAGTATTTAAAACCATAGAGCATTCACTGACAGGGGAGTGCCTGATGATGATGCCATGGTAGAATGCTGTTCGCTCTAGCTCAAAAAGCGTGTGTGGATAGCACACCAAAAAAATGTTGAGGATATCGGTTTTAGATAAATACTGCTCGTTGTGTTGAGGCTATCTAGCTGTGGTTTTATATCAGAGATAGAGTTTTCCCCTAACACAACATTTCCTCAACTTCTTAATTGTCTCTTGCGTTTTAGTTTAAAGTCCAGGTCTAAAACAAATATTTTTTTTGTAATTCATTAAGTGGGAAAAGCAATTAGAAACGTTTGTTTGGAATAGTTTTGCAACCCCTCATATCTAGCCCTTTCCTTCAAAACTAACATGAGGCCTACCTAGTTAACATCCATAGGGCCTTGTCTGCGGTGTTGCATTTTTGACCTTTGACAGTGTTGCATCTTTTTAATGCTACACTTTATAGAAGTCTTTGTAGTGGTAAATTAAGAGCATGATTTGTATGCTTAAAAAAGCACAGTTATTATGATCCATGATCTCATAACACCCACCCACTTAACATATAGTCTTACCATTTTCCAGCTCGTATCCCTGGCATGACTTGTATGTTCTTCCAGTTTGAAACCAAATTTATTTGCTTAGCCTGCACATTTACACTTATTTCAGAAGTTTTGCTTGAGTGCGTTTTTCAATTACATAGGTTAACCAGTAACCCCCCCCGACACCCTTGCTCTAAAATAGGCACACCACCAAAACATCTGTAGGAATATACTTTTTTTCTTTCCTATAGGCTGCTGGGGGGCACTCAAACATTTTCCCATAATTTGTTCTGGTAGTGTGTGGACCCCGATTATCATAGGTTATCTAGGACCGTGTAAAAGTAAACATTCTTTTTGGCATCCCATTTGTCCACAACCTGAAAAGGGGGATGGGTGCTAGTATTGAAACGCCTGTCACTTTTTTTTGCCTTGATGTCCCTGCTCCGGTCCACATGTCTAATTCTTCTCTTCCCTTCTTTCCCACTCTCTTTCCCTGTCTCTCTGTCTGTCTTCCAGATGAGATTGTCAGCACTCTGGGGGAAGGCACCTTTGGGAGGGTGATGCAATGTATTGACCATCGTCGGTATGTATGAAAACTGCTCTGACTGTTAGCTGGTGGCCCTTTTTTAAAGCCTCCGGAGTCCTATTTTTTTCTTTAAGTGTTCCCTCTACCTGCACTAGGTGTTTACTATTTACAAATAGTAGTTCTAGAGTTAGAGCCCTCCTCCTTCGGCTGATCCTGTTATTCTATCATGTCGTGGCCGCTTGCTATGGGTGTATTAGCGCCTGCACTTAGGCTCACTATAGACGTCTGTGTGCTTCTCTATGGGTCCTGAGTTTAGGGGGCTGGGCAATGATACCCCATGCAAATTTGTTCCGTGCTAATGTCCCTGCCTCTGCCCCCTGAAGCACAATACAAGTTTGAACTTGAACGCGATAAAGCCTAATTTCTTTTTGGTAACATAACATGTTGCATAATCAACATGCAAGGACAAGGGAATAGAATGTACTCATCACAATACAGTTTGCTTGTATGAAATAAGGTGGAATTTCATGGCTCAACAAGTTTGGACAAATGTATCATGTTAAAGAGGCTGAAAAATATTTTTTCAAAAGCTATCCTTCGGGTATCCATCTTATTATAGCTACCAGACCTGTGACACCAGGTTCCCAAGCAACAGCACTAACTCGGGTTATGTAGATGGACCTAATTTAGGGAATCACAGCTTTGCACCGCAAGGTATTCCCTCGTGTGTTTTGTGTCTATATTCATCATGTGTTGTGGTTAGTTATGTCTTTGTCATTCATACTGTATTTGTCTTACAGGGGAGGGGCCGCTGTTGCTCTGAAGATCATAAAAAATGTGGAGAAATACAAGGAAGCAGCTCGTCTGGAGATCAATGTGCTGGAGAGAATCAATGAGAAAGATCCGGAAAACAAACAGTGAGTAGCCTACTACTGACTCAGACCACTACAGTGTATTGTTCATTACCAGGGATTTTTCTCCAATTTAAATACTTTCTCCAAACAGTGTAATTACATTCATTTTCAGGAATGGACTTAAATGACTAAAATCGGGTATGAAGTATGTAGAAAAGATAATGGACCATTATATTTAGAAATAATATAATCTTTGAGAACTCACAGTCACCAAAATAAAAGCTAGACAATCAAGAAGACTTGAAAATTACAATTTAGAGGTATTGATTTTATTAGGTTTAACACGTTGAGCTTTAAAACGACACCATTTTTCTCTCAGCTCCATGGTCAACTGTGTAGAATTGCAGGAAATGAGCTTTTAAACTGCAAAAATATCTCTCGGCTCCATGGAGAAATATGCATAAAGTTGGCTTAATAAATGCAAACCTTTCTCTACATCACTGAGATGGGGTGGCCTCAGAAATTCAGCCTTGCTTACCACGCCCATTGCCACACCCACCACCTAAGCCCCCCTTTTGATCCTGAAGAAAACCCCTAATTACACAGGACCCTGTGTCATTTTGTTTTTATTGACTTATGTTTACATTGTTAGTTATGTAACCCCTCTCATCTTTCCTCCCAGCCTGTGTGTGCAGATGTATGACTGGTTCGACTACCACGGCCACATGTGTATCTCCTTCGAGCTGCTGGCCCTCAGCACCTTCGACTTCCTCAAGGAGAACAACTACCTGCCCTATTCCATCGCCCAGGTCCGACACATGGCCTACCAGCTCTGCCTGTCCGTCAAGTGTACGTATATATTTATTTGTATATATAAAAAATATTGCCTTTATTTAACCGGGTAAGTAATTGAGAACACATTTTCTTTCACAATAATGGCCCGACATAAGTGCAAAAACTAGCAGTCAACTAGTCAATTGTCACTCCACAGCCTAGCTGTCAAGTGTAAGTGCACACCGATATTACGCTACTATCTTGTATTTATTGCTTTTGTTCAACCAGATGAGTTATCAAGAGCACATTCTCTTTAACAATTTCAACATGACCTACCAACTGGTCATAAGTCTCACTCCAACAACCAATGCCCTACATAGACCCCTATCACTACCGTGACACAAGCCTTCATTCATTCCTTTTTGTTGATTTAGCCATCCCCCTCCTTACTCACCTAGAGAGGTAGGAATTGGACTATAAGGCCACCATTGTTTGCAATAAGAAGTCTTTAGCCACATGAGGGCATCGTTGGTTCAAACACACCTATCAGAAGAGTGTTCTTTTCGTTGACCACCATCGAATGTGAATGGCTGTTGGGATTTTAATTGTTTTTTTCCCCCTCACAGTTCTTCATGATACCAAGTTGACGCACACAGACCTGAAGCCAGAAAACATCCTGTTTGTCAATTCCGACTTCACTATGACCTATAATGTAGAGAAGGTGAGACGAGGAGTCGGGCCTCAGGATAATAGGCTTTCTGCAGAGCCTGTTTTGCTTTCAGAGGCTACATCCCAAATGGTACCATATTCCCTAATAGTGCACTACTTTTAACCAGGGCCTGTTCAAATGTAGTGCTCTATATAGGGGAAAGGATGCCATTTGGGACACAGGCTGAGTGTCATCGCAAATGCTTTGGCAGTCAGCTATTGCCTGAAGTGCAAATGACAATTAGACCTAAATGTACCAAAACAAATGGGAATCATTTTCAGTTTGGATACAGGTATGGTTTAATGTCAGAAGCATGAAAATAGATAATGTCAATGTTACTAGATATCAGGACTAATCAAGGTATCATTCATTGGCCAATTGTCTAAAAGTTTAGCTTTACGTGTTTGAAAAAAAAGTTGCATTCTGCCTTTTATTTTTAACAAAACTATAAGGTTCTAAGCCATGTCCTTTTTCACCTTCCTCCCTACAGAAGCGCGACGAGCGGACAGTGAAGAGCACGGACGTACGGGTGGTGGACTTTGGTAGCGCCACATTTGACCATGAGCACCACAGCACCATCGTCTCCACACGGCACTACCGCGCCCCGGAAGTCATACTAGGTGAGTGACGTTTCAGAGTTAGCCCTATCTTCCTTCAGGCCAGTTAGCTGAACAATTGGATGAGGACTATTCTAAACTAAGGGTGGTGTAGCCACTACATTGACAATGGACTGCTATAGTGTTATGATTATTATGAATAATGACTAAATGATGTATACATTTAAGGTAGAATTATAACTAACAGAATTCTACCCTGTCTTTCTATAATGATAAATAATGTTTGTTCATTAGGAAGGGGTTATGTAGCATAGATCTAGGAAGAAAGGAATGTATGTGTGTGTCGAAAGAGAACAGAGAGGAGCATTAACCTATGTTTGAACCGACCTGGCTGTAACTCTGGGGAGATTAGATAAGACAGGGAGAGCCCCTCCAGAGCTCTCGGATCTGGGGGAGACTGGAACTGTTAGCTTAGTGGTAATAAACTGTGGTGAGACTTCATGAGAATATCCAAAGGTTGGTGTGTATGCATGTGTGTAGGTAGGGTAAGAGAAAGTTATAAAAGGAATGTCTTTGTATATGAACAGCAGCGCTCTCGTAAATAAACCTTACTGACTAACTGGCCTCTGTATATTTCATTTCAATAAGAACCTTACAAATTCTTAGTAATAGACAGTGTTTTAAGTGAAGCTCAGTTTATGAACATTAAAAACAAAATTCACATGACATATAGTCTGTCTGGTTGGGCTATTCTAAAACAGAGGGGGTGTTCCTTAGCAGTGGCATTAACTGCCATAATCTGCCAGTTCGGTTCCAGTCAGGTAGACACTGAACAGCAACCCACAGTCAGACATTAAGCACAGTTGACTGGCTTTGTACTCACTTTGCAGTACATGAGACAATTAGTCGAGTGTGCTTGCTCAGAGTTGAGCTGAGTTGATTGTCTTTTCACATACTTTCAAAGCTTAATGTGTAAGCTTACCCATGGTCTGTTATGTGGCCTGTATGAGTCCTTGTTCTATTTAAAGAAGCTAAATCTTCACCCTCTTGATCTATGATGCTAGTTGTGAAGTCACAACCAATGTTAAGGCAGAAAGCTGCTGCTGCCGAAACTTTGGTCGTTGCTTTTGATAAGTCAAAGCACTGGAGCAAGCGTGTGAGGCTAGGGTCTTACATTGAGCTTTTTCATTGTTTTATTAGTTTCCACCAGCCTACACAGCACCAATTCAGATGGAGTATCCCAATTGACAATACTTTTAGTCCAGTATTAGGCTTAATCTGTGTCCGGGAAACCACCCCCAAAAACATTTACCCATTCTGTGTTTTGTCCTGTAGAGCTGGGCTGGAGCCAGCCGTGTGATGTGTGGAGCATCGGTTGCATCCTGTTCGAGTACTACCTGGGCTTCACCTTGTTCCAGGTAAAGCCCCACTTCCCTTCCCAATCCCATACTGTCTGTGGCGACAGCTGCCTTCCAAGATTACTCTCTGTGTCTGGTCGATTCGGGTTGTCAGGAAGGACTGAACAAAGCCCAGAATGGCTTTCGCACACACATAAGCAAACACACACACACACTGAGCCAGAGAGCGCAGCAGAGAGACACATAATCCAATTGGGACCAACCCTTGGTTGACGTTGTCCTCCGTGTTCCGAGTTCTGCCTGGCTATGCTAACGCCATAGGTGATGGCGCTCTCATACTATTCCACTCATTCTATTCAAAGCTCTCAGCATTTATGGCCAAATTTTACTCTGTGCTATCAGTCAAATTGTTGCAAGATAGATAATGGTGTGTGTTGGCATCGGTCTCGTTGCTGATATCCACAATCTACATTTATGGCCATTTATACACTGAAAGAGATGCAATTAAGATTTACCTTTGCTGTCTTGTTTGTTCATCCCTCCCTCAGACTCATGATAACAGGGAGCATCTGGCCATGATGGAGAGAATACTGGGGCCGGTGCCCTCCAGAATGATACGCAAGACAAGGTCAGAGCTCACACATACACACACGACCAGGTGCATCTGTGTAGTTGCAGGTCAAAGTCATCCATCACACACACCCATAGTGTTGCTTTGTCTAGTTGTTGACGCAGAGCATCAAAGTGAAGTTGTATGTTTATGCCACATCAAAGGGCCTGTTGGGGATCTTTGTCTGTGGGTATTGAACCCTATGGCAACTCTTCCATGCTGCTGCCCCTGCGCACACACTGTTTTTATCTATATATGCCGCTCTTCCTCAATCTTTGCAATAATTTCTCTCTCCCCTTTAACTCAGGAAGCAGAAATATTTTTACCGTGGCCGTCTGGACTGGGACGAGAGCTCGTCAGCTGGGAGATACGTGAGGGAGAACTGCAAACCCTTACGGGTAAGAGAGCAGCTCCTTGTGTAGCACCCCACTACTTATCTTCCTTCCCATTCACCCCCCCCCCCCCATGTCGGATTAACCAGGGATTTCTGATATCAACCTCTATTTAGACATTATTGAAATGAACCCTAACCCCAAATATAGTATTCACATTTTCCTGATTTTCATTATGTTGATCACATCTCTGTATGTTCTCAGAGGTACCTGTTGTCGGAAGCCGAGGAGCACCATCGGTTGTTTGACCTGATTGAGAGCATGCTGGAATACGAGCCCGCTAAGCGCCTGGCCCTGGCAGACTCCCTCAGACACCCTTTCTTCGAATCGGGGACAGCAGGCGATGCAGTGGGGGGGAAGAGCTGGGAGGGCAACCGCGACATCAGCCGGTGACCCGGGACCTCCACAGACTCTTAACGATAGAGCGATTTTTCAGGTGGAGCAGACCGATACGACCACTTCAGGCGGTACGGCCAAATTTGATGGACCTTATCAGTCTGTCTGAAATCCCTTGGCCATTCATCACAGCATGGACCCATTTCCTCCTGCTTACTGTACTGCCCCCACCCATCTCCACAGTTAGGAGAGAGGCTCATGCTGGCAGCTAGAAAACCAGAAGGACTTCAGAAAAAGACAGCCCTCCTTTTAGTCCTCTCGGCTTCTGCTCCAACAGAAGGCATATGACCAAGAGGGGAGTTTTTAGCCCAACCTTAGATTACCCAGCTCCAGTCTTCCGCATGTAAAGGAAAGGACCGGCCTCGTGTAGTGGAACACTAGTGAGAGCAAGAGAAGCCTTGCTCTGAAAGCCAATATCGTGACCTCTTCATTTGAGGTGAAACGCTTGGAGAAGAGGGGCACTGTCTTGTATTTATTTGGAAACTCTTGCCACAGCTATCAATCTTGGCTAATGTTAGCCAATCGACTGGCACGTTTCGTCAATGAGTGATTGCCACTCCACATTTATTGCTTATATAGGCCTCTCCTATTGATATAATATATCTACTGTATCTCTGTTACGTTATGCAATGCTTCTGAGGAGAGGGATTGATGCCATATTAATGTAATAATAGTATTCACAACTGGACATGTTTTCTCAGCTGGTCTTCGTCTAGTCTGGGGAAATGACAGACACTCACAAATCAGACCCCATACAACAAACTGCAAACTGCCTTTTACATGTGTGATAGTATCAGGCCTGTGGTCTGAGATGAAGCACACACAGGGTCATAATAGTAACGTATGGAATCCCAATGCCACAGGCACACAGCAGCACACAGTTTACAGTATTTATTATGAGACGCTACCGCTGTTCATCTCCTCCCTGTACATTTATTTTTTTGTATAAGATTTAAATGTATAAAACTATGTATGATTGTCGAATTAAAGTTAAGTCCTCCTTTGCCAAGGCTTGTAGCGCTGTTGGTTGAGTTATGGGGAGGCGTTTTTCTCCTAAATACTCGACTGTGTCTATGAACCCTGATTTATTTAATGACTGTAGTGTGTTTTGGCCAATGATATAGAAGGCTGTCAGGAAACCCTTGACTGACCCTTGCCTATTGCTCTATTTAGTAGTGTTGTACCATCAACTCTGCTGCTGCCTAAATAGTCTAGATGAGTAGTGTTAGGACATGGGCTCTGAAATGATCTTCTCACCCCTATTAGAGGAGAAGGACCAATGTTCCCCTCCGATGCGTTTTGAGAAGGAGTAGAAAGGGGTTTGCAAGAAAATATTGAGATTCACCCATGGCCACTCTGTAAAGTCTGCCGTGTCACCCACAGCAAGGGCCAAGGACAGGAGGATCAGCTGTGGCAGCCATGCAGGAGTACCTACCGCCATGGGTATTCATCCATCTTTCAGTAACTCCCTGGCCTGCTTTCCCTCGCTCCCTCATCTGCTACCATGAAAACTAGAGCACAGCCTATACAGAATCTGTAGATGTGTGCCAGTAAACTAAGGTTAAGTTCACTGGGTGAACTGAACAATTAACCTTTAATAAACGTCTAGCTATAGAAACAAAAAAATAACCCAGAAAATACGTTTCATTGGATTTTGTACAAACAGTTTATTTCCATCGGTCAAAATGACATGATCATGGGTGGTGGGGATTGAGTGACTTTTGTGCTATTTGGGTACAAAGTAGTGGATGGCTGATGGCTCAAGGTTGCACCAATGAGTCACTGTCGGCTTCAAATGGCAGCTATGCTAAAGAAAAGTGGATATCCCCTTGCTGACATTGAAAACAAACGTGATTCATGCCTCAATGCGGTCTTCCTCCAGACTGTGGCTTCTCTCTGCCCCCTCTCACTCTTTACTTATGGTCAGAAATATCACCTGGCAACACAGGCCTATAACTACACTGACAGTTCATTAAACTAACCAAATTCAAATAATGGGAATGGGTCATTCCATGTCATTGAAAACTACATGACATGATACTTGTTTCTTTCCTACACTAGTTTGTTTGCATCCCTGTAATGAGATTAGTGCTTATGTCTTCAGCTAATTTGCCTGAGAAGCAAGGAGACAAGGCACTTTACCGGACAAATGCGCAGAAGTCCATCAACCGGAGTACCTCAAAGCAATACTGTTTTGCCACTGAGGAATGTGGATTACCTGACTTCTTTGGTTACAACAAATTGACTATTTACAGGTATGTGCCAAAAAATGATAATGCGGGTCACACTTGAAATAGCCTTGCATTGATTTTTGTTATGTATTTATTATTAGTATGGTTGGCTGTATTGTAAATAATGTAGTTTACATTGTCATGATAATGCCACTTTTCTAAGACCGTTCAGATCAACTTGCAATCAGAGACAGTGCATGTTTTAAGTTGTGTAGTTTCCCTCCTTTGTACTACCCTTGTGCAGAAAACATCTTCCCAACCTAATTATTTGTATCTTTGCCGTTGACAGGTTTGAAAAAACAGGCCATTAGTTGAGTTCCTCCAGCTCTGAGTGAGAGATACTAAAACTCTACTGCAGCGCAGACACACAACTAGAGAAGGATTTTAAGTCCCTGGGTGATCCCATCAAGCAGTTCAGCAATTGTGTCAGGGACAGGGACAAACCAGACAACAAAATACACACAAAAGTGCATGGGGGACCGATGGAAGAGCATAGTGGTGAGCATGGGCTCAACGGAAGAGTGTAGTTGTAGTCCGGAGGCACAGCAGTCAGAAGGAAGACTGTCTCTTGCAGAGAGCTGTACCAGACTCTTGGCTCAGAGCATACCAGGCTGACATTCAAAGAGAAAGGTTGAGGTGGTTGGCCATTGTTTTTAGTTGATATCAAATAATTAAAGGCCAGTTTCCCAGACAGAAATTATGTCTAATCCTGGACTAGAAAGCACTTTCAATGGAGATTCTTAATTGAACAGGCTTTTTAGTCCAGGCCTAAGCTAAATCTTGTCTGGGAAACTCCCTTAAAGCTTATTTAGATAAGTATCAGCATTTAAGTACAGTGCATTTGGAAAGTATTCAGACCCCTTTACTTTTATCCGCATTTTGCTACGTCACAGCCTTATTCTAAAATGTATTGAATACATTTTTTCCCTCATCAATTACACACAATAGCTCATAATGTATTACTGCAAATGTATAAAAAAAACATACCTTTTGCTATGAGACTTGAAATTGAGCTCGGGTGCATCCTGTTTCAATTGATTGAACATAATTTGGAAAAGCACACATCTGTCTATATAAGGTCCCACATTTGACACTGCATGTCTGAGCAAAAACCAATCCAAGGTCTAAGGAATTGTCTGTAGAGCTCCAAGGCACACATCTGGGGAAGGGTACCAAAACATTTCTGCAGCATTGAAGGTCCCCAAGAACACAGTAGCCTCCGTCATTGTTAAATTGAAGAAATTTGGAACCACCAAGACTCTTCCTAGAGCTGGCCGCTCGTCCAAACTGAGCGATCGGGAGAAGGGTCTTGGTCAGGTAGGTGACCTGATGGTCACTCTGACAAGAGCTCCTCTGTGGAGATGGGAGAAACTTCCAGAAGGACAACCATCTCTGCAGCACTCCACCAATCAGGCCTTTATGGTAGAGTGGCCAGACGGAAGCCACTCCTCAGTACAAGGCACATAACAGCCCGCTAGGAGCTTGCCAAAAGGCATCTAAAGGACTCAGACCATGAGAAACAAGGTTCTCTGGTCTGATGAAACCAAGATTGAACTCTTTGGCTAAATGCCAAGTGTCACGTCTGGAGGAAACCTGGCACCATTGCTACGGTGAAGCATGGTGGTGGCAGCATCATGCTGTGGGGATGTTTTTCAGGGACTGGGAGACTAGTCAGGATCGAGGGAAACATGAACGGAGCAAAGTACAGAGGTCCTTGTTGAAAACCTGTTCCAAAGCTCTTAGGACCTCAGACTTGGGCGAAGGTTCAACTTCCAACAGGACAACAACCCTAAGCACACAGCCAAGACAATGCAGGAGTGTCTTCGGGGGAGAAGTCTTTGAATGTCCTTGTATGGCCCAGCCAGAGCCCAGACTTGAACCCGATCGAACATCTCTGGAGAGAGCTGAAAATAGCTGTGCAGCGATGCTCCCCATCCAACCTGGCAGAGCTTGAGAGGAATGGGAGAAACTCCCCAAATACAGGTGTGCCAAGCTTGTAGTGTCATACCCAAGAATACTCGATGCTGTAATAGCTGCCCAAAGGTGCTTCAACAAAGTGCTGAGTAAATGGTGTGTGAACGTAAATATCACATTTACATAAGTATTCTAAAAACCTGTTTTTGCTTTGTCAATTTGGGGTATTGTGTGTATATTGATCAGGGGGAACGTAATACATTTTAGAATAAGACTAACGTAACAACGTGGGAAAAGTCAAGGGGTCTGAATACTTTCCGAATGCACTGTGTATCTGCTTGGGAGACTCTCACAATGCCACTGAAGCATCTCTAATGTTTCTGTATTGTGTTACTGTAGGAAACAGAAAGATTGTAGAGGTCCGTCAGGAGCAGGCACTTCCTCCCTAAGGTAATTCTGTGTCTGTGAACGTCACGTGTGACTGGTCATAATGACAGATGTAAGGCACTCGTTCAGTGGACATATATACCCATTTCATTTTGATGGACTAAAGGAGTTTATGGATGAAACTTGGGAATCACAAGAGACATGAGTGTCAGTTCGATTAGAATGTCTCTTCTTTACAAAGTGCTTACATGGCTACAATTGGCCAGGATTTTAGTATTAAAACTTACAAGAGACGGATCATTTAACCTTTTTTTAAAAAAAATGTATCCCCATGTAGAGTAAGACCAATGCCAAGAGCAACCAGAAAGCTGCGAAGAATGATTAGTTGTTGGTGCCTTCAAGGGGCTCAGTCTGAATGGGACAGGAGGCACCCAGAGCTCTATGGCCTCTAGCGGGGACCAGTGTAAAGTCATGTGAGCCAAAAGACAACTTGTATCACCTGGCCTCTACTTCCAGGCTTCGTTCATGTGCGTGAAAGCCGGGCCGAAGCTACATATCTAGCACTTTAATCTGGTCCACCAGCAGGCTCTATGTTGACCTATATTTATGTGGTAACAAAAAATGACTGGGAATGAGGTTACCCTTGTGAGAAGTTGAAGACACTGAACTCTAGGAAAAGCAACACTTGTGATGATAATGAAGCCAAAGTTGTAAAGGTAGAGGTATGACAGATGCAGAAAGTAAACAGCATAGTGGGTCAATTCCCGCAACAACTAAGCGCGAAGCTCAACTCTGATGTTTTGGTCCAGTACCTACCACACTCTAATGGCATGAAGCAAAGCTGTGCGCATGTGCGAGCTCATCTCCCTCATCTCAATATCTGCTGCTCGTGGCAATGTCATTTTTGCTGAGTCCACCTTTTAAGTTTGTTTAAAGATGAAGGGGTAAGTGCATTGGCATGCGCCTGTTATCGAGGTCTACTTTTTATTTTAATCATTTTGACAGTAACCCCCCAAAAAGAACTCCGACCTTGTGGGCGCTCAGAGAAACTGTTACGCCAGTGGGTAAGTGAATGTGAAGATGCATTTCAATTGCTTGATCTTTTCTTTGCCCCTGTAGCCGTGGAGATCACTTTGTCATTTAGTGCTGGTAGTCTGTTCTGTCTGTCATGCGCTCACTTGTTTTTATTAACCTTTTTAACTAGGCAAGTCAGTTAAGAAAAATTCTTATTTACAATGGTGGCCTACCCGGACCAATTTGCGCCGCTCTATGGGGCTCCCAATTATGGCCGGATGTGATACAGCCTGGATTAGAACCAGGGACTGTAGTGACGCCTCTTGCACAGATGCTGTGCCACTCGGGAGCCCGACCATTGTTAATGTTCTGCTTTAGACTAGAACATCCTCGATAGGTTTGTCATTGAACTGATTTACAACTTACGCACTTTAAGAAAATGTACTTTGTGTCAATTTGTCTGTCTGCCAAATGGAATTGATTGTCTTTAATGTTGCATGAGCATAAACTGGCAAATCTCTTTGGAAATGTATAACTTGATCACTCAGATTACCTATTTAAGAATATATTGGACATAGTGTAACAATTAGAGTTAAACTGACAGACTAGGCCCTGGCTTTGTGGTACTGTAGATTGAGTGCAACACTGCTGCAATTAAACACTTGATATGAAAACAGAATGGATGCACAATGCTACGGAAGAATACTGTTCTTATGACAAAGATGATGGCTAGAGGGTCACGAGCAATGGTAAATTGGGGTAACTAATTCCAATGTATTGAAGAGAGGGGGCATCAATATAGGAATAGTAGTGGACTTTCTGGCTCTGTTCCAAATGACACCCTATTTAGTTTGTCTATTGCCCAGGATCCATATGGTTCTGGTCAAAAGTAGTGCTCTACATATGGAATAGGATGCCTTCTCTGTGTAGTGGAATCGACATTCTGATGGAGGGATACTTGCGGGACGTTGTCGCTACCTCGCTCGCCAACCAAAGTGCATGAATAGAGGAGTAAACTGAAGGGAGAATATTCATGCACTCGCAGAAATAATAAAGAAGTATTTCTGAAATCTACTTCCATTGTCCTCCAAGAGCGGCTGGACCCCTTGTTTCACAGTAAGAGAAGAATTCCTTCATATGTTATAGGATCCTGTACCTATTTCCGAACACATACCAGGCAGTCGTTACCTGAGGATGTAATTGTTCTAACCTGAACCTAGACTGCGTTGTTACAAACAAGCTTTTATTTAAAGGTATATAAAAAAATACAGGCAAACTAAGGTGGTTACAGAAATGGAAGATTTCCTGTCATCTTTCCTACTTTAATTGAGGCCAGTCAGTGATGCTCTCATGGAGGTTGCACGTCACAATTATATACATTAAAAAACAAGCACAAAAGTACATTTCTCAGGACGGTGGATGCACTGTCAAGAGTAAGTAAGAATAATGGGTCAAGTCTCGATTCTCCACCCTTCTTCCGAAGTGTGCACTTCCAGACTTCCTCGCATGGATTTTTACAATGGTGGAAACTGTCTTCGGCCAATGCTTTTAAACATGATGTGGAGTGTACAAGTGCACACTTTGGGTAGTATCATTAACCATCACACCTCAACAGACATCACTCTCTCTGCTCCATCTTGACTTTAGGAGGCTTCAAGAACGACCGGGGTTTCTTCTCTTTTTTAGCTTTGCCTTTGCCTGCCTGGAAACTCCTCCAACTATCCACTCGGCCATCCCTTGTTTCCTTGTGACAAAAAATGTAAGGTATAGTCAGCGATGCATGAAGAAAACAGCAATATCGGGCCGACTTCTACAACAACTGACTTTACCCTGCTGCTGGTGGTGGTAACGCCATATCCCTGAATCTCAGTTTAAACAACCGAAGAGCCAGCAGCTACTTTTCTTAACTAGGCAAGTCAGTTAAGAACAAATTCTTATTTTACAATGATGGCCTACCCCGGCCAAAACCTCCCCTAACCCGGACGACACTAGGTCAATTGTGCGCCGCCCTATGGGACTCCCGATCACGGCCGGTTATGATACAGCCCGTGATCAAACCAGGGTCTGATGCAGTGCCTTAGACCACTGCGCCACAGGTACTCCGTCCCTCCTCATCCCAGCTTCTTTTGGGAGATGTTAATCGTTTACTGCTCAATGTCATTTTCACTCAAATGTAATTACAACCTTTTTTCAACATACCTCAAAGTTCTTCTGCCATTCCCTCTCTCGCTTAGCTTTCTCTGCCGTCTCAATCTCTTCCTCTCTTGCCCTTTTCCTGAGGAGAAAAATGACACAAAACATTGAATGGTATTCCCTCCTTATGGCCACCAAAAGAAGACCAAAGACATGAGGGCCATGTATTCCTATAATTCAAGTATTAAGCAATTACACTGAGCGTTCTGTGCTGATGTGTTCTGTATTTCACCAACGATATACAGTGGGGCAAAAAAAAGTATTTAGTCAGCCACCAATTGTGCAAGTTCTCCAACTTAAAAAGATGAGATGCCTGTAATTTTCATCATAGGTACACTTCAACAGACAAAATGATAAAAGAAAATCCAGAAAATCACATTGTAGGATTTTTAATGAATTTATTTGCAAATTATGGTGGAAAATAAGTATTTGGTCAAAAGTTTCTCAATACTTTGTTATATACCTTTTGTTGGCAATGACAGAGGTCAAACATTTTCTGTAAGTCTTCACAAGGTTTTCACACACTGTTGCTGGTATTTTGGCCCATTCCTCCATGCAGATCTCTAGAGCAGTGATGTTTGCTGGGCAATGCAGACTTTCAACTCCCTCCAAAGATGTTCTATGGGGTTGAGATCTGGAGACTGGCTAGGCAACTCCAGGACCTTGAAATGCTTCTTACGAAGCCACTCCTTCGTTGCCAGGGCGGTGTGTTTGGAATCATTGTCATGCTGAAAGACCCAGCCACGTTTCATCGTCAATGCCCTTGCTGATGGAAGGAGGTTTTCACTCAAAATCTCACGATACATGGCCCCATTCATTCTTTCCTTTACACGGATCAGTCGTCCTGGTCCCTTTGCAGAAAAACAGCCCCAAAGCATGATGTTTCCACCCCCGATGCTTCACAGTAGGTATGGTGTTCTTTGGATGCAACTCGGCATTCTTTGTCCTCCAAACACGACGAGTTGAGTTTTTACCAAAAAGTTATATTTTGGTTTCATCTGACCATATGACATTGTCCCAATCTTCTTCTGGATCATTCAAATGCTCTCTAGCAAACTTCAGACGGGCCTGGACATGTACGCAGAGGGACACGTCTGGCACTGCAGGATTTGAGTCCCTGGCGGCGCAGTGTGTTACTGATGGTAGGCTTTGTTACTTTGGTCCCAACTCTCTGCAGGTCATTCACTAGGAGTTTGGAGTGTGACTGTTTGAGGTTGTGGACAGGTGTCTTTTATACTGATAACAAGTTCAAACAGGTGCCATTAATACAGGTAACAAGTGGAGGACAGAGGAGCCTCAAAGAAGAAGTTACAGGTCTGTGAGAGCCAGAAATCTTGCTTGTTTGTAGGTGACCAAATACTTATTTTCCACCATAATTTGCAAATAAATAAATTAAAAATCCTACAATGTGATTTTCTGGAATTATTTTTCTCATTGTCTGTCATAGTTGAAGTGTACCTATGATGAAAATTACAGGCCTCTCATCTTTAAGTGGGAGAACTTGCACAATTGGTGGCTGACTAAATACTTCCCCCCCCACTGTACCTCCAAATGCTTCATGTACAATATTCAGTTAATTGAAATGGCACTGTTACCGTTCATGCATGTCCTTGGCTTCCCTCTCCTTCCTCTTGATTTCAAGCTCTGCAAACAACTTCATAGTCTGCTTGTACACCGCCTGTCTGAACTGAGAGAAGAGTGGTTTCCTTAGTAAAATAACAATAAGCCCAATATCAAAACAGCCTTACATCTGTTACAAGTTCAATTTTACCACTTGTCAATACCATTTCTGGGTCATCCTCCTCCACAAATTGAGGCTTCCCATCCTTCTTCAGCTGTTTCTTCTTCTCTTTCATCTGTTGCAATGAAAGATGCCACAGCACAACATTTTTACTGCAATACATGAACTTCAACTGTAATAGTAGCATCACTACTATTAATACAGTTGTACAGTAAATATACATCCCAAATTGCACCCTATTCCCTTTATAGTGCTGTCAGTGGTCAAAAGTAGTACACTATAAAGGGAATAGGGTGCCATTTGGGAAGCTGCCTATAAGACGTATGAACAGAGGGACCAGCGGTCAGTTACTTACATTATGCTCAACATATTCCCTTCCTGCTTGGATTACATCAACTGCCCTCTTCTTCTGTTCTGGTTCCAGCAGGTTTTTGTATGCCTTGTCCACAGCTAGAAATACAGTGGTATTGGGGGTTGATAAGAACTCTTTGAATGTATTAGGCTAACTGATGTAGACATATTGTGCCTGCAATCATATTTCTACCTTCAAAGGCTAGTTGTGCTCTGTCTGGATCATCCTGGTTCTTGTCTGGATGGACCAAGATGGACAACTGAAATGGAAAGACTTACTTGTTAGATATTACTGCACTGTCGGAGCTAGAAACAAGCATTTCGCTACACCCGCAATAACATCTGCTAAACACGTATGTGACCAATATCATTACATTTACTTTGAGACAAAGGTTAATTAATTTGTGTGTTTCAGGACAAACACTTTTGGATTCTTATCCACTGCCATCCACCTCTAAAAAAAACTATAATCGGCAGCTATATCGATAATCTGTGACCTTTGCCTCCCTAAAAACGATATCGGACCCAAAACTCCCATATCGGTCAGTCTTTACTTCGGACATCCCGAGCTAACAAGGTACAAATCTGTTGTTCTGCCCCTGAACAGGCAGTTAACCCACTGTTCCTAGGCCGTCATTGAAAATAAGAATTTGTTCTTAACTGACTTGCCTAGTTAAATAAAGGTAAAATTTTAAAAAATTAAAATTGCACGCACGAGGGGAAAAAGCAATGTTTTTGCATTAACTTCTTTGTTGTTGCAATATCTATCGCAAACGGACGTGGTTGTTTCACCACTAAGGTTTACAGTTAAGATGGGCAATCTAAACTATGAAATAGACAGTATGTAAATCGACCAGTACAAATAAATAAAAGCAGCAGTGATGGTAGTGAGTGTCAGAGTGCATGTATGGAATGGGTGTAAAGAGTCCATGCAAATAGTCTCTTAATAGGGTGCAGGTGGACACCTAGGGTAGGCTGTTCAACAGTGGTATGGCCTGGAAGCTGTCAAGGAATCTGTTGGTCCAAGATGGGATACTCCGGTACCTTCTGTCAGAGATGTAGCATACCTACCGCTCGGAATCTCTTCTTCAACTCCTCATCTGTTGCCTCTGGATCGATTTGTAACACCTGCAATTGAAATTAGGCAATTCACTAGAAGCAAAGTTGACACTGCATAGCCTAAGCAACACAGATGAGGCTGTCAGTAAAATACCAATTTACATCAAGCGATCCAAACCTCTTGACAAAGTCGCTGGTGTTGGACAAAGAATGTTACACCACGCCTTTCCCTTTGAGAAATACACTCTTGCACTTTACCATATTGCCCAGACAATGGTCACACAACGTTAACGCCATTTAACTTTGACACCATTCCAGCACATTCAGCAAGTATATCAAACGGGTTGAATACTGCAACGATGCGTCGGTCAGCACAACACCTAAGCCATTATGCCTGAACCTCTTGATGAAGTGGCTGGTGTTGTACTAAGGACCCTTCAATGCAGTTCTACATATCAATCTTGTCACAATAATAATAGATCAACTACAGTTGCATGTGACAGGAACTAGCCACTTACCTCAAAGGGGTTTAAATTGAAGTAGGACGACCCAGGTCTGAGCAGCCTGTCTATTTGCTGCTTCGAGGTTAGCACAGAGTCTCTTTTCTCTATCTGCTTTACCTGTTGGACAAAGTAATGTCATATTAGTTAAGGTCACAGAAGTTCACTCATGATCATTTACATAATCTTGATCCCTCTCACTGGCCAACTGGCGTAGCATTATACCGCAGGCCTCATGAGTCCACTTGGGGAAGGTTGGATAGATGGAACTGAGCATGTTTACATTCATTCCAGAGCACTAGCCAGCAGATCCAACCTGCTTTCTTACAGCTGCACTAGGGTCTGACAGGCTTCCTGTGTAGATTAATGCTGTGTTTACATGGTATGAGGTAGACGGCAAACTGGATGTCATTGTTTTCAATGCGAGCACAACGGTAAATGCCATCTGCCACTATGGTAGATGGGACTTGCCGCCAGAGTTAAAATATTTTGCCGTCCCCCATAATGTTGTTTTTCTTCCAGATGTTGATTTGCAACGCTGGCTTGCTTTGCCCTCAGTCTTTCTTGCTTTCTTGTCCCACTATGCAGACTGGTATGACAGCTTTTGCATACCTTGTCTAAACCCAGCATAAAACACCACGTATCGAGATTAACACCTCAATCACACCGACAGCGTCATTGCGTGTTGGTACACCAGAAGAACATTAATTTCTAATGTAATGCTGCATTGCGTTGCAGAGGCAGTACGTTCTACATTTTTCCCTGGCTCTGCAGTGCCTTCTACACAGGAATCCTGTAAGACCCAAGTACAGCTGTAAACAAGCGGGTCGGATCTTCTGGCTAGCTAGAGCAAGTATTGTAATAAAGTCTTCTGACGAATACGCTGGGGGCGTATCCGTAAGTGAAATACCGAAACTAATACTTGAAAGACTACAGATCAAATACAACCATTCACAACGTTAAAAAAGCAAACACAATTTCTCTACACTTACAAAACAAAATAGCAGTTTACCAAACTTGCGTATGCGTATTAGGATCACTGAGAATTGTTCTGGCGAATCAACACCACAGCTGTTAGTGTTAGCAATTGCTAGCTAGCACATATACACACACCGTGTTATGCGAGCAAACGTAAGCTAGCTAGCGTCAGCTACTGAGCTAGCTAACGTTAGCCTCTCGAGCTTTTTAACCAGCAGGTGCTTAAAGGCCTCTTACAAATCCAGAACATTAATGGTCGGAATTATTCAACACCTTAAATAGCATATATTTCCTAAATGTATCATACCTCTGTGTAGAAATGATTGAACAAATCATCCGGACCACTCTGGGCAGAGGGCTCTCCTCCAGCAGCCGCCATCTCGGCTTCATTAATCTGACGTCACAATATCCACTATCACGTGACTCAATGCAGTTTTTTGCGCGCATATGCACATACCTACTCATTTAAGGGTTTTTCTTTATTTTTAACTATTTTCTACATTCTCTTCATTATGATTCTACATCAATGACCCACCACACCTCCAGTCTATTTGACTAAGGAGTGATGGGAGTGCTGCAACAGATGACCTGGCCTCCACAATCACCCGACCTCAACCCAACTGAGATGGTTTGGGATAAATTGGACCGCAGAGTGAAGGAATAGCAGCCAACAAGTGCTCAGCATATGTCGGAACCCCTTCAAGACTGGTAGAAAAGCATTCCAGGTGAAGCTGGTTGAAATAATGCCAAGAGTGTGCAAAACTGTCATCAAGGTAAAGGGTGGCTACTTTGAAGAATCTCAAATATAAAATATATTTTGATTTGTTTAACACTTTTTGGGTTCCTACATGATTCCATGTGTTACTTCATAGTTGTGAGGTCTTCACTATTATTCTACAATGTAGAAAATAGTAAAAATAAATAAAAACCCTTAAATGAGTAGGTGTCCAAACTTTTAACTGGTACTGTATATAAACATAGGGGCCTTCAATAAACATTACGGGCCGTTTCCCAGACATATTAAACCTAGTCCTGGACTAAAAAAAGGTTTTGATAGGGACTCGCCATTGAGAAAGCTTTTTAGTTATGGACTAACCTTAATCTGTGCACGGGAAACCAGACCTACATGTCAATAAAATATATAATACATAAAGATTTGTGATCGCTAATAGTACAGGTCAGGTTTCATGTTCCAAACCATTCAATAAACTGCATAAAACATAGCTAGTTGATGTAAAAGCCTCACTGTAAAATGGGAAATACTTTGGATTTTTTTTTTTTATGCAAGGAATATATATTTTGGTGCTGAAAAACTATTTGGGTGTTCAGAAATATACCACATTTCCCACGATGACCATTTACTACCGATGCACAGAAAAAGCAGTTTCCTATCGGATATATCTAAGTATCTGCCCGTGCATGGAAAGGGAGCTCTCGTCAGCTTCGGAGCCCGTGAATCTTCCTCCACGCTACACTCCATGGACAACATCGTCGAGGTTGGTGAATCCTGTACAGGGCAGTCAGTCAACAGCTGCATGATCACCTACTGAAGCCTTGGTGAAACAGCTACTGCATGTCCACAGTGCACTGCAGCAGAGGCGGCAGCGGTTGACATAAAAATTACTATCTCAATCATTGTTGCAAGTTATATTCATTTTTCTTCAATATTAATTATGCTGATGTGTATCGTCTACTACTGATACTGTATGGAGAAATATCTTATAAAGCCCCATACAAATTATGAAACCTATTGGTCAGTCACCTGGTTTTGATTCATCTTGATGATTGTAAGGCCACAACCAGAGCAAAGGTGACACTGGGCCACTCATGAAGTGTCCAGAACATGGCATCACAGCAAGCGCCATGGACAGATGGGTCCCAAAACTACATTCCAACTTCGGATCACGCCATATCCAATAGTGTCCTCAATTGATGAGGTCGGTGTATGCTCATGAGAAACCAGTTGGTAAATGTAGATGACACAACCTCAACCCCTATTGTAATGTAATGCTAGGTAAGTGATTCACATTTTAGTCATTGGGCAGATGCTCTTATACAGAGCAACTTACGAGTTGCGAGTGCATAATTTTTTTTGTACTGGTCCCCCATGGGAATCAAACGCAAGCACCATGCTCTACCAACTAAGCCACACAGGACCCTGTGTTATTAAGGAGTACATGTTCAATCGAAAAGGGCACTGTCACTTTTTTGCAAAGTCATATCCCACCTTTCACATACCTCAACACCAGTCTTGAAATCCCGAAGTATAACAAGAGTCAATTTACTTCAACAAAAATAAAATAGGTCTGCCTAAATGGTCAAAGCA
Organism: Oncorhynchus mykiss; assembly: GCF_013265735.2. Classification (NCBI taxonomy): domain Eukaryota; kingdom Metazoa; phylum Chordata; class Actinopteri; order Salmoniformes; family Salmonidae; genus Oncorhynchus; species Oncorhynchus mykiss. The sequence goes on from NC_048582.1 coordinate 32,034,474, forward strand.
AAACATGGTCCAACTTTCCTCTCATATTTAATTTGTCTGCTAGGGTCCAGCAGGCTGTCTTCAGGGTGACAGGTGGAGGAGCGACAGTGGGTGGTGACAGTGCCAGCCCCGGGCGGCTCTCTTGGCCTACTCCAGAGTCTCTAGGCGCTGGATGGCCTCCCTCACCCGTGCAGCCAGGCTCTCCGTAAGGTCCAGGCCTTGATGTAGCTGCTTAGACAGGGAGTCTGCCTCTAACCACTTCTGCATAGGTATGTGGACACATCAAAATCAACAGAATAATCAGTGCAACTGTCCAAAAGAAAATATATGTAAAATAAAGATTTTATATTGAAGAAATTAAATATTATTTTCACCTTCCATTCTATGACATTAGAGACAAGAGGTATGGGGACAGGAAGATCAATGTAGTAGAGTAGCCATGGAGTCTTCATCAGCCTGGGCTCGCAAATATGCCAAGAGTTCATCAGGGGAGGTGTCTTTGCCCACTGTGGCCCAGGCTGAAAGTTTGGGGGAAATAACAGAGGTCTCCTTAGGGGGAGAGCTGTAAAAGGGCCACAGAGAAAGCATTCTCAACCAATATCAGACATTCCTGTGAAACAAAGCACAAGTTCAGCAACACCTCAATAGAATCGTTAAAAAATATATATGGAATGCTAGGTTATCAATGGAATCCTACTAGAATATTATAGGCAAATATCAGTGAATGATTGACATCACATCTCAGAGCATCTTCAATGGATTTACTTATAAAATAATGTAATATAAATTAAGGGCTCCGATTTCAAATGTTATAGATGAATAATACACAACAGAATATAATTGGAACAAATTACACCTTACCCATAAGTCTACTCCATTTGTATAAGCCCAACCTAACTGGTCCACAGGTAGGACAGGGTGAGGGCTAGCTTGAGGGCAGCTCCCCTACACTCTGGTGACAGAAGCAACATATAACACACAACTCTTATTAAATAGCATCATTTGAATATACCTTTGATTAGACATTAATACAATGCTAAATTGTTGGCAACATTAATCACATTTGCTTGTGAGATAAGGCACATCTGTGAAACAAATACACTGCCCAATTTCCAGGCACCATCTTGTTCTATCGCTTGCCCAGCCGTCGACTAAATTGTAATCTTGAAATACATTGGGATCAGTGTTATCAATTACCACAGTAGGAACAGGTATCCATCATACAGAAGGTCAATGTCAGAGTTTCTAATTGCCCAATAAAACATATGCTTAGTCAGAGGGGAAAAAAATAAAAAGGAATTCTAGTCCCTTCACTTTCCTCGAGAAAGTTGATTTGAGATTAAGAAAGGAAATCCTTTTTCAAAAGAATGTGGCATGGGGACAGTTCAAGCAATTATCACAATGGGGTGTAGCTAAGGCTTGTGTCCCAAATGGCACTCTATTCCCTATGTAGTGCACTGCTGTGTCCCAAATGGCACTCTATTCCCTATGTAGTGCACTGCTATTGACCAGGGCCCTATTGGCTGTTTAAAAAGTAGTGAATTGGGTGCCATTTTAGACGGAGCATAAGTGACAGGTGTTCATTTGGTTTGGAGGTTTAGACCCATGTCCTTCATAAAAAGCCTAGAATCTGACTGTCTGCTTTTGTCCATTTCATTCCATGAATTAATAGGTCTAATCTGCTTCAGAGTAATGTGGTCAAATGGCTTTAATACTACTGTGACCTACCACACCTTGGCCAATCAGGATGACTAGGCTAACTCCCAAGTAAGGGGGACGATAATTACCTTCTCCAGATTTGAAGTTGTCTAGAGTTCCAATAACAATGCAATTATATAGAAGCTTCATTACCCTAGTTTGAGGATGCAAGGGTTGTCATTGAGACCCACAAAAATAATACATTTAAAATGTAGAACCTACATAATTCACAGTAGTATATTATCAGCAACAATAACAAGCGTGGCATGACTTTAGCTGGAAATTGCCCCCTTTGATTTTAGCCGCAGTTGTAGGCGAGGAGAAATAGTACTCTAAACTAGCTCACCCGGGCCTTTTGTAAGGAACACAGTTCAGGGTGAGTACGGTCCTCACTCAAGCGATGCAGCTCTCGCTTCACCACCTGGGTAAGTTTGAATAAAAGGACAAAACAAATGACAAATAATAGTCATGGGACCAAAGGCATTTGCTATTAGCATGTTGCTATGGAAAGACAGCAGGGCTTGAAGGGTCATTGCTACAGCAGCACAAACATTACTTCTGATAAATTGTTTATTTTTTTAACTGTGTAAATTGGGCCTCATGGTGTTTGAGAGGTGAGTTGCAACTGACCCAATGCCTTCAGGGAAGGAGAGTGCATTTAAATTATTAGTTGTTCTGGTCTTGATGTTGAGTCCAATGTACAAGATAAAAAAATCTGCATCGGTATACAAATGTGCAACTATAATGTTAATTTCATTTGTATATCTTTTAACTTTCATCAGATCATAAGAGGGTGGGATATCCTGGAAAAGAAAGTGTTCGTTTTTTTTTTTTTTCAGTCATTCAAACATTTGTGCTCTCTGTCATCCATTATTTTGGTATGACAATTTCATTGTCTCTTGATTTATTATTGGAGAAAAAAAGCAGACAAAATCTTGTTTCAACTGTGAAATTTGAAGTAGACTGAATGACACCATTGAATTTGAAGTTACCTGACAACTGAATGATTCTCAACTGAGTTTTATTGAAATGGAACAAAGGTAAAAGTTATAAATACAAACATCACGAGAACAAACTGCTATGGCTTTTAAGGTAAGCCAAACCAAATTCTAACGGGCAAGTTTAAAGAAAACATAGGAAGTTATATAATAATATCAGTTTTAAAAAACACAATTGATCTACCTCTAGAAATGCTAGACATACACTTTCAACATTACAAAACGTTTACATTCTCTCCTTCCTGTGGATTTTCTCCATCACGGCAAAAAAATGTATATGAAGCTCTAGCCATAAGCAACTATTTACAAGCAAGTCCCTATGCTACTGTTAGAAAACAGAAATAAGGGGAACATAGGTAGGGGAGGAAGGGGCTTGGACACAAACTTTCCTGCAAGGCAATATCATGATTTTAACAGCCTCTCAGACTTTTGAAAATGAATGTCCACATTTAAAATGCTCATTGTTGGCTTTAAAAGAAACAAAATGTTGGAAGGTAAAAGTGATGGGGGGGTATGTCTTAAAACGCACATGTAACCGTAAGAAATGATTCAGCAAAATGGTTACATTCACATCTTCAGGCCAAAATACTATTCCAGCCAATCATGTTGTGCCAATTCTGGGGGTCTGTCCATTTTCTCTCTCAGTGAAATATTTTTTCCCCGTGAGGCATAAAAAAAAAAAAAAAAAAGTGTTGCCAAACTCCTTACGTTTTTTTTCTGTATTTTAATTTTATTTTGCCAAATAACGATTGTGACGCGTCTACTTCCACTGCTGCCCATAAGAATCCTGTGAAAACTCCAGGGTGTCATTACTGTAACCATAGTTACCGGAATAGTCGGCCCCTTGCTGCAGGGGCTGCTGGGCGATGGGCTGAGACCCCCAGTTCTGCTGGTTGGTCTGCCGGCGTTTGGAGTCAGGCTGGTTGAAGACATCCGCCTTCCTCTTCCCTCCCACATTGCCCCCGCGGTTCCCTCTGGCTCCTCGGGTACCGCGGCCCCTCTGTGGCTGGAAGGGTCCCCCCCGGCCCCCTCTGCCACCCCTGGGCCCGCCGATTGGTGGCCCCCTCTGGGCATAGCCCCCTCGGCTTCGTGTGGGTGGTGCTCCGCGGGCCCTGGGTGGGGGCGGACCTCCCCTGCTTGGCCGGCTGCCACGGCCCCTCATGCTGTACACGTCGTCGTAACCGTAGTAGGGGTCCTCGTAACCCCCACGGTAGTCGTGATAGTCATAGTAGTCATCGTAGTAGTCCTCATAGCTGTAGTAGTCTGGGGGGTAGGCGGCATAGCCCCCACGGCCACCACGGCCCCTGCCCCTACCTGGTGGAGGCATGCGTGGCGGTGGGTAGTAGTAATAGTCATCATACCTGCAGAATACAGGAACAACACATCAGCTTCAATGCAATCCCATGATGGGAGATCTACTCAACTAGATAACAGAAATCAGTCAAGCACAGTCTCTCTCCGTGGCCTCACCCTGGGTTTCTGGTGGTCTGGCGATGAGCCTGCCGCTCTTTCCTCTTCTTGTCTGGGGGCTTGGCTAGGACTATCTCAATCTCCTCTCCCCCAAGCTCCTTCCCATTCATTTCTGCCATTGCCTGAGAAAAGCAGCAAAAATGTTAACACATACGAAGCAAGGTTAAAAAAAAAAAACTACAAAAACAGGAGTATGTTTTTACCGAGAGTAACCCACCTTCACAGCTGCATCCCTGTCCTCAAAGTGGACAAAGGCATAGTCTTTGAGCTTCTTCACCCGCTCCAACTTTCCAAACGCAGAGAAGGTCTTCTCCAGTAGCTCTTCTGTGACCGGGGTGGCGAGCTTCCTGACAAATAGGACTTTCACCTGATGACACAAACATTACAATTCACTCCATATTGATCTGTTTATGCAGAAAGAGTTTATTGTAAGATAAGAAAAATGAAAGTGAGTGGGATTGTGAGAGCAAGCGAGCCAGGACTCACCTTAGCCATGACATCCGGATCGGGCTCAGCGACCGGATCGGCCCACTCAACAGTGACCGGGTTCCCCCAAACCTTCACCTTGCCGCTCATGAGGCGGCGGCGGGCCTGGGCTGCAGACTTGTGGTCCTCGTACTCGAGGAAACAGAAGCCACGATTCTTCTTCTTGTCGTCAGGCTGGTGGTAGAGAATCACTTCCTGAAGCCCCTCTGGAGGAAGAACGAGAGACCTGCGTCACATGACTGATATCTGACTAATGATAAACCACAGAACATAGAACGTAAACCTAAATTGACCTAAACCTAAATAAATCTGACCTGTGACTTTGCCAAAGTCCTCCAATATGCTCTCTCTGGTCTTGTTCTTTGGGATTGATCCAACAAACAGGCGGTTGTTTGCTACAGATATGCACACTCCAAGGTACTTCCCAGACCGGATTTCATAGTTATCACACTGAAAACAAGAAGAGGAAAGATTGCTTTGCAGGGTTGATATGGAAGCTGGAGAAGGTCCTATGACTGGTCCAAAATGAAATTTATCACATCTTGCGCTGGTTTCCCCAGACACAGATTAAGCCTAGCCCTAGACCACAAAAAAACCAAACACATTCAATGGAGATTCTCTATTGAAGGTGATTTTTAGTCCAGGTCTAGGCTTCATCTGTGTCCGGGAAACCAGACCCTTGGTTCTGTGAAGACTTGACTGAGTGTAGGGACTTACAAGTTTCACAGCCTCAGCTGCAGCATCCTTGCCGCAGAAGGTGATGAAGGCGTAGCCCCGGTTCTGACCAGACAGAGGGTCCATCATTAGCCTCAGGTCCCAGATAGGGCCCGCCTTTTCAAACAGTGGCACCAGCTCGTCTTCATACAGATCTCTGGGGATCTTTCCCACAAACACCTGAACTCAGAAAAGAGACTAGATCAGTGAGGGTTCCACAATGTGATCAGATGAGCTCCTTTGATACTTTAGCAGGGGAAGACTGCTGTAGTGTTGCTGTAAACGTCTCTGTTGACATCCTTGGGGCCACAGTCTTTCAAATGCCTCTCTTCTCTACATCCGTCAAAGGCTTTGCCACGATGACCCTTTCAAATAATGTTACTTCTCCGGCAGCTTTACCTCAGTTCCAATCCCAGGCTGTGCTCCTTGGAACACTTCCTCTGGTGGAGGCCCGCCGTATTTCCTCTGTCCTGTAGTTACGTCCAGGGTGTATCCTGTCCGCTCCAGCAGAGCCTGGGGAACACGTAGACGTCAGCATAACCACTACACCACATGATTGGGCACACACGCACACACAAAGCCCCCAAAAATCCCATGACGGAAACTTCCCACTGGGCACAAACTGGTTAAAGCAACATTGTTTCAAAGTAATTTGTCAACAGTGATGAGGAAAATCCACGTTTGAGCGCGAAACTTCATAACCACAGAATTGTCACCATGGTTACCAATTTTCAACATAGATAAGCCTTGTATAAAGTGTTGAATCTGCATCTTTCAAACATGTCAGATCTTTAACGTTATATCCACTATAAGAAAGAACAAAACAATATGCTGGAAAGCACCTCATATGGGAAAGTTGGTCTCTACAGCTATCCCTTTGGGTCTCCCATGAAGGGTGTTAACCAAGCTCATCCATATTTGGCTTTGATATGTCACCGACTATCAATGTGCTATCGTGAGACTGATTGACAGATCTTGCAAAACGGTGCAATATGCAGTTCCCTTCATTTCAGCTTGTGACAAAACCAGCAAATGTAGAGAATCATCTAAACCGCTATGAAATATATATTCAATAACCAAAACTATTGTACTATCAGCTGGTGTACAAAACCGAAAGTAAGACACGCAAAAACGAAATAGCGCTTAGAAACGATCTACTGCTCCATTTCAATGAGAATGACAGATCTTTAACTCACATGGGTCAGGTCAATGTTCCATATATTCATTACTGCCATCAAAGTCATTCCAAAAGTGTAGCTTTAACAGAGCAAATGAAATGGAACCATACTTTATAAGTCATATCATCAAATTATACTATTTAGGGGTATATAGCATTTGCGAAGTCCTCAAAAGTTCAATTCAATCCAGAGTTCAACAAAAAAATAAAAAAAAGACGCTACGTCCAAACTTTGCTTTCGTCAAAGAATCCTCCATTTGCAGCAATTAGACTTGCAGGCCTTTGGCATTCTAGTTGTCAATTTGAGGTCATCTGAAGAGATATCACCCCATGCTTCCTGAAGCACCTCCCACAAGTTGGATTGGCTTGATGGGCACTGCTTAGGTACCATACGGTCAAGTTGCTCCCAAACCATTCAATAGGGTTGAGATCCGGTGACTGTGCTGGCCACTCCGTTATAGACAGAATACCAGTCGACTGCTTTATCCCTAAATAGGTCCTGCACTTTGGGTCATTGTCCTGTTGTAGGAGGAAATTGGCTCCAATTAAGCACCGTCCCCAGGGTATGGCTTGGCTTTGCAAAATGGAGTGGTTTCCTTTTTCTATGATCCTTGTACCCTGTACAAATCTCCCACTTTTCCACCACCAAAGCACCCCCAAACCCTCACATTGTCAGGCATGGTGGAGGCAGATGGCGTCAAGCACTTCTCCAGCATCTTCATTTTTCTGCGTCTCACAAATGTTCTTCTTTGTGATCCAAACACCTCACACAGATTTGTCTGTCCATAACACTTTTCCTCCAGTGTTCTTTTTCCCATGGTAATCTTTATTGGCCAGTCTGAGATAAGGCCTTTTCTTTGCAACTCTGTCTAGAAAGCCAGCATCCCGGAGTCGCCTCTTCATTGTTGACGTTGAGACTGGTGTTTTGCGGGTACTATTTAATGAAGCTAACAGTTAGGGACTTGTGAAGCGTCTGTTTCTCAAACTAGACAATAATGTACTTGTTATCTTACTCAGTTGTGCACTGGGGCCTCCCACTCCTCTTTCTATTCTGGTTAGAGACAGTTTTCGCTGTTCTGTGAAGGCAGTAGTACACAGTTTTGCACGAGATCTTCAGTTTCTTGCCAATTTCTCGCATGGAATAGCCTTCATTTCTCAAAACAAGAATAGACTGACGAGTTTCAGAAGAAAGTTGTGTTTCTGGCCATTTTGAGCCTGTAAGAAAACCCGCTGATGCTCCAGATATTCACCTAGTCTAAAGAAGGACAGTTTTATTGCTTCTTTAAATCAGGACAACAGTTTTCAGCTGTGCTAACAATTGCAAAAGGATTGTCTAATGATCAATTTGCCTTTTAAAATTATAAACTTGGATTAGCTAACAACGTGCCATTGGAAAACAGGATTGATGGTTGCTGATAATGGGCCTCTGTACACCTATGTAGATATTCCATAAAAAAATATGCCATTTCCAGCTACAAGTCATTTACAACATTAACATGATGTTATTTTAAAAATTGACTTTTTTTTTGTTGCATCTCTTTCAAAGACAAGAACATTTCTATGTGACCCCAAACTTTTGAATGGTAGTGTATAGGCCTAGGGTTCCAATCTTAGGCTGATTTCAAATGTAATCTTTAAGTTAATAACTAATATATTGTAGTCACCTCTCTATCGCAACAAAAAATCTAAGTTAAAGAAAAGGAATAAATCAAACTTAAAGTAATAAAGTCTAACTTTATTTAGTTCCATTCTTTAACTTAGATTTTGTTTAGAAGGAGACGTGTACATTTTTATTACAAATGAATTAAAGCCAGACAGTCAATCTTCTTCAAATGTTGATATTTGGTTGAGTTGACAACCAAACACTAACTTTCGCAATACAGTAAATAGCCTATTAACTCAAGAAGTGAAATTCCATGTTGGATTCACGTCATTTGATTAGCAGTCTTAGGGGTAGAAGCTGTTAAGAAGCCTTTTGGACCTAGACTTGGCGCTAGGGTACCGCTTTCCGTGTGGTAAGCAGTAGGGTTGCAAAGGGTCGGAAACGCTCCAGTAAATTTCCCTAAATTTGCCATGGGAAGTTAAGCCCGGGAATTTTGCTTAAATTCGTTAAAAAAAAGTTTGCTTACAACAGTGAACCTTTTTTTGTGGGATACACAAAGCAATTCTAGGTCTTGCGGCATATTTTTGTTAAACTATCCCCAACTCAATGGAATTGCAACCCTCTGCATGCACAGTGCATTCTTCCATCACTTGTGCAGCTGATTCTCAAGATCGTGCACACTAATGAGATGCTATTGAACCCACACTACTATACTGAGCCAAGGACTAAATGCTTTCTGGTAAGTTTTGATTACAATACTGGGTGGTGAGTGTATTTTATATGACATGATTTTTTGTAAACTAGTAAATAGTAGCCTAAAGCAAAGTGTGTTTAAATCAATTCAAACTTGTTAACAATTTCTGCAAGTTGGTTTTTGCTACCATGTGGGTTTTAGCTTGCTTGAGCCTGCTAACTGAGGAGTGTTAATTCACGTTTCTATACATGTTTCATTTTAAAATAAAGGAGTGGTTTAATCTAACTGCTTAACTATTTATCTGTACATAGAATTGTAGTTTTTTCTCTTTTCAGGAAAATTCCACAGGCACTATCTGATGTTTGGAGACATTTCTTTGCAGCTGATGTAGAAGGAAAAGCTCTGTACATTTGCAAATACTGTGCCAAATCATATGTGAAGAATGCAACAAAGATGTAGAATCATCTGGCCAAGTGCATAATGTTCCCTCAGTGCTCAACAAGAAACTTTGACTAAGTCTCTCTACTTCCATTCGAGGTGAAAATTATGAATCAGGCACCTTATCGATAGCAGCACCTCATGGTCCTCCTGGAATCAGACGTTTTTTTTTTACTCAATGGAGGAACGTAGTCAGAGAAATGCTGATGAATGTCTTGCTCGAGCTGTGAATGCAACTGGTTCATCTCTGATGCTCACAAGCAATGTGTATTGGAAGTGATTTCTGAATGTTCTTCGCCCAGCATACACCCCTCCAACCAGACATGCCTTTTCTACTCATTTGCTGGATGCCGGGTTCAGAGTTCAAAGTAAAGGTTAAGCAAATCATAGAGAAAGCAGACTCTCTCTGATGGGTGGTTGAATGTTTGTGGGCAAGGAATAATTAACTACATCTTCACCACTCAACAAGAGCACAGACAAGGCACAACAGACACACCGGTCTCTACATTGCAGATGGGCTGAAGGCAGTCAATGACCTTGGACCACAGAAGGTATTTGCACTGGTGACAGACAATGCTACAAACATGAAGGCTGCTTGGTCTAAAGAGGAGGAGTCCTACCCTCACATCACACCCATTGGCTGTGCTGCTCATGTATTGAATCTGCTCCTCAAGGACATCATGGAACTGAAAACAATGGATACACTCTACAAGAGCGGCAAGGAAATTATTAGGTATGTGAAGGGTCATCAAGATATAGCAGCAATCTACCTCACCAAGCAAAGTGAGACGAATAAGAGCACCACCCTGAAGCTGCCCAGCAACACCTGTTGGAGTGGTGTTGTCATCATGTTTGACAGTCTCCTGGAGGGGAAGGAGTCTTTCCAAGAAATGGCCATATCACAGTCTGCCGATATGGACAGCCCCATCAAGACGATCCTCCTGGATGGTGTATTTTGGGAGAGAGTGGTAGGCTGCCTGAAACTCCAGAAACCTATAGCAGTAGCCACTGCACGGATTGAGGGAGACAATGCCATCCTGTCTGATGTTCAGACTCTGCTTGCAGATTTAAGAGAAGAAATCCGTACTGCCCTGCCCACTTCACTGTTGTTCCAAGCAGAGGAAACTGCAGTTCTGATATACATCAAAAAGCATTAAGACTTATGCCTGAAGCCCATACACGCCTCAGCGTACATGTTGAACCAAATATTCTGACAAGAACATCCTGTCTGGTGCAGAGATCAAAAAGGCCTATGGTGTCATCACTACCATGTCTCACCACCTTGGCCTGGATGAGGGCAAGGTTCTTGGCAGTCTGGCGAAGTACACCTCCAAGCAAGGGATTTGGGATGGAGATGCAATATGGCAGTCATGCCAACATATCCTTCCTGTTTGGCCCTGTCCAGGGGTATCATTGGATGGGGCCACAGTGTCTCCTGACCCCTGTCTCAGCCTCCAGTATTTATGCTGCAGTAGTTTATGTCTAAGGGGGCTAGGGTCAGTCTGTTATATCTGGAGTACTTCTCCTGTCTTATCCGGTGTCCTGTGTGAATGTAAGTATGCTCTAATTCTCTCTTTCTTGCTCTCTCTCTGAGTACCTGAGCCGTAGGACCATGCCTCAGGACTACCTGGCATGATGACTCCTTGCGGTCCCCAGTCCACCTGGCCGTGCTGCTGCTCCAGTTTCAACTGTTCTTCTATGGAATCCTGACCTGTTCACCGGACGTGCTACCTGTCCCAGACCTGCGGTTTTCAACTCTCTAGAGACAGCAGGAGTGGTAGAGATATTCTTAATGATCGGCTATGAAAAAACAACTAACATTTACTCCTGAGGTGCTGACTTGCTGCACCCTCGACAACTACTGTGATTATTATTATTTGACCATGCCAGTCATTTATGAACATTTGAACATCTTGGCCAGGTTCTGTTATAATCTCCACCCAGCGCAGCCAGAAGAGGACTGGCCATCCCTCATAGCCTGGTTCCTCTCTAGGTTTTGGCCTTTCTAGGGAGTTTTTCCTAGCCACCGTGCTTCTACACCTGCATTGCTTGCTGTTTGGGGTTTTAAGCTGGGTTTCTGTACAGCACTTTGAGATATCAGCTGATGTACGAAGGGCTATATAAATAGATTTGATATCTAATCAGACACCTGGTGGAAGGGACTTTGTAAATCTGAGTCTCTTTCCCCCGTTGCCTCCATCATCCTCCAAATCCCACCAACATCAGCCGCCTCAGAGAGCAATTGGTCCTTGTTTGGAAGCACACACACACACCAAAGCAGGCAACAGGCTGACCAATACAAAGGTTAAAAAATTGGTGGTTATCCGGGCAAATTGTTTGGCTTTTTGAGCCTGACAAGCCATCCTCAACAAGGTTAGAAAGTGATTGTGAAGATGAGGCCTCAGTGTGATGTTCAAGAGGTGGACATTGAGAACGTCCAGGTTGAAGACATGGAAGCCTGAAAGGAAGGTAACAAAATATTTAGTTTCTAGACTATAATTTTACAATTTTCTGAGATGCGATGGATCATTGGGGATAATTTAATATTCCCTTTTGTTCAGTGAAATCATCCCATGTGAGGAGTCAACTCATTTAATTAAAGTTCAATTTGTAACTAAATGTAGTTTTTTCTTCTAGTGGAAGGATTTAATAATTTGCAATTTTGTCTACTTATGATAAGGTAAAAGGTTTATGTTTGTCTCCATATGATACGGTAAATACAGTGCCTTGCGAAAGTATTCGGCCCCCTTGAACTTTGCGACCTTTTGCCACATTTCAGGCTTCAAACAAAGATATAAAACTATTTTTTTGTGAAGAATCAACAAGTGGGACACAATCATGAAGTGGAACGACATTTATTGGATATTTCAAACTTGAACAAATCAAAAACTGAAAAATTGGGCGTGCAAAATTATTCAGCCCCTTTACTTTCAGTGCAGCAAACTCTCCAGAAGTTCAGTGAGGATCTCTGAATGATCCAATGTTGACCTAAATTACTAATGATGATAAATACAATCCACCTGTGTGTAATCAAGTCTCCGTATAAATGCACCTGCACTGTGATAGTCTCAGAGGTCCGTTAAAAGCGCAGAGCGCATCATGAAGAACAAGGAACACACCAGGCAGGTCCGAGATACTGTTGTGAAGAAGTTTAAAGCCGGATTTGGATACAAAAAGATTTCCCAAGCTTTAAAGATCCCAAGGAGCACTGTGCAAGCGATAATATTGAAATGGAAGGAGTATCAGACCACTGCAAATCTACCAAGACCTGGCCGTCCCTCTAAACTTTCAGCTCATACAAGGAGAAGACTGATCAGAGATGCAGCCAAGAGGCCCATGATCACTCTGGATGAACTGCAGAGATCTACAGCTGAGGTGGGAGACTCTGTCCATAGGACAACAATCAGTCGTCGTATATTGCACAAATCTGGCCTTTATGGAAGAGTGGCAAGAAGAAAGCCATTTCTTAAAGATATCCATAAAAAGTGTTGTTTAAAGTTTGCCACAAGCCACCTGGGAGACACACCAAACATGTGGAAGAAGGTGCTCTGGTCAGATGAAACCAAAATTGAACTTTTTGGCAACAATGCAAAACATTATGTTTGGCGTAAAAGCAACACAGCTCATCACCCTGAACACACCATGCCCACTGTCAAACATGGTGGTGGCAGCATCATGGTTTGGGCCTGCTTTTCTTCAGCAGGGACAGGGAAGATGGTTAAAATTGATGGGAAGATGGATGGAGCCAAATACAGGACCATTCTGGAAGAAAACCTGATGGAGTCTGCAAAAGACCTGAGACTGGGACGGAGATTTGTCTTCCAACAAGACAATGATCCAAAACATAATGGTTCAAAAATAAACATATCCAGGTGTTAGAATGGCCAAGTCAAAGTCCAGACCTGAATCCAATCGAGAATCTGTGGAAAGAACTGAAAACTGCTGTTCACAAATGCTCTCCATCCAACCTCACTGAGCTCGAGCTGTTTTGCAAGGAGGAATGGGAAAAAAATGTCAGTCTCTCGATGTGCAAAACTGATGGAGACATACCCCAAGCGACTTACAGCTGTAATCGCAGCAAAAGGTGGCGCTACAAAGTATTAACTTAAGGGGGCTGAATAATTTTGCACGCCCAATTTTTCAGTTTTTGATTTGTTCAAGTTTGAAATATCCAATAAATGTCGTTCCACTTCATGATTGTGTCCCACTTGTTGTTGATTCTTCTAAAAAAAAAACACAGTTTTATATCTTTATGTTTGAAGCCTGAAATGTGGCAAAAGGTCGCAAAGTTCAAGGGGGGCGAATACTTTCGCAAGGCACTGTATATCCAATGCAAAAAACATCTACATTTATAAATGGTATTAATTCCCATATATTCCAGTTAAATCCAATATTTTCCCACAGAAAGTTTCCACCTCTGAATATTTCCCAAAATGTGCAACCCTATGCAGCAGAGAGAACAGCCTATGACTAGGGTGGCTGGAGTCTGACAATTTTTAGGGCCTTCCTCTGACACCGCCTGGTATAGAGGTCCTGGATGGCAGTGATACTGGGCCGTACGCACTACCCTCTATAGCGCCTTGCGGTCGAAGGCCAAGCAGTTGCCATGCGGTAATGGAACCAGTCAGGAATCTCGATGGTGCAGCTGTAGAACCTTGAGGATCCGAGGACCCGTGCCAAATCTTTTCAGTCTCCCGAGGGGGAATAGGCGTTGTCATGCCCTCTTCACGGCTGTCTTGGTGGGTTTGGACCATGATAGTTTGTTGGTGATGTGGACACCAAGGAACTTGAAGAGATCAACCTGCTCCACTTACAGCCCTGTTGATGAGAATGGGTGCGTGCTCGGCCCTCCTTTTCCTGTAGTCCACGATCAGCTTCTTTGTCTTGCTCACATTGAGGGAGAGGTTGTTGTCCTGGCACCACACTTACAGGTCTCTCAGGTCTCCTCCATATAGGCAGTCTCATCGTTGTCGGTGATCAGGCCTAACACCGTGTGTCGTCAGTAAACTTAATGGTGTTGGAGTCGTGCTTAGCCACACAGTCATGGGTGAACAGGGAGTACAGGAGGGGACTAAGCACCCACCCTTGATGCTGTTCCCGTGTTAAGGATCAGCGTGGCAGATGGGATCCAGTTATAGAAGGAGATGTTTAGTCTCCGGGTCCTTAGCTTAGTGATGTGCTTTGAGAGTACTATGGTGTTGAACGCTGAGCTATTGTCAATGAATAGCATTCTCACATTGGTGTTCCTTTTGTCCAGGTGGGAAAGGGCAGTGTTGAGAGCAATCAAGATTGCGTCGTCAGTGGATCGGTTGAGGAAGTATGTAAATTGGAGTGGGTCTAGGGTTTCGGGGATGATGGTGTTGATGTGAGCCATGACCTGACTTTCAAAGCCCCCGAGGCGCATATTGAAGACGTTAGAACTGTTCACATCTACTTTCTAAGCCAACAAGATGAGTAACGAACAGCAAAAGCACTAGCCTATGTGACTCTACTATACCTGATAATACAAAAGTTGACCTATTCTATTGGTCAGCTTGTCATTCTGTGTGAGAAATACATATTCCAAAACAGACCGGGACAGTTGTTGAACGACAGATTTCAAATTCATACAACCAGTGTATATAAAAAACACTTTTAAAAGCAACGAGGCTGATGCAACAGATCAGAACATTTAGCCTAAAAGGATTGATAAACTACTAGGCTATTTCTTCACAATATGAGCGCAGCAATGCACACATAGCAATAGGCTACAGTGGTTCCTCCTTTAAAAGTTGCGAACTTACGCAGCAGGACTTAAGAGGTAATATGTGGTTTAGTTCATTACCCTGCGTCACCACTTCATTGCTCCAGACCAGCGCAAGGAGGAGTTGGTCTTCAGTATTACTTACTGTTGTTACACTAAGGTTCTTATTCTTTTATTAGGATTATTTTGCTCTTACTGTAGTACTGTAGCCCACTCCCGACCGGTCATGTTGTACAGTGCCTGAGTGGCGCAATGGTCTAAGGCAGTGCATGCTGTGTTGCTACAGATGCTGGTTCAATACCCCTGCCGCCTTCGACTGGGAGACCCATGAGATGAATGTAGGTTTTTGGTTTTTCTCCCTCTAAAAACAGAAATATTTCTAAATAAACTGGATTTATTTACAAATTAGTAACAAATGTCTCACCCCATGTTCAAGAATGGCACTTTTCCTAACTCAATTTACAATATTTGAAAATAAAACATTTATTTAGAAAGCCTGTTGGATATTCTCACAGATATATTATTAACCCTGTTAGTAGCAGGACAATATAAAATCAGAATAAAAAAGAAACGTCCTCTCACTGTCGACTGCGTTTATTTTCAGCAAACTTAACATGTGTAAATATTTGTATGACCATAACAAGATTCAACAACTGAGATAAACTGAACAAGTTCCACAGACATGTGACTAACAGAAATTGAATAATGTGTCCATGAACAAAGGGGGGGGGGGGGGGGGGGGGTCAAAATCAAAAGTAACAGCCAGTGTCTGGTGTGGCCACCAGCTACATTAAGTACTGCAGTGCATGTCCTCATGGACTGCACCAGATTTGCCAGTTCTTGCTGTGAGATGTCACCCCACTCTTCCACCAAGGCACCTGCAAGTTCCCGGACATTTCTGGAGGGAATGGCCCTAGCCCTCACCCTCCGATCCAACAGGTCCCAGACGTGCTCAATGGGATTGAGATCCGGGCTCGTCGCTGGCCATGGCAGAACACTGGCATTCCTGTCTTGCAGGAAATCACACACAGAACGAGCAGTATGGTTGGTGGCATTGTCATGCTGGTGGGTCATGTCAGGATGAGCCTGCAGGAAGGGTACCAGATGAGGGAGGATGTCTTCCCTGTAACACACAGCATTGAGATTGCCTGCAATGACAACAAGCTCAGTCCGATGATGCTGTGACACACCGCCCCAGACCCTCCACTTCCAAATCAATCCCGCTCCAGAGGACAGGCCTTGGTGTAACGCTGATTCCTTCAACGATAAACGTGAATCCAACCCTCACCCCTGGTGAGACAAAAACTCAACGTGTCAGTGAAGAGCACTTTTTGCCAGTCCTGTCTGGTCCTGCGACGGTGGGTTTGTGCCCATAGGCGACGGTGATGTCTGGTGAGGACCTGCCTTACAACATGCGTACAAGCCCTCACTCAGTCCAGCTGGAGTGAGGTAAAGCTCGCCGCCATTGGAGCAGTGGAAATGCGTTCTCTGGAGTGATTAGTCACGCTTCAACATCTGGCAATCTGACGGACGAATCTGGGTTTGGCGGATGCCAGGAAAACTACCTGCCCAAATGCATAGTGCCAACTGTAAAGTTAGGTGGAGGAGGAATAATGGTCTGAGGCTGTTTTTCATGGTTCGGGCTAGGCCCCTTAGTTTCAGTGAAGGGAAATCTTAAGGCTACTGCATACAATGACATTCTAGACGATTCTATGCTTTCAACTTTGTGTTAACAGTTTTTGAGAGGCAAAGGGGAGGACCAACTCCATATTAATGCCCATGATTTTGGAATAAGATGTTCAACGAGTAGGCGTCCATATACTTTTGGTCATGTTGTGTATTAAGATCATGTTTGAGAAATAATAAATCACCCAAATAAGAACTACAGTCAGGGAGAATCAAAGATTTAAAAAAATATGGCATTCAGGAGTATTTGGCATGGCACAGGTCCCCATTTATTTTGTTATGTGAGTCACTCAGATAGAGAAAGGGGATATCTAGTCAGTTGCCCAACTGAATGCATTCAACTGAAATGTTTTTTCCACATTTTACCCAACCCCTCGAAATCAGAGAGGTGCGGAGGGCTGCCTTAATCAACGTTATCAGTGTCCATATGTAGAATTGCAGGAAATTATCTTTAAAATGTCAACTTTTTCACTTAGCCAAATGTGGCAAAATGTGTTAAATTGTAAGAAATTAGCTCTAAAACAGCTCAATTGTATCACTGTGATCAACAGGAGGGCCTCAAATTATAATTATTTACAATTGTTATTCACAAAGAAATATTTTGGGGTTTCTATTACAAAGTATGTCATTGCCCTTTTAAGACACCATTGCCCCCTTTGGGCGCAGCAGATCTCTAAACCATGCTTTAAACTCCGGTTGTAACTGCAATTTTCTTTACGATGGCACGCGCAATTGTATGAGTAAAGAAATAAACGTGGTAGCAATGGAAAGCCGGGATCCCCTCTTTCTTAACAAAGGCCAAAGTGGCTTTCAAAAGTGCTCTTCCCCCTCCCAATTGCTGTTTAAAAAAACCATTTGTGCATCGTCTGCTTGTATGAATTAGAGGTCGACCGATTATGATTTTTCAACGCCGATACCGATTATTGGAGGACCAAAAAAAGCTGTTACCGATTAAATTGGCCGATTGTTTTTAAATGTATTTGTAATAATGACAATTACAACAATACTGAATGAACACTTATTTTAACTTAATATAGTACGTCAATAAAATCAATTTAGCCTCAAATAAATAATGAAACATGTTCAATTTGGTTTAAATAATGCAAAAACAAAGTGTTGGAGAAGTAAAAGTGCAATATGTGTTATGTAAGAAAGCTAACATTTCGGTTCCTTGCTCAGAACATGAGAACATATGAAAGCTGGTGGTTCCATTTAACATGAGTCTTCAATATTCCCAGGAAAGAAGTTTTAGGTTGTAATTATTATAGGAATTATAGGACTATTTCCCTCTATACCATTTGTATTTCATTAACCTTTGACTATTGGATGTTCTTATAGGCACTTTAGTATTGCCAGTGTAACAGTATAGTTTCTGTCCCTCTCCTCGCTCCTCCCTGGGCTCGAACCAGCAACACAACGACAACAGCCACCATCAAAGCAGCGTTACCCATGCAGAGCAAGGGGAACAACTACTAGAAGGCTCAGAGCAAATAACATTTGAAACGCTATTAATGCGCGCTAACTAGCTAGCCATTTCACTTCGGTTACACCAGCCTCATCTCGGGAGTTGATAGGCTTGAAGTCATAAACAGCGCAATGCTTGACGCACAACGAAGAGCTGCTGGCAAAAGGCACGAAAGTGCTGTTTGAATGAATGTTTACGCGCCTGCTTCTGCCTACCACCGCTCAGTCAGATATTTGTATGCTCAGTCAGATTATATGCAACGCAGGACACGTCAGATAATATCTAGTAATATCATCAACCATGTGTAGTTAACTAGTGATTATGATTGTTTTTTATAAAGATAAGTTTAATGCTAGCTAGCAACTTACCTTGGCTTACTGCATACGCGTAACAGGCAGTCTCCTTGTGGAGTGCAATGAGAGAGAGGCAGGTCGTTATTGCGTTGGGACTAGTTAACTGTTACGTTGCAAGATTGGTTCCCCCGAGCTGACAAGGTGAAAATCTGTCGTTCTGCCCCTGAACGAGGCAGTTAACTTTTTATGGCTGGGGGGGCAGTGTTGAGTAGCTTGGACGAATAAGGTGCCTAAAGTAAACGGCCTGCTCCTCAGTCTCAGTTTCTAATATATGCATTTTATTAGTAGTATTGGATAGAAGATACTAAAATTTCTAAAACTGCTTGAATATTGTCTGTGAGTATAACAGAATGCATATGGCAGGCAAATTCCTAAGTTGAACTCAAAACAGGAAGTCAGAAATCTGAGCTTTGTATGTATTCACCAGAGTCCCCAATGAAATCCCCTTGAGATATGAATGATGTTGCACTGCCTAAGGGTTCCACTAGATGTCAACCATCAATAGAAATTATAATGAGGCTTCTATGATGTTGTGGGAGTGAATGATAGCAGAATCAGTCAGGTGTCTGGCAGTCAGCCATTTTCTGATCATGTTTATTCCTCGTGGTAGTCACTTGCGTTCCATTGCTCACGAAGACAAGGAGTACTCCGGTTGGAACTTTATTGAAGCTATATGTTAAAAACATCCTAATGATTGATTCTGTACTTAGTTTGAAATGATTCTTCGACCGGTAATATCACTTTTTGAAGTTTTTGTCCGATATAACGCTGACCAGAATTAGCGTTTGGATATGTATACCAAACGCGCTAACAAAAGAAGGTATTTGGACATAAATAACGGACATTTTCGAACAAAACAAACATTTATTGTGGACCTGGGATTCCTGGAGTGCTTTCTGATGTAGATCAAAGGTAAGGGAATATTTATCATGTAATTTCTTGTTTATGTTGACGCCATCTTTGCGATTGTGGTGTTTTTACTTCTGAGCACCGTCTCAGATTGCACGGGTTTCTTTTTAAAAATCTGACAGCGGTTGCATTAAGGAGAGGTATATCTACAATTCCATGTGTATTATCATCTACATTTATGATGAGTATTTATGTTGAATGATTTAATTGAATGCAAAATCACTGGATGTTTTTGGAACTAGTGAATCTAACGCGCCAATGTAAACTCAGATTTTCTGATATAAATATGAACTTTATCAAACAAAACATGCATGTATTGTGTAACATGAAGTCCTATGAGTGTCATCTGATGAAGATTATCAAAGGTTAGTGATTAATTTTCTCCATTTGTGCTTTCTCTCTCTTACTTTGGCTGGTAAAATTGGCTGTGTATTTTAGTGAATTGTTGGTGACCTAACAATCGTTTGTGGTGCTTTCCCCGTAAATCCTATTTGAAATCGGA
Organism: Oncorhynchus mykiss; assembly: GCF_013265735.2. Classification (NCBI taxonomy): domain Eukaryota; kingdom Metazoa; phylum Chordata; class Actinopteri; order Salmoniformes; family Salmonidae; genus Oncorhynchus; species Oncorhynchus mykiss. Next base: position 32,054,389 of record NC_048582.1, read on the forward strand.
CACTGTGGTGGGATTAACAAGACTACCTTGAAAACTATATAAAATACATGTATGTTTGAGGAATTTTAATTATGAGATTTCTGTTCTTTTGAATATGGCGCCCTGTACTTTCACTGGATGTTGTTATAGTCGCTCCAGGTAACGGGATCTCAGCCATAAGAAGTTAACCCACTGTTCCTAGGCCGTCATTGAAAATGAGAATGTGTTCTTAACTGACTTGCCTAGTTAAATAAAAGGTATAAAAATATATTTAAAAAATGTAATGTATTTTTAAATCGGCGCCCAAAAATACTGATTTCCGTGGGCCTCAAGAGAAATATTTCTCCTGTATTGAACACACAACAAGTAGACTAGGTAAATAGGTAAACGATTCTACTACAAGGTTCTCAGATTTTGCTTTAATAACATTACATGGCAAAAATGGTAGAACAGAGCTGGGTTTCACAAACGCATTGTCGCACTAAGGCCATCTTTCGTCCATCCGTTTTGGGAAACCCAGCCCTGAAAAGTTACACCATGAGTGATAAAGTATAGGCTTTGAATTGCTTTGCCACGGTGGTGCGCATTATAAAACAATTGAATTCCCTTTATCTGAACATCAGCAAACAATCATGCATGTCAGTTCAATAGTGTAACAGAGAAAATAAAAAAAATTGAAAATACATTTAGGGTTTTTCTCTCTCTGTAGAACAGACATGCTTCTGTTGGCCTATTAGGCTAAGTCATTGCCAAACCAGCCCACCTGGAGATTTTTATTGTGGGTCAAAAATGATCTCTCCAGAATCCATATGATGGAAATCCGTCGCAGTGACAGAGAATTTTAACCCCAGCACACACAGAACAGGTTATATCTAAGCAACTGACTCAACGTTCAAAAATATAAATGTTACCTTGATCTTGGACTCATCAGGCCCCTTGGTGGATTCTTGTACTTTATTTCCTTGCTTTTCCCTCTGTCTGTAAGTCTTCATGACTCCACAAAGGAAAGCACTTTTGTTCTGGAAAGCAAACCACAGCACAGTATTGGAGTTATGAGCAGAGGAAGATGTATAGACCCATCCATGCCAACTTCTTAAGACTAATGACTCATCATCCAAACTGACTTGAATTCATACTTTTTCATTCCGCTTCCTCTGTTACTCACCTGCACATGGGACAGGTCACTTTCTTTGAACTGCAACAGTACAGACAGCGCTCCCTCTTCATTGAACTCCCGCAGAGCATCGATGGCCCTCTCGTCCAGGTCAGCATATGCCACCAACCCTGGTGGTAACAAGACAGATCCCTACCATTACAACCTGGCCTATCTTCACTTCATGGAACCTCAAGCAAAATCACGCTTATTTGGAAAATGGATTAGACTCAGCTATTGTTTGACAGATTCCCCACCGGTTGAGAATACGTTGTCGAGACTCTCTGCCACTTTCTGCGGCAGTCCGGCATCGATTAGTGTCTGGTAGTTCTCCGTGTGCTCGCATTCGGCAGTGACTTCCATAGGCTCCTCTTCCTCCCTCACCTGGGCAGAACTACCATTCACCTCGTCGGCAGCCATTCTCTTGAGAGAAAATAGACAAGACAAAAACTGGATTTCAGTTAGAATGTTCCACATTAGAACATATGTTTCAGCTGCCTTTACAGATCAAGACACTAGCAACTTGTATGGAACAAACTTTTGTAACATACATGGTTTACATTTGGTCCTGCTGCAATAGTAAATTATATTATTCTAAATAGTTCAGCTAGCTAGTTCACATTGTCAAAGATATAAATCCATTAGAAAAGTAGAACTATTAATTTTAATGCATGCAACCATGAGGTCTGAAAGCTGAAATACCTGGGACAAGTGAACAGTAAGTTTATATTGCAGGCACGATAGCTAGCGAACGCCAACAGCCAGTAAACAAAAACAGTGACTAAACTAGCTAGCTGGTTCAGCGAGCAGTTTTTTTGTTGTTGAAGCTAGCTTGGCTGGTGCTGTGTATTTTTTGGCTAGCACCGTCCCGCCCCCTTCCAATAGCTAGCTAGTTATTAGCTACATAGCTAGACAAATGCGACTGAATTCACATTTTGGAATATTTACAAACACAAAAATAAACGTTTAGAGTTAGAAATACCAACATAAAAACATAAAACCCTGTATCAAAGTTCATAAACGTAGCCGAGCAAATAGCTAACGTTAGCTAGCAGGGTTGGCTAAAGGCCTTGTTAGCTTGTTGGACACCTTTCAGAATTCAAACAAATCACCCGCCAAGAGGTGAAACACGAATAATTCGCAAACGCTTACCTATCTTCTCCAGGAAAATAACAGTATGGAAAAACTATATTTTGCAACAATTAACCAAAATAGTTATCCAATATGAATAGTATGGTTGAATCTACCCACGAGACTGTCCAGTCGCTCGCAAAACGCCAGCACCACTCTGCGACGCAGAACTACGCATCAACCTAACTATGGTCTCTTACAATCGTAACCAATCGAAGTGGTTAGTCAGATTTTGACATGATTTTCAACCAATAAGAAGTCCCAAATTCATAATGAGAACATATTCGGATTTCGACCCTGCACAATGTTGTGATTGAATTACAGCATAAACATACTGAACAGAATGAGTGAAAACAAATTCTGTACCGATTTCGTTATGAGAGCTTGGCGATGGACATCAGATTTATTTGAAATGCATGAGGAAGAGATGTGATTGTTGTAATCAATGTTAGAACTGGTTTTGATTTGATTGGTCCTCCTGTCACAGCTGAGTGTGTGCAGTTTAAAACTCAAGACTTTCAAAAATATGCCACCCCTGAAATGAAATACTCAACTGTCATAATAAATGTGCCCGATTTCAAGATAAACATTCTACAGTGGTATTGAAAGTAATCACAAAAAAACTCTCCCAGTTGGAAAACAACTAGTGTTTTATTATTGTTTTGAATGTAACTATTATACAATTGCCTAAAAACACAAAATCAGGCAAATGGGTGATATTTGGCCTAATGTAAGCAGTGTGAATGAAGACTGAGCTTAGTCATCATGTTTCAGTTTCTTGATTTTGCCCTTGTGACGGTCAATCTCACGCTGCAAACGCTCAATTTCTTTCTTGCTGTGGTCAATCTCCTCTTCATGGTGCTTCCGTAGGGCAGACAACTGCTCCTTCTCCTTCTGACTGAGGAGCAAGAGGGAGAGAAAAGTTTGGTTGATTTCTCTAATGAGGCAAAAATTTAACCAGGGGTGTATTCATTACGCCCTTTATTGCAATTTTTTTTTGCAACAAACAATTTACTTAAATTCGGGAACAGTTTTGGGTAGGCCCCTCCCAGTTTCAAATTTGGGTAGGCCCCTCCCAGTTTCGATTCTTCTGATTCATAAATGGTACGTTTCCATTGCAAGACGACATGAATACACCCCTGGGTTGCGTTCATGTGGGCTTAACATGAGGAATATGAGAGAAAGGGATTCTTCTTTACTATGATCAGACTTTATCCACTGGAGTCAAAAGGCAAGAGCTATGTATACCTTCCTCCAAAATGGATAGACTGGTTCATAAACGTAGTAGTAATATGTCTGGTCATCCAGGTTACAAAAATAATCCATTTACCGAAAATAACGCTCCTCCTCTGCAGCTTGCTTCTTTCCAAAGGCACCACCTGCCTCCCTCACCGAGCCTCCTCCACCGCCTCCCTTTCCTGCTCCTTTGCCCAGCTCACCCAGCTAGAGAGAGGGAGAGATATATCAAATCACAACTCGGGTCTCCCACGGGAAAAAACAAACATGTCACACTATCTGAGGTAAGGTCTAATACCTGACCATATCACACACCTGAATATATATTATGAAAAGAGAGCATTGGGTTAAATGTAACATAGCATTTATTAGACATCATCCATGGTTGGACTACGCCTTAATGGTGGTCCTACCGTTACTAGACATTCCAAATCCCCTTTATTATTTCCTGACAAAACATATACAACACTGCCACCTATTGAGTTACTTGCTACAGTTCAAGATAGCTGTCTTGGCTGGTCTACAAGTTAACCAAAACAATTAAACGGAAACATGATCAAACGTTTGTAATATAAAATGGATCAATAGAAGACAAACAGTACAAGGATTCTTTCGAGGAAATCGCTATCAGTCTTGTTAGGCTACTTACTAGCTATGGGAGCGGCAACTAAGTTAACCAGCAAGCTATACAAAACAACACCACTGTCAGTGCGTCATCACATTTACCTGGTCGGATGTCATCCTGAATTGGGTGGCAAAGAAGCCCCGAAAATTGGATCTTAATAGTAGCCTCGCCATTACAATTTCTCAACTACGCAGATTAACAGCCCTGCTGCAGCAGAAAGTACTTCGCTGTGTACTTTCACATGCGGAAATGTGCAATTTCACTGTGTGGGAGTGGCTGGGAAAACGATTTGCTGTCATCTAGCGACAGTGTGGGGAATCTTTGTTTTAATATTTTATTTTTTATTAAACAGTAACATGCAAAACATAAACAGAACAGCCAAAGGAATTCCACTAATAAATAAGAGAACAAAAAACAAATCCACATTATATCAATTCAAATACAGACGCGTAGCGAATACATTTTTTTGACATTTTCAAATAAAATCAACGTTTATTTGTCACGTGCGCCGAATACAACAGGTGAAGTAGACCTTACAGTGAAATGGTAACTTACAGGCATAGGCGGAAATCCCAGGGGGGACGGGGGGGACACGATCCCCCCCAATATATCACTGTAAACATAACTATGTAATTTCAATAATATTAATAATACACAACGAAAGCACTTGTGCTGATTATAGACACTTAATAGCATGTTTTTAAGTTTCAAAAAATTTAGACCCCCGCCCTTTGTCTCACAATGGTTTGATCCACTGCCAGTTCCTTGTGTGGCAGGTAACAGAGGGTTTGTATCTACTTTCTGCACTCAATGCACGTAACTGACGTGAGGTAAATCCAGTCAATCGCGCCATAGCAATGTTTTTTTTAATTTATGTTGGCAGGGTTTACACACACACACTAGCTGCATTTGCAGAGCTAGCGGGCAAACATTAACTATGAATCTAGCTAGTACCTATTCCATTTATGTGGCGTCGTCAAAGATGGAATCTTTGCTATCGTCAGTTTATTTCAAGATCAGCATGCAGCTGTAGTGCTTCAAAGTCCCTGTGATAAGGTTAGCGATAAACTGAACTCCCAACTGAACAGAACTACACTCTCTTCTACCATTGTCTTAAATATCTTTAATGGTCTAGTTGCAAAAACTAAATTGTCGCTATGGGACTTTGAAGCACGTTTGCTGATCTTGGAGTAAACTGACAATAGCAAAGATTATAGCAAACACCACAGAAATGGAATTGGTGCTCGCTAGCTTTGCAAATGGAATTGGTGTTCGCTAGCTTTGCAAATTCAGCTATTGTTGCAAGCCAGCCAATATGAAACAAACTATATTAAAATGACGAAAGGTGGCAGCATATGTTGTGTAAATGGTGAACTCATGATCTCATACAGCTGTCAACTCTTGTCACTGCAATCCGTTTCACATTTGCTAGCTACCTTTTAGATCGAAGCCCATATAGAATGATAGAAGATATGATAGAAGCCCATCTCCTACTGTAAATAACCTACACTGTGCGTGTGTGTGTTTGTGCAGCTAGCCAGCCTGCCAGGTAGAACATTTTCAGAAAAAGGTAAAAAGACAAAGAGTATTTTTCAGTACACCAAAATGCAAAGCAAGAACCCTAGTAGCCTAAGACTAGTTGATAAAATGTTCATTAGAAAGAAGTGAAATGCTAATGGAAACGTTTCACAATGATGTCATTAGGCAGATCAGGCAACAGAGGGCACACAGACAGCAGAGCTGGGGACAGGTGGGCAGGGACTGACTGGCAGGGACAGGTGGGCAGGGACAGACTGGCAGAGACAGGGAGTCTCAGGTAAGTTTGAGTCTTTGTTTGGCAACATTATGAAAGGTTCTAAAAATGCTTGACTTGTAAAATAGGGACATAATTGGAAAATGCCATGGATACCCCCACTCTCAACTTAAACTGGTGACTGAACTAAGATTTGTTTAAGGCAAGGGTATTACTGTTGTGATTAATTGTGTAGTTCTGGGTACTGGTAGTTAGGAGTACGGCAAACACCTTATTTATTTTCTAGGAGACAGACTGTGAAGGTGGTGAAAGGGAAAGAGACAAGGAGAGAGACTTCAGGGGACAGTGTCATAGCCACGGCAGGACCAGGTGTCAACCTTGTTGCCAGCAGCACCAGTATAGGGGACAGTGGCACGGCCACGGCAGGACCAGGTGTCAACCTTGTTGCCAGCAGCACCAGTATAGGGGACAGTGGCACGGCCACGGCAGGACCAGGTGTCAACCTTGTTGCCAGCAGCACCAGTATAGGGGACAGTGGCACAGCCACGGCAGGACCAGGTGTCAACCTTGTTGCCAGCTGCACCAGTATAGGGGACAGTGGCACGGCCACGGCAGGACCAGGTGTCAACCTTGTTGCCAGCAGCACCAGTATAGGGGACAGTGGCACGGCCACGGCAGGACCAGGTGTCAACCTTGTTGCCAGCAGCACCAGTATAGTGGACAGTGGCACAACCACGGCAGGACCAGGTGTCAACCTTGTTGCCAGCAGCACCAGTATAGAGGACAGTGGCACAGCATTGTCCAGTTACCTCAGTGATGGCACAAAACCATTGAAACCCTCAAACATATGTTCGGTTCTTTTGTTCAGTAGTGTGTATAACAGTGGTTCACAACCTTTTTGGAGTACTAGAACCCCTGCATATTTTGAGGAAAGGCAGGCAAGGTTTTGAGTGGTTCTCAGGGACCTCCACCCCCTCTATATTATATGTAAAGTTAGTGGAATCCTTGTTCTGCTGAATACGTTCATTACACTTTTTTTTATTTCATGGACCCCTTGCCATTACACCAGGGACCCCTAGGGGTCCACCTACCCTGTTTGAGAACCCCTGGTGTATAGTATGATATTTGTTATTTTGTTTAGTAGTTTTTAGTACATGACAGTACACTTACTAATTATTGATTTAATTTAATTTAAAATTGCATACTTTGTGTGACATATTTGTCCATAGCTGTTGTTTGAAGAGTTGAGACACTGACTGAACAATAACCAAGTATTTCTGAAGGATATTTTGGTTGATTTGTTTGGGTTTTTCATTGAAGTAGTTATCTTGCTTTTAGAACTGTACTTACTCTGAGCGTTTTGTTCTTGTAAAGATGTTGTAATAGACTCAAACCAGTGGCACATATTTAATGACTATATAAATGAATCAGAAAAAGTTCAATAAAAAGGTCAGGTCAGTGCATAGACTAACTTTGTGATGGTTCTCAATGGAGATTCTTTGAGATGAGATCGCACCATGTTCATTGTATTTATGAAACCTGCACCCTTACAGTGTACAGTACCATTACCACCTACTGGCCTTGCTTGGTATTGCTGGTTGTAAATACAAATACCTGCATACATACTGGACTGACGAGGAACACTGCTATAACTATTATTAGTAGTAGTATTATAATGATTTAAACATTTCAACAAGTTGGGACAACCCTTCAGTTAACTACTGTACCTATCAATTATCCAGTAGTAGTGATTATGGTTCCTCAATATACATTTAACATATTACAACGTAGGCTATGTGTTCCAGCACTACTTTTGGTGTCCCCCTCAGGAATTGCTCTTGAGAAAATGTCATGTAATTGTCCCCTCCAAAGTTGATATCAGATTTTCGCCCCTGATTACAGGCTCTAAACAATAGTGCAAAAAAAGTGTTAGGTGAACAATAGATAAGTAAAGAAATAAAACAACAGTAAAAAGATAGTGAAAAATAACAGTAGCGAAGCTATAAAAGTAGCGAGGCTACATACAGACACCGGTTAGTCAGGCTCATTGAGGTAGTATGTACATGAATGTATAGTTAAAGTTGTGTTGTTGTGCGTTAATAACATTTAGACTACGTTACCCAGCAGGCTATGCGGGTGGGCAGGTGGTTGAATTATGCCTTGCATGGCTAAACAAGGAGTTTTTTAGCTGAAGTATATGTTCATTAAAAGTAGTTAAACCTAGTTTGTCATTATACAAGGAACAAACATAACAAAAGTGACTGTGTATATATGATAAACGGAGAGTAGCAGCAGCGTAAAGAGGGGTTGGGGGTAGCCATTTGATTACCTGTTCAGGAGTCTTATGGCTTGGGGGTAAAAAATGTTGAGAAGCCAGCCAGACATTTTGTTTTGTATATGTTTTAATGACTCTAAATAGTTTCCAAAATAGATTAAAAAAAATTAAGAAAAGGGACTTTTTCTTCAAATTTTGATTTGTGTATGAAATTGTTCCTCATATGAGCAAACATCAGCATAAAAAAGTACCACAGTGTGAGTCATAATACCCATAAAACCTAACGGTCAAACAGGGAAATGGTTGCAATCGTTTTTCACTTAGGGGATTTTAGAAACTCAAAAACTCAAACCCCCCCCCCCCCCCAAAAAAAATGAAATGCTAATGTGGCTATCATAAAGAAATACAAATTGCCATGATCTGGATGAGGGTGCCAAATTGAGGCAAATGTAGATAAATGTAGTTATTCATAAATTAGCTACATTTCTTTAAATGGACAATTCTGTGAACTGTCTTGTGAAAGTTTTCAATTGTGGCAGGTGGTTAGAGCGTTGGACTAATAACCGGAAGGTTGCAAGATCGAATCCCCAAGCTGACAAAGTAAAAATCTGTCGTTCTGCCCCTGAACAAGGCAGTTATTAACCCACTGTTCCTAGGCTGTCATTGAAAATTAGAATTTGTCCTTAACTGACTTGCCTAGTTAAAAAATGTAAAATTTTTAAAAATGACAAAATACCTGTTAGCAAAGGTGTCAGCTAGAGATGACTTGCAGGGGTTTGTAGTTTTGCATGTCTACTTTCATGCTAATTAGCATTTTTGAATCTGAGAGTAAATAGAGACTAATATATTGATTAAAAGTCACCTTGTCAGAGAGATTTACATGGTTATCAAAACATCACACAAAACACAGCCCTTATTTAAAGGGTTTCTAAAATCCCCTATGGGAAAAATGAATGGTGTAAAAATGATTGGAACCATTTCCCTGTTTGACTGCTAGGTTTTATGGGTATTATGACACCTCTACTGTAGAGCCCTCTATATGCCACTTCTTATGCTCTGGTTCTGAGAATAAGTAAGACTTCCATTCTATCGGTCACAGTGTTTTCAGCACTGCAATGTAATCAATGTCTGTCTTGCATTAATCATATTATTGCCCTGTCTTGTTTTGCACACTTTGTACAAAATAATAAAATGCAGTACTACAGGATATTTCTTAACGTAGCTCTTTATTAGCTAGCTATAACTGGCATGTTCACGTATTGCCAACCAGGACCAAACTGCCTGTGACCTAACCGTTTGGGTGGTCTTAACCAATCATAGCACAGTATGATATGGCGGTAAAATGCATCCAATTACAATTCAGTATGTTTACACATATGAATATTACATGCCCATGTAACAGTGAACATGTGTGTAGGGTTCCTAAAACTTTCAAGCATGAGTCTTTGTGTCTGACTGTATACAAATAAGGTTTGAAAGTATTGTTTACATGTGCTTTCTTATTGTCCCCAGGGTTCATGCCAGGATTTTTTTCGAGACCTGATATTGAAGAACATTCAACACGAGGCCTATGTTTTTCATCTGCACTGGCTTGGGAGAAAAAAACTGACATTTCAGTGTGAGTCCTATTTGTTTGATTTTCTCTCTACAAAATGCGAAGGAATTACATGTATTTCAAATATGTATTTTGTATGTTTTATTACACTGGGCTGAACTACACTGTAATCTATTTTGTAACCAGATAATTTCTAAAGCTGTAATATGTATTTTCAAAATACAATTTGTTTTTGGTACATATTTGTATCTTTATTTTTTTTAATTATAACTGGTTTGGCATGTATTTGTTTTGTGAGGGCTGTTTACCAGGTTTATTTGCCATTAAGTAGTATGCTTTCTTTTGAGTTTAACCTATAGTTGTTGGCGCTCTTCAAAAGGTTAAGATTACATTCCTGCTTAAATTCAAACATTTAATTTTTTGATGGGCTTTTTCTAAAATAGTGATTTATTTTTCTTTCATTTCTAACTCAGATGTACAGTAACTTTTGACGAGTATGAGATTACCATTCCCCTAATGTACACCTTAAATGCATCTCAAATTATATTAGGGTTAGGCTTTTCCCATCCTCTATGTCTACATTTGTAATGGCATTTTTTTTTTTTTTTTCATTTACTTATTTAATACATTTCGGGTCTTGAACATGTGCTCTGTTCATTCTCCATATTCTGTCGCTAAGTGTATTTTCTGTTGGTGTAATTAAACATGAAAGAAGATCAGAGAATGATCAATATTATTGTCATGTTTAACCCATGAAATTGTTTAGGGTATTTTTGGAAATAAAATAAATGTAATAAATTCTTTAATAGATTTTCTTACTTTGAGAAAAAAAGGACTAGTCTCTTGTAGTTGGGAACAGTAATCTCCAGGTGTACTGGAAATGATTTGTAGAGCTGAAATTTTGCAGCCTCTTTGGAGGTTCCTTGAATTAGTCTTTTTTTATTGCTATGTCTGTCAATCATATCAAATGTATGATTTAGGTCACATGCTAAAAATAATAGTTCCTGTCTGGATTTGATCTAATATTGCTTGAATTCTATCGAAAAAAAAACATCAGATTTGCCCCTGGTGGGACATACCATGAAAACAATGTTTATTTTCTTGCCATGTATTCAACATGAGAAAACGGCCTTCTTGGTCCGTGTGCTGGAAAAGGGTGTATTCTTATTCATTTGGATGCCTACATCTCTGCTGTTACTACAGTTGGTGGCAGCATAGTCCTCTCCAACCCAGCTCCTCTTTAAATAATACATTTCTACTTTTTTGAAATGTAACTCTTGCAGGAAAACCACATCTGCTGACAATCTCTTTAAGTGTTCAAGAACCATATGCTTTTTTCCATCATGGAGCCTGTGCACATTCCATGTAATACAGTCGTGGCCAAAAGCTGAGAATGACACAAATATACATTTTCACAAAGTCTGCTGCCTCAGTTTGTATGATGTCAATTTGCATATACTCCAGAATGTTATGAAAAGTGATCCGATGAATTGCAATTAATTGCAAAGTTCCTCTTTGTCATGCAAAGGAACTGAATCTCAGAAAAACATTTCCACTGCATTTCAGCCCTGCCACAAAAGGACCAGCTGACATCATGTCAGTGATTCTCTCGTTAACACAGGTGTGAGTGTTGACAAGGCTGGAGATCACTCTATCATGCTGATTGAGTTCGAATAACAGAGTGGAAGCTTCAAAAGGAGGGTGGTGTTTGGAATCATTGTTCTTCCTCTGTCAACCATGGTTATCTGCAAGGGAACACATGCCGTCATCATTGCTTTGCACAAAAAGCAAAGATATTGCTGCCAGTAAGATTGCACCTAAATCAATAATTTATCGGATCATCAAGAACTTCAAGGAGAGCGGTTCAACAAACAATGCCTTTTCCAGCATGATGGAGCACCTTGCCATAAGGTAGAAGTGATAACTAAGAGGCTCGGGGAACAAAACATTGATATTTTGGGTCCATGGCCAGGAAATTCTCCAGACCTTAATCCCATTGAGAACTCGTGGTCAATCCTCAAGAGGCGGGTGGACAAACAAAAACCCACAAATTCTGACAAACTCCAAGCATTGATTATGCAAGAATGGGCTGCCATCAGTCAGGATGTGGCCCAGAAGTTAATTGACAGCATGCCAGGGCGGATTGCAGAGGTCTTGAAAAAGAAGGGTCAAAATATTGCAAGTATTGACTCTTAGCATCAACTTCATGTAATTCATGTCAATAAAAGTCTTTGACACTTATGAAATGCTTATAATTATACTTCAGTATTCCATAGTAACATCTGACAAAAATATATAAAGACACTGATGCACCAGACTTTGTGAAAATTAATATTTGAGTAATTCTCAAAACCTTTGGCCACGACTGTACTCTACCTTGGCAAATAAAGGTGCAGTTCAGGGATGATTGTCTTTGAGATAATTTTTCAGTCATATCCAAAACCAGGAGTATCAACTTCGTCTTTGAATGCTGCTGTGTCTGCATGTATGTATTACAATTATACACTTCCAACAGTGTTTACCAATCTTGGTCCTGGTACATCAATGGTTACACATTGTAACCAATAGACTAGAAACAGGATTTAGCTAGTTAAAGACTGATTTGTAATTCATATATACAGAAATAGAATTTCAAAAACAGTACACTACACTTCCTGTGCATCGTGTAAATATTCTAAAACCGGTTCATCTCAATATCTAATGCCCTCCATCTGCATTGATCTGATAAATAGGATAGGTATAGTATTTCATCTAATGAGAGACTTAATTTCAACCAGAAGAGAACGTGAAACGCTTTATTGAAAGAAGTTCATTTTACAAGTGTTATAAATACATGCATTATAAATATTATAATTGTAATATTATAAATACAAGTTCAATCTGTACTACAATGCACATATTTTGTGCATTATAAAAACAGGTGGTGAGAGAGGTGTAAAAGACAGAACGTGGAGGAGGTAAGAACATAGAACATATTCAGGGAAGGCAGCATATGACTAATGATCCATAGTGCAACCCAAATATTCTCTCTGTTCATCACAATTACCTAATAGTGTGTCTAGTCGGCCCGAAGGTTATTTTAAAAGCGGGCGAGGTGGCGATGATGGGACTGGGGGTTGGCATCCTCTCTCACAATAAAACATATCTGCAGATGAGAGACAGATGGAGAGAGAGAGAGCATGTTTAAGCCTTGTGTTTTTATTCTAACATTGTCAGTCATCATAATAATCAGGAGGTGAAATGCAAAACTGACCTTGGATTATTATCTCTGGGACTACTGCATCTTGATCTGTATTTCAATGTAAAGCATCTCTTTAATAATACTTCCTGTTGACCTGACCAAGTGCCCTCTATGTAGCCAGTTCAGATGCGGGAGGGGTACACCGACACAGCTGATATAACCTAGTCCTAGAGGATTTAGGGAGAAGAGGAGAGAGGGATGAAGTGAAGGAGAGAGACTGTTATTGAGAAAATAAGGTAGTTAATGTGACAGTGTTCTACAGGAATCTGTGTGTGTGGCCTCACATGGTGTCTACACCACACTAACGGTGAATGTACACTAGATAGCTGTAAATTGCCGTGTGCCGCTTAGGCCGCCCATTGTGACTTGCTTGTGGGCGTGCTGGCAGCATATAGCAGCATGTTCGATCGTGTGTCAAGAATTCAGTATAGCAAGTTTGTATGAAGGTCTGGTTATTAAATGGGTACATAGTTCAATAGTAATATCCTCTAAAACTCTCTGGTGACAAACAAACTTTTCTTCCCTGTTTCCAATTGTCCACAAGGCTGGGTGAACCTATTCAAGTAAGTAAATACATTTTTCAAAAATGTAAAAAGAACGGTATATTATTAGCTAACTAGCTACAGTGCAGGCTATCTCAAATGAGCTGCTAAATGAGCTAGGACTGTGTTTTTTCTGGTCTACATCTGTGTAATGTGATCAATCAGTTTATTTGTTTTAGGCCTAAGGACAATGAAATGTACTGATATTTATGCATAGTTGCATATTTTCTTGAGCTTGGGTCCCAGGAAAACACAGAATTTCTATTTTGGGTCCCAGGCTGAAAAAGTTTAAGAACCCCTGCCTTACAGAATCATCCTATTGTATTAATCCCCAACATGATACCATTCTAAATAGCTTAAAAACTCTATTACACTATAAAAAATACAAAATAAATACATATTAAACACAGGGTAGATGACTCTTCAAACACAAATTGTGCTGAGACCACATTTTTTAAGTCGCTTTTTTTTTTATTGTAAAGAAGGATAAATTAGAGTATATGAGTCATTTCAATATTTTAATGATAAACTTAAATTATTCATACAAATTAAATGTAGTAAAACATCATGCATTTTTGTGGAACATTTAGAATAATAATGCATTTTCATAATTTTCATCATCATATTTGATAATAATAATATGATGTAGCCTATATGTAATTGTATAGCCTATGAATAAAGTAAATTTAATTTAGACCTATCAGCTCAACATTCTCAACACTACACTCTAATGGACATTTTGTAGAATGAAAACAGAAAGACCGTAGCCTCAACAATTTAAATGACTGTTGTATTGTCACCAGAATAAAATACAGCAAAATATACTTGTTTAGTCATCATATACCTGTATGGTTAAGAATATAGCTAGAAATTATGTTTAATGTTGGTGAGGTAATATATTTCTAGCAGGCTAGCTGATAGTAGATTTGAGGAAAATTTAATTGAACATTTGATCCTATTTAGAAAATGGAATCAGGTTAACAAAACATGTATTTCATAATCCCCCAAAATATATTTTCTGCATTAAAATGGCCTAGAGGAGTGTCCCAGTTTGACAGTAACAGGGTGTCCCAGTTTGACTGTAGGCGATTGGCATACTGGGACACTGTCAAAATGTCACCATTCTAAAAACATGAGAGTAGTAAAAAAATCATTTACAGTCATTTTGATTTACAATTACATCCCATTACAAAATATGTTGTAATGAGACTCTGAATATCCTTTCTTAGTTTTTTTTATAACCTTCACATTATTTACCTTATGTCATTTTACTTACCATCTATGCCTAAAATGATGACGCCATACCCATTGAACCCCTTTTTTGTTATCATCACGTACTTTCTCACTAACTATTTCATTCTCGCTGGCACCAAAAGATACAAAAGTTTTGATAGAGGACAGAATACGGTCGGACCATCAAATAATTAGCATATACATTACTCTTACAGAACTTCCACGTGGGCGAGGATATTGGAAATTTAATCAAAGCCGATTAGATGATAACTTGTTTTTAATTTATAACTGACTTTTCCCGACATAACAGTACAAAACTGACACATTGAGAACAGAATAAGTTTGAGGAAAAACAAAAAGAAATGGAGGATCTTATTCAAGAAAGATCAAGTCTAATACAGTGCATTTGGAAAGTATTCAGACCCCTTGACTTTTTCCACATTTTGTTACGTTACAGCCTCATTCTAAAATGGATTAAATACATAAGTATTATTTACGTGAGTATTCAGACCCTTTGCTATGAGACTTGAAAATTTAACTCAGGTCTGAATACTTTCTATGAGACTCAAAATTTAGCTGTTTCCATTGATCATCCTTGATGTTTCTACAACTTGATTGGAAACACAATTGTGTCGAGCTTTACGGACAATTCCTTCAACCTCATGGCTTGGTTTTTGCTCTGACATTTTTTTAATTTTTAATTTTACCTTTATTTAACTAGGCAAGTCAGTTAAGAACAAATTCTTATTTTCAATGCCTAGGAACAGTGGGTTAACTGCCTGTTCAGGGGCAGAACGACAGATTTGTACCTTGTCAGCTCGGGGATTTGAACTTGCAACCTCCTGGTTACTAGTCCAGCGCTCTAACCACTAGGCTACCCTGCCGCCCCCCTCCCACAGTGGACATGCATTGTCCACTGTGGGACTGTCACGTCTGACCCTAGTTCTTGTGTTATTTGTTTGTTTTAGTTGGTCAGGACGTGAGTTGGGTGGGCATTCTATGTTTTGTGTTTCTAGGTTGGTTTTCTGTGTTCGGCCTAGTATGGTTCTCAATCAGAGGCAGGTGTCGTTAGTTGTCTCTGATTGAGAATCATACTTAGCCTGGGCTTCACTGTTGTTTTGTGGGTGATTGTTTCCGTGTCTGTGTTTGTTCGCCACACGGTACTGTTTCGGTTTTGTTCACGTTTATTGTTTTGTATTCATTGAGTGTTCAGTTTATGTTTTAAATAAACAACCATGGACACTTACCACTCCTCATCTTGGTCCGATCCTTGCTCTTCAGACGAAGAGGAGGAAAACCTTTACAGGGACCTTATATAGACAGGTGTGGGTCTTTCCAAATCATGTCCAATCAATTGAATTTACCACAGGTTGACTCCAATAAAGTTGTAGGAACATCTCAAGGATGATCAATAGAAACAGGATGCAGCCGAGCTCAATTTCAAGTCTTTTTATTTATTTTATTGATTTCCCCTTTATTTAACCAGGTAGGCCAGTTGAGAACAAGTTCTCATTTACAACTGCGACCTGGCCAAGATAAAGCAAAGCAGTGCGACAAAAACAACAACACAGAGTTACACATAAACAAACGTACAGTCAATAACACAATATAAACATCTATGTACAGTGTGTGCAAATGTAGAAGAGTAGGGAGGTAAGGCAATAAATAGGCCATAGCGGCGAAATAACTTCAATTTAGCATTAACACTGGAGTGATAGATGTGCAGATGATGATGTGCAAGTAGAGATACTGGGGTGCAAAAGAGAAGAGGATAAGAAACAATATGGAGATGATGGGTGTGGTATTTACAGATGGGCTGTATACAGGTACAGTGATCAGTAAGCTGCTCTGACAGCTGATGCTTAAAGTTAGAGAGGGAGATAAGTCTCCAACTTCAGTGATTTTTGCAATTCGTTCCAGTCATTGGCAGCAGAGAACTGGAAGGAAAGGCGGCCATAGGAGGTGTTGGCTTTGGGGGTGACCAGTGAAATATACCTTCTGGAGCGCGTGCTACGGGTGGGTGTTGCTATCGTGATCAGTGTGCTGAGATAAGGCAGGGCTTTACCTAGCAAAGACTTATAGATGACCTGGAGCCAGTGGGTTTGGCGACGAATATGCAGTGAGGGCCAGCCAACGACAGCATACAGGTCAGAGTGGTGGGTAGTATATGGGGCTTTGGTGACAAAATTGATGGCACTGTGATAGACTAAATCCAGTTTGCTGAGTAGAGTGTTGGAGGCTATTTTGTAAATGACATTGCCGAAGTCAAGGATTGGTAGGATAGTCAGTTTTACGAGGGTATGTTTGGCAGGATGTGTGAAGGAGGCTTTGCGAAATAGGAAGCCAAATCTAGATTTAATTTTGGATTGGAGATGCTTAATGTGAGTCTGGAAGGAGAGTTTACAGTCTAACCAGACACCTAGGTATTTGTAGATGTCCACATATTCTAAGTCAGAACCGTCCAGAGTAGTGATGCTAGTTGGGCGGGAGGGTGCGGGCAGCAATCGGTTGAAGAGCATGCGCTTAGTTTTACTAGCATTTAAAAGCAGTTGGAGGCCACGGAAGGAGTGTTGTATGTCATTGAAGCTCGTTTGGAGGTTTGTTAGCACAGTGTCCAAAGAAGGACCAGATGTATACACAATGGTGTCATCTGCGTAGAGGCGGGTCAGAGAATCACCAGCAGCAAGAGCGACATCATTGATATATACAGAGAAAAGAGTCGGCCCAAGAATTGAACCCTGTGGCACCCCCATAGAGTGCCAGAGGTCTGGACAACAGGCCCTCCGATTTGACTCACTGAACTCTATCTGAGAAGTAGTTGGTGAACTAGGCGAGATAGTCATTTGAGAAGCCAAGGCTATTGAGTCTGCCGATAAGAATATGGTGATTGACAGAGTCGAAAGTCGTTTTGGACGTTGAGCGTGGCTCAGGTGCACCCATGACCAGCTCGGTAACCAGACTGCATAGTGGAGAAGGTACGGTGGGATTCGAAATGGTCAGTGATCTGTTTCTTAACTTGGCTTTCGATGATTTTAGAAAGGCACGGCAGGATGGATATAGGTCTATAACAGTTTTGGGTCTAGGGTGTCTCCCCCTTTGAAGAGGGGGATGACCGTGGCAGCTTTCCAATCTTTGGGGATCTCAGATGATACAAAAGAGAGCTGAATAGGCTAGTAATAGGGGTTGCAAAAATTTGGGCAGATCATTTTAGAAAGAGAGGGTCCAGATTGTCTATCTCAGATGATTTGTAGGGATCCAGATTTTGCAGCTCTTTCAGAACATTAGCTGTCTGGATTTGGGTGAAAGAGAAGGCAGGGTATTTCAGTTTGAATTTAATTTTAATTTGCAATTCCTCCAAACTTCTTTGTCATTAGGGGGTGTTGTGTGTAGATTGATGAAGAAAAAAATATATTTAATACGTTGCCTCCATCTCCACCAGGCTCCAATAAATCAGATGACAAACCTGCAGAGATGAACAAGAAAATTCTACCTGTATTTAGGATTCATGTATTGGTATGCCTATGTCACGTTCATGTCTTCTTGTTTTGGATGGTGTTGGCAGATTGCATCCAATTTAAGGTGCATACACCACCACCTACTGTACTGGAGTGTGAGGCCATTCACGGCCTACCTACTTTAAATTCTTTGTGATACAGTACTGTAAAATTGGGTAATTGGAAAAAATGACCCTGCCAGCAACCCTGCCAGCAAAAATTTGAAATGAAAACACCACTCCATTCCACTATTTACCCTATCTAATCCTACTCCAGACCAACGGTCTGGGAGGACAGAACACTACCACTCAACACCCCCTGCAACTGTTCTGCAGTAAAACTTTGTATTTCTCTGCCGCTGCCACCACAACCTCTATTTTCTGTGACTTTCCATCCATTTCGATCCAATTGACAACCACAGCTATGAATGCCAAGAAACCTACCTTACTGAAGCACATATTCTTTCCATCACTCTCTATTAAGATCATCAAGGACATCAACCACCGAGCCACGGCCTGTTCACCCCGCTATCATCCAGAAGGCCAGGTCAGTACAGGTGCATCAAAGCTGGGACCGAGAGACTGAAAAACAGCTTCTATCTCAGGGCTACCAGACTATTAAATATCCTTCACTTGCCGGCTACCACCAGTTACTCAACCCTGAACCATAGAGGCTGCTGCCCTGTATACATAGACATGGAATCACAGGCCACTTTAATAATGGAACACTAGTCACTTTAATAATGTTGACATACTGCTTTACTCATCTCATATGTATATACTGTATTCTATTCTACTGTATTTTAGTCAATGCCACTCCGACATTGTTCTTCCCAATATTTATATATTTCTTAATTACATTTTTTTACTTTTAGATTTGTGTGTATTGTTGTGAATTGTTAGATACTACTGCACTGTTGGAGCTAGGGACACAAGCATTTTGCTACACTCGCAATAACATCTTCTAAATATGTGTATGTGACCAATACAACTTGATTTGAGTAGTCTCTGCCTACTCAAAGGAATCCTCTCTTCCCATCTTCCTCTACCACCACCCTGTACCCATATTCCTCTACCACTCTCTTCACTGCTTCAGCATATGACACTTTCTGTACTACTCTGACCCTAGCAACCTCAACCTGCTTTTCACTCACCGGACACCTCCGATCTCCAGCCCCATGGGTACTCCCACAACTAACTTTCTCCACCGAAACTACACATTCCTTCGTCTCATGTCCTCCTGCACACTTCTCACATCTAGGATTCTCCCTCCTACATACTGCTGCAACATTCCCATAAACTTGACACCTAAAACACCAAAGCATTTTTATTAACATTTGGGGGTGCTAATGTGAAACACGGCCTTTAAACTTTGAACATATTCTGTCATACTGAACTCAGCCAAGGCAAATGCATTCGACCAACGCCCCATGGCATTGATTAACCAACGGTGTGTTAGATACCACCCACATAGGTTTGCTTGACAACTCCTCATTATCATGTAGGATGCTTAATAAGTGACAACAAACAGCAAATATATTAAGATAACTTTATCTCGTAACTCAACTATATGAAAGCAGATCTATTAAATGGAACAATCTTCCCATGTACTGTATCTTACAAGCAGAATAAACCTCTTCAGAATGGCACGGCTCCCAAAGTTTTTACATTTATTCTCGGTAATACCACTTACCGCACCGAAGACATTCTTTAATAACGGACTTTATATGGGCAAATAAAACTCAAAGAATACAAAGGAAAGTTTTACATCTTCCTAAGTCTGAGGGTGGTTAGAACCTTCCAGATTTGGAATTGTATCAGCTTGCCACCTAGGGCTCTTACTTGCGACATATAAGTTAAATGCACTAAAGTGGAACAATGGGTACATATTGAAGATGTACATGCTCATCCCCAGAATTTTTTCACCTGTCTATTTTCAAAGAATAAAGCTAAGAACATGAACAACTTCATAGCATTGGAGGTTCCTCAGAGGAGGAAGGGGAGACATTAAAATGTATCCTTTTTAGATAAAACTATACCAAATATATTGATGTCAACCCAAAAAATTATTAAAACACACTGTTTTACAGCTAGCTATCACTGCGGTGCATAAAATGTGGTGAGTAGTTGACTCAAAGAGAGAGAAAAACAATAGTTGAGCAGTTTTGAACAAATTCATTTATTCCTAATTAGAGAGAGAGAGCGCTAGCTAGCTATATTTGGTTGTATTTAAAAAAACTAACTTTCACTTCAAATCAAATCAAACTTTATTTGTCACATGCGCCAAATACAAAAAGTGTAGACTTTATCGTGAAATGCTTACTTACAAGCCCTTAACCAACAGTGCAGTTCAAGAAGAGTTCAAATATTTACCAAGTAGAATAAAATGAAAAGTAAAAATAAAAAGTAACACAATAAGAATAACAATAACGAGGCTATATACAGAGGGTACCGATACCAAGCCAGTGTGCGGGGGTACAGGTTAGTTGAGGTAATTTGTACATGTCGGTGGGGGTGAAGTGACTATGCATAGATAATCACTTAGCTAGTGAACGCAGCTAGCTAGTTTAGCGTACTCAAACACCCAGCTCAAACAGATAGGGATGCTATGCTAGCTAGCTTACTATGGCTATCCAACACTGGAAATCTTCCAAGTCGAGGTAAGCTTTTGGTTTTATTAATTTATTGCCACTGGGGCCCACCGGTGTAACTGCTAAACTGCTTTCTGACTGTACACTGTACTGCATGATTGTAGCTAGCGGGTTCACTAACGCGTTAGTTCTAGTAGCTATGCTTACTATGACATGACAATGATGTATGCTGTGTGTAGCGGTCATGTTATGAAAGTTTGACATGAAAGATTTTTTCGCCTGGTCACAGACAATTGATGTGTTGTGCACTGAAGTCCACAAGCGAAGGGAAAAGGTGAGAGGAGGAGAGCGCGTAGATAGTTGCAAGAAGGAATTATATATACAGTATATACAACGAGCAAAGTGATCATGCTGTTTTATGTGGCTGCTATGAAAATGAACTGCGTTTGTGTGTGATCAGGGGTGTATTCATCCCGCCGATTCTGTTGAGAAACATTTCTTAAATAGAATTAAACGGAACGAAACGGGGATAAAAAAATATATACATTTGTCCAATAGAAATTCATATTTCCAACTGTTGAACTAATGATTACTCCCTAAATGAGCTAGATGCAGGCAAGAGTGTGCAAGGCGGTACTGAAAGTGTCACTGTCTGTCACCTTGATTACTCAAAATTCTTTACGTTATAAACTTTAATTTCATAGGCTAGGTTTTAGCAACCTCATGATGGGTACAGGGAAAAGTAGCCTAAACATATCAATGTTAAATTGAGCTCGGTGAATGGAATATGAATGACAGTCATCCAATATACTGTAATAGAAATAAGGCCATTCTCATAAAAAAAATGTGCATCCTCCCTCATCGTAAACGGCATCGACCACCACATAGGTAAGAACACTATAACAATATGGAAGAAAATGAAACGTATTCTACAAGAACCAATATCACTCCCTAAAAGCAGATATGGAACAATCCCTGGATAGCTTTTCACAATTCACCGATAAATTGGTCCACATGGAAAACAAAAGACATAGAAACTGCAAATGACTTGATAATAGGAAATACATGTATTTCCATGACAGAATTAAAATGCAAATTTGGACTGAACAATGTAGATATTTACAAATACCTGCAACCTAAAGTTTCATATTAAGAAATGTTGATTTCAAATAGCGCAATCTTGAGGGAATCCTATTTGAGTCAGAAAATTATATTAATATGATTGGTAAGATATACAAAACCTTGCAGAGAGCCTGTCCAATTGACAATCTCTTAGAAAAAAATCAAAACTATTGGAACCAAGACTTAAAAATAACGGATATTGGCACAAGATCGAGGAAATATTGGAACATAACTAACAAAATTACAGTTAACAAAAATGTGCGCTTAATTCAGTATAAACTAATGTATAGAATGAATTACACAAGGCACAATTCATAAATTCTACAGCACAACAGCAGTGTCATGTCTTAAGTGTTGTCACGCCCTGACCTTAGAAAGCCTTTTATTCTATATTTTGGTTAGGTCGGGGTTTGACTAGGGTGGGTACTCTAGTTTTTATATTTCTATGTTGGCCTGGTATGGTCCCCAATCAGAGGCAGCTGTCTATCGTTGTCTCTGATTGGGGATCATATTTAGGCAGCCTTTTCCCACAGGTTTTTTGTGGGATCTTGTTTTTGGTTAGTTGCCTGTGAGCACGCCATTTGCTGCACGTATCGTTTGCTGTTTATTGTTTTTGTGAGTTTCATCCGAATAAACATGGGGAACTCTACGTACGCTGCGCCTTGGTCCGATTCTTACAACAATGATCGTGACAAGTGTAAAACTAACAATGGCTCAATAATCCATGCCTTCTTGGAATGCCATAAAGTCCAAAGGTTATGGGTGGAGTTAGAAAGTTGGCTGTCAGAAGTATTACAATGTAAATGTGTGAGGACAGACGCTGGGAGACCAGAAGCAAGTACAGGGGGTGAATATGTAATAGATAATGGACATGAAACAAAATGGAGAGCAGCGTCTGGACAAGTGGAACAAACTAACATTAATGCAGACACGGGGAAGAAACTGAGGAAGTGACAGATGTAGGGGAGGCAATCAATATAGTAAAAGAGTCCAGGTGAGTCCCATGAAGCACTGATGCGCGTAACGATGGTGACAGGTGTGCATCATCTTGAAAAAAAACCCACATTTAACTGGAAATCAACCGATCCTCCCATCGTTCACACAATGGAAAGGTCAAATGCTTTATTTTCTAAACATGTAAAGTGCATGGGTGGCAGAGAGAAAAAAAGGTGGTACAGTTAAAAGCCATGCGGCAGAGAGTGATGGCGGCGCTGGAAATGGGGGCGTGAACAGGAATGTTTTTGTGCGTCTGTATGTTGTCGTTTTGCATGATGTTTTGTATTGTTCAAAAATATAAATGTTTTTTTGCCGATGTCAAGCATAACCATACGTTGATTCAGCCACCACCATGCTTGAGAATAAGAAGGCAGTTATTCAGTAATGTGTTGTTTTGGATGTGCTCCAAACATAAGGATTTGCATTCAGGACAAAAAGTGTATTCCTTTGCTGTGTTTTTCCCCCAGTATTACTTCAGTGCCTTGTTGCATGCAAGAGGAATGTTTTGTGATATTTTCTCCTTTATATTTGCATTCTTCTTTTCACTCTGTCCTGTAGGTCATTATTGTGGAGTCATTACAATGTATCCATCCTCAGTTTTCTCCCGTCACAGCCATTGAACTAGCTGTTTTAAAATCACCAATGACCTCAAGATTAACATCCCTGTTCATTTTCATTCCTGTCCTGCAGCTCAGTTCAGAAGAAAGACTGTATCTTTGACATGTTTGGGTGGTTTAATACATAATCCACAGCATAATTATCAACTTGACCATGCTTAAAGAGATATTCAATGTCTGATTTTATATTTTTACCCATTTACCAATCACTGCCGTTCTTTATGAGGCTTTCGAAATGCTCCCTGGTCTTTGTAGTTGAATCTGTGCGTGAAATTCAGTTCTTGACTGAGGGACCTTACAGATGTTGTATGTATGGGGGACAGAGGAAGGGTTAGTCAATTCAAAAATCATGTTAACCCCTATGATTTCACATAGTGAGTTCATGTAACTATTATGTGATTTGTTAAGCCAAATTACATTCCTGAACTAATTTAGGGTTGCCTAAACAAAGCGACTGAATACTTATGCAATGACTATATTTTAGTTGTGTATTTTTTTACAGAGTATTTTGTGTAGATTGTTGGAAAAAAAGTACAATGAAATCCATTTTAATCCCACTTTGTAACAGAATAAAATGTGAAGAAATCCAACAGTTCTAAATATTCTTGCAAAGCTCTGTTTACAGTAGTAGTCAGAACTTAGGTTGGAGTCTCCACACATTTATTGTTAACTAACTATAGTTTCTGGAAGTCGGTTAGGACATCTACTTTGTGCATGACACAAGTAACTTTTGTGTTGTTTACAGACATATTATTTCACTTATAATTCACTGTATCACAATTCCAGTGGGTCAGAAGTTTACATACACTAAGTTGACTGTGCCATTAAGCTTGGACAATTCCAGAAAATGATGTCATGGCTTTAGAAGCTTCTGATAGGCTAATTGACATCATTTGAGTCAATTGGAGGTGTACCTGTGGATGTATTTCAAGGCCTACCTTCAAACTTAGTGCCTTTTTGCTTGACATCATGGGAAAATCAAAAGAAATCAGCCAAGACCTCAGCATTTTTTTTATAGACCACCACAAGTCTGGTTCATCCTTGGGAGCAATTTCCATATTCCTGAAAGTACCATGTTCATCTGTACAAACAATAGTACACAAGTATAAACACCATGGGACCATGGAGCTGTCATACTGCTCAGTAAGGAGACATGTTTTGTCTCCTAGAGATGAACGTACTTTGGTGCAAAAAGTGCAAATCAATCCCAGAACAACGGCAAAGGACCTTGTGAAGATGCTGGAGGAAACAGTGGGGTAAAAAAGTATTTAGTCAGCCACCAATTGTGCAAGTTCTCCCACTTAAAAAGATGAGAGAGGCCTGTAATTTTCATCATAGGTACACTTCAACTATGACAGACAAAATGAGAAGAAAAAAAATCCAGAAAATCACATTGTAGGATTTTTAATGAATTTATTTTCAAATTATGGTGGAAAATAAGTATTTGGTCAATAACAAAACTTTATCTCAATATTTTGTTATATACCCTTTGTTGGCAATGACAGAGGTCAAATGTTTTCTGTAAGTTTTTCACAAGGTTTTCACACACTGTTGCTGGTATTTTGGCCCATTCCTCCATGCAGATCTCCTCTAGAGCAGTGATGTTTTGGGGCTGTTGCTGGGCAACACAGACTTTGAACTCCCTCCAAAGATGTTCTATGGGGTTGAGATCTGGAGACTGGCTAGGCCACTCCAGGACCTTGAAAGGCTTCTTACGAAGCCACTCCTTTGTTGCCCGGGCGGTGTGTTTGGGATCATTGTCATGCCAAAAAGTTATATTTTGGTTTCATCTGACCATGTGACATTCTCCCAATCTTCTTCTGGATCATCCAAATGCTCTCTAGCAAACTTCAGACGGGCCTGGACATGTACTGGCTTAAGCAGGGGGACACGTCTGGCATTGCAGGATTTTAGTCCCTGGCGGCGTAGTGTTTTACTGATGGTAGGCTTTGTTACTTTGGTCCCAGCTCTCTGCAGGTCATTCACTAGGTCCCCACGTGTGGTTCTGGGATTTTTGCTCACCATTCTTGTGATCATTTTGACCCCACGGGGTGAGATCTTGCGTGGAGCCCCAGATCGAGGGAGATTATCAGTGGTCTTGTATGTCTTCCATTTCCTAATAATTGCTCCCACAGTTGATTTCTTCAAACCAAGCTGCTTACCTATTGCAGATTCAGTCTTCCCAGCCTGGTGCAGGTCTACAATTTTGTTTCTGGTGTCCTTTGACAGCTCTTTGGTCTTGGCCATAGTGGAGTTTGGAGTGTGACTGTTTGAGGTTGTGGACAGGTGTCTTTTATACTGATAACGAGTGGAGGACAGAGGAGCCTCTTAAAGAAGAAGTTACAGGTCTGTGAGAGCCAGAAATATTGCTTGTTTGTAGGTGACCAAATACTTATTTTCCACCATAATTTGCAAATAAATTCATAAAAAATCCTACAATGTGATTTTCTGGATGTTTTTTTCTCATTTTGTCTGTCATAGTTGAAGTGTACCTATGATGAAAATTACAGGCCTCTCATCTTTTTAAGTGGGAGAACATGCACAATTGGTGGCTGACTAAATACTTTTTTTGCCCCACTGTATATCCACAGTAAAACAAGTCCTATATCGACATAACCTGAAAGGAAGAAGCCACTGCTCCAAAACCGCCATAATAAAGCCAAACTACGGTTTGCAAAGATTGTACTTTTTGGAGAAATGTCCTCTGGTCTGATGAAACAAAAATAGAACTGTTTGGCCATAATGACCATCGTTATGTTTGGAGGAAAAAGGGGAGGCTTGCAAGCTGAAGAACACCATCCCAACCGTGAAGCATGGGGGTGGCATCATCATGTTATGGGGGTGCTTTGCTGCAGGAGGGACAGTGCACTTCACAAAAAGATGGCATCATGAGGTATGAAAATTATGTGGATATATTGAAGCAACGTATCAAGACATCAGTCAGGAATTGAAAGCTTGGTCGCAAATGGGTCTTCCAAATGGACAATGACCCCAAGCATACTTCCAAAGTTGTGGCAAAATGGCTTAAGGACAACAAAGTCAGGGTATTGGAGTGGCCATCACAAAGCCCTGACCTCAATCTTATAGGAAATTTGTGGGCAGAACTAAAAAAGCCTGTGTGAGCAAGGAGCCTACAAACCTGACTCAGTTACACCAGCTCTGTCAGGAGGAATGGGCCAAAATTCACCCAACTTATTGTGGGGAGCTTGTGGAAGGCTACCCGAAACATTTGACCCAAGTTAAACTATTTAAATGCAATGTTACCAAATAGTAATTGAGTGTATGTCAACTTCTGACCCACTGGGAATGCGATGAAAGAAATGAAAGCTGAAATAAATCATTCTCTCTACTATTATTCTGACATTTCACATTCTTAAAATAAAGTGGTGATCCTAACTGACCTAAGACAGGGTATTTTTACTAGGATTAAACGTCAGGAATTGTAAAGAACTGAGTTTAAATTTGATTGGCTAAGGTGTATGTAAACTTCCAACTTCAACTGTACTTTCCCGAAATGGACGAAAAAAACAACTGGATTCATTACCCCTTTCATGCCCTGCCTCCAGTACACTTACCAATATCTGAACGAGAGCCTCATCGAAATTGCAACAAGCGGTTCTGTGAAAATTGAATTGAATCAGAAGCCACTGCCAGATTTCTGGATAGGGCTGCACTCAGAGTTTCTTGCCTTGGCAAATTACGCTGTTAAGACACTGATGCCCTTTGCAACCATGTACCTATGTGAGAGTGGATTCTTGGCCCTCACTAGCATGAAAACTAAATACAGTCACAGACTGTGTGTGGAAAATAATTTAAGACTGAGACTCTCTCTAATACAACCCAACATCGCAGAGTTATGTGCATCCTTTCAAGCACACCCTTCTCGTTAACCTGTGGTAAGTTATTCACAATTGTTGATGAACAAATACGTTTTATATGTAAGATGGCTAAATAAATAATTATTGATTATTATTATTATTAGTGCATTAGTCCTATAAGAGCTCTTTGGCACTTCACCCAAGCCGGGTTGTGACAAAAACTCACACTCATTCATTCTTATGTTTAATAAATGTATCGTATAGTGTGTGTGTGGCAGGCTTACAATGATGGCAAAAAACAACATTTGAGAGTGCGCTGACCCTGGTGCTAGAGGGGGTACGCAGCTGGAGGTTGAATGTTTGAAGGGGTACGGGACTATGAAACGTTTGGGAACCACTGACCTAGACTAACCTGTACCCCTGGACATTGACTCGGTACCAATAACCTTTGTATATAACCTTTATTGGGTTACTATTTTTCCTTTAGTTGATTTACTTTTTAAAAACGTTGCATTGTTGGTTAAGGGCTCGTAAGTAAGCATTTCACGGTAAGGTCTACACCTGTTCTATTCGGCGCATGTGACAAATAACGATTTGATTTGAATATTGATTGTACCTTGTATGGTTTTCTATTCCCATCAGGCCTCTTAGTACCCCATTAGTGCCGTAGCCAGTCATTAGCCACCCGCTCCCAATCAAGGGTCCCCATGAGGTTGACTAAGACCGGGCCTGGAGGCGAGGAGAGTGACCATACCCCCCCAGGGAACTACGCTCAAAAAGACTGTTGGCATTTAGATATGACGCACAAACACAGCTGTAATCCACTTCAGTTGACATTTGTCATTCATGGGTAGTAGGTAGGTATCTCGTGGGAGGCGATTTTTCAATTGCGCAATTATGGTATGTTTTTTACAATGAGAAAGGGAGAAAATGATAATTACCGTGGCGGTATAGGATGTGTAAGTGCTCCTTTCAGAGCAGTGAACAGGCAATGCCCCCCCCCCCCCCTCCCCCTCCACGCCCCTGCACCCTCCCCAGCCCCTTCCCCCGACAACCTGATTCAATAAGCGGTGTGATTGCTTTCAAATGCACATTGATATTCAGCAGTAATGCCACCATCGGCAAGAGCGCATTTGAGTCTGGCCCCTTTGAATGTGTCACACTGTCTGTGTGACAGATAAGAGAATCCTCACTGCACCAGAAAGCGTTGTTTGTTTTCCAGAGACGGAAACGATGGCCCACACAACCAAGCCAATTAAATGATGAACATTGCTGTTGAATGTCAGAGGTTTTCCCTGGCTGTACGTTGCTGTGACTACTACTGTATTAACATGGCCTGTAGCCAAAGTAGCAGCACATCCTTCTCACTGGGCGGAACGGAGAACTAAACTGTGATTGCACTCATGCACATATTAAAAAGCACTCATGCACATATTAATTCAGGGCTCACTGGACAGGATGATGATGATGATGATGACACGATGATGGACATGATGAAATAGAAAATGGATGACTCTATGCTCCATGATTTGTTCCATTCTCTACTCTGTTACAATAGGCATAGCCTACAGGACACCACTTTTTTAAATGTTGAATTGAACAATCAAGCAATTGTGATTTGGATAGACCACATGCAGCCATGCTCAACAATCTGAACAAAACGAGTCAAATCACTATTTCTGCAACCTACTTATACTTATGTAAATGTGATATTTCTTTATTTGTATTTGTATACATTAATGTGTAAAAACCTGTTTTATTATGGATGATTGTGTGAAGATTGATGGGGGGGGGGGGGGGGGGGGGGACAATTTCATCCATTTTAGAATAAGGCTGTAATGTAACAAAATGTGGAAAAAGTCAACGGTCTGAAATCTTTCCGAAAGCACTGTATGCCTCCAACGTGCACCGAAAAATTCTCTAATTCAGGGTAACGCGAGGTTAATAAATGTTGCTTTCCATTTTTGAATTCTTCTCTCAAGTCTACAGAGTCTGTCAATAATCAAATCAAATAAAATCAAATCAAATCAAATTTTATTTGTCACATACACATGGTTAGCAGATGTTAATGCGAGTGTAGCGAAATGCTTGTGCTTCTAGTTCCGACAATGCAGTAATAACAAGTAATCTAACTAACAATTCCAAAACTACTGTCTTGTACACAGTGTAAGGGGATAAAGAATATGTACATAAGGATATAT
Organism: Oncorhynchus mykiss; assembly: GCF_013265735.2. NCBI lineage: Eukaryota > Metazoa > Chordata > Actinopteri > Salmoniformes > Salmonidae > Oncorhynchus > Oncorhynchus mykiss. The sequence continues at coordinate 32,083,950 of NC_048582.1, forward strand.
GAATGAGTGATGGTACAGAGCAGCATAGGCAAGATACAGTAGATGGTATCGGGTACAGTATGTACAAATGAGATGAGTATGTAAACAAAGTGGCATAGTATAGTATAAAGTGGCTAGTGATACATGTATTACATAAGGATACCGTCGATGATATAGAGTACAGTATATACGTATGCATATGAGATGAATAATGTAGGGTAAGTAACATTTATATAAGGTAGCATTGTTTAAAGTGGCTAGTGATATATTTACATCATTTCCCATCAATTCCCATTATTAAAGTGGCTGGAGTTGAGTCAGTGTCAGTGTGTCTCCCTTTACTGTAGCACCCCTGTCAGCTCCATAACATCTTTATCCGCTGTTCATAATGTTGATGACTGGCTATGTCAGATGTTAAAATATCTTATGTAGCTGTTACAAAGGTCTTATGAATGCATACATAGGGGGCCTACAGTAAAGTGCTACCCCTTATTGCTTTTCTTATCTTTTCATTCTCCTCTCCATTCTCCTCAAAAGTCTACAGAATGCCTGTCCAGGTGGAAGTGATTATGGGAGACAATATAAAGCACCAGAAGGAGCCATACGCAATACTGACTAGAGCCATCTTCAGATGACATTGCTGTTTTACACTTGACTATCTCATGACATTATTAGTGCTGACAATCATTAGGCAGGAACATGATTGCCTGCAGCAAGAACCAGCGGTGTCTCCTTTCCTCCACTCTCCGCTAAAAGCCTCCTGGAGCCATCACCATAGCCGTCTCTGGATGCATCACAAATGGTACCCTATTCCCTATATAGTGCACTACTTTTGACCAGGGCCCATAGTGTTCTGGTCAAAAGTAGTGTACTATAAAGGAAACAGGGTGCCATTTTGGACACCATCTGCAGTTTCCATGGTAACAGCCTTCAATTAAGTGACAGCCCTCCGGATCCCGTTGTTATTGCCAGTGAGGTGCTAATTGATACTGGATTGCACAAGAATAGAGGGAAGGAAGGAACAGTGGAGTGGCGTCTGAGGGCTTTAGGATGTTATTAGCAGTGGGGCATTGATGGTGATGTCAAGCACGATGTTGCATCTGGATCTCATTGTTGATGTTGCTGTTGTGGTCTCAGGAACAGGAGACAACACCTGGTCCTGTGTGACTCAATTGGTACAGTAGGAGCATTGTGCTAGGAATGCCTGAGTCGTTGGTTCAGTTCCTGATTGCTGTCCTTATACCAAAACCAATTGCTCATATTCATGGCTGAATACCTATTATTTTAAGAGGGTCGCAATATCAGAAGAACCTGTTTGAAATGGCAAATGGCCTCAGTGATGCATCATGTCACTGATGTGAGTCACTGATGTGATCTTCCTGTCTGGGTTGCCCCCTTGGGTTGTGTCGTGGCGGAGATCTTTGTGGGCTATACTCGGTCTTGTCTCAGGATGGTAAGTTGGTGGTTGAAGATATCCCTCTAGTGGTGTGGGGGCTGTGCTTTGGCAAAGTGGGTGGGGTTATATCCTTCCTGTTTGGCCCTGTCCAGGGTTATCATCGGATGGGGCCACAGTGTCTCCTGACCCCTCCAGTCTCAGCCTCCAGTATTTATGCTGCAGTAGTTTATGTGTCGGGGGGCTAGGGTCCGTTTGTTATATCTGGAGTACTTCTCCTGTCTTATCCGGTGTCCTGTGTAAATTTAAGTATGCTCTCTCTAATTCTCTCTTTCTTTCTCTCTCTCTGAGGACCTGAGCCGTAGGACCATGCCTCAGGACTACCTGGCATGATGACTCCTTGCTGTCCCCAGTCCACCTGGCCGTGCTGCTGCTCCAGTTTCAACTGCTCTGCCTGCGGCTATGGAATCCTGCCCTGTTCACCGGACGTGCTACCTGTCCCAGACCTATTATTTGACCATGCTGGTCATTTATGAACATTTGAACATCTTGGCCATGTTCTGTTATAATCTCCACCCGGCACAGCCAGAAGAGGACTGGCCACCCCTCATAGCCTGGTTCCTCTCTAGGTTTCTTCCTAGGTTTTGGCCTTTCTATGTTTTTCCTAGCCAACGTGCTTCAACACCTGCATTGCTTGCTATTTGGGGTTTTAGGCTGGGTTTCTGTCCAGCACTTTGAGATATCAGCTGGTGTACGAAGGGCTATATAAATACATTTGATTTGATTTGATGTGTTGGAGCCGGACATTCCTTGACAAGTAGTTGATCACCAACAATCTCATTATCTCCAGACAGATTATTTGTCATGTCTTTAACTTGGCCAATGGAACAGGGCTCTAAAGCAGAGAGCTAGCAACCAAACCAGCTCAGCTTGCTCTCCAGATGACCTCGTAAAAATGAGCGGTGCTCAACAGACGGATAATGCAAATCTATTCGTTCTCATGCCTTAGAGCAGAATTAGATGTGTTCAATTAAAATTCATGAACTCAGAATTCATGAATTTAGATATCAAAGAGGAGGCAACAGAAAGTGGCTGTACTGTAGATAGATAAAGCTGGAAAGTACATTTGGGTTGTATTTAGGAAAAAGGTCAATATCCTATTTTATCTTCTCCCACATAATACTGTAGATTTCTATCTGTGTTGATGTTCATATTTCTGGAATGGGTCACATCAACTTGGCACAAAGCTTATACGTCTCTTATGAAAATAGAGCTGTGGAGCGGCGCACTTTTATCATCTTGCAGATTGCCTTTTTACATGGGACTTAGTTCTATATTTAGAGACCCAATTGATGCCCGTGGCTGTAGTTTGACAGGATTATAAAAGCTATGCGACAAACTAAACCAGCATCCATTTAATTTAGTTCCCTCTCGTGCTTATTGCACTATTGTCCTATTTCTATGATATTACTTGATCTGGTGCTTGGAATAGTTACAATGAAGCTCTAATTCAGCTTGAAACACCATCACAGAACATGGTGGATGATGGTCTGTGATATAAGCAGTAGATGACCAAACGGTGTGTTGTGGTTAACGAAAATAAAACTTCCTTAACCTTCCAAATATCATGTACAAATGAGCTATAGAGTTGAACTATTTGGCAGTAGGGTTTAGAGCTGGGCCGTTTATCATTCTTTTGATCGTTATCATGATAATTCAGTCAATATACAGAATTATAATATGGATTCTTGTCCATATCGACATGCTCTAGTAGAGGTGAGTGAATATACAGGCTAAGGGTTGTGGGGTGCCAGATCCAGCTAAATAATTGAATTTATTCAGGTAAATAAGACCATGCCAGTGCCAACATCATTTCAGGTACCAACAAGGACAGCTCACATGTAGTAATATAGATGTTTTTATTTTATTCCAAAAAATCACATTCATCTTGTGCTCTCAAAACTATACATTTACAACAAGAGGGGGGCACTATGGCTAGGAAGGAAATAGGGGACAGGAAAGATTTTTGGCACATACTGTAGTGCAATATTGACAAGATTATCAAAAACACACTATTACAGAAGACATGAGGTTCAGTTACTCCACACAGTGAGGTATGGAGTCAAAACAGTTATCCTGAAGCACTGTTTTTAGATATATTCTTATAGGCTATTATTAATTCTATATAACATTTGCTTTTTAGAATTAGAATAATCTACTAATCACAGACCTCCAAATAATTTGTAGTCTTGCGCTTCCACTCGGAACACAAGCAAACCTCTATTGAATTCATGTGTTTCATTACTAACACAGATTTGTTAGACAACAAAGTATCTATATGCTCTGTAAATATGAGGAACATGTTATAAAAGAGTATTGAAACATCTTAAGAAAAACCGGCCTCATAATTCTGATATCAGTCCAGCTTGAGCATCAAGCGCCCATCATATTGCACTAGTTTCACACTGATGGTTTTAAAACACAAGGATGTTGTGTCGGAGTCCTTTGTAGCTGGCACTGCGGAAGTGAAGTCATGTCGTTGGCAAGTGCCTCACAGCTTATAGTCCTGGGATCTAGAGCTCTTTCTGCAAGGCTGTGTGTGTCGCAGGAAGGAAAAGAGGTCCAATAGCGGGGGCTCTTGTTTATTGGGAACTGGAGGTGGGAATCTAATGGTCTTTGTCCAACACTTCCTAATGATGCTGCTCAGCAGTTCCCAGAATACACTGCTCTTCCTGTAACAGAGCTTGATGTTCTTCCATGTGTCTGTCATGTGCTGCGGAGGCAGAACACAGGCATAACCAGGGTTCCCACCAACACGCTGACTGTCTGAATGCTATGCAGTCCTTTTGAAAACTGCGATCGATGCTAAAACAATAAAACAAAATACAGGTAATAATAATAATAATAATATAATAACATGATAATAATAATGTTCTGCTCTGTAAGCATGATCAAGCCTTGTCTCCAGTATAGGCATCATAGTCTCAAGAAGAGAGTTCTCATGGAAGAGTCTTTGAAGCTCTTTAGATGCACTTCCTGGCAAAGCGAGAAAATAATAGCTACAACACAGCAATTAAAGGGTGTGTCCATAAACCACAGCGTTGAGTTCAGACACCAAGTCTGATGGGAGTCCAGTTGTCTCTTCTTGCCTTGTCCTAGCTAACTTGGAAGATGCCTTGGCCGCAAACACAAAAGTACAAATGTTCGGTTTGGTTAGAGCTCAGGCGTAGAGTGAAACCCACTGTTTTAAAACGAGTCGAAGTGGCCTGTTGACCGCATGTTAACCATGTCGACCACACCTCTCTTGAACCCAGTCGGAAGATTAAAGGAAACCTCTATGGTCAGACCACAAACAGAACCAGAACCAATCCTTGGAACCATTCGCCACTATCTGATACTAACCACCAGTCAATATCAAACTGCTTCTCTAGTGTTGCTCAATATCATGTCCTTGCTGGAAAACAAATCTTGACAACACAATAGCCTCCCTCCTTTCATCTCTCTCCATCTTTCTCCTGTCGAGGGTTTGTAGACATGTATTCTGGGTTCAGCACTCTCTCAGCTCTCTCTTCCCCCACCTCTCTTCGCTTGTTCGTTCTTGGCTTCCTCTCCTCTCTCCATGTGGATCCATTGGCTCTTCTTCTCCCCAAACCAATAGAATAGGTGACCGAGTTTGAACTATAAGGAACAATCTCAGGCTCATCCTCTCAGACCTCCGTCTGCAGGTCGATGATGTCCTGGCTGACCATTGAGATGGTGGCTCCAGCCTTCTCCCACTCCACCTGCTGCATATGCAGGGGCGACACGGCCAGGGGCTCTAGGTCTTTCCGCACCCAGGCAGGCGGTGAATGTTGCGTCCTCTGGACCCCATCCCAGGGTCTCTCCACCTGTTGCTGCTGCTTGTCCTGATGAGGTGAAAAGTGGAAGGCCATGAGTATTTGTATCACCACATTAGATTCGGTATGTTCAATGCAATAAAGCTGGACCTATATTTTTTTGAAAATTGTGAATCTGGATGATGGTCATTCATTGTAGTATTCCTTGTTTAATCCACCAACTGTCAATCGACTAGCCATTAACTAACTACCTTTAAGGTAAGTTAAAAATCCCAATATAATTGTGTAATGTGCATTAACTGTTCCTCTTATACTGGGGGTGCATTGCAATGCAGAGTATGCCCCATTTAAAATGCCTAAAAAGGTGTATTCAGAAAGTTAGACCAGTATGGGTAATAGGACTCACGCTGTGGTTTGTTTTGTCACTTCCTCCAGAGGACACACTCCATCTCACAGACTGTAAGGAAGAAGACAAAAATGCATGGTTTAAGTAATTATCTTAAAAGACTGTTAATGCAATTAACAGCTGAGGTCAAAGGGGTTTGCTGAGGTCAATGTGGTTTGCTGAGGTCAAGTTTTCTTCAAGAACAATACTCTTATGTAAATAAAGACTCAGCATTTCTGCATGACAAATCTGATTAAAGATGTTCCACAGCTTGGAATGGTCTCTCTCTCTTTTGGTTAACATTGTCTAGCCTAGCGACTACCCATTTATTTTCTACTGTATTTATCTTCAATAAAATAACTGTATGTGAATCTTTACGTACACTGTAAAATAGATTTATATATGATTATTTACCTTGCTGTCTGAAGCAGGGGACTCTCTGTCTTGTTTCTCAGCGTGATGTAATTTCCTGTTGAGGTCCTGGAACATGTTCTGGTGACGTTTCCTTGTGTGCATGATCTTCTACGGGACACATGGGAAAAGGAATAGTAGGTCAGCAAATGGCACAAAATGACTCAATTTTAGACAAATTGAATTTAGCTACTGATGAATTCTATCTAGATTATTGGTTAATATACAAACATGCACTTGAGTTTGCTTAAATGTAGCTCTTTGACATTATTACATGTTTATTACAAGTTTATAGATGTGCTGTTAACATGATAATACAGTATTTGTTATATAATAACTTTTTGTTGGTTACAAAAGATACATACCTCGAAATCTAATTCAGCATAACGGGACTTCTGTCTCTCCAGGGAGCTCATGGACAGTGTGGAGATGGTCTCGCTCTTGGACATCATGGAGTTCATAGAGTCGAAGGTGTCTCCCAGGCTGCTGTGGGTGATGTGAGACTCGCTGGACATGTTGTGGATGTTCTGGATGGGAGAGTCCCTCTCCGAGTAGGACACGCTGACCCGGTCGGACGGTAGCGTCTTGAGTCCGAAGGCAGCCTGGGGCTCAGCGAAGGGCCCACTGAGATGAACCAGCCTGGTCTGTGGAAGCTGCTCCACGCTGATGTTGTACTTGGACGGGTCCTCTTTGGCCTTGCGAAGGGTGGAGGTGGTGTTGGGCAGGAGCAAGTAGCCGCTACCGTCGGGGCAGCTCCCCTCCGCCTGGCCGCACACCAGGTCGGCATCCAGCTGCTGGAAGAGCTCACCGTCGCACACATAAATGGGTTTCCCGCAGGAGGACGGGTCCATGCCGCCATGCAGCCAACTCTTCTCCCTCTTCAGAGTGAGGGTGTGGCTGGAGTACTCGGGCACGGCCTGCATGTGGGCCTTGGTGGTGTGGGAGGGCAGGGTGTGGAAGTTGGAGCTCATGGGGAGGGGCAGCTGAGGTGGGAGGGGCATCTTCTCCTCACAGGAAGAGTTCATACCACCTAGATTAGAGAGGAGGGAAGGGGTGGGGGAAAATAGGTAAGATAATGCACGTACAGTACAATCATGCTGGGCATTTCTGTTGATTCCCATTGATTGAAAGGATGGTCAAAGGTAAATAATAGATTCAGAAATAATCAAAGGTTGTGCTGAAATGTTTTCTTTAAATAGCAACACGCCTCTAAAATATCTTCATTCTAAATGGACAAATAAAGGCCCTATGCCCTTCAGGAATGAACGGGCATTTTAGTAAGTGAATGGAAAAATGGTTAGGGGGGGTAATGAAAGGAAAGACACTCACCAGGTCTGTTGGATTCAGCATCCTTCTCGAAATCAGACTGCAAAAAAATACAAAGAGAAGGTTTTCTTAGTATTTATTAAACACTTTTACATTGAAAACACACGATTCAATCGTTCATAATGATTTCATTCAAGACATAAGCATAACCAAAGACACTCACCATGAGCTGGGTGTGGTGGCTATTTTGGATGGAACTGCCAGAATCTCCATTGCCATCGTCCTTACGGTCAACAACTCTGCATTTCACTGCCTCTTGGACCTATTAGAACGGGGGCAAAATGACCAAACAGTCAGCTACATTCTGATGTACTCTTTCAGAACACCCCTCAATACAAACCAAAACATAGGAAAAATAATACTTGAAAATGTTGTGCTTGCCTCTCTACGCAGGATGCAGTGCACCATGACGATTATGAACCCTTCCAGGGAGTCAAAGACAGCGAAGAGGATCTGGAAGAGAGCGGAGCGGCGGTCGGTCATGGCCAGGACAGCGGACATCCAGGTGAGGGCCAGCAGGGGCAGAATCACACAGGAGCTCCACAGGGACGCTCCCGCTCGCTCCTTCAGTTTGACATCGGTGATGCCGTCCTTGGACACCAGTTTGTTGAAGACCAGGATGCCAATTACCATGTTCACCTGTTCAAAAGAAGTTAAAGACACAATGAGTGAGACAATTGTAGTGAGCAATGGGTTTAACTGTGGTTAACAGTATGTTGGTTTAACTACTATATGTCATAAGAGAATGCATGGTAAAAGCATTCATTCATAAGTATTTGAAGGTTTTAAAATATATATATATATATATATTTTTTTGATATACAGGGATATATACCAGAACAACAGCAGCAGCGGGCCCAACGAACGAGTAGAGGAGTCCACCCTCCAGAGAGAGCCAGCAGCTACAGGGAACAGACAGAACAAGAGCCATTATTACATGAGCTAGGGTAAGGGAGTTAGAGAGAGAGAGAGGTAGAAGAAAGAGAGAGAGGTGAGGAGGAAGAGAGGTGCAACGTACTAGTTGACGGTGCCATATCCCTTAGCCTTGGTAAATCCAACAGACACAGCCACCACCAGAGCAGGGAGTCCTATAAGAGAGAGGGGGAGAGAAGGAACAGAGTTAGGGTTGAACGAGAAGACAACATGTCAGACAGGGAGGAAAACAGTCCAAAGATGGTTGGAATTAGGTGAAGTCTGGAAAAGGAACGACAGACACATTGACCCACTCATACACATATAGTTACTTTATCTACTCTTTGAATGGGGATGCCCTTTATAGCAATGCTATTTCTCTGGACAGAAATACAGACACAGTGACAGACAGAAAGCCATGTATTAAGGTACGTACCCCAGCCTAAGCAGAGGAAACGCTTGCGGATGATGCGGTTGCGCAGACGGCCCGTGACAGCCATGTAGGACTGCCACGCTTCCGTCAGCACCCAGCAGAAAGATGAGAGGAAGAAGAAGTGGAGGAGGGCAGCCACCACACCACACACCACCTGAAGGAAGGAGGGAAAAGAGAGAAAGAGAGTGAGAGAAGAACGGTGTCAGTGGTGCGGCTAATCCCCAAGGCCTCAAAGCAGGAAGTCAGTCTAAGCAATAGAAAAGAAGAAAAAGAAGAGATGGGATTGGTTAGAATGGTGCCCTACCTTGTTGCGAGCCTGGGTTTGTCCAACCAGAATGAGGGCATTGGAGCAGATAATGGAGAGGCAGAAGTTGATGAGGATCACTGAGCGCTCCGAGCGGATATACCTGGAGGACAAAATGGAGAGAGTGAGGACGGAGGGAAGACAAAGAGTGTTGCTCACACAAAAACATATGATATTACTGAAATGTGCAATAGTGGTTTTGCTTCCAGGGGGCACTTACTTCCAGACGGAGACATAGATAATGATGAGGAGCAGAAGGGTGAGAGAGGAGACCCCACAGCCCACGATGAGTGTCACAGAGGGAAGAAGATTCTTATCCATGTTCTGTAGAGAGGAGACAAGACAACACAACGCATTCCCTTAGTACGGTGCACACCAGCAAACACACCCACTTGAAAAAGGCTAACACCAGAAAATGAACAATGACACACACACACACACACACACACACACACACACACACACACACACACACACACACACACACACACACACACACTATCAGTGAGCCTTGTGGGCAGGCTCTCTGCTGCGCTATCTGGAACAGCAGACGGCTCCCTGTAGGCAGACAACTGAATGGCACAATTAGGCCACTGCTAAGGCAAGGTGACCCCAAGGTGAACGTGCCAGAAAGATGAAGCGGCAAGCCAGAAACTCGGCCGAGGTCACTGCGTTTCCCCATTGAGCTTTTGAACCAGCAAATGAGGCGAGAAGGATACAGAACATATATCTCCCGCTACTGAGCAGAGGGGGAGAGAGAGAAATATCCTGGGTATTTCAGCATGGTGGCTTGCTGTTATTTTCTCCTGCCATTGTGGTGCGACAGCGGTGCTATAGCTGCAGTAGTAACCTTCTACGTATCTCCACCCATCCTTACAAGCTGATATCTGCATAGATTTATATGCGGTTGTGTCTTTCTATGAGGGGATTTTTACTGTGTCTGTGTGTGTGCCTTGTATCTTCTCACCCCTCCCTGCAGTGGACAGGTGGGCTGTTATCCCGTGCATTCATCTGACACCCCCTGCCCTCCCACGTCTCTGACAGGAGCTTAGAGCACTGCTAGAGCCATCGGAGGTGCCCACTTTTGTCAGACAGCCCTGGCACACTGAACTCCCGGCAGCGGGCACACGAGAGGATGTCGCACCCCTGTTAGCCCTGTTGCTGACTCATCTGTGGGGCCCACGAGGGCACCAATACTGATGAGAGGGAGCCAGTGGCCCCCACCCGCACCCACCAGTTAACTGGCTGGGGCTTATTGCCTCGCCTACCGTCCCCCTGCTTTGATATCTTTTGTGGGGGTTGAGTTAATTGAACACCTTAGATTAATCTGCATCACCGGGGTGCAAATGAGACGCGGACCAATCATGTCCAGGCACCCAAGGTGGAAGCCTTCTTCATAAGCAAAGAGTCTAACTAGGCATTTTGATAGGGGTTAGGAATTGTGGCCCTTATAAAGCGAGCTAAATGCTAAGGAAGACAATAAATTGGCTATCTGGGATCCTTGGGACGTCACTTTGTAGTTGAAAGGTAAAATGGTTACGGCTTTGGCCTTGCAGGTAGTGTCTGAGAGGCTAAAATGGGGATGAATGCGGTGTCTGGGAAGGCTGTCTCTGTCGCTATCTGCTCTCTGTGTGGACCTACCTCATATCCCTGCACAGCTGGCAAACACCGCCTAAGGCAGCCAAATACTAAATTAGCACAGCAAATTTGTTTCGAAATCTATCCAACTACATCAGAGGCTTCCAAACCAGATGGCAGACAGAGAAGGGGTGCGCTGAACTGCCTTTTGCTTCTACCTCTTGCTAATGCCAGGGAGAAAAATAACAGTGGCAGCAGTATGCTAGCTTCACTATATCCCTCCCTATCTATCTGTCTATATGGGTTGATGCAGCCTTTCGACATGGGCTACTGAATGAAACTGTAATTCAACCCGTCTTGAGTTTGCCCTTGACGGAATCCCAATGTTCCCATGTTCCCCTAAACCTAGAATCAGGACAACAAAAAAAGTCTTTACGGTGCCTATTAAGTGCGCATTTTCATTTGTGATAAGGCTTGATTACCCAGTGCGCACAGCTCTAATCGGGGTCCATTGGTCAAGGTTATCTTCACTGACTAACTAGGTGGGCCACTCCTGCCTCTTTGACCATGTGTCCAAGACACGTTCTCATTTGGTGCAGGGTCCAGGAAGCAGACCTTATCAAATGAGAGCTGAAACACTGCAGTGTCTGGCTGTTCTCTCCCATACAGCTGGCAGGCGGAGGGACAGTATTGAAAATATCTATAGTACACATCAAAGGATGGTGGGGCGGGTGGAACCATCAATGCACAACCAGAGGTGTGCCTCTCATTGGCCAGCATCTTTGCCATTTTTCAGAGAGACTTGATGCAGCCCGTGGGGGACAAAATGATTGGCGTAGCTGGCCGTTGACTATGGGGGTGGGTAGGGGTGGCTGGTTTTTGATGTTGTCTCACAAACACAGGGGGCGCTGTAGCTGCCTTTCTCTTTTCCAGACTGACAACAGAGACAAATCAAATGATGACAACAGGTCTAGAGACAAACAAAGCCCCAGATTGCATCTCTTATGTTTAGATTGGCAGCATCTTCCGCTGGGTACAGCAGAATCATGCAGTCCAAGCATACTTACTGGCTGTGCTTTTGTATAGGCTTGGACATGCTTCTGCTGGGCCCACCACAGTTTAGTATGTGATATTTGCAGTGGAATGGAAGATAATCGTATGCGCCATTAAAGCGATCTGAGAGACACATGCGTTTCTCTGAATTTTAATAGCAAGTCCCATCTGTTGATTGTCACAGTGGTTTTGTTCATTGCAGCAAACTCAGCACCAGCACTGCACAAATGGGTAAACCATTATCTCTGACCTGGGGGTTTGTACAGGGGGAGGGGATGGGGTTTGTTCTTCCTCAATATCCCAGTTACCAAAAAATCACACAGATGAGCTTGCACCGCAGAAGTCGTTACCAGGGCAACTAGAGAGTGAACGCTATGGAGGCACAATCTAAACGGGGTAAATTATACATTGCCTTTGCGCAATGGAGCTCTATACATATTGAGAAAATGAATACACTAATCAAAGTATATGTTTCACCAAGTCAGTGCATGCCGTGAAAACTATGGAATGCAACTCCCTATGAATTTGAATACCCCAAATGAATGAATTAAGAAACTTGATCAAATGGAAACACATTTCTGAGATATGTAGAACACATTCGGATATGATGAATAAGCTTAAGTGCCTGAATACCATACACATTGTTCAGGTGATGCCTGTAACGTCCGCTATTCACTCTATTTGTAGGCTACAATGAAAACATTTAGCATTATGTTTTTCAACTTGAATTTGTTTATTTCATTCAATTGTTAATAATTACACAGAATTGCCTCCGATTATTAACGCAGACACGGCCATATGTAATTTCCACATATTTGATTAAGAAATTGTATTGAAAACCATCTTTAAAATGTAACGACTAGGCCTATTATCACAATTATTCGATAGTTATGTTGATACATACTGAATGTCATTTCTATCGGATATCAGCATGTTGCAACAGTTACCTGATCATTAAAATCACCAGGCTATCAAAACTATGGCCAATGGCACCTACCTGCACGGAGACAAAGACGAGGACGCTGGCAGCGCGAAACCCAGTCATTCGAAAAACAACGCCTATGTTTACATTTCATTCTATCATCACACACACAAAACGAACATTAACATTAAAGAAACACACGGTAAATAGGCGCATCACTTACCATATCAGGGTTTAGACGCGCTAAAATGGCGAAGGTGGAGAGCCTGTCACACACGCATTTGGTTCTGAATGAATCAACAGCGACCGCTCTGCAGCTACGCGCAGACCAAGATCCAAGCAGCGAAGAACTGCACAGGGCAAGAGTGAAAGAGAACAGCGGGTTATGTATGAGTGAGGAAACATTTTTCGGAGAAATGATTCAAATTATCCTCTACATCCCAAACAGTTGTCACTGTAGAATATAATAAGACCACATAAAATATGCCCAGAACATTTGTAGTAGCAAATCACAGGTCTTTCAGTTTTGCATGGTAATTTGAAATGTACATTTGACATTTTAGTCATTCAGCAGAAGTAGTGAGTGCATACATTTTTCATACTGGTCCCCCGTGGGAATCGAACCCGCAACCCCGGCGTTGCAAGTGCTATGCTCTACCATGAGAATGTATATTTTTAATACGTGATTGATATGATATGTTATATGTGTGTGAGTTTGATCCAAATCTAAGTTCTTATTATACTGTAATGATATAAGAATAAACCTTTTGTTTTCACAAGACAAACTGTTTCGTTATAATGAGTGACTATGTCTCATTCTGTAATTGTAGTTCTAACACCTGAAATGGTGGCTCTGCTTTGGGATGAACACTATTGTCGCTAATGCTATACCAAAAACATAAAAAATTATCTGTCTAATTTATATTCTTTGACTATCTTTCACAAGCAGTAGTATATATGAAATGGTGGACACTGGGGACCCCAACAAGCCTAAAGTCAATATACTGAAAGAGGAAATTGTAAAAGAGAATTTCTTCCAGCAGACTTTCTCAAATGTATGAGTAAAATAAGAAATATGAGTGTATTTCTGTGGATGAGAATGGATTTCATTTGTGCCCTTCTGCTAAACCATGCATGCCCTTATGGTTTGGGCATGGGAATCACTTCAGCACATGACCTCTATATGACTGCCATGGGGTCTTCTCTAAACCTTTTGAATATCTACGGTGTATGATGTTAACTCTCAGGTAAGATGGCCACTATGGATTTTCATCCAAGAATATCCAGTTTTAGGCATTGAGACAAAGGGCAAAGTCTTGTCATCAATGACCACTAAAATACATTGTAATCAGCAATCTCCAGACAGCAACAACCCCTTTTCCTCATCATGGAAGAATGAGGGACGATACACAAGCGCGTCACATATTCTGTGACAAAATCCTTATGTCACATGGGGGTAAAGTTATCAGGCCGCACTGTGCAGCAGAAGATCTTGCCACCTCACAGTGTTTCACATGTTGTGAGTGTCAGGGGGAGAAAATGGAGCGAAAAGCTGTGGTGGAAATAGAACACCACTACCAGCCAGCCCTCCTAGCCAGCCCTCCTAGCCAGCCCTCCTACCCAGACATAAGCCATCACACTGTCAGGTATAGCAGGGAGGTGGAAACGGCAGTAGTCCCTAGTAGGTAGTCAATAGGAAAGTCATCTGGGAGAGGAGGCATTGCTCTGTATCCAATTCAGTTAATTACCTGCTTGCCTGTGAGATTTCTCAGGTCGCTCAGATGGGTTAGAAGTTGTAAGGTGAAGTAGAGGGTAGACTAGGAGGCATTGTTCCTCGTTAAGGTTTGTTTAACTGTAAATATCTGACTGTGTAGCTTCGAATGGGGATCAGACAGAGTAGGTTAGCTTGGAATGAGTCATGTCTAATATCGAACGCTAACAGCATCTCACTGAGAGGTGGACACTGACTAGACTAGCCTAGCTTAGCGCTAGGCCTCAATCTGTGTGTCTATAGCATAGCATAGACAGTTGGGCGTGGATTGACATGACATCTCCCCCTTGAGCCTGCCTCAAAACCAAACAAGTGCTGCTCCACAGAGTAAACATTGACCCAAACTCTGATCCAGGGCTTCTCCCTCTCTCCCTCTCTACCATTCCCCCCTCTCCTCCATCTAGTCATTAATCACATCCGCTGTCCAAAATTAATCTAATTTAGCTGGAGGCACGTACTGAAAGTGTATGAGCTAATTACATTTTCTCCTCTTCCTCTTTTTCTTCTTCTCTCTTTCGACTTAGGCTGCTTTTCTCAGGTGGGAAGGGATTCAGATGTGGATAGGGCCTCAGTTGAATGCATTGCAGTGTTTATCTGTGATCCACAAGTGTACAAATCTAAATGTAAATGTACGGCTGGCTGCCTCCAAAATAGTCCCTATGGAGCTATGGTCATAATTAGTGTGCTCTATAGGGAATAGAATGCTATTTAGGATGCATGCACCCTAAGCCCCACGGTGAGAGATCCAGAGCTGGGGGTAAACAGAATGCCAGGTTGTGTTCGTAATGCATTAAAATGCATCTAAACATTTTGTTGTAAACATCCATGTTTCACTTCCTTTTAACCTCTGTTAACCTTTAAAAGGACAACATGACAACAGGAGAGATGGGAGAAGAAGAGTTGCCATTGTCTTTGGATGATTAGAATGAAACTTTACTACTTCAATGTTGCCTCTGTGTTGTGTCCCTCTCTAGTTAGTGCGGTATGAATGGATCCTGAGGACCTGTTGATCAGTGAAAGGTGTCACAGGGGGCTCTGAGGATGAGAGAGGCTGCTACCAAAAAAGCCCAGAGAGATGGGTCATGTCAACATGGTCTATTGATGCTCTGTCCCTGCTAGTAGAGACGATTGACATTACAAGAGATGCAACACTACTGCATCACAGTGACTTATATAGCTAAAGGGTGAATGGTCATATAAAATGACAGAAGCAGGAGTGAATGGATCTTTGAGCTGGCGGGAATAATCAACAATCCCCAAATGGCTTGACAAAATGATGAAAATATGGACATTTATGAATGGAAATACACAAACGGGAACATTAGTCACCACTTACGTTTCACTCTCATCCCAGGAGATGCAAGTTTCATTTATGGTGTCCTGGGAAAAGAGAAAAGGCGGGGTAAGGATCTAAGAAAAAGGAAATGCGTATGGTGCACAGTTGAAGCACAGTTGGAGTCCTCCATCCACCACCATATGTGTGAGATGCAACAGCATGGTGCTAACCACCATCAAACGTTTTTTTTTGTCACGCTAACTTCCACGCCACTCCTCATTACCATAATGGCGCAGGTGTATTTATGCAACTTAATGTATAACTCTGAAGTTTGTGGTTTAAAGAGCAACACGATTTCAAAAGTAATTGTGGCACTGCAAGTGTACATGAAATGTCAAATGTCGGATGCTTGTTAAAAACGTGTAGTTCTGAAGAGCCATTATCCAGAGGAAACTTACATTATGTTGGTGGGGGAACTCGATTTCCACTGGGGGGGACAGCAGGCCTGGGGTGGGCTTGACCATAACTGTGACTACCTTGGAGTCGAGGACGGTGCTGTTACTGAAGGGATAAGAGACAGGATATTTGGTCAAATAAAGCACAGTTTTGTAAAAGTACTGTAGGTTTAATTCCGGTAGTTGATTCAATGGCAATCAATGGCTGTCTACTTCAGGGGAATTCTAAAATGATTAGCATATTGTTGTTTTTCACCGTGAGTAACCACATGTCTGTAAGTCACTGAGTCCTAGCCCCATTTAGGTTTCAACTGAGGACAGTCTACCTTCATCAAGGTACTGTATATCTAGAAGGCACTGTAAAAGTGAGCAGTATCAGTCATTCAGTAAGGAAGTCTACCTTTGGAAGGACAAGATAGAGCTGAGGTTTCTGTAGAGAATGATCCCGGTCACAAATGCAGTGGTGCCCTCTGTAACAGACAAAACCCACAATTATTATCATTATTCCACTGTTTCATTAGGAGAGAAGAAAATGAACAGACAAGAGCTTTTGAGACTTTTTGAGTTGGTAGAACTGTTTGTTTTACTGTCTTCTATCTGTTTCCTTAAACAAATAATACATGCATGTCATTTATATATGCAGACTAGCTGTGTATGCATCAGTGGTTGTGAATGTACACTCTTTAACTACAGTATGTATGGCATTCTCACCAGACTGGTCGATGGACAGAGCATCACGGGAAACAGTGATCTTCTCCTCTGAGGTCCTGACCCAGTCC
This sequence comes from Oncorhynchus mykiss, assembly GCF_013265735.2. Taxonomy (NCBI): domain Eukaryota; kingdom Metazoa; phylum Chordata; class Actinopteri; order Salmoniformes; family Salmonidae; genus Oncorhynchus; species Oncorhynchus mykiss. The sequence goes on from NC_048582.1 coordinate 32,100,763, forward strand.
ATCATGCCTCTCCATCCTCTCACTGGGAAGGTGAAGTCGGTGGTCATGGTTGTGGGGCGCTTATGGATGCTCAACACTGGAGAGGAGAAAAAGAGACATAAGATGTTGTGTTAAAGAGTGTTCCTGGAATACATGTTGTGTATAGGATACATTGACTCCGTTAGGGTCTGGTAAGTGAAGAATCAATTCATTGACGCCTGAACAAGCGGAGGACAGCTATGGCTTCATGCGTCATGTCTTTATCTGTCTGGAGGAGTTGCTGCTGAATCCTGTGTGAACTGCGATTGTGAATGTCACCTTTGCTATAGCCAAGACGACATGGCAAGAAATTGCTGACGCAATGAGAAAAATAAGCGCGAGTTCTACAGTTTGGACAGTGTGTCTTTTCTGAGAGTTTATGTAAAACCCAATCTGCTCCTAGCTTCTTCCCACGTAATTGGTAACTTGCAGGATGGGGTTAAGCTTTGCATCTTAGCATCCAGCTTAACATTACTTGTACCCCTGCACATCGACTCGGTGCTCCCTGTATGTAGCCATGTTATTTGTATCTGTATTGTTATTCGTTATTCACTGTGTATTTATTCTTTGTGTCACTATTTCTATATATCATTTTTTAAAATCTTTAAATCTGCATTGTTGGAAAAGGACCCGTAAATTAAGCATTTCACTGTTACTCTACACTTGTTTTCTACTTTTTACTATCTTCGAAGCATGTGAATTGTTTTTGTTGATTTATTTTTATTTTTTACATATTTCGATGATCTGGTTCTGTGCTATCCTGAAGATGGATAGCTACTAATGGGCCTGCCAAAATGTCATAGATGCATTTTCCCCACTAATCTAGAACGTCTCTTGTGACATGATTAAGATTGATGCACTCTGTTGCCGGATATAGGTAAAGACAAATCATCATTATCTTGGGGGTAAGAGCAGAGAACAGCTGTCCGGGAAAATTTGTGGCTCACCTAAATTCTCGGTGACTTCATAAATGTCTTGGAAGTCCTTCATCTGCATACCGATCATGTCCACAAAGTCCTCGACAAGCTGCAAGAACTCCTTGATGTTAGTGCCCATCTAGAGGAGAGACCGGAGGAGGGAGGGAGAGAGAGAGAGAGAGAGAGAAGGAATAAGGGAGGAGGGGAGACCGTAAATTAATATAAAATAAATCCTAAACATCCAGGGATTGTTTGAAGTCGGTTGAATTAACGTCATTACAACCCATTTACAACCAGAACTGGTTGATATCTGGTTGAAATTGCGTCATTATTACAATGCCAGTTTTGCCGGCTGGGAGACTATTCATTGTTCATAGAGGGTATTAGCATTACTTATCTAAGCTGTGCATATAGAGAAACAATTCATGTATAGGCCCTTATACCACACTGTATATGTAATGCCTTTCATACTTCGTTTCATTCTTTTACAATACTAATGTCCCTGAGCTGTGAAAAGCACTATCATCCACAGTGGAGCCTCCTAACTTCCGGAGGGCCATACATGGGCATCAGGCAGCAGGCTGCTGTGGAAGGGAGGGAGGGCTCTTACGTCTCTCTGACGCAGAACAATTGCGATGTGGGCGAAAGGTGTGTGTACGTCTGTGTGATACATATTGCACAATGTACAGTGTCTGTGCACGTGTCCCTTCTTGACAACGACCATGGTCTGTGGGTTGGTATGGAGATGCACAGATTGGAGAGTGGGCGTTGAGAATCTCCCTGCCTGCCTCGTTCTTTCTCTCTGCCCCGAGCGTCAACTCTCTCCTCACTGAAACACTGCTAGTTCATAATCAGTTCATCTTCAATTTGACACGCACATTTTTGTTCCCTGAAATGTGGGCCTTTTGATTAGTGACTTGAGATATCCACACTAATATATGTATTACCTATCTCTAGCCATGTAGATAACAACCTGAGTAATCCTATCCACGAGGCTGGGGGCCACAGTTAACTTGAACAGGGTTTTCATCTTTCAAGTATCAAAATCAACATATTGCAAAATGTTACGACAAATATGAGATAAAAACGGCAAGAGGATTCATTCAAATTCATGAGAGGCACGTCTGATCCAGAGCATAAGATGCCAAAAACAAGTTCGATGGATTTCTACTTATCCCTTATTCGTAATGGTTCATGTGAGACACACATGAGTTAAATAGTATGGTAGTGTGCTATGCTTGTTTATGGGAAACATGCCCGTAACACTATCTTCAGTATAGGATGGTGTGAGGGAAGTCAAGGGGTTGTGGATTGATATGACTCATGTTCTATTCCTTTTTAATCAATATTCAGAAATGTCTCTGAGTGTCCTGTTCTTTCTATGGTGTCTACTCTTTAGTAGGGAACTGAATGCTTTATTTGGGGTGATAATAAGGTATCACCAGTTACCACCCCCCCCCCCCCCCATTCACTCTCACACTTACAACAACAACACAGAGCAAAATTTCCCCCCCATTCTCTCTCACACTTACAACGATAACACAGACCAAACCCCCCCCCCCCATTCGCTCTCACACTTACAACAACAACACAGAGCAAAATTTCCCCCCCATTCTCTCTCACACTTACAACGATAACACAGACCAACCCCCCCCCCCCCAATCGCTCTCACACTTACAACAACAACAACAACACAGACCCCCCCCCATTCGCTCTCACACTTACAACAACAACATAGACCAAACTTCCCCCCCATTCGCTCTCACACTTACAACAACAGTGACAACAACACAGACCAAACTCCCCCCCCCCCATTCGCTCTCACACTTACAACAACAACAACACAGACCAACCCCCCCCCCCCCCCCCCATTCGCTCTCACACTTACAACAACAGTGACAACAACACAGACCAAACTTTCTCCTCCACTCCATCCCTCACACAGTTGCAAAAACCTGACAAAGGAAGAAAAACGTTCTCCTCCACTCTTTTTCTCAGTTACACAGTCATACAAGCATCCACTCACACCTATTCATATGTTGCATTGCATAAATAAATACACTGCTGTCAGAACTTGACACTCACCAGCTGTGCCTCCTCCCATTTGTCATGATGTTCCTCCTTCAGTAAGTTGCTGATTGTCTGGGCATAGTTCTGTAGAGAAGGAGATATGAGCGATAGGTGTTAGACTTGATAAAGCCCAAATCATACTTTGCTGGAGGAGTGTCAGAACATACACATGGCAAAAATGAATAGCTTACTCTGTGTGAGTGACAATACACATTACAATGTTGCTTTCAATGCTTAATTCAAAAGCAACAGTATTTCAGGCTGACCTCCACATCAGCATTGCTCAGGCTGTATCCGACTCCCTTGTAGATCTCAGTGGTGTTCCTGAGTACATCCATGATGGACAACAGGTCTCCGCTGTACTTGGTCCCCTCATCAGAGGTGGCCCTCAGTCGGGAGATCACCTCAGAAATCCCATCAGCCATCAGGCCCTTCTGAGCCTTATCAACACCATGCTGGGCCTATGGGAAGGGAGGGTAAGTAGAGAGGTCACACTAGGTCATTGAAACTCTAGTTGGTGTACTGATACACTGTAGCTTGAGTACACCGCTGGGAAATCATAGGCTGTGGAGATGTGTTTTTGAACTATCATCATATTAGGTATTGTAAATGAGCCCCATCTCTAAGGGTTTGTAGTTAAGGGCAACGTCTTCAGAGTTGCGAGGTTTGACTACTAATTGTGTGATCCAGCAACAGATGATCATAACTAGCAGGTTTGTTGGAGGATACATCTCAAGACACTCCTTTCTGGCGTAGTCAACTTACCAACAAGGAAATGTCCTGGTAGTTCTTGGAGATGCACTTGATGTGGGTCGGGTTCTCCCAATAAGCAAGGCCTACAGCGCCAAGGGTGCATCGGCGCAAGATCATGCCTGTGTATACAACGGAGTACTGGAGGTCAGCATGATCTTACACAGGGAGGATTACACTACTTAAACATGTGAAGTACATGTATATTGAAGTGAAGTAAATGTATGTATTATAAAAAATAATGTGCTCCATGTGTTGATGTACTGTACCGGTGGAGTCTGTAGGGCAGGTCACGGCCGCCATATCTCCTGCTGGGGTTCTCTTCCACACAACATCACCATCGGTCTCCTCCTGACAGATCTCATGGGGTTCTGAAAAGAAGAGAGGGAGACTTGGTTACACATTTTAGTGCATTGAATCAAAGTATTTATTGGCTTTCTCTGGTCAAGTTGTATTTGAATAGTATTGTTTTGTGTTGAACCATTTAATTGTATGTCAGCCATGTTTGTTTTGACTCACTGACCTGGGCATCTTTTCTCGTTGCAGCGTCTCAGCTCTCCTCTCTCTCCAGGGCAAGTCTCTCCACTGAAGTAAGGTCCTTCGCACATCCTCTGTCTCTGCTGGCTTCCTCCCCCACAGGTCTTACTGCAGCTTCCCCATGAGCTCCATGACAACCAGCGTCCATCAACTAGAGAGAGAAAAAACACAATGTTACCCCTTGACCCTGAACAGACTGACCAATAGGCAGTGGCCTTTCACCCATAGACTACCCCTGGAACTGGTTACTTGAAGAGTTATTGTGACAAAAGAGGTTTCCGTTTCAAACTTGGTGTTGCAAGCTATCTACCTGGGCAATCTTTCAGGAAGCAGTTATTGGTCTCACGCCAGTCACCACGGCACTCCGAACCTCCGTAGGACGGCCCGTTGCATTCACGTGTCCTCTGCTTGGTGCCATTGGAGCAAGAGGTGGAGCAGGTGGTCCAACCAGACCATTCGTTCCAGGCACCGTCCACTAGAGGGAACCAGAGAGGGAGGTGGAGAATTAGGACACCATCAAACCTCGGGCCATTATAGTAATCATCATGGCACAAAGATGCTATTAACATTTGAACATGTCCTACTTTGAGACTGAGTAGCAGTGAAGGCCCAAACTCTGTTCTGTTTTGTCCTTCATGCACCACTGCAGATGTCTCTAACTCTAAAAGGCTCCCATGCCAATTTCCTTCCTCAAACGACGCGCAAAACCACCAGTTGTTCGAGCCTGATCAAGTGTAGTGTATTTTAAGGGAGAAAAATGACTGCTTGCTCAATGCAGGTCAACATAGGCCTAATACAATGTATCATATGGGAAGAAAGATGATGGGCCTATTTTTCTAATGGATATGTCCCAAATGGCACCCTATTCCCTAAATAGTGCACTACATTTGACCAAAGCCCTATAGCTATCCTATGGGCCCTGGTCAAAAGTAATGCACTATATAGGGAACAGGTGCCATTTAGGACGCAGTCAATGTTTCCCAACACAGGATGGCAGGCCTAATTCAGGAGTCTCTGGAGGACATCGGATTCCATCGCTCACAGAGTTCCACCTCGTTAAGTTAGCCCTTCAGCCTACACGGGTGAGCAGGAACCTTTTTTTCTTTTGTTCTAATGGGAATGGATGGGGGACTTGATTCAGTGCAACACTTTACTTTTAATTCTGCTCTAAGCACTGTCCTCCTTGTCTAATCTTGGGTATGCAAGGAGGAAAATTGGCCTGATGAAAATACATGACAGGCAGTTTGAAAAAATAAATAAAAGTAATATTTAAATATTTACTATTTTCCAAAGGGCAATACAATTTGTCAGAAATTGAATAAATCATTATTAATGGATAAAGAGACAAAAAAGGTTAATGACATTTTAGATTTCCTGGCTATTCCCAAATATTTCTTTTGGAAGCCAAAGTAAGTGTTTTCTTATTGGGTCGAATAGACTATTAAAGATGATTTGTCCTCAAAACCACTTAAATTTCAGGTGAAATATATATTCGCTTTAGAAATGAGATTTTCCCAAAGTTATGAGTCATTTACAGCGGCCATCTTTTGGTGGAGCATATTGCCATCTGCTGTCCACAGTGTAAAACTACATGGCCAGGCACATTCAATTAACCAACTCAGCTGTTTTGACGAGCGGCAGACCATCAGTTATTTGCTAAGGGAAAAATGGAATTGCAAATGAAAAGCCATTGTTATAATATCTACAAAAACATCTAAGTACCAGACGGACTAAATATTTATGTACGTAGGTGAGAGAGAGAAGAGGACTAACCCACCTCACTGTCAGTGGGCGGTGTGTATGTATCAACAGAGAGAGAACTGAAGCTCCGACATGTTGGTGTGTGTGTGTGTGAGTGAGGAGTGTATTACTCACTGCCTGTACCGCCCATGACTAAGCCCTGCAGGCATTTGTTCTGCAGATACAGTACGTCAGTTGTGATGTCAAACTAATATTTGACTCCCCAGATAACCACTAATAGTCAGAATAGGTAGGATGGGTAGAAAGGAAGGAGGGAAGAGAGAAGCCTTGAAAGTGAAAGTATCTTAGTCAGTCAGAGTTCTTCCCACATGGGTCAGTGAGGGTGTTTAAGGCTACCCCATTGCCAAAGATATTCTCATTAAGATGAGTAAGTAAGTGGTCCTGTGTGGCTGAGTTGGTAAGAGCATGGCACTAGGGTTGTGAGATCAATTCCCGCTAGGGTCACGTATACTTAAATGTATGCACTCACTTTTGTAAGTTGCTTTGGATTAAAGAGTCTGCTAAATGGCACACATCATAATTAAGTAAGCAATAAGGCTAACCTGGGCAGACTGCGATGTTGCAGAACTTGGTCTGTTTGATGGGTCCCTTGCAGGGTTCTCCTCCGTTCTGGGGCTGCTTGCAGATGCGGGTGCGGTCACGGTAACCACGGCCGCAGGTGGAAGAGCACAGGCTCCATGGGGACCACTCGTCCCAAGCTCCATCAACTGAAAACAAGACAAAAAATTCAGCCCATGTCACCAAATACACATTTTTACATTTTTGGTTCATTTGCCCGCAAAATAAATATGAATTCATTGTAAGTAACTGAGTTGTAGTGTCTTTGGGTGTTGACTGTTCAGGGAGGGGACAATTTCATGAGCTATCCACTAGGTGGAGGTTGTGATCTTTACCATAGTTGCCAACCTATCTAGAGGAACACACACACACACCCTAAACACCACCCTAAACACGGCCCCCGGTAAATGAGCTACTACTTACCGGGGCAGACCATGGTGTTGTTGCAGGGCCGGTTCTCGCGGAGGGGGCCGGTGCATTGGGTGCTGTAGGAGGAGGTAACACAGAAACGGGAGCGGGCCTGCCAGCCCTCTCCACAGCTCACTGAACACACACTCCAGGGGGACCACTCATCTGCAACCGCAGCAGCATCCACTACAAAGGTCAGGGGTCAAAGAGTCAGCGCTGAAGGTCCGGCGGCCGTAACACTTGTAATATGGTAGACATCGAAGCTATACATCGAACACTGCAAATGGTCTACCGGTATCTTCAATTTGACAATATTATACTGGTTATTATGCTATTGTTAACACCTCTCCAACTACTCCTAAAGCTGGATTTTCCCCCCCTAGAATGTATGTCTCACCTGTTTGAGGGGCCACAACTCCAGTGATAGGAACATCAGTGTTGTCTCTTTTCAGGCCGACGATGGAAGCCAGGGCTTGGCTACGGCTGTGCACTTGACCTGTGGAGGTAAAGGATGGTTAGTGAGCTGAACAAACAGATCAACACAAAGACAGACAGTAGGTTGGGCAATACAGGCTGACAAGAAAACAGACGGACAGCTAGGTTGACAGGTAGACTCACCAATGCAGGGCTGAGGGTTGCAGGCCCGCCCCTCTTCGACCACGCCTTCACACACACTATCCTCTGGCTGACAGGCTCGGCTGCGCACCTGGACTCCACCCCCGCACTCCATACTGCACTCAGACCAGCGGCCCCACCCACTCCAGCCCTCTGCGGGAGAGAAGAGAAGAGGCACATTGCACACATGATACATGACACACAAGTCCAGAGTCATAATTACTGAGGATGACACTGGTACGTACATGTGGAGACAATAGTCTGAAGGACCTGAACTCATTCTACTGCGCAGAAACTGACATATCAAAATTGCTACAGTTCAGTAAGAATGCAAATAGATTTTTCAGGTAAAGTTTTCTTAAGGATTTCGATGTAAAAAACGGAAACGGGTAATTAGTGTGCATGTCAGGGAGCTGAGAAATGCACAAGGGCAGCTCTTTGTGAGAACCCATACCAGATTAATTTTTTTAATTTGAAATGATTGTTTGCTTTCCAGCACCGTGGAAAGCATGGTGTGCAAGGCTGGAGCGTTGCTACGGTTACTGCAAGTGCTTGGCTTCGATTTCCTGTGCAAGCTAACTGTGGGGGCTTTGTGTGTATCTCTCGCGTCCCTCAATCCCTCAGCAAAGAGCCAATAAACATGTCCGCCATCCAAGAAAACAAAAAGGCGAGCTAACACATGTGCATTGGGAGCTATCTGACCATTTAGCCCTTAAGGAGCCCCACAGTCTCTTACTAAACACCCTTCATTTACGCCTTATGATACTGGGGCAGCAAAAAGCACATCTTCATCAGAACTCCACATTCTCTATATCAGCAAAGGGGGCGGGGGGTCATCTCAACCACATGGAGAGTGAGGTAGGGTTGATGAGTTGGAATCAGCTTGAGGAGATTGTGCTTCCAAGGGAACATGTCTCCAATCAGCCAGACAGAGATCTAGTCTAGACTCTACACTCTTAACAAAAACAAACATGTGGAGTCATGGACATTGAGCATAACACAATAAGCAGATTAAATGGTGGTAACTCTACTCACTTATGATCTCGGCGTCGCGTACAATTTCACGTCCAGTGTCTCGGGGGGTTGGGATGCACTTCTCCAGGTAGACGCCTCCACGGTAGCAGCCGCCGGGCTTCCTGACGGGGGTCTCCCAGCACTGGCAGGGGGTGTTCATGATGCCGCAGGGGTTGAGATGGGTGCTGGTGGACAAACAATTCTCCAGCCACTGGCACAGCTTCTGACAGGCTGGCATACTGGGGTTCCTCTTGCCCACCACCAGGAACTCGGCCTTGAACTCGCCGCTGCTCTCTCCCTCCACAATCTCCAGGCCGTGTCTTGGCGCCACCTTGCGGAGCTGCAGGAACTGCTTGCTGGACTCCAGGTAGGTTACAGAAGTTGAAGCGTCACACAATCTGACGACTTCATCAAAGCTCTCCATACCAAGGTAGGTGCGAGAGGTCTCGATGAAGGAGTCGAACTGGAAGGTCTTGACCTGGCGGGGCAGGCAGGAGTCGGTGGGCTTGGTGATCTTCATGTAGACGGTGTAGCGGCGAGGGTCTGGGTTCTGCAGGGTCCAGGAGCACGGCGTGGAGGGCAGGTTGGCGGTCGAAGAGAACAGCCCGAAGAAGCGGCTCTGCTCCAGGGAGGCGCAGGTATCAGAGGCCGGGCCGGAAGGGACGCTGGAAGTCAAACCGAGGAAAAGAAGGGCCAAAAGGGCCACAAAGGGCCCGGACTGGGGAGGTGACCACGTCATTGTGTGGTCGCTTTGAGAGGGTGTTTCGAGGAGACACAAATCGATTTCACTCTTTTTTCTCTCCTCTATTTATGCAATTTGTTGCAATGTGACTTCGGTTGCTTGGTCCTTGTTGGTTTAGTCTCTGAGGAATTAGATGGGGCTCAAAGGCTTCAGTGGGACAGACAGACAGTCATGTGTCAAAGCTGTGTCTGTTGGATAAAGGGGAGACAAAAAAATGAAACATGACAGGTCACTAAGCGTAACAATTCTCTGATCAGCACCTACCAATACGAACCTCGGTCCAATGGTAAATTCAGGAATTTTTCAGAACTAACTAATATTTGATATTCATATGATGATTATACGCATTGCAACCTGCACATGCTGTCATTGTTAATACATATTTGGTCTTCATTTACTTAATTTGACATTCCTGTATAAATAAAGGTGAAATGTTTATTTTTTTATCCCCACTTGAGTACTGAGCCTGTGATTAGCATTACTGTGCATTTCTGTGCAGCATCAGATCTCTCCAATGAACAAATGAACTGAGGGTCCAGAGTATAATAACAGTGTGTGGACCTGTAATTACATACAGTCCTTCGCAGCGGGCTAGCCTCTGCTCTCTCTCTCTCTCTCAATCTCTCTCTCTCACTGTTTCCTCCCACACACGGGAATGTGCCACTAAACGCTAACCAGTGTGCGTCAGGCTGACGTCTGTGCCAGCGCGTTGCCATTGGGAACCGCAGACAACGCTTGGAGTCACTTATACTCTCCACATAATAATTCACACTTCCTGTTGCTGCAATGTTATTTTCCTTCTGTAGCAAACTGGCTCCAATTAAGATCCTACATCTGTATCTGTCAAGTCATGTATATGAATACCCTATCTGGCCCTGCAGCAAAGAGCACACAATATCAATGTCCATGTGCTGGACTCTTCATGTGGCACCTTATACTTGATGAGTTTGCACAATGTCTAGGTGTTATGGCTACTTGGGTTTGGGGCGTTTTGGGGGCTAAGGAGGGAATAAGGAGAAAAGAAGACTGTTGCTCAGCAACGACTTTCTCATGCATGCAGGGCAAGGATTTTCATCCTGCCAAGTGTCACTGTGGCAGCCCAGTCTTCTTGTGGTAGTGATTAACGCCCAAAGAAGCCCTGAAACCTGATTAATCCACCAAATTATACTAAGTAATTCATGAATATTTACATTTTATAAGTAAGTCTCTAAGGGGGCTCAAAGTCTTGGCTACGTTATTGGGTTTTGTTGAGGAACAAAAGGTATAACCAGGTGCAGAATGATATACCAGAAAACATGAAATGCTTGCAAAACTTCCGCAAGGCCTCCTCCTTCTCTTGTTTTCTCACTAGGGTGCACCTGCATCTTTTAAAGCTAGACCCTATCATTCCTTTCCCCCTCCATCTCGCTCTGCAAAAGGCTCCTTCCTATACCCTCCCTCTGAGGTAGACCTATGCTTTGTGTGGGAGTATGTCTCTCGCTCTCTCTCCTCCCTCGGCCTCCCAGATACCAGCCGGAAGCTCCTTGAATGGGCTTCTAGTGAGGCGAAAACTGAGGAGAGAAAGGAAAAATGTCTGGCTGTCACATTTACAGCCTCTCTCTCTCTCTCTCTTTATAGTCTCTATCTTACTCCACTCCTCTTGCTCTATCTTGCTGTTGACAACAACATTGCTGCAAATACAGGCAGCCTAGGCGTAAGCAGTTGGTAGTTATGGAAACAGCTGTTATAAATTTTTGGTGCATATTGTTGTAAAATTGAGAAGAGAGGAAAAGGCTAAATTACCATCAGGTGCTCTCTGTTTGTGCTGTGATGCACAGCTTTCAAGTGCCACTTTTCATCAAAGAGATGATGATGTGCTTTGCATAACACCATGTATCCAACAGCACTAACAGCCCAGTGAAAAACACTCCTGTTTCTCTCTGTGGATGTGCACTTAGGACTGTGTACAACATATGGAAGTTGTACAATGATTCAAGACTTCACAGGGGATCTACAGAGATAGAAGAAGTGCTTTAAGGCAGAAGGGCCATTTGTTTGCATGACTAATGGAGCGCTGTGAGAAAGTAAGGGTGTGTGTGCAGGTCTGTGTGTGTGTGTGTGTGGGGGGGGGGGGGGGGGGGTGTTAGGAGTTCTAGTGCTGCCATAGAAACCATTACCCTTTGTATGTGGTTGTTTTGAAGGCAATCATAGATCAGTTGACAGTGTATTTGACTACTCTAAACAAGTTCCAGCCACAGCATATTGCCACAGAGACAATACATTGTTATTTGCTCTACTCTGCACTGCATGTAATCTGTATATGAACTGTTTTAACACAGGGACATCTCTGTGTTTCTTCTGAAACGATAACATGCAGCAAATGAAGGACACAGCTGCCGCAGGTGGCCAACAAGTCCCCAAATCCTCTGTCACTTTGTATCTTTTTGTGCAGAGGTTGAAGAAGGGAAAGATAAGAGAAAGCAATCTGAAGGAAGAAAAAGGCCGCTGACGAGGAAAATCAACACAGCCCAAGACTACATGAGCTCTTAGACCCACTTGTGATGGGTGTGAGAGAAAGGCTCTCTCCCACACTAAATGTCACTCAGCTTTTGGCATCCTTTAAATATGCCCGTTTCCATCCAAGTGTACTCCCTCTGTGTCTTTCTATGAGAGCTGACTTGTTTGTTAGCACTTTAACACATGTATCCTAATTATTCACATTATAAAGCATTACTGCCTCTAAAAGTCCCCCTTTGTTTTGGAGACGTATGGTGAGAGTCAAATCAGTTTCTGTGGCAAACGTGTGTGTGTTTGTGTGTGTGTGTGTGTTTTCCAAATGCACTTTTGGAGGTGAATGCTGTACAATGCCAGCTGACAGCCAGTTAGCAAATGAAAATCTTGATTTGAAAACAAGTCATCCATGTGTCTTCAGTTCCAAAGCGTTACATGAACGCCTTCGTCATGCCAAAACAACATGCACTGATATCATGCATTAAGAAGGTCATCAAAGCCAGTAGACACTGTTTGATGATTATGAAGTGTTTTTCTAGTTTCATAGTCGTTGAATGAGCAAAAACGGAAATGGTCACCATGAAATCATTGCTATACAGTATGTGCTATTCTTTATTCAAGCAATAGCAAATGCTGCATTAACAAATGATAGGTTCTTATCAGACATTATTAACTCAAATCAAATTCAGAGATTCATCAGAGTTCAGCAGGGTATGACCATGACAGTTGGAAATATTGAACCGTTAAAAGGAACCATATCGCTGAACACTGAGAAACTTTGGTAGAGCAACCTGTTGATGAATATATCACCACTCCCACGGCAGAAATGTTTGTCTAACATTCATGATAAACATGATACAACTTCATGCTGTCATCAAAATCACTTCCAATTGACAAGCTCATTGCACACGGTTTCTTATGACTTCTGTCTGTGTCCGTGTCTGTAAAGTAACTCTATATGAAATGAAATGTAGTGCGCAGGGACATTGAGAAATATTGCCCGGCTGTGTGAAAACTTACAATGGAGTCATCAAGTTGATACAATATCTCCAAGGGTAAAGTCATTGCATGACATCATTGATATGTGGAAGATCCTTTGGGATCATGTAATGCAACATATACCGTTCAGGTCCGTGCTGCCTAAATGGATCAGGACGGCTATTCACAAAAAAAATAGCTGAAAGGACATGGAGCAATACGTGTAAGACCGGCTGAAATGATTTGCATTTGCACGCTTGTTTCACATGCATACAGCTCCTCATGCTGTGTCGTGTTGTTGTAGGCTAATCATGAATCCAATGTGCAGGTTGCTGCAATAATGTGTTCTGAAGTCACAATATTGCACCAATAAGACGATCGCAGACAAACGGAAAGACTTTGACAGAGCTTTAGACTGAACCGGACATTCCGTGTTCAGCACCATGGACAGCGATCGAGTCAGAAGGTTATTGTTCAGCACCGTTTACAACCGACTGAGTCTCAATGCGCCCGGCGCTGCACTGACGAAACTGATGCATTCCAGTACCTCAACTCTCCCGAAGTCTAGCAGGTTTTCACATATGCAGAGACAACTTCCTCACATAAGCTTTCATGTAAACACATCAAGACAAAAATAAAAATGTACTTGGAATACCAACTATTTCACCAAGCACTATTGACCAAGCACAATATTAAACGGTCAAAGCAACAAAACACGATAAAATTAATCAACCAATAGAATAGGCTACTACCGTACCTTAAGAACGTTCTATTAGTGCACACTCTCCATTCAAAGGTCCACAATTACTCGAGCTGGATTCAGGAAGCAACTTTCGAAGTCTTCATGTTGTCATCGAAGAATGTTCGGGCCAAAACGTTCAGCAAGGGGCGACAGCAGAAACTGTAAATGGCAAGTCCAGACCCGACTGTGTCGGATCGATCCCAAGTTCTAGAGCAGTGTCCACTTCCACAAGCAAATGTCAAATTAAACGACTCTGACCAAACTCCAAAGAGTGTACTACCAACTTTTCTCTGTTGCTATATCCAGATAAACTGACTATAGCCACATTTCGAATTGATTGTATATTGGAGCTCCAAAGAGTCCTGAAAGCAGAATATGTGTTCTTGTCTTTCCTTTACGAGCTCCAATATATTGTTGGTACTTTTACTCCCGGCTTCGTAGTCCTGCTTGTGGTTCTTGCACTGCAAGTGGGTTTCAGTCTCAGTGTGCCTTGTGGCCTCTTCTCAGTAGTATTTATCCTACCCCGCCCCCCCCCCCCTGCTCTGAGTCGGAATCTCTGCGTGGATAACACATGGAAGTGAATGAGCCAGCGTGAAGGTGGGGGGAGCGCGGGGGAGAAGTATGTATGTGTGCGTATGAGTGTGTAGAGGGAGGGCGGAAGGGACAGGAAAGGGAGGGCGATAGAGAAGTGGAGGGAGAGAGAAAGACGATGTGAGCAGTAAACTACGCAGAGATGGACGCATGAGCATGGGCACCGAAAAGGGGAGCTGTTGTCTACATAGTTTACAGTAGATATATAGACTGCCATGGGAACTAATGCTATGAGCGCCTCAAGTGAACATAATATTATGTCACGCACCATATCTGCAAAATTATGAAGAAGCCTATTAGGGCATAAGATGGGATAACTAAAATCATTACCTTCATGATTAAAAAATCATTATCATTTGGGTAAAGTATATGGTTATGGGCTACAGGTGCAAGCGAATAAATCTTATATTGACAGAGCAGCTGTTAGGTGTTTGGCAATCGATGTTTAGTGGGCTGAGTTGAATAAAAGCTTTAGTTAGGGGATAACGGCTGCAGTGAAAATAAAACCTTTGCATGCATGACCCTTGGCTTGCCCAACCCCAGTTCAACATTATGTGTACTCAAATAGCAAGTGCATGACTTTCCAACGATTCTGAATTGAAGCAACAGAATCTGAAACACGTGACAAGCCAATCAAAAGTTGTTGTAGGGGCTAGACTGAAGCACTTTCGGAAGGAATGAAAACCTGTTGCTGCAGCAGCCAACACACTCCACCGCCTCTGCGGAGTAGGTCGCTCTGCATGGGCTTTCAGAACGCGCGCGTTCCTTCCAGTGCTGCAGGGAGGGAGAGCACCGATAGGGGCGTCAAGTTCGTGGATTTCTTGGCTCTAACTGCGCTACAGGCAGGCCCATATACAACTGTTTAGGGAGGCGGTTGCGCATGATTTGGATGAAAAAAACTCGGACTACATGACTCAACATTATATAAACAACAAGCAACATGAGTTGTAGCTCGTAACTGATACTCCCCGTTTCTTAATGACAACATCATGAGGTCCATAAAAGGACAGACACATGGCTGAATGCTCATATGGGAGAAGTAAATGGTCATAGAAGATTGGGGGCTTCAAGCCCACGTGCACTATGTAATTCATAATGTGATAGCGTATGTGACATGGGTGGCATCCCACATAACTGGCAAAAGAGACAAACATACAGTAATGACTAGTAGACCTTACTCACTAGTGGCGGTGGCGACCACACTCACTACAACCGACTGTGACAAAGGGGAGTTGAGTCAAGGCATCTGAACGCTGCTGCGCTGACATCCTTCATGAGGCCTGAAATGCCACTTAAGGTAATTTAAGTGGCCTGCAGGCAACGACATAGAGGTATGCTGTTACAGGGAGAATCATGCTTGTGCATGCATGTAGCCTGGTCACTAGATTAAACTCTGATACTTGTTTAAGAACACATTTATTACTATTTTACTATGCACTAACAACACGTGTGAACGTTTAAGCAGTATGGAGGAGCTATCTTGTTACTTATCTGCCACTGAGGTACATTCATTTACAGATCATGTGGGGATACCAAGAGTGCATCCCAAATGGCACACTATTCCCTATATTATAGCGCACTACTTTTGACCAGGGCCCAGACTTGACTTGATATCTCCATGTGTCCCAGTGGGCTCTGGTCAAAAGTACAGCATTATATAGGGAATAGTGTGCCATTTGGGATAAAGACATTGAGTTACATAAATGTACAGAACTTCTGAAGATACCAAGTGAACTCCACTAATTGTGTAATCAGATCAGTTATTAGACACTCAGCAGTGGAGAGTGGGGTTCACCTGCTGTTCAGGAAAACCCCCAATGTGAGACAGTGATGGCAGGCCAAATGGCACCCTATTCCTTATACAGTGCACTACTTTTGACAAGGCTCTGATCAAAAGTAGTACACCATCTATTGAATAGGGTTCCATTTGGGCCAAAAGTCGCTGATGATAGGCCAACAGGACAGACAGAGGAAAACTGTGGAGAGCTCTAACACTGTTAATTAGGATCTGAGAAGGCAGAGGAGTACATGCCAGACAGCAGCAAATAAACAAACCATCCAACTTGCGTATGATCTAGAAAAACCTTCTGTGACCTGTGTATTTGCATGGGCATTTACAACTCATAAGTGCTTGTATGAGTTTTTAGTAGTAATATTCCTATACATTTTTAAGGGTGAAAGGGGGACACATTGGACTTGTTACGGTGCGTGAATGAGGACCCAAAAGCGAATTAACGTAAACAGAGCTTCTTTAATAACAAAACAAACGTAGGCTCAGATGGACCGGCAGATTCCGACAGGACAGGACAAGGTTGCAGCAAACATGACGATAGTCTGGTTCAGGCATGAATAACACAAACAAGAATCCGACAAAGACAGAAACAAAAACAGAGAGAGATATAGAGGACTAATCAGAGGGAAAAAGGGAACAGGTGGGAAAAGGGGTGACGAGGTAGTTAGGAGGAGACAAGGAACAGCTGGGGGAAAGAGGGGGAGAAAAGGTAACCTAATAACGACCAGCAGAGGGAGACAGGGTGAAGGGAAAGGACAGAAACAAGACACAACATGACAATACATGACAGTACCCCCCCACTCACCGAGCGCCTCCTGGCGCACTCGAGGAGGAAACCTGGCGGCAACGGAGGAAATCATCGATCAGCGCATGGTCCAGCACGTCCCGAGAGGGAACCCAACTCCTCTCCTCAGGACCGTACCCCTCCCAATCTACTAGGTACTGATGACCACGGCCCCGAGGACGCATGTCCAAAATCCTACGGACCCTGTAGATGGGTGCGCCCTCGACAAGGATGGGGGGGGGGGGGGGGGGGGAAGACGAGCGGGGGCGCGAAGAACGGGCTTGACACAGGAGACATGGAAGACCGGGTGGACGCGACGAAGATATCGCGGAAGAAGAAGTCGAACTGCGACAGGATTAATGATCTGAGCAATACGGAACGGACCAATGAACCGCGGGGTCAACTTGCGAGAAGCGGTCTTAAGGGGAAGGTTCTGAGTGGAGAGCCAAACTCTCTGACCGCGACAATATCTAGGACTCTTAGTTCTACGCTTATTAGCAGCCCTCACAGTCTGCGCCCTATAACGGCAAAGTGCAGACCTGACCCTCTTCCAGGTGCGCTCGCAACGTTGGACAAAAGCCTGAGCGGAGGGGACGCTGGACTCGGCGAACTGAGATGAGAACAGCGGAGGCTGGTACCCGAGGCTACTCTGAAAAGGAGATAGCCCGGTCGCAGACGAAGGAAGCGAGTTGTGGGCGTATTCTGCCCAGGGGAGCTGTTCTGACCAAGACGCAGGGTTGCGAAAAGAAAGACTGCGTAAGATGCGACCAATAGTCTGATTGGCCCGTTCTGCTTGACCGTTAGACTGGGGGTGAAAGCCGGAAGAGAGACTGACGGAAGCCCCAATCAAACGGCAAAACTCCCTCCAAAATTGAGACGTGAATTGCGGACCTCTGTCCGAAACGACGTCTGACGGAAGGCCATGAATTCTGAAAACATTCTCGATGATGATTTGTGCCGTCTCTTTAGCAGAAGGAAGCTTAGCAAGGGGAATAAAATGAGCCGCCTTAGAGAACCTGTCGACAACCGTAAGAATAACAGTCTTCCCCGCTGACGAAGGCAGTCCGGTGACAAAATCTAAGGCGATGTGAGACCACGGTCGAGAGGGAATGGGAAGCGGCCTGAGACGGCCGGCAGGAGGGGAGTTACCGGACTTAGTCTGCGCGCAGACCGAACAAGCAGCCACGACGCGACGCGTGTCATGCTCCCGGGTGGGCCACGAAAAACGCTGGCGAATGGAAGCAAGCGTACCCCGAACGCCAGGGTGGCCGGCTAACTTGGCAGAGTGAGCCCACTGAAGAACGGCCAGACGAGTAGGAACGGGAACGAAAAGAAGGTTCCTGGGACAAGCGCGCGGCGACGGAGTTTGAGTGAGTGCTTGCTTTACCTGCCTCTCAATTCCCCAGACAGTCAACCCGACAACACGCCCCTCAGGGAGAATCCCCTCGGGGTCAGTGGAGGCTACTGAAGAACTGAAGAGACGAGATAAAGCATCAGGCTTGGTGTTCTTAGAGCCCGGACGATAAGAAATCACGAACTCGAAACGAGCGAAAAACAGCGCCCAGCGCGCCTGACGCGCATTAAGTCGTTTGGCAGAACGGATGTACTCAAGGTTCCTATGGTCAGTCCAAACGACAAAAGGAACGGTCGCCCCCTCCAACCACTGTCGCCATTCGCCTAGGGCTAAGCGGATGGCGAGCAGTTCGCGGTTTCCCACATCATAGTTACGTTCCGACGGCGACAGGCGATGAGAAAAATACGCGCAAGGGTGGACCTTGTCGTCAGAGAGGGAGCGCTGAGAAAGAATGGCTCCCACGCCCACCTCTGACGCGTCAACCTCGACAACGAACTGTCTAGTGACGTCAGGTGTAACAAGGATAGGTGCGGATGTAAAACGATTCTTGAGGAGATCAAAAGCTCCCTGGGCGGAAACGGACCACTTAAAGCACGTCTTGACAGAAGTAAGGGCTGTGAGAGGGGCTGCCACCTGACCGAAATTACGGATGAAACGACGATAGAAGTTCGCGAAGCCGAGAAAGCGCTGCAGCTCGACGCGTGACCTAGGGACGGGCCAATCAATGACAGCTTGGACCTTAGCGGGATCCATCTTAATGCCTTCAGCGGAAATAACAGAACCGAGAAATGTGACGGAGGAGGCATGAAAAGAGCACTTCTCAGCCTTCACAAAAAGACAATTCTCTAAAAGGCGCTGGAGGACACGTCGAACGTGCTGAACATGAATCTGGAGTGACGGTGAAAAAATCAGGATATCGTCAAGGTAAACGAAAACAAAGATGTTCAGCATGTCTCTCAGGACATCATTGACTAATGCCTGAAAGACAGCTGGAGCGTTAGCGAGGCCGAAAGGAAGAACCCGGTATTCAAAGTGCCCTAACGGAGTGTTAAACGCCGTCTTCCACTCGTCCCCCTCCCTGATGCGCACGAGATGGTAAGCGTTACGAAGGTCCAACTTAGTGAAAAACCTGGCTCCCTGCAGGATCTCGAAGGCTGAAGACATAAGAGGAAGCGGATAACGATTCTTCACTGTTATGTCATTCAGCCCTCGATAATCTATGCAGGGGCGCAGGGACCCGTCCTTCTTCTTAACAAAAAAAACCCCCGCTCCGGCGGGAGAGGAGGAGGGGACTATGGTACCGGCGGCAAGAGCTACAGACAAATAATCTTCGAGAGCCTTACGTTCGGGAGCCGACAGAGAGTATAGTCTACCCCGGGGGGGAGTGGTTCCCGGAAGGAGATCAATACTACAATCATACGACCGGTGTGGAGGAAGAGAGGTGGCCCTGGACCGACTGAACACCGTGCGCAGATCGTGATATTCCTCCGGCACCCCTGTCAAATCACCAGGCTCCTCCTGTGAAGAAGAGACAGAGGAAACAGGAGGGATAGCAGACATTAAACATTCCACATGACAAGAGACGTTCCAGGAGAGGATAGAATTACTAGACCAATTAATGGAAGGATTATGACAAACTAGCCAGGGATGGCCCAAAACAACAGGTGTAAAAGGTGAACGAAAAATGTAAAAAGAAATGGTTTCGCTATGATTACCAGAAACAGTGAGGGTTAAAGGTAGCGTCTCACGCTGAATCCTGGGGAGAGGACTACCATCCAGGGCGAACAAGGCCGTGGACTCCCTTAACTGTCTGAGAGGAATGTCATGTTCCCGAGCCCAGGTCTCGTCCATAAAACAGCCCTCCGCCCCAGAGTCTATTAAGGCACTGCAGGAAGCTGACGAACCGGTCCAGCGTAGATGGACCGACAAGGTAGTGCAGGATCTTGAAGGAGAGACAGGAGTAGTAGCGCTCACCAGTAGCCCTCCGCTTACTGATGAGCTCTGGCTTTTACTGGACATGAAGTGACAAAATGACCAGCAGAACCGCAATAGAGACAGAGGCGGTTGGTGATTCTCCGTTCCCTCTCCTTAGTCGAGATGCGGATACCTCCCAGCTGCATAGGCTCAGCACCCGAGCCGGCAGAGGAAGATGGTAGTGATGCGGAGAGGGGGGCAACGGAGAACGCGAGCTCCTTTCCACGAGCTCGGTGACGAAGATCAACCCGTCGCTCAATGCGAATAGCGAGTTCAATCAAGGAATCCACGCTGGAAGGAACCTCCCGGGAGAGAATCTCATCCTTTACCTCTGCGCGGAGACCCTCCAGAAAACGAGCGAGCAAAGCCGGCTCGTTCCAGCCACTGGAGGCAGCAAGAGTGCGAAACTCAATAGAGTAGTCTGTTATGGATCGATTACCTAGACATAGGGAAGACAGGGCCCTGGAAGCCTCCTCCCCAAAAACAGATCGATCAAAAACCCGTATCATCTCCTCCTTAAAGTCCTGATACTGGTTAGTACACTCAGCCCTTGCCTCCCAGATTGCCGTGCTCCACTCACGAGCCCGTCCAGTAAGGAGAGATATGACGTAGGCGACACGAGCAGTGCTCCTGGAGTAAGTGTTGGGCTGGAGAGAAAACACAATATCACACTGGGTGAGGAACGAGCGGCATTCAGTGGGCTCCCCAGAGTAACACGGCGGGTTATTGATTCTGGGCTCCGGAGATTCGAAAGCCCTGGAGGTGAACCTGTTCTGTGAGGTTGGAGACTTGGGTGGCCAGGGTCTCAACGGCATGTCGAGCAGCAGACAATTCCTGCTCGTGTCTGCCTAGCATCGCTCCCTGGATCTCGACGGCTGAGTGGAGAGGATCCGAAGTCGCTGGGTCCATTCTTGGTCGGATTCTTCTGTTACGGTGCGTGAATGAGGACCCAAAAGCGAATTAACGTAAACAGAGCTTCTTTAATAACAAAACAAACGTAGGCTCAGATGGACCGGCAGATTCCGACAGGACAGGACAAGGTTGCAGCAAACATGACGATAGTCTGGTTCAGGCATGAATAACACAAACAAGAATCCGACAAAGACAGAAACAAAAACAGAGAGAGATATAGAGGACTAATCAGAGGGAAAAAGGGAACAGGTGGGAAAAGGGGTGACGAGGTAGTTAGGAGGAGACAAGGAACAGCTGGGGGAAAGAGGGGGAGAAAAGGTAACCTAATAACGACCAGCAGAGGGAGACAGGGTGAAGGGAAAGGACAGAAACAAGACACAACATGACAATACATGACAGGACTAACCTAATCTATAACTCTGATCTCTCTATTTGAACTACCCCATATGCTGTATGCCCTAACATCATTTAAGATTAATGTAGCCTACTGATAGAAGTATGTACACAAATGCCCATAAGGGTGGGAGGAAAAGATGTGAGGAATCACCACCATTGCATCCACTGCTTTCTCTGCACAAGCCATCTTACATGGCCCAGGCCAGCCCTTCACTTTGCTATTTCAGAGGCTGCTTGAAGCATTTGCACCCAGTAGCAGAGTCAGCGTCATGCCCAAACAGAGGCAACCCCTGCATCATTGACAATAGAAAGCTACACATACCATGCACTACTTATCTCCCTCACTTGCTTTAAGCACCAACTGTCAGAGCAGCTCACAGATTACTGTACCTGTACATAGCCCACCTATAATTTAGCCCAAACAACTACCTCTTTCCCTACTGTATTTATTTTATTTATTTATTTTGCTCCTTTGCACCCCATTATTTTTATTTCTACTTCGCACATTCTTCCACTGCAAATCTACCGTTCCAGTGTTTTACTTGCTATATTGTATTTACTTTGCCACCATGGCCTTTTTTTGCCTTTACCTCCCTTATCTCACCTCATTTGCTCACATTGTATATAGACTTGTTTATACTGTATTATTGACTGTATGTTTGTTTTACTCCATGTGTAACTCTGTGTCGTTGTATGTGTCGAACTGCTTTGCTTTATCTTGGCCAGGTCGCAATTGCAAATGAAAACTTGTTCTCAAATTGCCTACCTGGTTAAATAAAGGTGAAATAAAAATAAAAATAAATAAAAACAATGTGCTAATACTATATAGAAAGAGCATACTGCTTGTATACATGTTAATATTTACAAGAATCTGGGTCTGTGGGTAACTACGGTTACTACAATATACTAGTACAGTACAGTACAAGTACTACTACTAAATAGTGCTTCATCTACTACTGTTACTGCTGCTACTACTACTGTTACTACTTCCGCTACTGCTACGACTACCGCTGCTGCTACGACTACTGCTATGACTACTGCTACTGCTATGACTACTACTGCTTCTGCTACTACTACTGCTACTGCTATTGTTACTGCTACTGCTACTGCTACTACTGTTACTACTACTACCGCTACTGCTACTGCTACTGCGACTACTGTTACTTCTACTACTGCTACGACTACTGCTACTGCTATGACTACTGCTGCTACTGCTACTGTGTCCTATCTCTCTGTGGTCACTGAAGATCCCATGGCACTACTGTCTCTGAAGCTAAGCAAGGTCGGTCCTGGTTGGTCCCTGGATCATGTGAGACCAGATGCTGCTGGAAGTGTTGTTGGAGGTCCAGTAGGGGGTACTCCTCCATCTGGTCTAAGGAGATCCCAATGCCCCAGGGCAGTGAAAGGGACATTGCCCTGCATAGTGTGCCATCTTTCAGATGGGGCGGGTGTCCTATCTCTCTGTGGTCACTGAAGATCCCATGGCACTTATTGTAAGAGTAGGGTTGTTAACCCTGGTATCCATACCATCATAGCCACCTAATCATCCCGAGTTTCCAATTGGCTCATTCATCACCTCTCCCCCCCGTAACTATTCCCCATGCAGGTCGTTGCTGTAAAATAGAACATGTTCTCAGTCGTCTTACCTGGTAAAATAGGGGCCAATAAATAAATAAATTAACATGCGTCTCCTTGGGTAAATTTTTTAAACTTAGTGTTGTTCGCAATGTATGTCTAAATGAACTCTGTCAGTCACAGTACTTGTCACAATCTTCTAGGTGTGCAACGCTTGCTTTTATACTGTATCTCTCAGCAGCAGGCTTAATCTCTGCCTTGCCTCCTGCAATGGAGGCTACAACAAGTGCAACTGTAAGGTTCTGTATTTCTTTTTCTTAGTCAACCTTGTGTTCTGCTTCTTTGTGTTCTTGAACATAGCCCTGTCTTTCATTTTTGTTTGTTGATTTCGCCTGTGTTAGTTACTCACCTGGTCTCATCAGCTCCTTATTTAGTTCAGTTCATTCTGTTTGTGCCTTTGTGAGGTATTGTTCGTTTTGACTCTACCAAGCCTTTGCCTAGCTCGTTTGTGAGAACCAGTTATAGCCTTCAGTCCTAGTTTTGAGTCGCCTGCCTTTTTTGCCAACCTGTGTATAACCATTGCCTGCCTGTGACCACGATTTCTGCTTTCCGCCGAAGATGAGATAAACACCTGCCGCGCTCTGCACGTGAATCTACACCTTTTTCTCCCTGAGTATTCATTACAGCAACATCTGCAATGGAGGCTGCAACAAGTGTATAATATGCAAGTGTAAACTCCCTGTTGTTTGGTATGAGAAAGTGTGTGAGAAACACACACGATTGCATGCACGAGGTCAGAGTAAAGGCTGGTTTCAGTGTTGTATTAATGGGCACCTCTACTTCTCTGCCCAATGTGTATGGCACCTATTACCCAAGTAAAAACCACAAGAGGAGATATCCCAGAAACAGGTCAATACACTGCCAGGACCACAGACAAAAAATTAGCATGACCTGCTGGTGACCCCGCAACATCCCCTAGAGTGGACTGAAATGTGCCTAAATGCTACACGACAGTTCCGATTGTTAAACCATTCCTAGCAGCGCTGAAATGTATGAATATATAATTGCTTGTGAAAGAATAAAGGGGGAGCAGCAGAGGGAAAAACGGAGGATTTTCAGAATGGATTCAAGTGGGATATAATGCGATTTCCCATGAGAAATGTGATTTGCTTACATCGTGGCAGGAGTCCATACAACAGTCTTGATATCCAAATAATCATAGGGATTAAGCTTGGCCTAATTAGTTGTTGTATGAATTAAATATCAATATCAAGTGCAGAAAACAATAGGGTGGGGGTAGAACTGCCTACCTGTCTGTGTGTCTGTGCCATTGTCAAATATTTGCAATTGCCATGGCGTTATTTGCAAACCCAGACAGCAAAATTATTATGGCCTGAATCCACACCACTTATACAAGGTTACACATACCATTTGGCGATTTACAGCAATTACAGCATCACATCTTCTTGGGTCTGACACTACAAGCTTGGCACACTTGTATTTGGGGAGTTTCTACCTTTCTTCTCTGCAGATCCTCTCAAGCTGTCAGGTTGGATGGGGAGTTTCGCTGCACAGCGGTTTTCAAGTCTCTCCTGTGATGTTTGATCTGGTTCAAATCTGGGCTCTGGCTGGGCCACTCAAGGACATTCGGAGACTTGTCCCAAAGCCACTCCCGTGTTGTTTTGACTGTGTGCCATGTGTCCTGTTTGGAAGGTGAACCTTTCGCCCCAGTCGGAGGTCCTGAGCTCTCTGAAGCAGGTTTTCATCAAGGATCATCTTCCCCTCAATCCTGACTGGTTTACCAGTCCTTGCCACTGAAAAACATCCCCACAGCATGCTTCATCGTAGTGATGGTGCCTATCACATTTCAGGAGAAGACCCAGATGCAGACATGTCGAAGTAACAAAAGTTTATTACTAGAACAGGGGGCAGGAAAAACGACAGGTCAAGAGCAGGCAGAGGTCAGTAATCCAGATCAGAGTCCAAAAGGTACAGAATGGCAGGCAGTCTCAGGGTCAGCGCAGGCAGAGGTCAATAATCCAGGGTGGTGTGACAAGGTAAAGAATGGCAGGCAGGCTCAGTGTCAGGGCAGGCAGAGGTCAATAATCCAGGGTGGTGTGACAAGGTAAAGAATGGCAGGCAGGCTCAGTGTCAGGGCAGGCAGAGGTCAATAATCCAGGGTGGTGTGACAAGGTAAAGAATGGCAGGCAGGCTCAGTGTCAGGGCAGGCAGAGGTCAATAATCCAGGGTGGTGTGACAAGGTAAAGAATGGCAAGCAGGCTCAGTGTCAGGGCAGGCAGAGGTCAATAATCCAGGGTGGTGTGACAAGGTAAAGAATGGCAGGCAGGCTCAGTGTCAGGGCAGGCAGAATGGTCAAAACTGGGAAAACTAGAAAACAGGAACAAGAAAAAGACAAGAACAAGGGATGAAACAGGTCAGGGTCTGACAGGGCCAGGTTTCTTCCAGACATGACGCTTGGCATTCAGGACAAGAGTTAAGTCTTGGTTCCATCAGACCAGAGAAACTCGTTTCTCATGGTCTGAGAGTCCTTTAGGTGCCTTCCGGCAAACTCCAAGCAGGCTTTCATTAGCATTTTACTGAGAAGTGGCTTCCTTCTGGCCACCTTACCATAAAGGCCTGATTGGTAGAGTGCTGCAGAGATGGTTGTCCTTCTGGAAAGTTCTCCCATCTCCACAGAGGAACTCTGGAGCTCTGTCAGAGTAACCATTGGGTTCTTGGTCACCTCCCTGACCAAGGCCCTTCTCCCCCGATTGCTCAGTTTGGCCAGGCGGCCAGCTCTAGGAAGAGTCTTGGTGGTAACAAACTTCTTCCATTTAAGAATGATGGAGGCCCCTGTGTTCTTGGGGACCTTCCATGGGGACCTTAAATCCTGTCTCGGACCTGTACAGACAATTCCTTCGACCTCATTGCTTGGTTTTTGCTCTGACATGCACTGTCAACTGTAGGACCTCATATAGACAGGTGTGTGCTTTTCCAAATCATGTCCAATCAATTGAATTTACCACAGGTGGACTCCAATCAAGTTGTAGAAACATCTCAAGGATGCTCAATGGAAACAGGATGCACCTGAGCTCATAGCAAAGGGTCTGAACATGTAAATAAGGTATCTGTTCTTGTCGATTGATGAGGACATTTTCTGATTTAATCCGATTTATAATAAAGTTGTAACATAACAAAACGTGGAAAAAGGGAAGGGTCTCAATACTTTCATTAGTGCTCATATCTCACATTTGAAGCATTTCTTGACCCACACAGGAAGAAGATGATAACAGGTGGTTTTAGACCAGTTATAAAACAAACAGAAAAGGAAGGTGTTTCTGACTCTGAGGCTCGATTCAAATCAGATCTGCTTTAGCCAACATCCTTATAGCGGTAATTTTGTAGGTATCGGAGGCATTATACCTAAAGTGGACATTGCCATTGGCTGTACGGTGTCACTTTAAGAGAAATCCCATGCGGCCTTGTATACACTTTTGAACACTGGAATGTGAGATGTAATATACACCTGGGTTAGGATGATAGAAATCTTCATTATTTGGTTGAATGATTTTTCTATTTGAGTGTCATTATTCCTATATAGCCTACACTCTCTTGTTCTGAACTTCTAACACGAGTGGGGCGGGTGTGTCTTCGTGACAATGATCACAAGAGCATCTGCTCACCGATTTGACGGCTCCAACGCAGTTTCATCTCCGACACCACCGAAACATCCGCTATGCAGGTATCTGCTATCACCGGTTAAAGTTTAGTCTGATTGAATCTAGCCCAAGGTCTCAATTTCCTATAGACTTTAATGGCCTCTCATTCCGTGTCTGGTTTCCTCTGAAGGCCTTTAATAGTTAAAATACCTCCTTTACTGTAGATCCATACCCTTACTTTTCTGTACACACAGAACAATCCTCTTTAACCATTATGGGGACCAGTGTCCATCTTTCTCCCACACAATGATGATGGGGTGCCCCATGACCTGTCTATGTAACACATCTCTGTCTCTGTCTTTGTAACAGGGGTGGGTTTATTCCTGGATATCCTTAGTGGGGACAGAGTGGCCTGGTCTACCTACTTAAAGATAAGGCCTTCGCAGAGGGACAGGAAGTGAAGGAAAGAAGGTAAGGTCACTGCAAGGAGCACTTTCATTCAGAAGAACGTTTTGCTTTGTTGTAAGATAAGAACAAAACCTTAAATACCTAAACTAAGCCAATATATTGATTGATTGACTGTAAAAAAATGGAAGTTTGTAAAATACTTATTATAGTTTTGTACAGAGTGTAATATAATACAGTTCAAGAGAGAATACAATACAAATGTGCCTGTCATTCTCAATTACATAATACACCTACTACAAACCACCAGTGTGTGCACAAGCAGACGCAGTATTTAGTATTTATTAGGATCCCCATTAGCTGTTGCCAAGGCAGCCGCTACTCTTCCTGGAGTTCAAACAGGAACAGTCTCACTGCTTTTTCCTCACCCAGACGCCATCTCTCACCTCCTCTCATCCCCAGACATCTCTGATACTTTCTCTCCATATACCTTCCCTTCACTCCTCATCTGTGTTGTTCTCCCTCTTGTGAAGATGGCCAAGTGAGTGACAGCCAAGGGCTGGGCAGTGCTGGAGTCTCATGGTGTGTTTCAATTGGCTACCTATTCCCTACATAGTGCACTTCTTTTGACCAGAGCCCTATGGGCCCTGAGCAGAATGTGTGCACTATAATGGGAAAATTTGGGACACAGACAATGGCTTGGATCAATGACCCCATTGGTGTTCATCTAGAAGTTATGGTAAACTCTGGGCCATTGTTCAAGGGCTCAAGCAACGATTGGTTCCACTGAATGTCAACGTTGGTTAGATAATGCCTGTGAATTGGGATCAATATAACATGTAGCATTGGGCATTTGGGCTGAAAGACTTTGCCGTTTGAAAAGACAACAGGTGATCGATTGTAGGAAATTGACTTTGGCTAATGCAATATCCAGCAGGGTCTACAAACTCCATACCATGTCTACAGCATAATAGGCCGTAGCAGCATGGTTTACTTCATAACCATATAATAACCACATGGGCCAGCTCAATTAATGACTTTTACAGGTGGTAAGACACCTAGTGTGGCAATGCAGTCTGTCAAAATCACTTTCCAATTGATAACCTATAGGGCCTCAGTACTGAGCTGAGTCGATGTGGACACAACAGGGTGCTTGTGTTTGTGTTGGTATCAGTGATGATCAACAGGACGTTGCTGCCACGGACCCTGCCAACAAAGCAAACCCTGTTTAAATCAGCAAGACACCAGTCTGCTGTTCGTCTCTGGATCAACTATAACAACAACAGTACCAGAGAGGCATTATACTTTGGATGGACGGTATACTGAGGAACCCTTGTTTTGTAGGTAGGGAGGTAAACTGATGATGTCATAACACCTTTAGAGAGACATAGACCTAATATGATATGAATCACTAGGCCTTCATGATTATGCAGTGATGAGTTGGAAAGGAAGGCCAATTCATAACAGGGGCCAGATAGTGAGGTAAGGCTAAGTTCAGGAATTAGTAGTGCTGACTACGTAAAGATGCTGCACTATCTAATAGCAATTCATTGGTGCCCACACTGAAGCAATGGGTTTGCAATAACATTTTGTATAAATGTATTTTTTTAGCTAGCCAGCTAAAATTGTTTACAGTTAGTTAACAACCCCTCCTACACTCGTTTAGCTACAGTAGCGCTGCCGTGTCAATAACAGGTACCAAAGGTGACAAAGGTGTCTCCAGTTGTGTTTACATTTACCTGACCCATCTTTCATATATTTACTTTCCATGCCATATGAATTAAAATTGAAATAACTCTGAAATAGATGAGTCAATGAGACAACAGTGCCCTGTATGTATCTCAAATTGAGTTGCGTATGACTCGGCACTGAGTCATACGCTACATGTCTCGGCATCGAACACAGAGATGTCAAAACATCCATGGCCGTGGTATTTATTGATGTCACCATCTAACGTGGTTAACAATGGTAAACTACTGTATGAGCTGGGGGGTTTTGTGCTCATTGATCAGCATTTGTATTGTCTAGCTATGACTCCCTTTACTTTCAATCATAGGCGGCGTCTCGGATTTGTCCTCTCACAGTACTTCTCCTGTGAACAAACAAATGCAGTCATTCATTTTTTTCAAGTTCTCTGCATAATATTGATGTATCAGGGACCAATTGTAGAACAATCAGTGTACAAACACAAGTGCTCACAACATGTACACTACATGACCAAAAGTATGTGGACACCTGCTCGTCGAATATTCCAAAATCATAGGTGTTAACATGCTGCTATTTTGGGAATGCTTTCCACTAGATGTTGGAACATTGATGCAGGGATTTGCTTCCATTCAGCCACAAGAGCATTAGTGAGGTTGGGCAGTCTGCATTCCAATTAATCTCAAACCAAAGGTGTTTCGATGGGGTTGAGGTCAGGGCTCTCTGCAGGCTGGTCAAGTTCTTCCACACCGATCTCTACAAAACATTTCTGTATGGACCTCGCTTTGTGCACGAGGGCATGGTCATGCTGAAACAGGAAAGGGCCTTCCCCAAAATGTTGCCACAATGTTGGAAGCACAGAATCGTCCAGAATGTCATTGTACATAGCATTAAGATTTTTCTTCACTGGAACTAAGAGGCCTAGCCCGAACAATGAAAAACAGCCCCAGACCACCATTTCTCCTCCACCAAACTTTATAGTTGCCACTACGCATTGGGGTAGGTAGCGTTCTCTTACCATTCGCCAAACGACATTTGTCTGTCGGACTGCCAGATGGAGAAGTTTCCACTGCTCCAGAGACCAATGGCAGCCAGCTTTACACCACTCCAGCCGACGCTTGGCATTGCACATAGTGATCTTACATAGCCATTTCATGAAGCTCCCGACGAACAGTTCTTGTACTGACGTTGCTTCCAAAGGCAGTTTGGAACTCGGTAGTGAGTTTTGCAACTGAGGCGTCCCATTCTGTGAGCTTGTGTGGCCTACCACTCCGCGGCTGAGTTGACGTTTCCACTTCACATTAACAGCACTTACAGTTGACCGGGGCAACTCTAGCAGGGCAGAAATTTGACAAACTGACTTGTTGGAAAGGTGGCATTCTATGATGGTGCCACGTTGAAAGTCACTGAGCTCATCAGTAAGGCCATTCTACTGAAAATGTTTCTCTATGGAGATTGCATGGCTGTGAGCTCAATTTTATACACCTGTCAGCAACGGGTGTGGCTGAAATATCCGAATCCACTAATTTGAAGGGGTGTCCACACACTTTTGTATATATAGTGTACTTCAACTCACTGCCTACAATGGAACAAAGGACTTATCACAGTCTGCAGAAACTGTGCATTTCCCTCTGAAGCTTTGTCTCTCCTGTCAGATCTATGAATGTAACCTAACATGCGGGTTGGTTTGCAGGTCAATATCTGTGCACAAGGTTGCTTTTTCAACCGGTGCAGTGGTTCATATCTTTTCTCATTTTTTATGTCTCTATCTTTCTATCTCTTTCCATCTATATCTCATGTTAGGCTAGTGTACGTAGGTGGCTAGCTGATGAGTCATTGGTTGCACACCTCATCGATGGCTGCCCATATTTGGGCTGGCAGGAAGTCCATTTTTGCCAGAGTTTTGCTGTGGAGACTACTGGGGCTCTTTCTCTTCTCTTCCTCACAATTTTTCATTTGAAACCACAGCTCTTTTTCAAGGGTGACTCTTGTTTATTAGTACACGTACTTCTTATTTCCAGTCGTCTCAAGGACCTTCTTTGATCAGTTCTGCAAGGGGCTCACTGTGATGTCATGAGAGAAACATTGATGGGAGGATATGCTCGGATACAGTACTTGTATTGTACTTGTGTACGCTTTATTACAAAAGCATTTCTAAAGTTGACCAAGTACACAGTGTTTGAGGTTGATAAAGAATGCTGTGGTTACGGAAGTTAGGAGATTGTTTCTTTGACTCAACAACCTTTACTCAAAAAGTACCTTTTCACAACTTTATAGCCCCCCAAAAAATCTCTCTCCCATTTACAAACATGGAGAGAGGGGCTTCGTGAAAACAGTGCGATTTGATATTGTAGAAAGTATTTCACACGCACAAGCAGACACTTCTCTGGGTCAGACACTTCTCTGGATCAGACACTTCTCTGGGTCAGACACTTCTCTGGGTCAGGCATTTCTCTGGGTCAGACACTTCTCTGGGTCAGACACTTCTCTGGGTCAGACACTTCTCTGGGTCAAAAACTTCTCTGGGTCAGACACTTCTTTGGATCAGACACTTCTCTGGGTCAGACACTTCTCTGGATCAGACACTTCTCTGGGTCAGACACTTCTCTGGATCAGACACTTCTCTGGGTCAGACACTTCTCTGGGTCAGCAGACCTGTGAGGAAAGGATTTTTTTGCTCTCCTTTTGGATCACAAACTCAGTGGGCAATAAATACATTCAAATGAAAAATCTGTTGTGCTCAACTATAGATGCATCTTGGTCTTTGTATGCTTAAATCATAAGGAGGCCAGAGAGAAACAGTTATATGGATGGTGTATAGCTGGCGGATAAGAAGCAGGCTAAAAACAGCTCATGTTTATTTGTATATAAAAATATCAATATCAGGCTATACTGTATGACGTGCAACAACCAAACGAAATGAGGAGAGCCTTCATAATCTGGCATATACGTAACCAATCTAATGATAGGTTCACTCTATTATCTCAGCAGGGAGAACATCCCGAGGACAATGTAATATGTCATTAATGTTTCCTCTTTAATAATATTAGATTAATCACTATCCAATGTGCCAAGAGATCTAATTAAGACATGTAACGTTATGAGTCAATGTGCGCTGAATTCACTCAGAGGACATGATGGTACTATTAGATGTGGTACTACTCACATAAAGATGCTGAGTGTATATCAGCATGTGTGTGCGTGTGTGAACGCTCATGTATAGACTAGACATGCACAGACCTATCTTAATTGGATCACTCTGCTGTCACAGAGAACTTTCCAGATTTTTATCAGAGGCACTTGACACAATGGGTTTTGTCCCAAATGGCACCTTATTCCCTATTAAGTGCAATCAATTTGACCAGAGCCCTATACAATTAATAAGGTGCTGTTTGGGACGCAGACAAATGCATATTATACAAACTCTCCTGTATCATTTTTGTGTGATTCATTAGACGTCCCAATCGTCAGAATACATCACATCTCACTGTGAAGGAGTCAGAGTAGAATTCAAACTGCTTTTTGACTGGCTGTGACTGGCTCTGAAAGGAAATAACACTATTATACACTCTGTCAGGGTGGCTACAGCAACATGAACCAATCTGACATAGGTTGCCTCCCAAATGGTACCCTATTTCCAATATAGTGCACTACTTTTGACCAGGGCCCATGGGGCTCTATATAGGGAATCGGGAGCCATTTCCGATGCCGACATGTACTTTTTAAATGTAGGAAGTAATGAATTAGAAGAATAACAGTGGATTGACAGTAATGGAAGTTGAAAACATTAGACTTGGCAAGCAAGCACTACTTTTCCATTCATAAACAACATTGACAAGTGACACTCGCATTTCTTTTCAGTCATCTGAGTGATATCCCAATTTTATATAGATACATCTTTCAAGGCAGCCTGAAGTACTAATGTGTTCCATCAACTGATAATGTATTCCAAATACACCATGTCATCATATCTTTCAGGAATGTGACTTGACTAATTATGCTACAGAGGCGTTGTCATGTTTGTTTGTGGAGACGGACCAAGGCGCAGCGCGATATGGTTTCCACATAATTTATTATAAAGTGAAACAAACGATAAACAATAGAACAACGACCCGTGACTAAAGAAGTGCTTACGTGCACTAACTCAAAACAATATCCCATAAAACACAGGCGGGGAAAAATGCTACTTAAATATGATCCCCAATTAGAGACAACGATAGCCAGCTGCCTCTAATTGGGAATCATACTAAACACCAACGTAGAAAAACTAAACTAGAACCCCACATAGAAAATAATAACTAGAAAACCCCCCAGTCACGCCCTGACCTACTATACCATAGAAAAACAATGTCTCTCTATGGTCAGGGCATGACAGGCTGTCACGTCCTGACCTTAGTTCCTTTTTTATGTCTCTATTTTAGTTTGGTCAGGGCGTGAGTTGGGGTGGGCATTCTATGTGTTGTTCTATGTTTTTGTATTGCTGTGTTTGGCCTGATATGGTTCCCAATCAGAGGCAGCTGTTTATCGTTGTCTCTGATTGAGAACCATACTTAGGCAGCCTGTTTTCCCACCAATGGTTGTGGGTAGTTGTTTCCTGTTTTGTGACCTAATAGGACTGTTTTTGTTTTGTCGTGGTTTCGCCTTTGTTATGTTTGTGGTCAGTTTAATAAATATAACATGAAAACTTACCATGCTGCGCATTGGTCCGATCCTTCATACTCCTCGTCAGAAGAGGAGGAAAACAGTAACACAGGCGTTAAAGTTATAGGTAGGTAATCCAACCACATGGCAATTTCTCCATTGGTCATTGAAGTGAAAGCAGGAACTGTGGCAAAATAAATTATGTAACAGGTGTACACTAAAATAAGTGAGGAAAGTAACACTGTGAAAGAAAAGTTTCAACGTGTTTGCCAAAATTGTGGATCTGTGTGAAACGGCACATTGAGGAAGATTGTAAAAAAAACTGTAGGATTCTATAAAAGCAACACATTTCCCTCATGTATTGAAGTGACTCAATCTGTGAATGAAAATAACCCCAGAAGATGTATTTCTATGGGTCTGTAAAGGTCAGGTAATAACATTGGAAATCAGAATAAGGAGCAAAACAACATTGCCTCCCAAACTACCAAATGTGTAAAAAGAAAAGAGGACTTCTTATTAAGTTAAGAATATTACTATTATTAAACCGTTTTTAATTAATAATTACATCTTAATAATTAGAAAATGATATTATTATTATTACGGTAGTAGTGCAATGACCTTGTGCTGCCTACCTCTTAATAATCATAATTGGCATAGCATTCTGACACAGTTGGACCCTAATGATTGACACCATAATGTAGAGGGAAAATAGTAAACAAACTCTTGACCAATAAATTAAAATGATAGTGTTAGGTGTTGGACTATCTGCTTTAGTTTTGGAGATGATCAATCACTGTCGATGGAGGAGCTGGTTTTTACATATTGTGTATATTTATTTATTCTGAGCACATTTCCGTTTGTTGGAAATGTCAGTTTTAGATTTTCAAAATACTTTAATGTTTGCTAGCTGGACAGGCAAACCTCGCTGAGTACTAAACTGTAAATCAATCAAAACTTGTGTACTATCCATTCTACTATCTCTGCTGATCACGTCTGCCAATCACGTTATCTGTATCTAAGGCACAGTGGTGGAATAAGTACCCAAATGTCATACTTGAGTAAAAGTAAAGATACCTTAATAGAAAATGACTCAAGTAAAAGTATTTTTTTATTTTACCCCCTTTTCTCCCCAATTAGTCTTGTCGCTGCAACTCCCGTACGGACTCAAGAGGCGAAGGTCGAGAGCCATGCGTCCTCCGAAACACAACCCAACCAAGCCGCACTGCTTCTTGACACAATGTACATCAAACCCGGAAGCCAGCACACCGTTACATTCTTCTGATGCCTCCTCAGACTTTGCACTGCTCTGGTGGAGGACTCTTCTCCTCCTTGCACCACTTCACACAATGCACACATCGAACAGAGCGTGGCCTCACATCGCCCCGTCTTCACAACAGAAGGCCTGCGTTGATGACACACGCAATTTGAGCATAATTTGAGCCAGCCGCACCAATGTGTTGGAGGAGTATAAAGTATAAAGTATAAATAATAAAAAATTCCTGTATGAAGTAAAAAGTTTTTAAGAAGTTTTTAGGAATGTAGTAAAGTAAAAGTTGTCAAAAATAGAAATAATAAAGTAAAGTACAGATACCCCAAAAAACAACTTAAGTATTTTTACTCAAGTACTTTGCACCACTGTCAAGGTAGTAGACAGTTGGTGACATCTCGAGAGATCAGGTAAAGTCTTGCTTATTTATTTGTAATCTAACTATTTTGTTACAGAAATGTCATACAATCAGTGTAAGCTGTAAAATTACTCCCAATTTAGAAGAGTGAGCTAGGTAGTTGCAACAAGCAGATCTGTTGCTAGCTAGCAGAAGCAGATAGCTTTATCACTAGCTTGCATGTCATTCTTGGTCAAGGACCGTTTTAGCTATCGGTCCATGTAAAAATTGAAGACTTCAAAAATCTATTGGACAAGTAGTGTAAATCTAATACAGTCATCAAGGCAGGGCCCACTAACTTCATTCATACTGACAAATAAGGAATGCCACATTATCCCTGTCAATAGTTGGAGTAGAATGATTGGTGATCACCCAGTCTCAGACTGTCAGGATGTTAATTTTTGAGCTCACAAACTACATTCCTTTGCTGTGATGATTTATTTGATTAATTCTTGTCTCTCACTTCTGTCTCACACAATATTTTCAGCTCCCCTGTGTCCTGCTCCCAGAGATCACAAAGGTCTATTCACCAAGTATTGTCTGTTTCACTCACCTGTGAGGAGAACCATCCTTCTGCAGTTTGAACTCGCTCTGCCGTCACTATTCAGACATTGGGACCACATATGCATTTGCCTGTTGTCTTTTCTTTGTGGGTTTTGTGTTACAGTCTAGTGCATTTCAGAGTTGAAGAACACCCACTACAGATACATGTGCTTGTTTGAGCATCTTTATTCATTATCGTCCCTTACTTTTGTCTCCCATGATCTATTCACCAAGCCCTGCAGTTTGAACTAGCCCTGCCATCACTATGTACAGTGCCTTCAGAAAGCATTCATCACACCCCTTGACTTTTTCCACATTTTGTTGTGTTAGTCTGCATTTAAAATGAATTAAATTCAGATGTTTGTGTTACTGGCCTATACACAATACCCCATTATGAAAAAGTGGATAAAGTTATGTTTTTACACATTTTCAGGAGTAAAAATGTACTTAACAAGTCACATAATAAGTTGCATGGACTCACTTTGTTTGCAATAATATTGTTTAACGGGATTTTTTAAGGACTATCTCATCTCTGTACACCCCACACACAACACCTGTAAGGTCATTCAACCACAAAGACCAGGGACAGAAGGGCACCTATTGGTAGACATCGAATATCCCTTTGAATATAGTGAAGTGTATTAATTCCACTTTGGATGGTGTATCAATGCACCCAGTCACTACAAAGATACAGGCGTCGTTCCTAACTCAGTTGCCGGAGAGGAAGGAAACCGCTCAGCGATTGTGACTTTAAAACAGTAACAGAGTTGATTGGCTGTGATAAGAGAGAACTGAGGATCAACAACATTGTAGTTACTCCACAATAGTAACCTAATTGACAGAAAGAAGCTGTACAGAATAAAAATATACCAAAATATGCATCCTATTTGCAACAAGGCACTAAAGTAATATTGTAAAAACTGTGGCAAAGCAATTAACTCTTTGTCCTGAATAAAAAGGCAAATCCAATACATTACTGAGTACTACTCTCCCCATTTTTAAGCATAGTGATGGCTGCATCATGTTATGGGTATGCTTGTAATCGTTAAGGGCTGGGGAGTTTTCCAGGATAAAAAATAAATGGAATGGAGCTAAGCAGACAAAATCCTAGATGAAAACCTGGTTCAATCTGCTTTCCACCAGACACTGGGAGATGAATTCATATTACAGCAGGACAATAACCTAAACCACAAGGCAAAATCTACACTGGAGTTGCTTACCAAGAAGACAGTGAATGTTCCTGAGGGGCCAAGTTACAGTTTTGACTTAAATCTACTTGAAAACCCATGGCATGACCTGAAAATAGGTTGTTGTCTAGAAATTTGACAGAGCTTGAATTTTGAAAAGAAAAATGGGCAAATGTTGCACAATCCAGGGGTGGAAAGCTCTTAGAGACTTACCTAGAAAGACTCACAGCTGTAATGGCTGCCAATGGTGTTTGTACAAGGTATTGACTCAGGGATGAGATATTTCTGAATTTAACTTTCAATAAATTAGCAAAACATTCTAAAAACACGTTTTCAATTTGTCATTATGTGTGTATTGTATGTAGATGTGAGAGAGAAAAAAATCTATTTGATCAATTTTGAATTCAGGCTGTAACATTACAAAATGTGGAATAAGTCAAGCATACAATACACATCGAAGGCACTGTAGACCACATATGCACTTGTCTTTTCTTTGTGGGTATTTGTCTAGTGCATTTTTTTTTTACCCCTTTATTTAACTAGGCAAGTCAGTTAAGAACAAATTCTTATTTTCAATGACAGCCTGCGGGCCTTGTTCAGGGGCAGAACGACAGATTTGTACCTTGTCAGCTCGGGGATTTGAACTTGCACCCTTTTGGTTACTAGTCCAACACTCTAACCACTTGGCTACCCTGCCTCCCCATTTTAGAGGTGAAGAACACCAACTACAGATACACGTGCTTATTTGAGCATCTTGAAGACTAAATTCGGTGATTAATTGGTTTAACAGGTGACAAACAGATTATTTTACTATTGTAACATGCAGTGGGGAGAATTCTATTGTCCCCGTCAGGAGCCCATGCTTTGCCATAGATAGTAGAGCTCTCATCGCTGGACCACACAAGCTTTAGATTGCATTCTGCTAAGGCACTTGTCCCTCTCTACATCGATCAGCTACATTGGTGACCAGAGTGGAATCCTTTCGATACGCCAAAGGGGCCTGGGCACACAAATGCTCCTAAAGAGAAGGGGGAACACTGAAGCATGTGTTGATGACAGTTCTACAGTCTCCATCAGAGGCCCAGGCTTTTGGCATAGATGGTAAAGCTCTCATTTCCGGACAGCAACATTGTAAGATTGTGCCCTCCATGGCATTAGATATACGTTGACTGGTAGGTTACACTATATTTAGATACTTTAAATACTGCCTGAGACACCTTCACTATTTGTTTCTGTACTAAATAAATAAATGGTGAATCACTATTTGTGATGGTGTTCTTTGTTGGAATGTATATGCATGAAACTTACATGATGGAAAACATGTCTCACACTCAGTCATAGTTAGTAGAATAATGAATGTGGCAAAATGTTGGTACCGTCAGCTTTTAGAAGGTAAGTAGGAAAGTTAATCATGTAAACCATCTAAATATACTCACATTCACTGAACATTTAGTATCTGAAACTCAAACATTCATTTCCCAACTACTTTTTCTATAATCCCACAGTCTTTTATCATTCTCCATACCTTATATTCCAACGCATCATTATCTTTGCCCACCGTGGTATTGGGCAGCTGCTATTTGAGAACTCGTCTGGTTTAAAAATCATGTGGCTTTCTATGAAAGGTATGCGATTGAATGTTTATTTAGCCTGCAGCTAGCTACTTGAAATGAGACATATAATCTTGCCAAAACATGATTGAAAAATGTAATTCACTCAGAAATATACTGTTGCTAATGAAATACAAATGTACATTTACAGGGAGCTGGCTAGGCTAGTCAAACTGTAACATTGGCTAGCGTTCAATAAAGTGGCTAAATGGTCAACAGAGTTACTTCCTCATACGCTTAAGTCAATTCGTATTGCATGCTGCATATTTCAAGTGCACTCAAAAACAGATGTATGTCACATAAAAAAAGCTGCTCCTCCCTCGACGGGATCGATGAAGTTTGCATTTTTTGGCTATGTTGATAGTTGCTGTCATAGTGACCTGTTGATAATTATGTTAGTTTACGTAATAACACGTAAGTGTTCATATGATGACAATATTCAGCAAATATACTTCCAATAGGTCCAATGCAGCCATTTTTATCTCAATATCAAATCATTTCTGGGTAAAAATGAAGTACCTTACTGTAAATGTTTTCAATTAAAACGGTCAAAAAGAAACAAATAGTTTCTTAGCAAAGAGCAGTTTGTTTCAAGCAAGAATTTTGCTAGGACCGTCTGGACTGAGTGTGGAGGCTAAAACTGAAAACTCTCTGTTATTGGCAGAGAGGTTTGGAACTCTCTTTCTTATTGGTCTATTAACTAATTTACCACCTGGTGATGTCCCCAGGCAGGTCAAAACTCCATCCCTTCACAACAGGCTGAAGTTTTAGGTGTTTAAAAAAAAAAAAAAACAGCTCCCACACTAAAAGGGCATTATCATAATTTTCACAATTTCACAGTATTATTCCAACCTCATAGTATGGAAATATATATAAACAAAGGAACATCTGTTTTCTTTACTGCACTGGGCCTTTAAAATAAAACCCTCACATCAATAATTCCCTTAAGGGGCTCATCAAAATGAACTGGAGGACTAACCAAACCAAGGTGAATGGAAATTAGGTCAAGTGCTGACATCACACACCAAGAGGAAATCTAACGTACACTACAATACATATCATCCGGTTGTGCATTTGGTCTATCAAGTGTGTTTAATGTCTACTGTGAGCAGGATAGACACTAACACATAGTCCCTTGGTGACGTATGTCCATCCTCTTCCACCATTATGCTGATGATGGTAATATATGCTCAAATTGCGTGTGTCATCAACGCAGGCCTTCTGTTGTGAAGACGGGGCGATGTGAGGCCACGCTCTGTTCGATGTGTGCATCATGTGAAGTGGTGCAAGGAGGAGAAGAGTCCACTGAGTAGAAGGACCTCCACCAGAGCAGTGCAGAGTCTGAGGAGGCATCAGAAGAATGTAACGGTGTGCGCTGAGTGGTGACCGTGGCTTAAAAAGCTCCTCTATGACAAACAGGATGAAGAACGGATGGCAGAGACATACATGGTTTTACTGTGACAGCAAAGGTGAAGAAAGGATGATGCTGAAATACAAATGTTTGAAAACATGCTATGCAAGTGTGTGGTCTTTTTCCTCCTGAATCCATCCTTTACAGTGGCAAATTGAACAGAATGGGTCAAGAAATATCAAGGAACGGCCAGGGAAGCAAGCACTGTCAGTACAACAATTCTTACAAGCACTGTCAGTACAACAATTCTTACAAGCACTGATTAAATCGCAGATGATCTTTGTTTAGGCCCTATCCCTCCCTGCATCTGTACAGTTTGTCGTGTTTCCCAACAACTCTACATCTGTAGTGAGTACAGACTATAGACACATTAAATCCAACTCTATCAGTTGAGATGCTTTGGGAATATAATGCATTTGTTGTATTTGCTTTTGAATCTATGACAGAGACAATGACAGTGAACAATGACAATGGCAGAGAATCTAATACAGAGACAATTACAATCTTGCCCGATGTCCCGTACTGGAGGCTACTACCCTTAACATTCCCTATTTTGCTTAGGCAGGCTACTCTGAGAAACAAAACAAACTCCATCTCCAATGGCACAAAGTGGTGACAAGTTAATCGAACTGTACACGTATTTTCTGAAAGGCTGGGGGCAACTCAACAAAGAGCTGCAGTTGGTTTCAGAGTGGGTGACAAGGAATGTTAGCCCTAAACATTTCTAAAATTAAAAGCATTGTATTTGGAACAAAACACTCGCTAAAACCCTAAACCTCAACTAAATCTTGTAATAAATCATGTGGAAATTGAGCAAGTTGAGAGAGACTAAACTGCTTGGAGTAACACTAGATTGTAAACTGTCATGGTCAAAACATATTGATGCAGTAGTAGCTAGTCTGTCTATAATGAAGCAATGCTCTGCCTTCTTAACAACACTTTCAACAAGGCAGGTCCTACAGGCCCTAGTTTTGTCGTACATTGACTACTGTTCAGTCGTGTGTTCAGGTGCCACAGAAAAGGACTTAGGAAAATTGCAATTGGCTCAGAACAGAGCAGCACGGCTGGCCCTTGGATATACACAGAGAGCTAATATTAATAATATGCATGTCAATCTCTCCTGGCTGAAAGTGGAGGAGAGATTGACTAGATCACAACTTTTATTTATGAGAGGTATTGACGTGTTTAATGCACCGAGCTGTCTGTCTAAACTACTGGCACACAGCTCGGACACCCATGCATAACCCACAAGACATGCCACAAGAGGTCTCTTCAAAGTCCCCAAGTCCAGAACAGACTATGGGAGGCGCATAGTACTACATAGAGCCATGACTACATGGAACTCTATTCCATATCAAGTAACTGACGCAAGCAGTAAAATTAGATTTAAAAAACAACAA
Source organism: Oncorhynchus mykiss (assembly GCF_013265735.2). Taxonomy (NCBI): domain Eukaryota; kingdom Metazoa; phylum Chordata; class Actinopteri; order Salmoniformes; family Salmonidae; genus Oncorhynchus; species Oncorhynchus mykiss. The sequence goes on from NC_048582.1 coordinate 32,141,965, forward strand.
CTTTTGGAACAGTGGGGATTGTGAAGCAACACAAACCTTGGCACACACGCACACGCACACACAATACATATACAAGGATTTAGTAATGTAGATATGTGGTAGTGGGGGAGTAGGGGCCTGAGGGCACACAGTGTGTTGTGAAATCTGTGAATGCATTGTAATGTTTAAAAATGGAATAAACTGCCTCAATTTTGCTAACGGGACCCATAATAAATACAAATCTATTTTTGTAAACAAACATTTTCTGACGTTAGAGATTGTGTTTTCAAATGAAAGATAGGAGGAACAGCATGTCAATAAAAACACCAACGGTGAGGACATCGGTGAGGACATCTACAGGGCAGTACATCTTGATAACAGTGACTACGACAGGCCCCAACAGGGTGTCATCAATTCAAATGAACTGCATGACGAATGGATGCCATTTTTGGGAACACTGAAATGGCCCCTTGCCGTGTGTACGTACCTCTGGCGCAAGAGTTTAATACTGTACATTGACAAATGAATCAAGACATGCTGTTGATAACCTTCACAATAACAAGCAAACCGACATGTTTGCACCATTTTTAGAGCATGTCCAGAGTGTTCTGTAGCTCAGGGACGTTGTTGTTACACAAAGCACTGTAAATAATTGCCCCCTGTATGATGAAGCTATTACTAGTCCATGCTCAAAATCGTTAGGTTGTATAACAAGGAAGAGGATAACAATAAGCAGTAACATGGACTGATACTTCCACAGCTCAATAGACTCAATAGCTGAGGAGTCATTGGCCGTGTCCGAAATCTGTCTTGTTTACTACTTAAATTGCATACTGTGTTCTAATCGTACTAAATACTATTTAGAACGTACTGTTCAGTAAAAACGAATGCAGTAAGCAACAAATATCAGCACACTAGGCTGAAATTCTTCCCGTAATTCTCCTTTGTTGTTACAACACAACAAGCAACCTGATCTCAGAGAAAGATATAAAATATAATACTATACATCCTTCAAGATGAATAATAACTAACTTCATACAATTTGTATGCTATTGTATGACCAGGTAAAACTTATGATACTATACAGTAAGTGTACAAAACATTAGGAACACCTTTAGCCCTCAGAACAGCCTCAATTAGTCGGGGCATGGACTAGAAGGTGTCAAAAGCATTCCACAGGGATGCTTGCCCATGTTGATTCCAATGCTTCCCACAGTTGTGTCAAGTTGGCTGGATGTCCTTTGGGTGATTCTTGATACACACGGGGAAATCCAGAAGCATTGCAGTTCTTGACACACTAAAACCGGTGCGCCTGCACCTCCTACCATACCCTTTTCAAAGGCACTTAAATATTTTCTCTTGCCCATTCACCCTCTGAATGGCACACATACACAATCCATGACTCAACTGTCTCAAGGCTTGAAAAATACTTCTTTAACTTTTCTCCTCCCCTTCATTTACACTGATTGAAGTGGATTTAAAAGGTGACACCAAGGTGACCACCATAAGGGATCATAGACTGACCAAGGACACCTGTGTCATGGAAAGAGCAGGTGTTCCTAATGTTTTGTATGCTCAGTGTATGTTCTCTAATTTGCATGATATTGTACGAGCACAGTGTCTTTATCTAGTTCGTATTGCACGACCACTATTCCATTCATAATCTAGTTCGTATGATATTGAAGGACCACAATTCCATTCATAATCTAGTTCGTATGATATTGCACGACCACTATTCCATTCATAATCTAGTTCGTGTGATATTGTATTATCGCTATCCCATTCATAATGCCACCTAACATAACAAATCATACTAAATGGAGTATCACAGGTTTACGTACAGAGGCTCCTCCCATTAGGCTCCCCCAAATAGGCCCATCTCTCAGAGCACTCCTAGACAATCCTAGGAAAATTCTTGCTTGAGATATACCAACTTTCGAAGAAGCTATTTTTGTTCATTTTTGAATTGTTATCCAGAAATGATTTGATATTGCGATAAAAACTAAATTGGACTTTTAAGGGAGGCCACCCCCCCCCCCTTTACTTCCTTCTTATTGGATGGCATAGTTGATGCATTTTAGTCTTACTCTTCAGTTTTACTATATATAGTGTTTTAGAAATGTATAGTGTTTTAGAAATGTTTGCCCCCCAAAAAATGAAATATCACATTTACATTAATATTCAGACCCTTTACTCAGAACTTTGTTGAAGCACCTTTGGCAGCGTGTACTGCCTTGAGGCTTCTTGGGAATGACGTTACAAGCTTGGCACACCTGTATTTGGGGAGTCTCCCATTCTTCTCTGCAGACCCTCTCAAGCTCTGTCAGGTTGGATGGGGAGAATTGATGCACAGCTATTTTCAGATCTCTCCAGAGATGTTTGATCGGGTTCAAGTCTGTGGTCTAGCTGTCTCCGAAGTCATTCATGCATTGCCTTGGCTGTGTGCTTAGGGTCATTGTCCTGTTGGAAGGTGAACCTTCACCTCAGTCTGAGGTCCTGTGCACTCTGGGGCAGGTTTTCATCAAGGATCTCTCTTTACTTAGCTCCCTTCATCTTTCCCTTGATTCTGACTAGTCTCCCAGTCCATGCCGCTGAAAAACATCTCCACAGCGTGATGCTGCCACCACCATGCTACACCGTAGGGATGGTGCCAGGTTTCCTCCAGACGTAACACTTTGCATTCAGGCCAAAGAGTTCCATCTTGGTTTCATCAGACCAGATAATCTTGTTTCTCATGGTCTGAGAGTCCTTTAGGTGCCTTTTGACTAACTCCAAGTTGACTGTCATGTGCCTTTCACTGAGGAATAGCTTCCGTCTAGCCACTCTACCATAAAGACCTGATTTGTGGAGTGCTGCAGAGATGGTTGTCCATCTGGAAGGCCAGCTCTAGGAAGTGTCTTGGTGGTTGCAAACTTCTTCCATTTAAGAATGATGAAGACCACTGTGTTTTTGGGGACCTTCAATGCTGCAGAAATGTTTTGGTACCCTTCCCCAGATCTGTGCCTTGGCACAATCCTGTCTAGTATCTCTACGGATAATTATTTCGACCTCATGGCTTGGTTTTTGCTCTGACATGCACTGTCAACTGTGGGACCTTATATAGACAGGTGTGTGCCTTTCCAAATCATGTCCAATCAATTGAATTTACAATGGAAACAGGCTGTACCTGAGCTCAATTTCAAGTCTCATAGCAAAGGGTCTAAATACTTACGTAAATAAGGTGTTTCTGTTTACAAAATAAGCGAACTTTGTCAGTATTTTATTTATTTAACCTTTATTTAACCATGTAGACCAGTTGAGAACAAGTTCTCATTTACAACCATAACCCTGGCCAAAACAAAGCAGTGCGACAAAAACAACAACACAGAGTTACACATAAACAATAACAGTCAATAACACAATAGAAACATATATGTACAGCGTGTGTAAGTGTAGTAAGATAAGGGCGGTAAGACAATAAATAGGCCATAGAGGCAAAACAATTACAATTTAGCATTAAAACTGGAGTGATAGATGTGCAGATGATGATGTGCAAGTAGAGATACTGGGGTGCGAAAGGGCAAAAAATAAATAAATAAATAAATAACAATATGGGGATGAGGTTGTTGGGTGTGGTATTTACAGATGAGCTGTATACAGGTACAGTGATCGGTAAGCTGCTCTGACAGCTGATGCTTAAAGTTAGAGAGAGAGATAAGTCTCCAACTTCAGTGATTTTTGCAATTCATTCCAATCATTGGCAGCAGAGAACTGTAAGGAAAGGCGGCCAAAGTAAGTGTTGGCTTTGGGGATGACCAGTGAAATATTCCTGCTGCAGCGCGTGCTACGGGTGGGTGTTGCTATGGTGACCAGTGAGTTGAGATAAGGTGGGGCTTTACCTAGCAAAGACTTATAGGTGACCTGGAGCCAGTGGGTTTGGTGACGAGTATGTAGCAGGGCCAGCCAACGAGAGCATACAGGTCTCAGTGGTGAGTAGTATATTGGGCTTTGGTGACAAAACATATGGCACTGTGATAGACTACATCCAATTTGCTGAGTAGAGTGTCGGAGGCTATTTTGTAAATGACGTTGTCGAAGTCAAGGATTGGTAGGATAGTCAGTTTTACAAGGGTATGTTTGGCAGCACGAGTGAAGGAGGCTTTGTTGCGAAATAGGAAGCTGAGGTTTGCTAAGACAGTGTCCAAAGAAGGGCCAGATGTATACAGAATGGTAACGTCTGCGTAGAGGTGGATCAGAGAATCACCAGCAGCAGGAGCGACATCATTGATTTATACAGAGAAAAGAGTCGGCCCGAGAATTGAACTCTGTGGCACCCCCATAGACACTGCCAGAGGTCCGGACAACAGGCATCCGATTTGACACACTGAACTCTATCTGAGAAGTAGTTGGTGAACCAGGCGAGTCAGTCATTTGAGAAACCAAGGCTATTGAGTCTGCCGATAAGAATGTGGTGATTGACAGAGTCGAAATCCTTGGCCAGGTCGATGAAGACAACTGAACAGGACTGTCTCTCCTCGATGGCGGTTATGATATCGTTTAGGACCTTGAGCATGGCTGAAGTGCACCCATGACCAGCTCGGAAACCAGACTGCATAGTGGAGATTCGAAATGGTCGGTGATCTGTTTGTTAACTTGGCTTTTGAAGATTTTAGAAAGGTAGGGTAGGATGGATATAGGTCTATAACAGTTTGGGTCTAGAGTGTCTCTTACAGTTTTGACTTAAATCTACTTGAAAACCCAAGGCATGACCTGAAAATAGGTTGTTGTCTAGAAATTTGACAGAGCTTGAATTTTGAAAAGAAAAATGGGCAAATGTTGCACAATCCAGGTTGGAAAGCTCTTAGAGACTTACCTAGAAAGACTCACAGCTGTAATGGCTGCCAATGGTGTTTGTACAAGGTATTGACTCAGGGATGTGAATAATTATCTAAATGAGATATTTCTGAATTTAACTTTCAATAAATTAGCAAAACATTCTAAAAACACGTTTTCAATTTGTCATTATGTATTGTATTGTGTGTAGATGTGAGAGAGAAAAAGCATCTTGAAGACTAAATTCGGTGATTAATTGGTTTAACAGGTGACAAACAGATTATTTTACTATTGTAACATGCAGTGGGGAGAATTCTATTGTCCCCGTCAGGAGCCCATGCTTTGCCATAGATAGTGGAGCTCTCATCGCTGGACCACACAAGCTTTAGATTGCATTCTGCTAAGGCACTTGTCCCTCTCTACATCGGTCAGCTACATTGGTGACCAGAGTGGAATCCTTTCGATACGCCAAAGGGGCCTGGGCACACAAATGCTCCTAGAGAGAAGGGGGAACACTGAAGCATGTGTTGATGACAGTTCTACAGTATCCATCAGAGACCCAGGCTTTTGGCATAGATGGTAAAGCTCTCATTTCCGGACAGCAACATTGTAAGATTGTGCCCTCCATGGCATTAGATATACGTTGACTGGTAGGTTACACTATATTTAGATACTTTAAATACTGCCTGAGACACCTTCACTATTTGTTTCTGTACTAAATAAATAAATGGTGAATCACTATTTGTGATGGTGTTCTTTGTTGGAATGTATATGCATGAAACTTACATTATGGAAAACATGTCTCACACTCAGTCATAGTTAGTGTTGGTACCGTCAGCTTTTAGAAGGTTAGTAGGAAAGTTCATCATGTAAACCATCTAAATATACTCACATTCACTGAACATTTAGTATCTGAAACTCAAACATTCATTTCCCAACTACTTTTTCTATAATCCCACAGTCTTTTATCATTCTCCATACCTTATATTCCAACGCATCATTATCTTTGCCCACCATGGTATTGGGCAGCTGCTATTTGAGAACTCGTCTGGTTTAAAAATCATGTGGCTTTCTATGAAAGGTATGCGATTGAATGTTTATTTAGCCTGCAGCTAGCTACTTGAAATGAGACATATAATCTTGCCAAAACATGATTGAAAAATGTAATTCACTCAGAAATATACTGTTGCTAATGAAATACAAATGTACATTTACAGGGAGCTGGCTAGGCTAGTCAAACTGTAACATTGGCTAGCGTTCAATAAAGTGGCTAAATGGTCAACAGAGTTACTTCCTCATACGCTTAAGTCAATTCGTATTGCATGCTGCATATTTCTTGTGCACTCAAAAACAGATGTATGTCACATAAAAAAAGCTGCTCCTCCTTCGACGGGATCGATGAAGTTTTGCATTTTTTGGCTATGTTGATAGTTGTTGTCTAGTGACCTGTTGATAATTATGTTAGTTTACGTAATAACACGTAAGTGTTCATATGATGACAATATTCAGCAAATATACTTCCAATAGGTCCAATGCAGCCATTTTTATCTCAATATCAAATAATTTCTGGGTAAAAATGAAGTACCTTACTGTAAATGTTTTCAATTAAAACGGTCAAAAAGAGCAGTTTGTTTCAAGCAAGAATTTTGCTAGGACCGTCTGGACTGAGTGTGGAGGCTAAAACTGAAAACTCTCTGTTATTGGCAGAGAGGTTTGGAACTCTCTTTCTTATTGGTCTATTAACTAATTTACCACCTGGTGATGTCCCCAGGCAGGTCAAAACTCCTTCACAACAGGCTGAAGTTTTAGGTGTTTAAAAAAAAAAACTCCCACACTAAAAGGGCATTATCATAATTTTCACAATTTCACAGTATTATTCCAACCTCATAGTATGGAAATATATACAAACAAATGAACATCTGTTTTCTTTACTGCACTGGGCCTTTAAAATAAAACCCTCACATCAAAAATTCCCTTAAGGGGCTCATCAAAATGAACTGGAGGACTAACCAAACCAAGGTGAATGGAAATTAGGTCAAGTGCTGACATCACACACCAAGAGGAAATCTAACGTACACTACAATACATATCATCCGGTTGTGCATTTGGTCTATCAAGTGTGTTTAATGTCTACTGTGAGCAGGATAGACACTAACACATAGTCCCTTGGTGACGTATGTCCATCCTCTTCCACCATTATGCTGATGATGGTAATATATGCTCAAATTGCGTGTGTCATCAACGCAGGCCTTCTGTTGTGAAGACGGGGCGATGTGAGGCCACGCTCTGTTCGATGTGTGCATCATGTGAAGTGGTGCAAGGAGGAGAAGAGTCCACTGAGTAGAAGGACCTCCACCAGAGCAGTGCAGAGTCTGAGGAGGCATCAGAAGAATGTAACGGTGTGCGCTGAGTGGTGACCGTGGCTTAAAAAGCTCCTCTATGACAAACAGGATGAAGAACGGATGGCAGAGAAATACATGGTTTTACTGTGACAGCAAAGGTGAAGAAAAGATGATGCTGGAGAAATACAAATGTTTGAAAACATGCTATGCAAGTGTGTGGTCTTTTTCCTCCTGAATCCATCCTTTACAGTGGCAAATTGAACAGAATGGGTCAAGAAATATCAAGGAACGGCCAGGGAAGCAAGCACTGTCAGTACAACAATTCTTACAAGCACTGTCAGTACAACAATTCTTACAAGCACTGATTAAATCGCAGATGATCTTTGTTTAGGCCCTATCCCTCCCTGCATCTGTACAGTTTGTCGTGTTTCCCAACAACTCTACATCTGTAGTGAGTACAGACTATAGACACATTAAATCCAACTCTATCAGTTGAGATGCTTTGGGAATATAATGCATTTGTTGTATTTGCTTTTGAATCTATGACAGAGACAATGACAGTGAACAATGACAATGGCAGAGAATCTAATACAGAGACAATTACAATCTTGCCCGATGTCCCGTACTGGAGGCTACTACCCTTAACATTCCCTATTTTGCTTAGGCAGGCTACTCTGAGAAACAAAACAAACTCCATCTCCAATGGCACAAAGTGGTGACAAGTTAATCGAACTGTACACGTATTTTCTGAAAGGCTGGGGGCAACTCAACAAAGAGCTGCAGTTGGTTTCAGAGTGGGTGACAAGGAATGTTAGCCCTAAACATTTCTAAAATTAAAAGCATTGTATTTGGAACAAAACACTCGCTAAACCCTAAACCTCAACTAAATCTTGTAATAAATCATGTGGAAATTGAGCAAGTTGAGAGAGACTAAACTGCTTGGAGTAACACTAGATTGTAAACTGTCATGGTCAAAACATATTGATGCAGTAGTAGCTAGTCTGTCTATAATGAAGCAATGCTCTGCCTTCTTAACAACACTTTCAACAAGGCAGGTCCTACAGGACCTAGTTTTGTCGTACATTGACTACTGTTCAGTCGTGTGTTCAGGTGCCACAGAAAAGGACTTAGGAAAATTGCAATTGGCTCAGAACAGAGCAGCACGGCTGGCCCTTGGATATACACAGAGAGCTAATATTAATAATATGCATGTCAATCTCTCCTGGCTGAAAGTGGAGGAGAGATTGACTAGATCACAACTTTTATTTATGAGAGGTATTGGCGTGTTTAATGCATCGAGCTGTCTGTCTAAACTACTGGCACACAGCTCGGACACCCATGCATAACCCACAAGACATGCCACAAGAGGTCTCTTCAAAGTCCCCAAGTCCAGAACAGACTATGGGAGGCGCATAGTACTACATAGAGCCATGACTACATGGAACTCTATTCCATATCAAGTAACTGACGCAAGCAGTAAAATTAGATTTAAAAAACAACAACTTTTGGAACAGTGGGGATTGTGAAGCAACACAAACCTTGGCACACACGCACACGCACACACAATACATATACAAGGATTTAGTAATGTAGATATGTGGTAGTGGGGGAGTAGGGGCCTGAGGGCACACAGTGTGTTGTGAAATCTGTGAATGCATTGTAATGTTTAAAAATGGAATAAACTGCCTCAATTTTGCTAACGGGATCCATAATAAATACAAATCTATTTTTGTAAACAAACATTTTCTGACGTTAGAGATTGTGTTTTCAAATGAAAGATAGGAGGAACAGCATGTCAATAAAAACACCAACGGTGAGGACATCGGTGAGGACATCTACAGGGCAGTACATCTTGATAACAGTGACTACGACAGGCCCCAACAGGGTGCCATCAATTCAAATGAACTGCATGACGAATGGATGCCATTTTTGGGAACACTGAAATGGCCCCTTGCCGTGTGTACGTACCTCTGGCGCAAGAGTTTAATACTGTACATTGACAAATGAATCAAGACATGCTGTTGATAACCTTCACAATAACAAGCAAACCGACATGTTTGCACCATTTTTAGAGCATGTCAGAGTGTTCTGTAGCTCAGGGACGTTGTTGTTACACAAAGCACTGTAAATAATTGCCCCCTGTATGATGAAGCTATTACAAGTCCATGCTCAAAATCGTTAGGTTGTATAACAAGGAAGAGAATAACAATAAGCAGTAACATGGACTGATACTTCCACAGCTCAATAGACTCAATAGCTGAGGAGTCATTGGCCGTGTCCGAAATCTGTCTTGTTTACTACTTAAATTGCATACTGTGTTCTAATCGTACTAAATACTATTTAGAACGTACTGTTTAGTAAAAACGAATGCAGTAAGCAACAAATATCAGCACACTAGGCTGAAATTCTTCCCGTAATTCTCCTTTGTTGTTACAACACAACAAGCAACCTGATCTCAGAGAAAGATATAAAATATAATACTATACATCCTTCAAGATGAATAATAACTAACTTCATACAATTTGTATGCTATTGTATGACCAGGTAAAACTTATGATACTATACAGTAAGTGTACAAAACATTAGGAACACCATTAGCCCTCAGAACAGCCTCAATTAGTCGGGGCATGGACTAGAAGGTGTCAAAAGCATTCCACAGGGATGCTTGCCCATGTTGATTCCAATGCTTCCCACAGTTGTGTCAAGTTGGCTGGATGTCCTTTGGGTGATTCTTGATACACACGGGAAAACCCAGAAGCATTGCAGTTCTTGACACACTAAAACCGGTGCGCCTGCACCTCCTACCATACCCTTTTCAAAGGCACTTAAATATTTTCTCTTGCCCATTCACCCTCTGAATGGCACACATACACAATCCATGACTCAACTGTCTCAAGGCTTGAAAAATACTTCTTTAACTTTTCTCCTCCCCTTCATTTACACTGATTGAAGTGGATTTAAAAGGTGACACCAATAAGGGATCATAGACTGACCAGGACACCTGTGTCATGGAAAGAGTAGGTGTTCCTAATGTTTTGTATACTCAGTGTATGTTCTCTAATTTGCATGATATTGTACGAGCACAGTGTCTTTATCTAGTTCGTATTGCACGACCACTATTCCATTCATAATCTAGTTCGTATGATATTGAAGGACCACAATTCCATTCATAATCTAATTCGTATGATATTGCACGACCACTATTCCATTCATAATCTAGTTCGTGTGATATTGTATTATCGCTATCCCATTCATAATGCCACCTAACATAACAAATCATACTAAATGGAGTATCACAGGTTTACGTACAGAGGCTCCTCCCATTAGGCTCCCCCAAATAGGCCCATCTCTCAGAGCACTCCTAGACAATCCTAGGAAAATTCTTGCTTGAGATATACCAACTTTCGAAGAAGCTATTTTTGTTCATTTTTGAATTGTTATCCAGAAATGATTTGATATTGCGATAAAAACTAAATTGGACTTTTAAGGGAGGCCACCCCCCCCCCCTTTACTTCCTTCTTATTGGATGGCATAGTTGATGCATTTTAGTCTTACTCTTCAGTTTTACTATATATAGTGTTTTAGAAATGTATAGTGTTTTAGAAATGTTTGCCCCCCAAAAAATGAAATATCACATTTACATTAATATTCAGACCCTTTACTCAGAACTTTGTTGAAGCACCTTTGGCAGCGTGTACTGCCTTGAGGCTTCTTGGGAATGACGTTACAAGCTTGGCACACCTGTATTTGGGGAGTCTCCCATTCTTCTCTGCAGACCCTCTCAAGCTCTGTCAGGTTGGATGGGGAGAATTGATGCACAGCTATTTTCAGATCTCTCCAGAGATGTTTGATCGGGTTCAAGTCTGTGGTCTAGCTGTCTCCGAAGTCATTCATGCATTGCCTTGGCTGTGTGCTTAGGGTCATTGTCCTGTTGGAAGGTGAACCTTCACCTCAGTCTGAGGTCCTGTGCACTCTGGGGCAGGTTTTCATCAAGGATCTCTCTTTACTTAGCTCCCTTCATCTTTCCCTTGATTCTGACTAGTCTCCCAGTCCATGCCGCTGAAAAACATCTCCACAGCGTGATGCTGCCACCACCATGCTACACCGTAGGGATGGTGCCAGGTTTCCTCCAGACGTAACACTTTGCATTCAGGCCAAAGAGTTCCATCTTGGTTTCATCAGACCAGATAATCTTGTTTCTCATGGTCTGAGAGTCCTTTAGGTGCCTTTTGACTAACTCCAAGTTGACTGTCATGTGCCTTTCACTGAGGAATAGCTTCCGTCTAGCCACTCTACCATAAAGACCTGATTTGTGGAGTGCTGCAGAGATGGTTGTCCATCTGGAAGGCCAGCTCTAGGAAGTGTCTTGGTGGTTGCAAACTTCTTCCATTTAAGAATGATGAAGTCCACTGTGTTTTTGGGGACCTTCAATGCTGCAGAAATGTTTTGGTACCCTTCCCAGATCTGTGCCTTGGCACAATCCTGTCTAGTACCTCTACGGATAATTCCTTCGACCTCATGGCTTGGTTTTTGCTCTGACATGCACTGTCAACTGTGGGACCTTATATAGACAGGTGTGTGCCTTTCCAAATCATGTCCAATCAATTGAATTTACAATGGAAACAGGCTGTACCTGAGCTCAATTTCGAGTCTCATAGCAAAGGGTCTAAATACTTACGTAAATAAGGTGTTTCTGTTTACAAAATAAGCAAACTTTGTCAGTATTTTATTTATTTAACCTTTATTTAACCATGTAGACCAGTTGAGAACAAGTTCTCATTTACAACCATAACCCTGGCCAAAACAAAGCAGTGCGACAAAAACAACAACACAGAGTTACACATAAACAATAACAGTCAATAACACAATAGAAACATATATGTACAGCGTGTGTAAGTGTAGTAAGATAAGGGCGGTAAGACAATAAATAGGCCATAGAGGCGAAACAATTACAATTTAGCATTAAAACTGGAGTGATAGATGTGCAGATGATGATGTGCAAGTAGAGATACTGGGGTGCGAAAGGGCAAAAAATAAATAAATAAATAAATAACAATATGGGGATGAGGTTGTTGGGTGTGGTATTTACAGATGAGCTGTATACAGGTACAGTGATCGGTAAGCTGCTCTGACAGCTGATGCTTAAAGTTAGAGAGAGAGATAAGTCTCCAACTTCAGTGATTTTTGCAATTCATTCCAATCATTGGCAGCAGAGAACTGTAAGGAAAGGCGGCCAAAGTAAGTGTCGGCTTTGGGGATGACCAGTGAAATATTCCTGCTGCAGCGCGTGCTACGGGTGGGTGTTGCTATGGTGACCAGGGAGTTGAGATAAGGTGGGGCTTTACCTAGCAAAGACTTATAGGTGACCTGGAGCCAGTGGGTTTGGTGACGAGTATGTAGCAGGGCCAGCCAACGAGAGCATACAGGTCTCATTGGTGAGTAGTGTATGGGGCTTTGGTGACAAAACATATGGCACTGTGATAGACTACATCCAATTTGCTGAGTAGAGTGTCGGAGGCTATTTTGTAAATGACGTTGTCGAAGTCAAGGATTGGTAGGATAGTCAGTTTTACAAGGGTATGTTTGGCAGCACGAGTGAAGGAGGCTTTGTTGCGAAATAGGAAGCTGAGGTTTGCTAAGACAGTGTCCAAAGAAGGGCCAGATGTATACAGAATGGTAACGTCTGCGTAGAGGTGGATCAGAGAATCACCAGCAGCAGGAGCAACATCATTGATTTATACAGAGAAAAGAGTCGGCCCGAGAATTGAACTCTGTGGCACCCCCATAGACACTGCCAGAGGTCCAGACAACAGGCATCCGATTTGACACACTGAACTCTATCTGAGAAGTAGTTGGTGAACCAGGCGAGTCAGTCATTTGAGAAACCAAGGCTATTGAGTCTGCCGATAAGAATGTGGTGATTGACAGAGTCAAAATCCTTGGCCAGGTCGATGAATACAACTGAACAGGACTGTCTCTCCTCGATGGCGGTTATGATATCGTTTAGGACCTTGAGCATGGCTGAAGTGCACCCATGACCAGCTCGGAAACCAGACTGCATAGTGGAGATTCGAAATGGTCGGTGATCTGTTTGTTAACTTGGCTTTTGAAGATTTTAGAAAGGCAGGGTAGGATGGATATAGGTCTATAACAGGTTGGGTCTAGAGTGTCTCCCCTTTGAAGAGAGGGATGACCTTGGCAGCTTTCCAATCTTTGGGGATCTCAGACAATACGAAAGAGAGGTTGAAAGTGCTTCTACACCTGCATTGCTTGCTGTTTGGGGTTTTAGGCTGGGTTTCTGTACAGCACTTTGAGATATCAGCTGATGTACAAAGAGCTATATAAATACATTTGATTTGATTTGAATAGGCTAGTAATAGGGGTTGCAACAATTTCGGTGGATCATTTTAGAAAGAGAGCGTACAGATTGTCTAGCCCAGCTACTTTGTTGGGATCCAGAATTTGCAGCTCTTTCAGAACATCAGCTGTCTGGATTTGGGTGAAGGAGAAGTGGGTGGATTTTGGCGAGTTTCTGCGGGGGGTGCAGAGCTGTTGATCGGAGTAGGGGTAGCCAGGTTGAAAGCATGGCAAGCCATAGAAAAATGTTTCTTGAAATGATCGATTATTGTAGATTTATCGGTGGTGACAGTGTTTCCTAGCCTCAGTGCAGTGGGCAGCTGGGAGGAGGTGCTCTTATTCTCCATGGACATTAGTGTCCCAAAACCTTTCGGGATTAGTGCTACAGGATGAAAATTTCCGTTTGAAAAAGCTAGCCTTAGCTTTCCTAACTGACTGTTTATATTGGTTCCTGAATTCCCTGAAAAATGGCATATCGTGGGGGCTATTCGATGCTAATGCAGTACCTCACAGGATATTTTTGTGCTGGTCAAGGGCAGTCAAGTCTCAGGTGAACCAAGGGTTATATCTGTTCTTAGTTCTAAATTTTTTGAACGGGGAATGCTTATTGAAGATGGTGAGGAAAGCACTTTTAAAGAGCAACCAGACATCCTCTACTGACGGGATGAGGTCACTATCCTTCCAGGATTACCCGGGCCAGGTTGATTAGAAAGGCCTGCTCGCTGAAGTGTTTTAGGGAGCGTTTGACAGTGATGTGGGGAGGTCGACCCATTACGGACACAAGCAATGAGGCTGTGATCGCTGAGATCCTGGTTGAAGATAGCAGGGGGGTATTTAGATGGCAAGTTGGTCAGGATGATATCTATGAGGGTTCCCATGGTTACGGATTTAAGGTTGTACCTGGCAGGTTCCTTGATAATTTGTGTGACGGTATGGGATATTGTTTGTAGATTGATGAGGGAATTATTTTAAAAAATATATATATTTTAGAAAAAGGCTGTAACGTAACCAAATATGGTAAAAGTCAAGGGGTCTGAATACTTTCCGAATGCACTGTATACTGAAAAAATATATGAACGCAACATGTAAAGTCTTGATCCCATGTTTCCTGAGCTGAAATAAAACATCCCAGAAATTGTCCATACAATTGATTTCTCTCAAATTAGTTAGTAAGCATTTTATCCTTTGTCAAGATAATCCATCCACCTGACATGTGTGGCATATCAAGAACCTGATTAAACAGCATGATCATTCCACAGATGCACCTTGTGGTGGGGACCGTAAAAGACCAGTTTTGTCACACAACACAATGCTACAAACGTCTCAAGTTTTAAAGGAACATGCAAATGTTATGCAGGAATGTCCACCAGAGCTGTTGCCAGAGATTTAATGTTAATTTCTCTACCATAAGCCGCCTCCAAAGTTGTTTCAGAGATTTTGGCAGGTCATCGAACTGCTAGTCCAGGACCTCCACAACCGGCTTCTACAGCTGTGGGATCTTCTGAGGGGGACGGGGGGTTATTTCTGTCTATAATAACGCCCTTTTTGGGGGAAAAACTAATTCTGATTGGCTGAGTCTGGCTCCCAAGTGGGTAGGCCCGGCTCCAAAGTGGGTGGGCCTATGCCCTCCCAGGCCCACCCATAGCTGTGCCCCTGCCCAGTCATGTGAAATCCGTAGATTAGGGCCTCATGTATTTATTTCCTTATATAAACTGTAACTCAGCAAAATTGTTGAAATTGTTGCATGTTGCATTTATATATATATATATATATATATATATATATATATATATATATACTGAACAAAAACAAATATATATATATATATATATATATATATATATATATATATACAGTGGGGAGAACAAGTATTTGATATACTGCCGATTTTGCAGGTTTTCCTACTTACAAAGCATGTAGATATCTGTCATTTTTTTCATAGGTACACTTCCACTGTGAGAGACGGAATCTAAAACAAAAATCCAGAAAATCACATTGTATGATTTTTAAGTAATTAATTAGCATTTTATTGCATGACATAAGTATTTGATCACCTATCAACCAGTAAGAATTCCGGCTCTCACAGACCTGTTAGTTTTTCTTTAAGAAGCCCTCCTTTTCTCCACTCATTACCTGTATTAACTGCACCTGTTTGAACTCGTTACCTGTATAAAATACACCTGTCCACACACTCAATCAAACAGACTCTAACCTCTCCACATTGGCCAAGACCAAAGAGCCGTGTAAGGACATCAGGTATAAAATTGTAGACCTGCACAAGGCTTGGATGGTCTACAGGACAATAGGCAAGCAGCTTGGTGAGAAGGCAACAACTGTTGCCGCAATTATTAGAAAATGGAAGAAGTTCAAGATGACGGTCAATCACCCTCGGTCTGGGGCTCCACGCAAGATCTCACCTCGTGGGGCATCAATGATCATGAGGAAGGTGAGTGATCAGCCCAGAACTACACGGCAGGACCTGGTCAATGACCTGAAGAGAGCTGGGACCACAGTCTCAAAGAAAACCATTAGCAACACACTATGCCGTCATGGATTAAAATCCTGCAGCGCACGCAAGGTCCCCCTGCTCAAGCTAGAGCATGTCCAGGCCCGTCTGAAGTTTGCCAATGACCATCTGGATGATCCAGAGGAGGAATGGGAGAAGGTCATGTGGTCTGATGAGAAAAATATAGCTTTTTGGTCCAAACTCCACTCGCCGTGTTTGGAGGAAGAAGAAGGCTAAGTACAACCCCAAGAACACCATCCCAAACGTGAAGCATGGAGGTGGAAAAATCATTCTTTGGGGATGTTTTTCTGCAAAGGGGACAGGACGACTGCACCGTATTGGATGGGGCCATGTATCACAAGATCTTGGCCAACAACCTCCTTCCCTCAGTAAGAGCATTGAAGATGGGTCGTGGCTGGGTCTTCCAGCATGACAACGACACGAAACACACAGCCAGGGCAACTAAGGAGTGGCTCCGTAAGAAGCATCTCAAGGTCCTGGAGTGGCCTAGCCAGTCTCCAGACCTGAACCCAATAGAAAATCTTTGGAGGGAGCTGAAAGTCCGTATTGCCCAGCGACAGCCCCGAAACCTGAAGGATCTGGAGAAGATCTGTATGGAGGAGTGTGCCAAAATCCCTGCTGCAGTGTGTGCAAACCTGGTCAAGAACTACAGGAAACATATGATCTCTGTAAATGCAAACAAAGGTTTCTGTACCAAATATTAAGTTCTGCTTTTCTGATGTATCAAATACTTACGCCATGCAATAAAATGCTAATTAATTACTTAAAAATCATACAATGTGATTTTCTGGATTTTTGTTTTAGATTCCGTCTATCACAGTTGAATTGTACCTATGATAAAAATGACAGACCTCTACAGGCTTTGTAAGTAGGAAAACCTGCAAAATCGGCAGTGTATCAAATACTTGTTCTCCCCACTGTATATACAGTATATATATATATATAAACACTACCGTTCAAAAGTTTGGGGTCCCTTAGAAATGTCCTTGTTTTTGAAAGAAAAGCAAATATTTTGTCCATTAAAATAACATCAAATTGATCAGAAATACAGTGTAGGCATTGTTAACTCTTAGAGCTCTAGGGGCGCTATTTCATTTTTGGATAAAAAACGTTCCCGTTTTAAGCGCGATATTTTGTCACGAAAAGATGCTCGACTATGCATATTCTTGACAGTTTTGGAAAGAAAACACTCTGAAGTTTCAGAATCTGCAAAGATTTTGTCTGTAAGTGCCCCAGAACTCATTCTACAGGCGAAACCAAGATGATGCATCACCCAGGAATTAGCAGAATTTCTGAAGCTCTGTTTTCCATTCTCTCCTTATATGGCTGTGATTGCGCAACGAATGAGCCTACACTTTCTGTCGTTCGCCCAAGGTCTTAGCAGCATTGTGACGTATTTGTAGGCATATCATTGGAAGATTGACCATAAGAGACTACATTTTCCAAGTGTCCGCCTGGTGTCCTGCGTCGAATTCGGTGCGCAATTGCCAGCTGCTTCCACTTTACCATTTGATTCAGGGGAGAAAGCATGTGTCCAAGAACGATGTATCAATGAAGAGATATGTGAAAAACACCTTGATGATTGATTCTAAACAACGTTTGCCATGTTTTCAGTCGATATTATGGAGTTAATTTGGAAAAAAGTTTGCGTTTTGAGGACTGAATTTATGGATTTTTTTTGGTAGCCAAATGTGATGTATAAAACGGAGCTATTTCTAATACACAAGGAATCTTTTTGGAAAAACTGAGCATCTGCTATCTAACTGAGAGTATCCTCATTGAAAACATCAGAAGTTCTTCAAAGGTAAATTATTTTATTTGAAGGCTTTTATGTTTTTGTTAATGTTGCGTGCTGGATGCTAACGCTAATGCTAACGCTAAATGCTAACGCGAAATGCTAACTCTAGCTAGCTACTTTTACACAAATTATTGTTTTCCTATGGTTGAGAAGCATATTTTGAAAATCTGAGATGACAGTGTTGTTTACAAAAGGCTAAGCTTGAGAGATGGCATATTTATTTCATTTCATTTGCGATTTTCATAAATAGTTAACGTTGTGTTATGCTAATGAGCTTGCTGATAGATTTACACAATCCTGGATACAGGGGTTTTTTCATAGCTAAACGTGACGCAGAAAACGGAGCGATTTGTCCTAAACAAATAATATTTCAGGAAAAACTGAACATTTGCTATCTGAGAGTCTCCTCATTGAAAACATCTGAAGTTCTTCAAAGGTAAATGATTTTTTTGAATGCTTTTCTGTTTTTTTGTGTAAATGTTGCCAGCTGAATGCTAATGCTAAATGCTACGTTAGCCATCAATACTGTTACACAAATGCTTGTTTTGCAATGGTTGAGAAGCATATTTTGAAAATCTGAGATGACAGTGTTGTTAACAAAAGGCTAAGCTTGAGAGCTAGCATATTTATTTCATTTCATTTGCGATTTTCATGAATAGTTAACGTTGCGTTATGGTAATGAGCTTGAGTCTGTATTCACGAACCCGGATCCGGGATGGGGAGATCAGAAAGGTTAATGTTATAAATGACTATTGTAGCTGGAAACAGCTAATTTTTTAAAATGGAATATCTACATAGGCGTACAGAGGCCCATTATCAGTAACCATCACTCCTGTGTTCCAATGGCACTTTGTGCTAATCCAAGTTTATAATTTTAAAAGGCTTATTGAACATTAGATAACCCTTTTGCAATTATGTTAGCACAGCTGAAAACTGTTGTTCTGATTAAAGAAGCAATAAGAGTTATCACAATTGTGTGGTAACTAATACCGATAGGTTACTTTTCCACCAGGCAGACACAGCCAAAGCAGATGCAACTTGAGTTTTAATTTAATATGGTGTTAATTGCAGAGCACTCACTTGCTCAACCGTCAACTTGGGTCACACCAGGCACCATTCGCCCAAATGTATAGTTTAAGCCTCCAACACACAGACCACACAAGTTCCCCACTCGAACAAGTGTTTCCACTCTATAGACACCGTACCAACACACTACGCTGTCATACGGCTTCAGAACGCTGTCATACGACTGCAGAAGTGTCTGATGCTGGAATCACTTTTCAGACAAGTCAACCGCAATGACACCAAGATAATTACTTGACAATACACAAGGCTCTGTCACCGAAACCCAGTTTAGATACTAAGGGAAGACAACCTCTCAGTGAGGCAAACCACAGAAGCCTCCAGAAAAGAGGAGTACACACATTTGTTTCCCCTCCAGGGAGCTGTTTCTGAAGCTCCGCTCAACAAGCACAGCTGAACACCTTAGCACCCCATCCTCGTCGCCAAACTATAATGGGAATCTTCAGGTAAAAAAAAGAGGAGAGCAGTCGTGGATATAGTCAATCATAAATCAATCTAGTTTAATTACAAGTTGCATCAGAGAGACACCACCACTTTGCTGAGAAGACCCTTATATTCAAATTATACAGCACCAGGAAGTCAAAACAACTTTGTCAGCTGCTACAGAATCACAGTGTTTCACATAAGAAAACAAACAACTCTGGCGTTGATCCCTATCAACAGATATGAGTTTAACCTACAGCATCGAGTCTAGTGACCATAAACCCACACAACCAGAACACTGGAAATCAAGTGCATTACAGAATGGAAAGCATATAGTGTTAATCACTCTAAAATTAATAACAACTTTATTCATTTTAAATATTCCCCAATAAAAAGTTGAAAATTGTCAGATACCAAATTAAATATACTCAGCAAAAATGTAAACAAACTGAGTTACAGTGTATATAAGGTAATTAGTCAATTTAAATAAATTCATTAGGTCCTAATCTATGGATTCCACATGACTGGGAATACAGATACGCATCTGTTGGTCACAGATACCTTAAAAAAGGTAGGGGTATGGATCAGAACCAGTCAGTATCTGGTGTGACCACCGTTTGACTCATGCAGCATGACACATCTCCTTCACATGGAGTTTATCAGGCTGTTGATTGTGGCCTGTGGAATGTTGCCCCACTCCTCTTCAATGGCTGTATGAAGTTGATGGATATTGCTGGGAACTAGAACACTCTGTCGTACGCGTCGATCCAGGGCGACATGTCTGGTGAGCATGCAAGCTATGGAAGTACTGGGACATTTTCAGCTTCCAGGAATTTCTCAAGCAATAATTTTGCAAGAATTTAGCTAGGACTGTCTGTGAGTGGTCTGAGTGGAAAACTGAAAACAAGCTGATAACCAATTCACCGCCTGGTGATGTCACCAGACAGTTTAAAACTCCATCCCACCAAAACATGTTGCAATTTCAGACAGTCTTTTCAAACAGCTCTTCAACTAAAAAGGCATTATCACAATTTTCACAATTTCACAATTATTAACCTCATAGTTTGGAAGTTTACACTATATAAAATACAGGTCAATCAAGGTTTTGACTGTTTTCAGCTTTAAGTGTAATTTACGAAATTATGAAAAATTGTTGTTCACACCCCATGCAGTGTGGCCCCCCAATATTAGCAGCCCTTTCCTTATATAAATCAAATAAATAAACAGGAAAACACATTCCTAATTTTTTCCCTCCATCTCCACCATTCATGTCTTAGCGTGGATTTATTATTTATTTTTTTGCTGTCTGCTAAATGGAAATGTCCTAAATTGAGCTGAAAATAACAACGTCCCTGCTGTGAGACTGTGTGTGAAAGTCTCCGGTGGTGAGTTGTCCCGGTGCCCAGACGTTCTGTGACGAAGGAGAGAATACTGCGAAACCATCGGTGATGATGAAATGACACAGCGGGGAGTCACTGATTAATTTAGCGCTCTCTCACTCTCTCACACCCACGCCATTGGGCCCAGGCCCCTTACCATGAAGGCCCCTGATCATCTCAGCCCACTGCTGTGACGCATCACACCCATCACTTAACACTTCTCTCTGTGGCATCCGACTGGCAGGCTGCATAGAGACTGTCCAAGCAGCCAGGGAACCAGGCAAGACACTGTCAGACACCGGGCACCATAAGTCTTCGTCCTTCAATGCCATTGGCAAAGAATCATGGGAGCGCCTTTCAGTTGGCCTGTAACAGACAGATCCCCCACTCCTCTAAGCCTCATGTTTAATGATTCTAAATGCACAGCACAATGAGGAGTCATCATGGACACAACGTCACAAGGAACCACCTACTACTGTATGAGGCTTGTGATTCTATTATTGGAAAAACATCATCATACATGGAGGTGTGGAACAGGGATACATCTAAAACCCTACCTCTTAAAACATTATCTTAAATAATCCTCCACCTCACCTCAACCCCCCCCCCCCCCCCCCCCACAAAAAAAATTAAATTCAAATAAACCTGAACCAGCTCTGACTCAACTTTGAGTAAAAATGACTTTCAATTCCTGTGATATGTGGTTGTCCCACCTAGCTATCTTAAGATGAATGCACTAACTGCAAGTAGCTGTGGATAAGAGCATCTACTAAATTACTAAAATGTAAATGTATATACGAAGGCATCAGGAAATTACATGTCTGTGGATGACACTTTGAGAGGGCGTTCATTGAATACGTTGAAACCTAAGGCCCTGTTCTGCACAAGATTCTGGAGTGAAACAAAACATTCTCGGTTGAAATCAAATCAAATCAAATGTATTTATATAGCCCTTCGTACATCAGCTGATATCTCAAAGTGCTGTACAGAAACCCAGCCTAAAACCCCAAACAGCAAGCAATGCAGGTGTAGAAGCACGGTGGCTAGGAAAAACTCCCTAGAAAGGCCAAAACCTAGGAAGAAACCTAGAGAGGAACCAGGCTATGTGGGGTGGCCAGTCCTCTTCTGGCTGTGCCGGGTGGAGATTATAACAGAACATGGCCAAGATGTTCAAATGTTCATAAATGACCAGCATGGTCGAATAATAATAAGGCAGAACAGTTGAAGCTGGAGCAGCAGCACGGTCAGGTGGACTGGGGACAGCAAGGTATTCCTGGGGCAAGGTCCTAGGGCTCAGGTCCTCCGAGAGAGAGAAAGAAAGAGAGAATTAGAGAGAGCATATGTGGGATGGCCAGTCCTCTTCTGGCTGTGCCGGGTGGAGATTATAACAGAACATGGCCAAGATGTTCAAATGTTCATAAATGACCAGCATGGTCGAATAATAATAAGGCAGAACAGTTTAAACTGGAGCAGCAGCACGGCCAGGTGGACTGGGGACAGCAAGGAGTCATCATGTCAGGTAGTCCTGGGGCATGGTCCTAGGGCTCAGGTCCTCCGAGAGAGAGAAAGAAAGAGAGAAGGAGAGAATTAGAGAACGCACACTTAGATTCACACAGGACACCAAATAGGACAGGAGAAGTACTCCAGATATAACAAACTGACCCTAGCCCCCCGACACATAAACTACTGCAGCATAAATACTGAAAGCTGAGACAGGAGGGGTCAGGAGACACTGTGGCCCCATCCGAGGACACCCCCGGACAGGGCCAAACAGGAAGGATATAACCCCACCCACTTTGCCAAAGCACAGCCCCCACACCACTAGAGGGATATCTTCAACCCAAGGGGGGGGGGTGGTCGCCAACCCAGACAGGGTGACCACATCAGTGAATCAACCCACTCAGGTGACGCACCCCCTCCAGGGACGGCATGAGAGAGCCCCAACAAGCCAGTGACTCAGACCCTGTAATAGGGTTAGAGGCAGAGAATCCCAGTGGAAAGAGGGGAACCGGCCAGGCAGAGACAGCAAGGGTGGAAATGTATTCTGTATGTTCATCAGTCTGGTTATACACCAGGTCATAGGCTCCCGAGTGGCACAAGCGGTCTAAGTCACTGCATCTCAGTGCCAGAGGCATCACTACAGACCCTGGGTTGATTCCAGGCTGTATCACAACCGACCGTGATTGGGAGTCCCATAGGGCAGCGCACAATTTAGCCCCGCGTCGTCCGGGTTAGTGTTTGGCTGGGGTAGGCCGTCATCGTAAATAAGAATTTGTTCTTAACTGACTTGCCTGGTGAAAAAAAATAAAAGTAAAGAAAATAATCTCTGCTGCATCCCTGATGACTGATGATGTGGTTAACTGTATGAATACAAAGCAACATTGTGCTGCACTCTTTGTCGATCTATCAAAGGCCTTCGATACTGTTGATCACTCATCCCTCATTGTCATACAGGGATCGATTCTGTGTCCAGTTCTTTTTAGTGTATACATTAACGATATTTGTCTGACTGTAAAAAAAATATCTGTAGCTGTATGCAGATGACACTGTTTTGTATGCTATTGCCCCACGGTTGACCAGGCTTTATCTAAACTATAGTCTGCTTTCATTGTTTTACAGAAAAACCTTATCGACCTTAAATTTGTATTGAATGCAGGTAAATTATATTTTGTTTTTTAGATTGTACAAAAATGACTAACGATTTAAGCATATGTATGTACAGTGCCTTGCGAAAGTATTCGGCCCCCTTGAACTTTGCGACCTTTTGCCACATTTCAGGCTTCAAACATAAAGATATAAAACTGTATTTTTTTGTGAAGAATCAACAACAAGTGGGACACAATCATGAAGTGGAACGACATTTATTGGATATTTCAAACTTTTTTAACAAATCAAAAACTGAAAAATTGGGCGTGCAAAATTATTCAGCCCCCTTAAGTTAATACTTTGTAGCGCCACCTTTTGCTGCGATTACAGCTGTAAGTCGCTTGGGGTATGTCTCTATCAGTTTTGCACATCGAGAGACTGAATTTTTTTCCCATTCCTCCTTGCAAAACAGCTCGAGCTCAGTGAGGTTGGATGGAGAGCATTTGTGAACAGCAGTTTTCAGTTCTTTCCACAGATTCTCGATTGGATTCAGGTCTGGACTTTGACTTGGCCATTCTAACACCTGGATATGTTTATTTTTGAACCATTCCATTGTAGATTTTGCTTTATGTTTTGGATCATTGTCTTGTTGGAAGACAAATCTCCGTCTCAGTCTCAGGTCTTTTGCAGACTCCATCAGGTTTTCTTCCAGAATGGTCCTGTATTTGGCTCCATCCATCTTCCCATCAATTTGAACCATCTTCCCTGTTCCTGCTGAAGAAAAGCAGGCCCAAACCATGATGCTGCCACCACCATGTTTGACAGTGGGGATGGTGTGTTCAGGGAGATGAGCTGTGTTGCTTTTACGCCAAACATAACGTTTTGCATTGTTGCCAAAAAGTTCAATTTTGGTTTCATCTGACCAGAGCACCTTCTTCCACATGTTTGGTGTGTCTCCCAGGTGGCTTGTGGCAAACTTTAAACAACACTTTTTATGGATATCTTTAAGAAATGGCTTTCTTCTTGCCACTCTTCCATAAAGGCCAGATTTGTGCAATATACGACTGATTGTTGTCCTAAGGACAGAGTCTCCCACCTCAGCTGTAGATCTCTGCAGTTCATCCAGAGTGATCATGGGCCTCTTGGCTGCATCTCTGATCAGTCTTCTCCTTGTATGAGCTGAAAGTTTAGAGGGACGGCCAGGTCTTGGTAGATTTGCAGTGGTCTGATACTCCTTCCATTTCAATATTATCGCTTGCACAGTGCTCCTTGGGATGTTTAAAGCTTGGGAAATCTTTTTGTATCCAAATCCGGCTTTAAACTTCTTCACAGCAGTATCTCGGACCTGCCTGGTGTGTTCCTTGTTCTTCATGATGCTCTCTGCGCTTTTAACGGACCTCTGAGACATTCACAGTGCAGGTGCATTTATACGTAGACTTGATTACACACAGGTGGATTGTATTTATCATCATTAGTCATTTAGGTCAACATTGGATCATTCAGAGATCCTCACTGAACTTCTGGAGAGAGTTTGCTGCACTGAAAGTAAAGGGGCTGAATAATTTTGCACGCCCAATTTTTCAGTTTTTGATTTGTTAAAAAAGTTTGAAATATCCAATAAATGTCGTTCCACTTCATGATTGTGTCCCACTTGTTGTTGATTCTTCACAAAAAAATACAGTTTTATATCTTTATGTTTGAAGCCTGAAATGTGGCAAAAGGTCGCAAAGTTCAAGGGGGCCGAATACTTTCGCAAGGCACTGTACCTTGGATGATTTCCACATTGATCGTTTCCCTGCTTATAAATATCTGGGGCATCTGGATAGACGATAAACTCTTTTAAAGGGCAGCTGAAGGCAATAAACAACTTCTCTGATAGAAAACAGCCTATGTGGCATCGATATTAGTCAGAAATATTTATTCTAGTGTCAAAATTGACTGCAAAGTGTAAATAGGATAATTTTTGTAATAAAGTCAATCTCATCCAAAACAGAGTACGATGCCTTCAGAAAGTATTCATCACACCCCTTGACTTTTTCAAAATGTGTTACAGCCTGAATTTAAAATGGATTAAATTGAGATTTTGTTTCACTGGCCTACACTACAAAAACTGCAATAAAAGTGTTTAAAATGATTTTTGAATGACTACTTCATCTCTGTGGCCCACACATACAATTATTTGTAATGTCCCTCAGTTGACCAGTGAATTTCAAACACAGATTTACTAAAAAGTCCAGGGAGGTCTTCCAATGCCTCACAAAGAAGGGCACAGAAGCAGACGTTGAATGTCCCTTGTGAAGTTTTTGATTACACTTTGTATCATTAAACCCAGTCACTACGAAGATACAGGCATCCGTCCTAACTCAGTTGCCAGAGAGGAAGGAAACCGCTCAGGGATTTCAACATGAGGCCAATGGTGAATTTAAAACAGTTACAGAGTTTAATGGCTGTGATAGGAGAAAACTGAGGATGGATCAACAACATTGTAGTTACGCCACAATACCAACCTAAATGACAGAAAGCCTGTATGGAATAAAAATATTCCAAAATATGCATCCTATTTGCAATAAGGCACTGATCTCACATCTGAGATCAGCCACCTGGACAGCTGATGAAACTGAGGAGTATTTCTGTCTGTAACAAAGCCCTTTTGTGGGAAAAAAAAAACATTCTGATTGGCTCAGCCTGGCTCCCGAGTGGGTGGGCTTGCCCATGGCTGCACCGCTACCCAGTCATGTGAAATCTATAGATTATAGGGCCTAATGAATTTATGTGAGTTGACTGATTTCCTTACATGAACTGTAAACTCAGCAAAAACGTTGAAATTCTTGCATGTTGCATATATATTTTTGTTCAGTATATACATCTCTTTTATAACATTTCCCGCTGTACCTAACATCATGTATAACCTTTAGACATACGAGTTACCGTACATGGTCACAGGGATAGCTAACTCTGGAAACTCCTTCGGTCTCGCGTAAGGTAAACCAATGTTGAGCACCTTACCTGTGTAATAATCTCCCAGATTCTCAAACATTTGATGTTTTGGTACCTCTAAGGCAGGGTTCCTCAACTGGCTAGTAATTTGGCCCCCCAAGTTTGTATTTCTTTTTTGAATTGTTGGACATTAAAGACTGTAAAAACACCAGCAAATCAACTCCAAGTGATTTACATTTTTGGAAATATGTTCCAAAGCTTTCCCACACATAATATGGACTGTACGAACACTTTCCTAAAATTGAGTTGCACCCCCTTTTGCCATCAGATCAGCCTCAGTTCGTCAAGGCATGGACTAGAAGGTGTCGAAACCATTCCACAGGGATGCTGGACCATTTGATTCTGTTTCCCACAGTTGCGTTAAGTTGGCTGGATGTTCTTTGGGTGGTGGACCGTTCTTGATACACACGGGAAGCTGTTGAGCATGAAAACCCCCAGCAGCATTGCAGTTCTTGACACACTTAAACTGGTGCGTCTGGCATCTACTACCATACCCCATTCAAAGGCATCTTTTGTCTTGCCCATTCACTCTCTGAATGGCACATATACACAATCAATGTCTCAATTATTTAATGGTTTAATTTTAAGAGTCCTTCTTTAACCTATCTCCTCCCTTTCATCAACACTGATTGAAGTGGATTTAACAGGTGACATCAATAAAGCATTGTAGTTTTTACCTAGATTCACCTGGTAAGTCTATGTCATGGAAAGAGCAGGTTTTCCTAATGTATGTGATTGTATACAAATCCAAGCAAGATTTAAAATGATTATGTTTTAGTCAAATATTGTATCTGTTTGAGCTTCTTGTTGACAATTTGCAGTCTACAAATTATTTGTAACTATGTTCCGGGCCCCCTGACCATCCTCTCAAGAAAAAAAATCTCCTGCGGCCCAATCTAGTTGAATATCCCTGCTCTAGGGTAATTCAGACTGCTGATTGAGGACCTATTTACAGAATAATGTGTTTGTTGTCTATGATTGTGTTTTGTATTCCTGACAGAGGTGGGACCAAGTCACTATTAATCGAGTCACAAGCGAGTCTCAAGTCACAAGGTCCAAGTCTCAGGATGAGACTTGAGTCAAGTCCAAGTTGTCCATTCTAAGATCAAGTCAAGTCGAGTCACGAGTCAAGAAAAAAAAACTATAATAAATGGCTTGAATGGAGTGAATTCATTAATTCATTACAATTTTCCCTCGTAATTTTGTTTTATAATAGTTACTTTACTCTAAATTTGGAGTTTTATTGGTCCTAAGGGTTGAGAAGAGAGGGGTAGTGTAGGAGGGAGACTGTCACGCCCTGACCTTAGATATCTCTGTTTTCTTTATATTTTGGTTAGGTTAGGGTGTGACTAGGGTGGGTACGCTAGTTTTTGTATGTCTAGGGTTGTTGTAGGTCTAGGTTTTTTTTGTTGGCCTGAGATGGTTCTGAGATGGTTCTCAATCAGAGACAGCTGTTTACCGTTGTCTCTGATTGGGGATCATATTTAGGTAGCCATTTTCCCTTTGGTGTTTGTGGGATCTTGTGTAAGCACTTGTTTGTATAGTGTCACATTTCGTTTTGTTATTTTGTTAGTTTGTTCAGTGTTCATTCTTTAAATAAATAAGAATGTACGCATACAACGCTGCACCTTGGTCTGATCTTTATGACTAACGTGACAGAGACAGTAACTCAAAGACAGGAGGAGGTGGGATGAATGAGTACTCAACCCAGTCAGTGGCCAGAGGTGGCAGGTCAGTGGAGTAGCTGAATTCTATGCAGGCAGTGTGAGGGCCACCTGCACAGGGTAATGGATTCATGGGTGGCATGTTTCGTCACAATATTTTTTTATGTTAGTTTTGAACTGATTTTACTCAATGCATCGTCAGTGAGCGCTGATGAAGATTCCATCATAAGTGCATGACAGTGGTTTGGAAATACAATTACATTAAAAAGGAGGAACATTTGTAGGAAAACCTTTTGACTGTAGATTAAGTATAATGTTAGCAAGCTAGCTAAGATTGGGGAGGCCACCGGATTTTTAGCTATCTAACGTTGGCATTGCTAGCTATTTTGGATGAAGTTTCCTAGCTAATGACAACATCTGTCTAAAGTAGACAACATGTTAATGCTGGCAAACTGATTTCCTACCAAAGATTTGAATACTTTAGCAACGTCATCGAATTTCCAGGAGTAATTTAGTGTGTAATTTGGACTAAACAGTAGTTAGCCTCCGTCCAGAATGACTGAGCTTGTCACTACTTTAGGGCCCCACTATGGTGCCGTCGACAGAGGGCGGCTTGAGAATGTTCATAACAGTGACATTACACAACCGAGTTACGGAAGTGCAACTTATGAATAGGTCCTGGACAAACTCTTGGCTGACAGGCTCCACCAGGGTCATGTTGGCAGTGACATCAGAGAGGAACACAAACATGATGACATCATCCTGCATCTGAACAATCTGCAGAGAGAGAAGGAGAAGGAGGCAGGGAGGAAATGGAGAAGGGGAGAGATCAGATCAATTAGAAAATACAGTGGGGCAAAAAAGTATTTAGTCAGCCACCAATTGTGCAAGTTCTCCCACTTAAAAAGATGAGAGGCCTGTAATTTTCATCATACATGTAAATACATGCACACAATAATAATTTTCTCCAGGCATTTTGATGGGTGCTTGGTTTGTGATCATTCTTTTCATATCTGAAAACTGACCACTTTAATTAAAACGTATATGGTCAAAGTAACCTGAACCAAGTGTCCAGTTCAGTACATCTCTCCCTGCAGTTTTACCAGTCCCTTTTGTACAGAGTCAGTGCAGAGCTAATGAGACCAGAGTGCACGAAGCGCTCCGGTAATTTCATATATTCCAAATGTGAATGAGAGCGACAAATTAAGCCCTTGGTGAACACTGAGTCTTTGTGCTAAGATTACCTGTAGATTGTTGGCGTATTATAGGTCGTGGTGTTATTATCAAAAACCTGTAATGATCTGACGCCTGGGTGCCCACACCCTCACTACTTGGTGACTTTCGGCTTGGTGCGAGGCCCACACATTCAGTCATAATGGAGTTGTTTATTTCTGCACTGGGTTCACCATTCCTTTTGGGATGTTTCGCTGGAAAATCAATTACCCTTATTTTGTTTGACTGAATACAGGCGGTCCTTGTTTCGTTTAGCCTACTACACTAGAAATGTGTGTCAGGCCTTACACACAGTCGTTCGTTGGAATAGACCCTCAGTGGTCTAAGTGAGGGATGTATTGTTGTGACATAAGATGGTAGATAAGTTACTTGCTCAACGTTAGGGCCTTATTTTGTGAGTTTGCAAACCGTCAGGGATATAAAAGGATTAGACGTCAAATTCCCTGTTTCCGAAACCATAGCGGTACATTCCATTTATAAACCATGGTTTGTCAATTCTATGATGCAGATGTTCTTTCCATATTAACACTATCCATAAAAACAGCTACATTTAGTGGTTCCTTAATGTGTGACGTTAAACACTGTCACTGTCCTGTGAGGACAAAAAAACAAATCCAGTCTGGCGAAACAGAAGCTAATGACGAAAACACATGCAGCGATAACACAGATGATAATTCATGATAAGTCTCTGAGTCACCCGAATCAGCTGGAGAACCAATGACTTGAGAACTGACAGTGAAAAAAACACCGTCCCTGTTTATACACCAGTTAGCCAAGTTTTCCATAATGAATATCGGGGCCTGCATCCCAAATGGCACCCCATGGGGCTCTGGTCAAAAGTAGTGCACTATGTAGGGAATAGGGTGCCATTTGGGACATCGCCATTGTCGTTTTGTAGTCTTTGAAATACTTGACCTTCTGAAATTGTCTGACTGTTATGAAATGATGGAAGACAATGATTTAGCCAAAATATCTTGTATTTTTCAATCTTGTTGACCTGCAACAGGCCAAGGGGGAGGATTACATAATGTTTTTGTTTTTTAATCACCCCTTAAAGGTTCAACGGTGTGAAACAATATGAGAGTAACTTGAATACGTTTCGAAGTGGAGACGTCACAAAAAAAACCAACCAAAAAACAGAAAATACATTTTCAGTTTTGGAGACCGCTTTACGCTTGCAAGCAAAGAGCTTTACTGTAACTATAGTCAACTGTAAATACATTTCTGTCACAAGGTGGAAAATTGACAGGATCTAGGTCTGGGTTGAGCAAGATGAGTGAAGCAGAGGCAGACAACAAAGGGAAAGTTAAAAAAAAGAGCATTTTGTAAGACATGGCATTGTCCACGAGCGGTTCTCAATATTTGAACTAAAATCAATGCACAACATCATTCCAGTTCTTAGAATTAGTTTCTTTCCATTCTATTTATTTTAATTTAAAAAACGATTCTATATAAAATCACAATGAACAAACCAACATGAACCAAACATAAAGGGGCACAGGAATACAGTGCAGTCCAGCAGGCAGATGCCCATACTACTTTCACGGTTCTTACAAACTCCATTAACCATGTGCTTTCAACAAACGCAGCTTTTAAATGCTTTGCACAAAAGGATCCGGGATGCCTCCGGAATGCATTCACTTCTTCTGGGGTGCCAGGGGCTTTAAATACAGAGTTTGGATCACATGATCTGTCAATATACCAATAGAAATGCTTTGTTTAGTTAGCATGCAAACGAGTCACACCTGTTACATTTCGCTCCACAGTCAGCCAAGATGGATAGCTAGTTAAAGTTGTTTAGGCTACAGGTAGTAAGCAATTGCTTCTACACTCTGATGTCTACAAAAATGACGAGGTATCTCATGTCTTTACATTTAGAGATTGTGACATAATCCCCTTTTCAACTAGATTGGATGTAGCCTAGCAGTCTTTGCAGTGAAATCACAATATGATATAATGAGTTATCATTAGCTAGGTTTTCATTCATTTGGCGACAGATTTTCATGCAAATATAAAAAAATCTGTATTATGAAAATATACACATTTTCCCACCTTGTCACGACTTCCACCGAAGGTCGCTCCTCTCCCTGTTCGGGCGGCACTCGGCGGTCGCCGTCACCGGTCTACTAGCTGCCGCGATCCCTTTTTTCATTGTCTTTCATTGTTTTCACCTGTTGCTTATTTTGGTTCATCAATGGTCTATTTAAACTTCCAGTGCTCAACCTGCTTTTGTGCGGGCTTATTCCTACTGTCAGTGGTGAAGTTGTTTTTCTCCTGCGTAATTTGTTGTATGTTATTTCCTGGTTTTTGGAGACATACCTGATTTATGGTTATTGCCTGATTGTTGGCTAGACCAAGTGAAATAAACGCATCCGTTGGAAGTATTGCTCTCTCCGCCTGACTCTACACTCACCACTCCTAGAATTCCGTGGCACACCTGTGGTGTGTTTCCACCAAACGGACTTGTTGCGGATAAAAATCAGTGAGTGATAATGTAGTGCTTAAGTTTTCTTGCACCGAATAAAAATCTAAAGTTCATTGTGTTTCCATTGCATTTTCAACTCTACTGAAAGTTTCGTCACAAAAAACTGTTGCGTTAAGTAACAAATGTACCCACTCTGGTCTTGTCACATGCTCTCTAGTCAAAATTTGGCAGATACAGTGTGGGTAGGCTAGTCGACATGATGAGATTATTATGGGTTTTTGGGGGGGTCAAATGGCAGTCAAGCATCGAGCATCATATTCCCAGAATAAGACCCTCAATATTTATTGGAAAGGAGCATCAAGCTCATCACTGTGCATAACTTACTTAACCTTTAACCAAATAAACTGCATGGTTTTCCGAGTCGGAGTGGGAGGACCACACACCTGACCCCAAGTTACTTCGATATGATGGTTATTATATCAATATTTACACATAAACAGGTTTCCAACGCCTGTTCTCGCATAATTCATTTGACAGACGCAAAAAGATCCCACCATGTTGAATAAACAAATGATCTGTCGGCATTTATAAAATTGTACTGGTACTTCCTGTTACCATCACAGCTGTCTTCATTTTTCTTTATACTGTATGACTTTACTCACACAAAAAAACGGATGGAAACGTGGTTAGTGCCAGCTTTATCTGAATGTACAGTGGGGAGAACAAGTATTTGATACACTGACGATTTTGCAGGTTTTCCCACTTACAAAGCATGTAGAGGTCTGTACATTTTATCATAGGTACACTTCAACTGTAAGAGACGGAATCTAAAACAAAAATCCAGAACATCACATTGTATGATTTTTAAGTAATTAATTAGCATTTTATTGCATGACATAAGTATTTGATCACCTACCAACCAGTAAGAATTCCGGCTCTCACAGACCTGTTAGTTCTTCTTTAAGAAGCCCTCCTGTTCGCCACTCATTACCTGTATTAACTGCACCTGTTTGAACTCATTACTTGTATAAAAGACACCTGTCCACACACTCAAACAGACTCAAGATGACGGTCAATCACCCTCGGTCTGGGGCTCCATGCAAGATCTCACCTCGTGGGGCATCAATGATCATGAGGAAGGTGAGGGATCAGCCCAGAACTACACTGCAGGACCTGGTCAATGACCTGAAGAGAGCTGGGACCACAGTCTCAAAGAAAACCATTAGTAACACACTACGCAGTCATGGATTAAAATCCTGCAGCGCACGCAAGGTCCCCCTGCTCAAGCCAGCACATGTCCAGGTCCATCTGAAGTTTGCCAATGACCATCTGGATGATCCAGAGGAGGAATGGGAGAAGGTCATGTCGTCTGATGAGACAAAAATATAGCTTTTTGGTCTAAACTCCACTCACTGTGTTTGGAGGAAGAAGAAGGATGAGTACAACCCCAAGAACACCATCCCAACCGAGAAGCATGGAGGTGGAAACATCATTCTTTGTGGATGCTTTTCTGCAAAGGGGACAGGACGACTGCACCGTATTGAGGGGAGGATGGATGGGGCCATGTATCACAAGATCTTGGCCAACAACCTCCTTCCCTCAGTAAGAGCTTTGAAGATGGGTCGTGGCTGGGTCTTCCAGCATGACCCGAAACACACAGCCAGGGCAACTAAGGAGTGGCTCCGTAAGAAGCTTCTCAAGGTCCTGGAGTGGCCTAGCCAGTCTCCAGACCTGAACCCAATAGAAAATCTTTGGAGGGAGCTGAAAGTCCGTATTGCCCAGCGACAGCCCCGAAACCTGAAGGATCTGGAGAAGGTCTGTATGGAGGAGTGGGCCAAAATCCCTGCTGCAGTGTGTGCAAACCTGGTCAAGAACTACAGGAAACATATGATCTCTGTAATTGCATCAAAGCTTTCTGTACCAAATATTAAGTTCTGCTTTTCTGAAATAATAAAATACTTACACTGCCGATTTTGCAGGTGTATATCAAATACTTGTTCTCCCCACTGTATATAATATTGTGTGATCTTTGAATTCTGTGCATAATGTTCTGTTGACCCTAGAAGCCCCTTTTGAATCTCCTGGACTGTGTACTACATTCACCATTAGCCTCTGAGGAGGCGATGAGGGCTCTATCCAATAACTAGCCAGCTTCTCTATATGATCTTGCAGTAGATTAATAATGAAATCAGCAGTATGACGGAGGTTGGAGTTACTGCTTTATTGGTCTTGTGTTCAACGTGAGCAATAAGTTTCCCATAGTAATTACTGATCCACAGTGCACCATCGAAACTTCCTTTTTCTACTGCCTGACCTTGCATCAAAAGTTTTCTTCCATGTCCAACCCACCCACCTCCTTTAAATTCAATCACCACAGGTTGCCATGGACACCCGAAGTACTCCCTCTGACTCATTGAAACACAGGTTCCCACGTTCCCATGGAGACCGGGACCTATATTGCCACAGAATGAAATATAACAACATAATAACAATACTATTTCTCTGTCTTTTGCCTTACACATTATTACCATGTGCAAGCCCTGTTGGCACTATACCATGGTTAGAAGGCATTCTCTCAAGATATGGATCAAGCAATAAAGGTAATGTCCTTACTCCCTTGCAAACTTCCCTCAAGGAAAATATAAGTAGCCTTCAGAGATGCACAGGATCAGTTGTGGGGATTCCTATAGTCTCTGCTGGTTATGATGAGAAATGTATCACTCAAAACAAACAATCCTTTTCATTATACTTCTGTTGAAACCTCAGGCCCTAAAAGACCGATGATGACGGTCATGATGGAATAGCGAATAAGGATCATTTATGTTTTGAGTGGTAGATGAATAGTGTCTTTTTTTACGTTTCTGTTATGCAATTCCACTCACTTTTTATTGGATTTATCCAATTAAATCTGTTTGTACGATCTGTGTCATTGTGGTTTTTGCTGGATAAAAGAATAGATTGCGTCACTTTGCGTCACTTTATCCAACCTGATGTAACACAAAAGCTTAAGATTTCTATTTACGTAAATCCAAATCATTATTATGAATAATTATTTTTATTTATGGTCCAAGTTTTACTACTACAGACATGTTGTGCAAGAACCTTACGATTCTGTTTTGGCCATGAGAAAAATAATGCAAAGGTAACAGTGTGTGTCAGTTAGGCTACTTTGTTCTGTTTGTTAAAATAGATTATGAAAGCACTAAAGGATTGTGTCTACCTTAGAACAACTTGTGCTTACTAGACTCTTTTAGATAACATTTGTAAGGCTATGTATGACCATGACATTGTCTGCATCCTAAATTGCACCCTATTCCCTATAGAGTGCACTGCTTTTTACCAGAGGGCACTGATCAAAAGTAATGCACCATATAGGGAATAGGGTGCCATTTGGGACGAACCCACGATCTGGAATTTGCGTTCTACATTCCACATAAATACAGTATTTTCCTGCTTCCTAATCGATCTGAAAAACCAAGTCGAAGAGGATCCACAGGAAATCCCACACGCAGAGTCATTTTCTATTCAACAGCAGTTCTGTGGAGGAGCTGAATGCATATAAAAGGCACATCCGGTCTCACAGTATATCCTCCTCACAAATTCTATTTCTTTTTTTTAATCTCACACCCTCCTCCATTCTCTCTTTTTTTATATCATGAGGTGTTTTCCTATTTGTTGTGCAATTTGTCATGGATGTGTTCTAACTATAATAGTATTCTTGGGTGGGTTGTCCTTCATGAGTGTGCCCTATGTGGGCTGAGAGCACAGAGGGCTCTGTTTGTGTAGAGGGGATGGTGTAGGAGAGAAGAGAAATGATGCAGGTCAGACTGTGGGGCATGCCAGGAGTACAGATGTCACAAAGGGGTTACCTTTTTTCAGTGTATGTAGGATCAAATGCTTGATCTGGAGTCTCCCAAGCTGTGTATGCATATGCACACGTGAGTGTGTATTATAAAAGAGAGTCTCCCAAGCTCCAGAGGAATGTGTGTTTGTATGATGATGAGAGAGAAAGAAAGAAAGACAAAGAAAGAGAGAGAGCGAGGGAATCCATATATCTGCATGAAAGAGAGCTTCAGCAGTGGGCACACACTCCATCATGCTGTTGCAGTCTGTGCGGAGGAGTTTGAGGGGGAGTCAGGGTGGCAGTCTTCCAGGAATCTCCCGCTGATGTCATCTTCCTCTGTGACATCACACATTCAGGTTCCAGGAGAAGCCCCATCATTATCAGGAAATGCCCTGCAGCAGAGCACATGGCTGTGAAGGAGCCATTAGCTCTCCACAGGGCGACCATAATGGAGGATAGAGCTAAAAGTCAGTCTGAATGGTCTCATCAGCTGTAGTCTCTGAAGTTAGGTAAATTGCAGACCATGTGAGAAACAGGAATAATCATTTACACATGTGGGCATTGTGAAAACAAGACATGGGGGTAATGCTACACTGTAATATGCTGTATACCTTTTCTCACAATCCCCTTCAAAAGGTGTAAGGATACCAAACCCTCCCCAACGGGGAAACCCTTTCAAGGGCTGCAGCTTCCGTTTGCTTAGTCTCACTCAGTGCAGTGAAGGCCTGTGGAGGTTATTTTAGCTCTAATGGAATAGGTCCTTTCCCGTCTTCCACAAGGTCAATTCTTGCAAGGTTGTTTCTTGTCTTCCACATTTCTAGCAACATTTTTTACATTTTCTTCCTTTAAAATAAAGACCATCTTTCCTTCGTAAATACTTTCCATTCCTTTAGTGAAAGACATGAAAATGAATACTGTTAATGCTTCCGACAGGTGTGCTTCTACACCTGCATTGCTTGCTGTTTTGGGGTTTTAGGCTGGGTTTCTGTACAGCACTTTGAGATATCAGCTGATGTAAGAAGGGCTTTATAAATACATTTGATTTGATTTTGATTTGATTTGTGTAATGCTTGCTTTATTACTTGAATATACACTGGACAAAACATGACAGACTGACCAGGTGAATCCAGGTGAAAGATATGATCCCTTATTGATGTCATTTGTTAAATTCACTCTTTAAGCCGTGAGACATTTGAGATATGGATTGTGTATGTGTGCCGTTCAGAGGGTGAATGGGCAAGCCAAAAGATGTAAGTGCCTTTGAACGGGGTACGGTAGTAGGTGCCTGGCACACAGGTTTGAGTGTGTCAAGAACTGCAATGCTACTGAGTTTCACTAGCTGCTACTCAGTTTCCCATGTGTATCTAGAATGGCCCACCACCCAAAGGACATCCAGCCAACTTGACAACATTGCAGTCAGCATGGGCCAGCTTCTCTGTGGAACGCTTTTGACACCTTGTAGAGTCCATGCCCTGACGAATTGAGGCTGTTCTGAGGGCAAAATGGGGTGAAATTCAATATTAGGAAGCTGTTCCTAATGTTTTTCACAGTGTTTATGAGCCTTTACAATGCATTATAATGTTATGTCTCTCTATGTAGTTTCATTATGCATTTATCATTCATTTTACCTGTCGGCTAATGACTAATCGACTCATTTTTGGAGCATACAAAATGAAATGCAGAGAGCCTGGATGTTTCTGTTTTAATAATTTGACTGACTATTTCCCTTCACAGGCAACAACAAACAAGAAAAATAACCTTCTCTTTCTCTCGATGTCTGTCTAATCGTTTTTTGCAAATGTATTACATTATGTGACAGAACTTGACTTGAAGCAAAATCAATAAGTACATTTAGAAAGTTTTGGGCGATCCTGCCCATGACATCCAGATGGAAATAAACAGTAAATTAGTTAACTACAGTGATACAGTACATCAAATTAAATTTAACTCTGATGACAAGCAGTAGTATCTGAGTTGTGGTTTTATCCAACAATGTGCTATTCTAATATGTTGTTGTTATGCTGTCCAATAAAGATGGTCCTCAGTTGGTCCATAAATAGCATGAATAAACATAGAAGCCCCTTTATTTAGTATCTTATGCATGAATTCAGCTACTTAATCTTGCCCATCGTACTGAGATGTGTAATTTTAGGACTTGCGTGGATGGTTAGATAGATAAAACTTGATCTGACAACATGATGCCTGACGTAGCCTTGTCTGAATGGATGGCTTTTTCCATTTGTGGAACAGGTAGGATGAAATGGAAAAGCAGAAAGAACGGAATCAATGGGGAACTCTCTTGAAAAGCCTTCTATGGAAAGGGGAAATTATTTGTCTAGGCTTTTTATGAACCTCTTACTGAGCAACATGATAGTGCTATTGGACTAATCTATTAAAATGGTTGCAAAGATTTTATTCACAAGCCTGTTGCGAAATCAACTAGGACGCTGGAAAAAAACAGAGGAAAAATAAAACACAGTGACCATCTTAGTCTGCAGCAGAGCTTCCTAGAACATGTTCAGTGCATTCGGAAAGTATTCAGACCATTTGACTTTTTCCACATTTTAAGTTACAGCCTTATTCTAAAATTTATTAAATGGTTTCTTTCCCCCCTCGTCAATCAACACATAATTCCCCATAATGATAAAGCAAAAACAGGGTTTTAGACATTTTTGCTAATTTATACAAAATAAAAAAAATGGAAATATCACATTTACATAAATATTTTAAATAAAACATCCCACAGCATGATGCTGCCACCACCATGCTTGACCATAGGGATGGTACCAGGTTTCCTCCAGATGTGACGTTTGATATTCAGGCCAAAGAGTAATTTCCTGGTTTCATCAGACCAGAGAATCTTGTTTCTCATGGTCTGAGAGTCTTTAGGTGCCATTTGGCAAACTCCAAGCAGGCTGTCCTTTTGGATGTGCTGGATGTGATACACCTCTATGACCAAGGCCCTTCTCCCCCGATTGCTCAGTTTGGCTGGGCTGCCAGCTCTAGGAAGAGTCTTGGTTGTTCCAAACTTCTTCCATTTAAGAATGATGGAGGCCACTGTGTTCTTGGTGATCTTCATTGCTGCAGACATTTTTTGGTACTCTTTCCCAGATCTGTGCCTCGACACAATCATGTCTCGGAGCTCTAAGGACAATTCCTTCGACCTCGTGGCTTGGTTTTTGCTCTGACATGCACTGTCAACTGTGGGACCTTATATAGACAGTTGTGTGCCTTTCCAAATCATGTCCAATCATTTGAATTTACCACAGGTGGACTCAAATCAAGTTGTAGAAACATCTCAAGGATGATCAATGGAAACAGGATGAAGCTGAGCTCAATTTCGAGTCTCATGGCAAAGGGTCTGAATACTTATGGAAATATGTTGTATTTTTATTTTTATTATTTTATAAAACCTTTATTTAACTAGGCAAGTCATGGAAATAAGGTATGTATGTTTTTATTTTTTTATACATTTGCAAAAAAATCTAAAATCCTGTTTTTGCTTTGTCATTGTGTGGTATTACATGCAGATTGCTTCAATTTTAGAATAAGGCTGTAATGTAGCTAAATGTGGAAAAAGTCAAGGGGTCTGAATACTTTCCGAAGGCACTGGAAGTAAAGTGAATAGTTTGAAAGCAGATAAGTGCTACATCATGTTCATCAGTTATTATTGGACAACACATGTGCACTCAAGGAAGACTCTAGGAGCATCCGTGATGTAACACAAGATAGCATTTTGAGTGATTGAAATAACTAAAAAGCTAAACTGTGCTAAATTCTGCTTATCATTCTGCTCTTAAAATATTTTCTAGGACATAACATGAGATACCCTACAGAACGTGTGTGCTTCATGTGGAAATAGCAACGAGATGTGTGCAAGTAAAGTAAATAATGAGGTTGTGATGCGAACAGCAAGCCTCTTCAAGAAAACATGAAGGTAGGAAACAGAGTGTGAGAATGGCTAATGCAGAGCCATATTAAACATAATGACTGGTTGCCAGGCATTTTGCATGTTCTGGCACCCTCTTCCTGCCACCCACCTCCCGACAGGCACAGCAGCAGCAGCAAACGATGACACACATGCCACAGTCTTCACTGAATACCACCACTTGCCCTTTTACACTCGCTTACGCATGCACCACTCCCAAATGTCACAGGAGGCCGGTCTTGTTGGTGAAATGTCAATGGGAGGTAGGAAAACGAGACTAAGAATAAAGCATGAGCTGGTAGATTCAGGAGTGCAGTTCCGGAAGGTTCTACTTACGACAGCAGGAGTAAGTGTCCGCAGATGGACTTATGTCTGAATCATTACACTCCCTATCATTATCTGTCCTATGTATTAAGATTGACCTTTGAGGGAAAATGTACCTGTTGTCAGTCACAGTGCCACGTGAAATGACGTCTCATAGTATAATTCCTATAGCCTGGTCCCAGATCTGTTTGTGCTATCAAGGCAACTCCTTGTCACTCATTGTCATGCCAAGGAGTTGACATGATAGCACAAACAGATCAAGCTATAATTCCTGGCTTAGGTTGACAAAATTCCATACCTGAACAATGTAAAAAAACAAGACTTTCATTTCTTATATAACATATCAAAAAAGAGAGAGTCCCATAGTTCAACAACTTAAAACCCATTCCAAATCTAAAAGGAAAATGTGTCAGATTAATTTGTTGGTGCAAAGACATGAAAAGGTTCAATTAGAGGGTTCCTTGACACTTTGCAGAGTATCCGAGTGTTTAGTAAAGCACTTAACAGACTAGGGTGCTGCATGACTAATATATGCTCTTAGGTGGAGATGACTAAAACAAAGTGTATCATCTACCAATAAATCTGTGTCCTCGGAACAGAAGGGCTGTGGGAGGACACAGGTTAATTAATTCCAGGGTGGATCAATTGCTGGCTCGCTGGTGGTGGCACCTCACATAATTCTCCAGTGCAGTGCAGTGTACCCACTCACAAAGTACAGTGAAGAGGGGCGTAGGATGGAGCTTTGGGGAGCACCTGTGGAGGTGCGGTGGTGCTCATCTGATGGTAAGGACATTCCATTCCATTTTCTCTCAGATTCATGACAAAATGTGAAGAATATCATTGTAAAACTGCAAAAAAAAATTATCTGACCCATTGCAAATGTGTTGAGCTGGGGGGCCCCTGGTCCCCAAATGCGTTAGTCCGGACCTGTTGGTATGCACAGCTCCTGCTCCACTCAGCCAAACTGTCTATTGAGTACCACAGAGTCATAATACCCATAAAACCATGCGATAAAATCTGGAAATGGTTCCAATCGTTTGTCCACTATGATTTTTTCCGTAGGATGGGTTTCATATAGGCTTACCCTGGTGTGATGTTTTGATAACTCTGCAAATATGTCGCAAGCTTTGATGTAATCACTCAAGGCACAGGTTTGGAATACCTCCACATTTCTCCATGCAAACTCTCACCAACAAGTAAACCTAGCATGTAGATATTATAGCCTTTTTAGTTTCTTGTGTAAATAATTGATATTGATTATTTCTCTGTCTAGCTACCTTAGCATTTTTTAAATTACTCTGGCCTTTGTAACTAACTAGCTAACCTTAGATATCTCCATCGATCAGAAGCAAGGATGATTCTGTGCTATGTACCAGATTGTAACCACTATTCTGATAAGCACATGTGCATTTGATTGTTTTCCGACCTCTGTAAGCGAGAGACGTTGCTGGAGCTGTGTGATTAGGTAAGCCCTGTTTGCTAGCTGCTAACAAGCTATTTTGTTTAGGTCAAAGATCTGTGGTTAGCTAGATGCTATTGAAAATTTGCTAGATAACCACTGACTGTAGTTTCATGTACAACACACTTTTCCTTCCTTGCAAATAAAAAGAAAACCAGCATAGGCTAGCAGAATGACAAGTCATTTGTGAGCTAACCAGCTAGATAATGTTAGCTGATGGTTTGTATAGTCATACTTTTTCAAGTGATGACATGCTAGCTAACGTTTGCCCACCAGGGCAGGGATATAGCTGGCTAAAAGTCACCCGGTGGGCTAGGTAGTTAGGCATCTTGGTTGGCTAGTTGGCTACATTAGCTAACATTGCACCATTCTCACCGTGGTGTAGTCAGACTTTCCCGGCATGCTAGCAAATGTATCTATAGTGGCTTGTGAAAGTATTCACCCCCTTTCATTCCCTATTTTGTTGCCTTATAACCTGGAATTAAAATGGATTTTTGGGTGGTTTGTATCATTTGATTTACACAACATGCCAACCACTTTGAATATGCAAAATATTTTTTAATTGTGAAACAAACAAGGAATAAGACAATAAAACGGACAACTTGTGCGTGCATAACTATTAAGCCCCCCAAAGTCAATAGTTTGTAGAGCCACATTTTGCAGAAATTACAGTTGTAAAGTCTCTTGGGGTATGTGTATATAACCTTGGCCCATCTAGCCACTGGGATTTTTTCCCATTCCTCAAGGCATAACTGCTCCAGCTCTTTCAAGTTGGATGGGCTCCGCTGGTGTGTACCGCTGGTGTACAGCAATCCTTAAGTCATACCACAGATTCTCAATTGGATTGAGGTCTGGGCTTTGACTAGGCCATTCCAAGACATTTAAATGTTTCCCCTTGAACCACTCGAGTGTTGCTTTATCAGTATGCTTAGGGTCGTTGTCCTGCTGGAAGGTGAATCTCCGTCCCAGTCTCAAATCTCTTGAAGATTGAAACCTCCCTGTATTTAGCTACATCCATCATTCCTTCAATTCTGACCAGTTTCCCAGTCCTTGCTTATGAAAAACATACCCACAGCATGATGGTGCCACCACCATGTTCGGAGTGATGAGAGGTGTTGGGTTTGCGTCCGAAGTAGTGTTTTCTTTGATGGCCAAAAAGCTCATCTAACCAGAGTACCTTCTTCCATTTGTTTGGGGAATCTCCCACATGCCTTTTGGCGAACATCAAACGTGTTTGCTTATTTTTTTTCTTGAAGCAATGGCTTTTTTCAGGCCATTCTTACGTAAAACCCATCTCTGTGGAGTGTACGGCTTAAAGTGGTCCTATGGACGGATACTCTAATCTCTGCTGCGGAGCTTTGCAGCTCCTTCAGGGTTATCTTTGGTCTCTTTGTTGTCTCTCTGATTAATGCCCTCCTTGCCTGGTCTTTGAGTTTTGGTGGGCGGCCCTCTCTTGGCAGGTTTGTTGTGCCATATTCTTTCCATTTTTTTTATAATGGATTTAATGGTGCTCCATGGGATGTTCAAAGTTTCAGTATTTTTTTGTGAAGAATCAACAACAAGT
Organism: Oncorhynchus mykiss; assembly: GCF_013265735.2. Taxonomy (NCBI): domain Eukaryota; kingdom Metazoa; phylum Chordata; class Actinopteri; order Salmoniformes; family Salmonidae; genus Oncorhynchus; species Oncorhynchus mykiss. Next base: position 32,184,689 of record NC_048582.1, read on the forward strand.
GGGACACAATCATGAAGTGGAACGACATTTATTGGATATTTCAAACTTTTTTAACAAATCAAAAACTGAAAAATTGGGCGTGCAAAATTATTCAGCCCCCTTAAGTTAATACTTTGTAGCGCCACCTTTTGCTGCGATTACAGCTGTAAGTCGCTTGGGGTATGTCTCTATCAGTTTTGCACATCGAGAGACTGACATTTTTTCCCATTCCTCCTTGCAAAACAGCTCGAGCTCAGTGAGGTTGGATGGAGAGCATGGATATGTTTATTTTTGAACCATTCCATTGTAGATTTTGCTTTATGTTTTGGATCATTGTCTTGTTGGAAGACAAATCTCCGTCCCAGTCTCAGGTCTTTTGCAGACTCCATCAGGTTTTCTTCCAGAATGGTCCTGTATTTGGCTCCATCCATCTTCCCATCAATTTTAACCATCTTCCCTGTCCCTGCTGAAGAAAAGCAGGCCCAAACCATGATGCTGCTACCACCATGTTTGACAGTGGGGATGGTGTGTTCAGGGTGATGGGCTGTGTTGCTTTTACGCCAAACATAACGTTTTGCATTGTTGCCAAAAAGTTCAATTTTGGTTTCATCTGACCAGAGCACCTTCTTCCACATGTTTGGTGTGTCTCCCAGGTGGCTTGTGGCAAACTTTAAACAACACTTTTTATGGATATCTTTAAGAAATGGCTTTCTTCTTGCCACTCTTCCATAAAGGCCAGATTTGTGCAATATACGACTGATTGTTGTCCTATGGACAGAGTCTCCCACCTCAGCTGTAGATCTCTGCAGTTCATCCAGAGTGATCATGGGCCTCTTGGCTGCATCTCTGATCAGTCTTCTCCTTGTATGAGCTGAAAGTTTAGAGGGACGGCCAGGTCTTGGTAGATTTGCAGTGGTCTGATACTCCTTCCATTTCAATATTATCGCTTGCACAGTGCTCCTTGGGATGTTTAAAGCTTTGGAAATCTTTTTGTATTCAAATCCGGCTTTAAACTTCTTCACAACAGTATCTCGGACCTGCCTGGTGTGTTCCTTGTTCTTCATGATGCTCTCTGCGCTTTTGACGGACCTCTGAGACTATCACAGTGCAGGTGCATTTATACGGAGACTTGATTACACACAGGTGGATTGTATTTATCATCATTAGTCATTTAGGTCAACATTGGATCATTCAGAGATCCTCACTGAACTTCTGGAGAGAGTTTGCTGCACTGAAAGTAAAGGGGCTGAATAATTTTGCACGTCCAATTTTTCCGTTTTTGATTTGTTAAAAAAGTTTGAAATATCCAATAAATGTCGTTCCACTTCATGATTGTGTCCCACTTGTTGTTTATTCTTCACAAAAAAATACAGTTTTATATCTTTATGTTTGAAGCCTGAAATGTGGCAAAAGGTCGCAAAGTTCAAGGGGTCCGAATACTTTCTTAAGGCACTGTATGTACCTATAAATATATGGATGAGTGAATGCCAAGTGGTATAGGCAAGGTGCAATAGATGGTATAAAATATGGTATATACATATGATATGAGAAATGAAATATATGTAAACATTGTTAAAGTGGCATTATTTAAAGTAGCATTGTTTAACGTGACTAGTGATCCATTTATTCAACTGGCCAGTGAGTGGGTCTCAATGTAGGCAGCAGCCTCTCTGAGTTAGTGATTGCTGTTTAGCAGTCTGATGGCCTTGAGATAGAAGCTGTTTCCCAGTCTCTCGGTCCTAGCTTTGATGCACCTGTACTGGCCTCGTCTTCTGGATGGTAGTGGTGTGAACAGTCAGTGGCTCGGGTGGTTGATGTCCTTGATGATCTTTTGGGCCTTCCTGTGACTTCGGGTGCTGTAGGTGTCCTGGAGGGCAGGTAGTTTGCCCACTATGATGCATTTTGCAGACCGTACCACCCTCTGGAGAGCCTTGCGGTTGAGGGCAGTGCAGTTGCCGTACCAGGCTGTGATACAGCCTGACAGGATGCTCTTGATTGTGCATTTGTAAAAGTTTGTCAGGTGTTTTGGGTGAAAAGCCACATTTCTTCAGGCTCCTGAGGTTGAAGAGGCGCTGTTGCGCCTTCTTCACCACACTGTCTGTGTTGGTGGACCATTTCAGTGTTTCTGTGATGTGTATGCCAAGGAACTTTCCACCTTCTCCACTGCTGTCTCGTCGACGTGGAGAGGGGAGTGCTCCCTGAAGTCCACGATCATCTCCTTTGTTTTGTTGACCGTGAGTGAGAGGTTATTTTCCTGATACCACACTCCGAGTGCCCTCACCTTCTCGACTAATAACATGTCATTTTTTCAGTAGAAACCGGTTTGGTTCACTCGATGCTAAAATGTACTTTTCTAAGTACTGAATACTGCTGTCTCATCATTGTTGGTAATCAAGCCAACTACTGTTGTGTGGAGATGTTTATTTCTAACTTCACCACCTGGGGGCGGCCCGTCAGAAAGTCCAGGACCCAGTTGCACAGAGCAGGGTTCAGACCCAGGGCGCCGAGCTTAAGGATGAGCTTGGAGGGTACCATGGTTTTGAAGGCTGAGCTGTAGTCAATGAACATAATTCTTACATAGGTTTTCCTCTTGTCCAGATGGGATAGGGCAGTGTGCAGATTACACCATCTGTGGATCTATTGGGGCGTTATGTGAATTGCAATGGGGTCTAGGGTGTCGGGTAAGGTGGAGGTGATATGATCCTTAATTAGCCTCTCAAAGCACTTCATGATGACAGAGTTGAGTGCTCTTTGTAGTTTGGTGGAAATCCCCATCGACTGAGAGGTCACCATTATGTAGATGAATGAGATTATGTTGAATAATAAAACTACATTTCTCCATCTGACTCCATAATTATGTGAATAAACGCAACGGGCACTGTGTGTCTCTGGAGGATCTATCTAGTCGAGGTAGCGAGCCTTACATCACCACTTACTATGACTATAATGAACATGTGTTTAACTTGCACCATTATGCAATTATTAAGAGGCTAGTTACAAATAGCTCATCCTGGCAACCAGTATTCTAGCATTCATTTATTGAGTTAAGTAGATCAGGGATGTCCAGGTGGAACCCAAGCATATTCTATGTGTAGTGTAAATAATATCTACCAATAGACCATTAACCAAATTATCACAGTATAGCCAATCAAATAATTCATTAGCATTTACTCAATTCAACTAATAGGATTTATTAGTCACAAAATAATTAACAATCAAACAATCCCAGTGTACACGAAATACATGATACATTACAGAAGACAAATGACTATCAACTAAACATGACTTAACGTGGTTAAACTTGTCTCCAGTTCAAAAATTATCTCTAAGAGAAAAAACGTGTCTGATACACACAGAGCTTGCTAACAAGTTCTCCAAGTATTAGCGAATTCACTTCCTTTTTAACCGAATTCAAGCAAAACCTTATCTAGAACCAGAATGAACATTTATTTGCACTTTGCTAGTTAAAACAAAAAGGCAAGAACAACACACTCAGATTCTAATCTAATCAACTCAATTTAAGCGATAGGAGCACACATCTGTGTCACTCCTCTTTGAACTGACCAGCTTCTGACAAACAGCTTCCCTGTAACAATAAATCCATAGCAATAAATCCATAGTACGATAGAATATATCAAAATTCGTGGCTCCTTATGAACTCTGGAAACACAAGAAAGAAGACAATTTAATTCACAGTAACATTAAAGTGATCATCAGTCTTCTGTGTGGGGGGGGGGGGGGGTTATTATTAGTGTTACTTTAAATGATAGGTATGTACAATCCTTTTACTCTGGTTGTGTAAAATGTTGTTGTCACCTAACTCCTAACTCACCTAATCTCGATCCACCACGGCTGTGCACATCTCGTGTTCTTAACCCCACCCCCTGTAAGTTCCAAACAAATCTCTCCTTGTCCTCTATTCTAAGAACAAACAGTTCTTAGTACAAGAACACAGAAGACTATGGGTTGGTTCGACACATTGAGACAGTTGTGTTGGATTAAGAAAATGGCAAACCCCAACTCAGAATCATTGAGCGCTCACTCTATTCACTCTGTGTGCATGTAGTGACCTTGATCCCTTATTAATACGTTTGTCTCTCCTCATTTGATAATACAGAAATAACCACCACACCTCACACCTCTCCTGGCATCAGTGACCCCAGGACCACCGTGAGAACGTCTCATCCCAGGAGATTGTCACAGCGAAGGTGTGGCTCTCTCTTGTGAGATGCAAATACAGAGCCATACAACCAAACAATGTATTGAGTTCTCATGCTGGGCCTCAGAGCCTGCAAGTTGCCAGTGACGAGTATAACCTTCTTTAATATTTCCACAACAGTTTTCCCCCTGTGGATACTCTGCATTGTGGAAGGAGGATCCAGAGAAAGATGTGGAGATAGGTGAATAGACCATAACAATAACAGCGTTATTTGTAATAGTTACCACCCAATTAAGGCTTAACAGGACACAGTGGAGTCACTCATCAAGATAGTCGCCTTGGCCCGCATGAACTACTGGTGCATGGTCCTTAGTATCCTTGGGCTCTCCTCAGAGAAGGTATCCACCCGCCAGGGTGAAGCATCAGTCTCCAGGGGTACCCAGCCTAAAATGTTCCATTGTCCCATCGTGGAATCCTCAATCACCTCCATCAGAAGGGGTGGCTTAGCTGGACAGGTCAGGCCTATCAGAGTCCGTTTTGCATTTGATCACACACCACTGTTTGTGAAAGCCTTGGAAAGCATTCGAAATAGCAATGCAGTGAAAGTACACACATCAACATGATAACATTCTGCAATGTATGACAAATACAGATTACGAAAAAAATGTCTCATGACAACAAGAATGAGTTCCGCCATCATTAATACAACAAAATAGCAAAGAAAGTTCTCCCATCAACTACCTGATCCAAACAGAGGATGAGTTAGGGCACACATGTTCTTGATGGATGAGAAGAAACAAGCAAAAAACTATCACAACTAAAAACCATACCTTATTGTCCATAGAATTTCTAAGCTTTCTAGTGCTCAATTTTTATGGAATGGTCTGCCTAACCATGCGAGAGATGTAGACTCGGTCTCAACGTTTAAGTCTTTACTGAAGACTCATATCTTCAGTAGGTGCTATGATTGAGTGTAGTCTGGCCCAGGGATGCGAAGGTGAATGGCAAGGCATTGGAGCGACGAACTACCCTTGCTGTCTCTGCCTGGCCGGCTCCCCTCTCTCCACTGCTATTCTCTGACACTATTACGGGGGCTGAGTCACGGGCTTACTAGTGCTCGTCCATGCTGTCCATAGGAGGAGTGCGTCACTTGAGTGGTTTGAGTCACAGACGTGATTTTCCTGTCTGGTTTTGTGCCCCTTCAGGCCGATTTGGTAAAGAAGATCTTCATGGGCTATACTCAGCCTTGTCTCAGGGTAGTAAGTTGGTGGTCTGTTGATATCCCTCTAGAGGTGTGGGGGCTGTGCTGGTTGGCCCTGTCTGGGAGTATATCGCACGGGGCCACAGTGTCACCCGACCCACCCCTGTCTCAGTCTCCAGTATCTATGTGACGGGGGGCTAGAGCCAGTTACCTCTGGTGTAATTCTCCTGTCTTATTTGGTGTGTGTCCCCCCCCGGAGGACCTGAGCCCTAGGATCATGCCTTAGGACTACCTGGCCTGATGACTCCTGGTTGTCCCCAGTCCACCTGGTCGTGCTGCTGCTCCAGTTTCAACTGTTCTGCCTGCAGCTAGGGAACCCTGACCTGTTCACCGGACGTGCTACCTTGTCCCAGACCTGCTGTTTTTTGTGTGTCTCTCTCTCTCTTGAGGTACTGACCTGTTGCACCCTCTACAACCACTGTGATTATTCTTTATAATAGTACTCAATCTTCATCTTTTGTGAAAACTCTGAGTTGACCGACATTTTAGCTGTTTAGGTTACAGGTTACAAGATAAACTATACAGTACAAACTGTACAAACATTACAAACCTTGCTTCTCCTCATCCAAATAAACTCCAAAATGTTAATAAATTGTCTTTCAACATTATGCGGTTCTACATTAATGGCTATGTAGTTGCTAACTTAGTAACAATGGTTATTTGCGTTTAAGTTGTGGATAAAAGATGATACAATTATAAAATTATTAAAATGATAAAACGTTACTGTGGAATAATTTTGCACAAAGTTGACAGCCTACATGATTTGTCCTATTTTATAGCATGACACAAGGTCAAAAGAAAGGAATTTATATCTCAGAAGGACAACAGCTCCCTTTATTCAAACATGAATAACGAATGACGACATAAATCTGATTATTTTCCATTTCAGATCCAAGCAGGCCCTTCAAAATGTAAAATGTTCAATCCTTGAGTACACCACATTTTGTCCTAATTATTGAGCCCACTATTCACTTACTTACCAGTCTCTTCAACTGTTAGCCATTGTTTGCTATATTTACTGTCTTGGTATGAACGGAACTTCTACCTCTTTAGTAAGACATTCTCTCTTTCACTCTCCTCCACATATACGTCAGCGCCCTAACGTGGCCCACATGGCTCTTGGAACATTAAATGTAATCACAGGCGGTTTGAATGTGAATCAGCCACAGCTCTGTGACAATAGGTCTTCAGATAGGAGTAGGTGGACGAGGGCCTCTTTGATGCTATTGGTTCAGCTGTCCACTGGTTCAGCTGCCTTGAGTGGATCCATTAATTATGCTCTCTGATAGGCTCAACAGATGCCTCCTCAGTGTTACACATGCTAATGCTAATGATTGATTATGCAAGATAAGTATTTCACTTTACTTGTCATGTGTCATGTGACATTGAAACTTGAAACCTAGTGCAATCATGCTAATTACAAAATTTGTTTGACTGCAGTGTGATACCTTTTGGCTTTTCAAATGTTCTGACTATGCCCCAAATAGGCTATTTCTGTTTTTCCTGGAAAAGGAACAATTAAGATATGGCTGTCAGACACCTCCAAAGTGATTGAGTTTACAGCAAATACTCAACACCATAACGTGCAATGAAATGACGCCGGAGGGGATGGCTTCCACTTTTCGTGCCCTTAACCAACTGTGCTATTTTTTTTTTTTTTTGCGTTGCTTGTAACTTATTTTTAAAAACTTATTATGTACATAAATGTTGATGCTACCATCTCTTATGACCGAAAATAACTTCTGGACATCAGAACAGCGATTACTCACCTCGACCTAGACTAAGTTTTTTCTTTAACAAAGTCCGACACAAAGGATGTACTGCTTTCTCGGGAACGGGCCCAAATCCCCATCATTTGCTTGAAGAAAAGACAGAGAAAAAGGGGGTGGAGGTCAGGCTGCCTTCTGAGAATTCGTAGGCGATTGAGTACAGCCCCTCTACCATCAGTCCTATTAGCCAACATTCAATCATTGGAAAACAAAATGGATGAGCTCCGATCAAGGATATCCTATCAACGCGACATTAAAAACTGTAATATCTAATGTTTCACAGAGTCGTAGCTGAACGATGACATGGATAACATACAGCTGACAGGCTTTTCGGTCCATCGGCAAGATAGAACAGCTGCCTCCGGTAAAACAAGAGGTGGTGGTCTGTGTCTATTTGCAAATAACAGCTGATGCACAAAATCTAATATTAAGGAAGTCTCGAGGTCTTGCTCGCCTGAGGTAGAGTATCTCATGATAAGCTGTAGACCACACTATTTACCAAGAGATTTTTCAACTATATATTTTGTATTTGTCTTTTTACCACCACAAACTGATGCTGGCACTAAGATGGCACTCAACGAGCTGTATAGGGCCATAAGCAAACTTGCTCATGCAGAGGCAGCGCTCCTAGTGGCCGTGGACTTTAATGCAGTGAAACTTAAATCTCTTTTACCTCACTTCTACCAGCATGTTAAATGTGCAACCAGAGGGAAAAACTCTAGACCAACTTTACTCCACAAACAGAGACGTGTACAAAGCTCTCCCTCGCCCTCCATTTGGAAAGTCTGACCATAACTCTATCCACCTGATTCCTGCTTACAAGCAATAACTAAAGCAGGAAGTACCAGTGATTTTGCTCAATAAAGAAGTGGTCAGACATAGCAGATGCTAAGCGACTGTTTTGCAGGCAGAGACTGTAATATGTTCCGGGATTCTTCCGATGGCATTGAGGAGTACACCACATCAGTCACTCCCTTCATCAATAAGTGCATCGATGACGTCTTCTCCACTGTGACCGTACGTTCATACCCCAACCAGAAGCCATGGATTACAGGCAACATCCGCACTGAGCTAAACAGTAGAGCTGCCGCTCTTTGCGCACCGAACCCGTTAGCGGGATTAAATTCGACAACATATGGTGATCGCTACATAAATATTCATAAACATTCATGAAAATACAAGTGTCTCACATGGTTCGAAAGCCTAGAATCTTGCTAATCCAACTGCGTTGTCAGATTTTTAAAAATGATTTATTGCGAAAGAATACGCTGCGATTATCTGAGCACAGACCCCCATATCAAACTACTTATTCAGCCAGCACTTGCGTAACAAAATCACAGATTGCATTGAAATAAATCGTTTACCTTTGAAGACCTTGCTCTGGTTGCAATCCCAAGGCTCATTGTTACACAATGAATGGTCTTCTGTTCGGTTAAATACATTTTTTATAGCCTAACACAAAACATTTTGTGAACTCTTATCTCGTTGAATTTCATGTCATTCAATTTTCGATGTAACATCCAACGTAAAATAGACAGACTTTTCCTGACTTTATCCAGTCATGTTTGGTTTCCTTGCAATCAACTGTTTGTTTGTAACACAACCAAACTTGATGGGCCATTTTGCGGGACGTATTGACCCGGAAAAACCGATTGGAAGACAACAAGTGACGAGCCCATTGTGCACCAATTATATTGACCACTGTCTCGTTGATTGACTGTATTTTAACCCAATGACCACTGGTCGTCTTGAAATCTAGCTGAGTAGATAGCCAATGAGCAGAGGTAAACGGCAATGTCCCATGGTTCTTTGTTGTAAGACAAACCTTTCCATTGAACGCTGGCGTAAGGACCGTTCTTTCGCCATTGCCAATTCAACAGTGAAGGAGCGACGCTTATTACGCACAGCAGTATTTCGGTGACTTGCATCTTCAGCTGTTTATTTATCCAACATCATGGCGAATAAGTCAAGGAAAGCTAATTCTAAGACTAGATATATGAATGTAGAAACAATTTTAGAGGAAAGTGAGACAGATCTGCTTTTTGAAGACTCCATTTTGAAGACTCTGAAACTGAGGCATATTTTTTGAACGGAGAGGACATTGTTTTGAACTGGGAAGTTGCTCTCATGCTAATGCCGTGAAATTAATATAAAATATTATTTGTGATTGTTTTTACATTTTATTTGCAATATATAAAGATGTAATGAAATGGGTAAAGTACACGTTAGCTAGTCATTGTGAGTGAGGGTCTGTTTGTTTGTATGAGAACGACCATAGCCTATGTCTGTGTGTATATATAGATATATAGATAAATGGTATGGTGTAGAATGTGTAGAATGCAAACCCATACATCTCAACACAGCCAGCATGCTTCCTCCAATCAGTCTACATTAGAGGGAGCATCAAGGAGCTTGCTGGCTACAGCACCACTGCACCTAGCCCTGTCCCTTCTGCTCCTGCCACAAGTGTTCATCTGCCCAAATATATTTGTGCAGGCATGGATGTGCCTAAGGGCACAGCATGGAGGCGTTGCTGTGTTGTTTGCAAGATGAAGTCTTGGCAAAGTGGGTGGGGGCTAGGGTCAGTATGTTATATCTGGAGTACTTTTCCTATCTTATCCGGTGTCTTGTGTGAATTTAAGTCTGCTCTCTCCTTCTCTCCTTCTTTTTCTCGGAGGACCTGAGCCCTTGGACCATGCTTCAGGACTACCTGCCATGATGACTCCTTGCTGTCCCCGGTCCACCCGGCCTAGCTGCTGTTCCAGTTTCAACTGTGCTGCCTGCGGCTATGGAACCCTAAACTGTTAAATGTTTACTCTTGAGGTGCTGTTTTGTTGCACCCTCTACAACCGCTGTGATCTCCACCCGGCACAGCCAGAAGAGGACTGGCCACCCCTCATAGCCTGGTTCCTCTCTAGGTTTCTTCCTAGGTTTTTGCCTTTCTAGGGAGTTTTTCCTAGCCACCGTGCTTCTACACCTGCATTGCTTGCTGTTTGGGGTTTTAGGCTGGGGCTATATAAATTGATTTGATTTGATAGAGGACTGAGGGTCTAAATAGTGTAAATAGTTACCCATGTTATTTTGTAAATGTTTTTTTCATATATTTTTTTTATCAATAATTTTAAAAATCCCCCAAAAATTGTCTCCATTTTTTTTTCTCAATGGGGGGGGGGGGGTGTTAAAATACAATTTTGGTATTTTGTATATAGTTATTTGTTTCAAAATGTATACCTTCACCAATTTGTCCGCTTGGGTACATTTGGGCTACTTGTGTGGGACACCTGGGTGACTTCATGATAAATGTCATGTAGCACACTCATTTTGAAAGTTATCATTCTGAAACTTTGCACAAGTAATGTTGCCTTCTTATATTTCTCAATTAAATTGTCCCCATCATCCTATCTGAATGTTTGTTTTATCTTGTTCATTTTAAAGATGATGATACAAAAAAAAAAATAACGTATGTTTTTTTCCATTGTTTTATCTAAACCAGATCTATTGTGTTATATTCTCCTACATTCAATTCACATTTATACAAACTTCAGAGTGTTTTCATTCAAATGGTACCAATAATATCCTTGGTTCTGTGCCTGAGCTACAGGCTGTTAGATTTGGTTATTTCTTCACGCGGAAATTGCACAAAGTAGGGGGGAGCTCTAAGAGGAGAGGTATATCTATAATTCCATGTCTAACAATTGTATTTTCATCGACATTTATAATGTGTTTCAGTAAAATTATGTGGCTCTCTGCAATATCACAGGATGTTTTTGAAACTAGTGAACATAACGTGCCAATGTATGTTTTAGTGCCCACAATCAGGGGGGTGAACTTTTCCCAATGAATAAAATAACTGTTAAATTAATCCCCCTTCAGAAAGGCTCTCAGTCTCACAGAACCCTTACTGGTGTGGGTTCGACCCGATAACGGCTTAGCATCCTATCCATTAGCCATGACTTTCACCTCCCCAAGGATGTGACCAATCAAACGGCCAGCAGAGTAGGATGGGTGAGGACATAGAGCATCTTCCAGAAGCAACTTTGTACTAACTCTTAGTCAACTGAACAATAATGATTTTTAATAACTGAGCAATACCTGTGGCCTTCGTGGTCATTAGGTTAGTGCCGCCGCCTACAGCCCACTTTTGCCTGTGTTGGTGTGGGTTTGAATCCAGCCCACTGCCTTTGTTTGCACACTGTCTTTTCCACTATCTCTCCTTTATCCAAATGTAACCCTCTCACCAGGCTCGAATTTGACTCTCACGAAATTACCTTACGTAGAATATCTGAACAGCATGGGATGTTAGGTGAGAAGGACATCTCCAATAAGAATCCCTATTGTAAACTATCTAGGGTGATGACAACTAGGGTATTAACTTCAGATAGAATGATTATAGATTTTTGTTATTGTATAAGGATATGCTTTCCCATGCGTTAAATTACACTGAAACAGTAAATACTCCACCATTGCAACAGACATAAGGTTCAAGATGTTAATTTTCACATTTTCATTCGTACCACATCAAAATAACTAAAAATAATAAACCCAATGATTTTTCACAACCCATGTCCAAATTACTGGCAAGCTTGCTTAAACCCGTTGGCACGCGTTGGAGCTCCAAAAAAGGACACACAATGTCCCTACGCACTATTCAAAGACATTTCCTCAGCGAAGTATAGCAGTTCTGTGCAAGTGTCCTCACAAACTCCACAGCTATCAATGCAGACAGTACTCCTTAGCAGCAACATATATCCCATGGAAACATTAACTCTTTAATCTTCCACAAGCAAATTCTCTCTAGGTGTCGCACGATGCTAGGCTAACCTTGAGGCTGTGAAGTACCTCCATGATGAGACGGTAGCTTCAGTCTCTACTAAGTCTTTCTTAACAAAATAATAATACATTATCACTATAACCAATATTCCTTATTTTTCAATCAGCAATTTCTGTAGCTCCTGTTGTAGATGAGTGAGCTGTATGTGAGCTGTATGTTGTTGCTAATGGGCTTATGGCAGCCACTTTTGGAAAGGCTATTCATTAATCTCACACTTAAGCATGGTCAAATGTTGACTACTTTATAAGCTATTACTTGGCCTGTTTCAACAAAACCTCTTGTACCAGACAGTGCAATCAAAAACAGGCAATATGGTACCAGTCAAGGAGGACATGCATATTCAGCAGTATCACCATTAAAAGGTAAAGTTGATACTTTATATAATACAAATGTAATGACTGATCTAGTTCTAAACATGCAGCTTAACTTCTTATGGCTGCAATCCCGTTAACGGGATCGATATGACAACAGCCAGTGAAAGTGCAGGGCGCCAATTTCAAAACATCAAAAATCTCATCATTAAAATTCCTCAAACATACATGTATTTTATACAATTTTAAAGCTAATCTTGTTGTTAATCCCACCAGTGTCCGATTTCAAATATGCTTTACAGCAAAAGCACCACAAACGATTATGTTAGGTCACCATATAGCCACAGAAAAACACAGCAATTTTTCCAGCAAAAGATTTTCCAGCCAGTGTCACAAAAAGCACAAATAGAGATAAAATGAATCACTAACCTTTGATCATCTTCATCAGATGACACTCATATGACTTCATGTTACACAATACATGTATGTTTTGTTTGATAAAGTTAATATTTATAAAAATATGAGTTTACATTGGTGCGTTACATTCACTAGTTCCAAAAACATCCAGTGATTTTGCATAGCCACATCATTAAACAGAAATACTCATCATAAATGTAGATGATAATACAAGTTATATCTATGGAATTATAGCTAGCTATACCTCTCCTTAATGCAACCGCTGTGTCAGATTTCAAAAAAACTTTACAGAAAAAGAAACCCATGCAATAATCTGAGACGGTGCTCAGAAGTAAAAATCACAATAGCCGCAACGATGGCGTCAACATAAACAAGAAATTACAGGATAAATATTCCCTTACCTTTGATGATCTACATCAGAAAACACTCCAGGAATACCAGGTCCACAATAAATGTTTGTTTTGTTCGATAATATCCGTTATTTATGTCCAAATAGCTTCTTTTGTTAGCACGTTTGGTATACATAAACAAACGCTCTTTCTGGTCAGCGTTACATCGGACAAAAACTTCAAAAAGTTATATTACAGGTCTAAGAAACATTTCAAACTAATTACAGAATCAATCATTAGGACGTTTTTAACATATAGCTTCAATAAAGTTCCAACCAGAGTATTCCTTCGTGTCTTCATGAGCAATGGAACGCAAGTGAATACCATGAGGAATCCTGATACATTCTGCTCTCATTCACTCCCACAATACCGTAGAAGTCTCATTCAAATTTCTATTGATGGTTGACATCTAGTGGAACCCCTAGGCAGTGCGACATCATTAATATCTCACGGGGATTTCATTGGGGACTCTGGTGAATACATACAAAGCTCAGATTTCTCACTTCCTGTTTTGATTTCTCCTCAGGATTTTGCCTGCCATATGAGTTCTGTTATACTCACAGACATCATTCAAACAGTTTTAGAAAATGTAGAGTGTTTTCTATCCAATACCAATAATAATAAAATGCATATATTAGCAACTGAGACTGAGGAGCAGGCCGTTTACTTTGGGCAACTTATTCATCTAAGCTACTCAATACTGCTCCCCAGCCATAAGAAGTTAATGAGTCATTGGGAGTCTTAACAATATTACATTTTCAAATGATCTTTGTCACACTCTGACCATTATTTGCGTTGTTTGTTTCTATGTTTTGTTTGGTCAGGGTGTGATATGAGTGGGCATTCTATGTCTAGTTAGTCTGTTTCTATGTGTTTTGGCCTGATATGGTTCTCAATCAGTGGCAGGTGTTTGTCGTTGTCTCTGATTGGGAACCATATTTAGGTAGCCTGTTTTGTATTGTGGTTTGTGGGTTATTGTCTATGTTACGTTGCATGTTAGCACAGTGGTTTGATAGCAGTCACCTTGTCAGTGTACTTTGTGTTTTTTCGTCTTTCATTAAAAAGATGTATTCACATCACGCTGAGCTTTGGTCTCCTCAATACGACGATCGTGACAATCTTAAAATCCTAATACATTTAAAATGGCACAAATGGTGTCCAGGATCAAGAGAAAAAACATAGTTCTTCTGTTTGTACTTGAGACCCATCCAAAATTCTGTACACAACTCCAGAAACTCAAAATGTTATCAACAGCTTTTTAAGACGATGCAGCATTGTTCAGATTTAAGAGAGATGAGACACTGCATAATGTTCTCAGACGATAGACCTTCAGAGGCTCCATGAGTTTGTGCATGTGCAATTAGATAACAAGTGGATCATAACTGAGCTCTTTAATGTCTGGCACTCACATTCCAGTGGAGGTCGGTGCCGTTTAAGATGAGGGAGGATCTATATCTATATCTCTAATGCCTATTGAAAAGAGGACAGCTGACTTACAATGTAGGATAATACATGGAGCCATAGCCACCAACATGCATCTGGTACACCTGGATCCGACAGTTGAGGAAGGGTGTCCATTTTGTGCTGAGTCTGAAAAAAAACCATTTGTTTTTACAATGTCCCAGGTTGGTCGGGATGATTGACCTGATCACTAAATGGTTCTCAGCTCTGGGAGAGGTTCTCTCTTCCCAACAGCTTATATTTGGGCTAAAGTACAGGTTTAGTCGAAGGGGTGTAGTTACTTTGCTTAATTTTATGTCAGGGGCAGCCAAATTAGCAATATGGAAGACCCGAATGAACAGTATTTGGGGACAGGGGTCTGTGGATGTGGTGGGAATGCTGGAGGGAATGTTGGCAGTGAGACTGACGGTGGAGTTTGGCTATTATAAACTGGTTAACAATATTTAACTGTTTATGAGTGTATAGGGTATTCAGAGTCTGTTATGTTTAGTTACTGTGGAGGAGAATTTTGTGTTTTTAATTGATGTGCAACTATGGTTTCGTATGAGTGTATATAGTGTTGTGGGCTCCCAGACCCAATAAAGATGATTTAAAACTTCCTTTTCTTGGTAGTATCTTTTTTTTCATCCTATGCATGATTAAGGTTATCATTATTTTTTATTTAGTTGTGGTTGAATTAAGTATATTGTTTTTTGTGTCGAGATTACCCTGGCTTTGGTGGGCCCACATGGGGACGTGGTCCCTGTCACTTCAGCACGGCATTAGGTGTGTTACTCAAGCTTCCGGTCATTGTAGGAGAGAATGTAGGTTATGAGAATGTTGCTTACGTGTCACAGATGAATAGAGCGATGGTGGTTTTTCTTAAAGAAGAGAGTCTTGTATGGTTGAGCATGGCGTGCTTCTTAAAGGTATGTTTATTCAAGTTATGCCGCTTTTTCTACGTCAACAAGGGTAACGATTTCGAATGTTCCGCCGTTTATTCCCAATTAGCTATTGGAGCGCGAGCTATTGCGCTTTGGGAAGTTTGCAAGTTCAACTACGATTGTCCCGTTGGGTTTCAAACACCGGTTTTGAAACAGGTTGTGTTGTTTCGGTGACAGCTGTTTATGTTTTTGGACTCACCCGGAACAGACTTTGGAGTTATTGTATATGGCTTATGCTAATCCGGGTAGTCAACGGTGTTTTGAGTGTGGGAATGTTGGCCATAAGCGATATGCTTGCCCGAAAAGGGAGAAGGTGGAGGGAGGGGCGAAGGTGGTCCTCGTAACGCCTGGGCCCACTAATGTAGGGAGAAGTGGGCCTACAGTGGTTGAGCAGCCAAAAGCACCTGTTGCTGAGGAACAAGTTGTCCGTGTTGAGGGCACGGAGTTGCAACTTGTACCAGAGGGGAATGCTATGCAGCAGAAAAATATTGTTGTAGAAGGTAAGGACAGATCTGAAGAGCCATTTCCTCAGACTGGTGAGGAGTTGCCTAGTACGAGTGCTGTGGTACAGGAGAGGGTTCATGTGGAGGTAGGTTCCCAGGTAGTGGAGGAGATGCCTGGTACGAGTGATGGGGTGCAAGTGGGGAGTGTTGAGAGGGATGTGGTAGAGGGGAGTCAGTGGTCTGTGGCCTCAGTTGAGGAGGATCAGGATAAGGACATGGAGATCTCTCCTGATACGATAGCAGCTGATGAAGACTCAATTTACAGTCTAGAGGAGGTAAATGGGTTCCTGGATCAGACTTTTGGGAAATCTGTGAAATTGGCCAATTTTTTGATGCTGATGAGTTTGTGAGGTCAGCTGTGATGTTACAGAAGATGGTGAGGTTAGACCAGCTGAGTGAGAAGAAGCATTTTCGCTTGAGGAAATGTGCTACTGCTGTCACTGCAGCAAAAGGTAGTGGGAAACATGGCCAGGTTAAGAGAAAAATTAAACAAGGATGATGATCATGCCTTAGGGTGTTTTTTTCTCCTTGTGTTTTCTGCTTTTCCTTTCTCTTTTCTATATGGAGGTACTAAGGGTAACATTTGTGACCCACTATATTCATTGGGTTTGTCTCGTCGAATGCATACTACTGCTGCTGCAGTCAGCCAACAATGATTTGCAATTTTCTGCAATTGCTGCTGGCCTGCTGCTGCCTGTGCACGAGCTGAGCGCCTGCTGCTACGTCACTCACAATGCACTTTTGCAGCCAGGCACGTGTGTTGTGACTGAGTATGTGGCAGAAAAAATATTTTTTGTGTCATTTAGAGGGAAAATGTGTGCATTTTAGCATTTGAGTCAGTTTTCAAAAGTTGCTAAAAGTTCCAAATAGATTTGTTGCTAGGTGCTGTTTGTAAAAAAAAGTTGCCAGGGTACTCTGAAAAGTTGCTAAATCTAGCAACAAAATTGCTAAGTTGGCATCAATGGTTGGTTGTACTTAGAAATATTTGCTCAAATTTAGCAGCATATTACCTTGGATTTTTATTTGAAAATGCCAGTCTTTTTCAACACATCAATTAAGTACTACACTGCTCAAAAAGTAAAGGGAACACTTAAACAACACAATGTAACTCCAAGTCAATCACACTTCTGTGAAATCTAACTGTCCATTTAGGAAGCAACACTGATTGACAATACGTTTCACATGCTGTTGTGCAAATGGAATAGACAACAGGTAGAAATTATAGGCAATTAGCAAGACACCCCCAATAAAGGAGTGGTTCTGCAGGTGGTGACCACAGACCACTTCTCAGTTCCTATGCTTCCTGGCTGTTGTTTTGGTCACTTTTGAATGCTGGCGGTGCTTTCACTCTAGTGGTAGCATGAGACGGAGTCTACAACCCACACAAGTGGCTCAGGTAGTGCAGCTCATCCAGGGTGGCACATCAATGCGAGCTGTGGCAAGAAGGTTTGCTGTGTCTGTCAGCATATTGTCCAGAGAATGGAGGCGCTACCAGGAGACAGGGCAGTATATCAGGAAACGTGGAGGTGGCCGTAGGATGGCAACAACCCAGCAGCAGGACCGCTACCTCCGCCTTTGTGCAAGGAGGAGCAGGAGGAGCAGGAGGAGTACTGCCAGAGCCCTGCAAAATGACCTTCAGCAGGCCACAAATGTGCATGTGTCTGCTCAAACGGTCGGAAACAGACTCCATGAGGGTGGTATGAGGGCCCGACGTCCACAGGTGAACTGTTGTGACCTCAACTTTGGTCTAATAAGTTCCCCATAATCTCCAAACTGTTCCCTTTCAATTGGTACCATGCATATGCTTTGTATATTTTTTCTGTAAGAAACATTTCAATTTAGCCATATCCATATAGGCCAATTCCCACGAGTGCAAAGAGTTAAGTGACATCTACAAAGAAGACTTCTATTTACAGTTGATGACTGACAAATATATATTTGGACTTAATGTTGATGTTCTAGATAAAATAGATCTGATATTCCGTCAGGGATTCACCAAGTCGTACATTACGTGACTTCCTGAAACACCCCCGTACTCGATGTTGCTAATTAGTTTCCATAGAAACCAAGACTGATCTAAGTTGTTTATGCAAAATACATTTAAAAAAAAAAAGTGGGCATGAAATGTTGAGATGACGACCATGACAAAGTGGAGAGTTGTGGGTGCTGGAGAAAAGCATGGGGGCAGTTCTCTCCGGAAGCTGAAATGGTGGACTCAAATCACTGAACCTAAACTGGTTGTTTTTTAAGTTCAGTACAATTCAATATATAATGCTTGAAGCATGAGTGCCATTTTACCACATTCAGTGTCATGGGTAAGATCACTATAACCCAAAACAGTGGGAACATAATTTTAGAGCTAGGGATGTTTTTGTTCCTATCACCCCTTCCAAAAGTGTCTCAAAAGGAAATTATAGACTACATGGCTAATGGATATACTGTTATGAAATTGAATAAATATGCAGTACATGTTATAGATGCATCAATGGGGAGGGGTGTAGTCGGTTATTTAATATGTGGGACTAGCACCAGAAAGCATCCCTGACACTTTTCCCCCCCTACCTTAACATTCTCAGAATTCAGCAGCATTAACAGAAACTAAAGTTTCATAACCCCCATGACATTCATCTAATTTCAGCCAATGAACTCCAGATATTTTGGTATGAATTCTTATATTTTGTACTAGAAATCTAGCAAGCAGATCGAGCGTTCCGGTGGTCTTAAAACCAGCCTGGCCCGTAGAGTAGGTTGTTTATTCAGACATGCCTAGTCAGTGTTGGTTCCCTACATGTTTGTCAGGGTCCCTGTGGGTCAATGGGAGATTATATGTCCCCCAGCCATCTGGGTTTTATAGACCAGCATCTGAGGCTGCAGCTGGGAGAGAGCTGTGCAGTGTGAACATAATGAAACAACCTCAGATATGCAAACACACACACCAGTGTTGCACAGTGTACAGGTGGATTTATGTCTGAAGTGTACACACATGCAGTACGCCAATATGTTTTTTGCACGCCCGCAAGCACACACAAACACACTTCCCCCTTGCACAGTCTGTTCCCCGTGAGTCTTCACATGTCAAGTACAGAAAACATGTTTCACGATACAGGCATTCATCCGTGTGAGGCAAAAGTTCAGTTGCATCATGTAACAATCACGTGTTCACCTAAACCTAAGTCTTCTCAGTGAAAGTGCAGAAAGCATTTATCTAAGCTCAGTAGTCTTTACAGTAAAAGTGAAAGCATGCTTCATGATTACAGTTAATCACACCTGATTACGTGGCTGCACCAACCTTTTCTCAGGAAAAGTTCAGTTGCATGTAGCCTTTGTATCTTACCCCTATTTCTCTGACCTTCATTCAAGCCAGTTTAAAACATGTCAATTCATGTACAGTATTATTCAACCTGAATGTTGGCCTTGTTAATTATGTTTGCTTTATCTAAAGAAATGGTCGTCGCCTTCATCTGTATGTGGGAGTTGGATAAAAAAGCGGATTGAAGCTGTTCTGGTGGCATTAAGACACTTTATTTACATGTTAGTAATTTAGCAGACACTCTTATCCAGAGTGCATACATTTATTTGTATTTTTTCATACTGGTCCAGCGTGGGAAACGAACAACCATGCTCTACCAACTGTGGAACGGTGTTTCCTTTATTGTGGGAGTTACATTATGTACATTATGTTTAATATCTCATCTCACTCATTATACACAGTGTACAAAACATTAAGGACACCTTTCTAATATTGAGTTGCACCCCCCCCCCCTCACCCACTTTTGCCCTCAGAACAGCCTCAATGCGTCGAGGCAGGCGTTCCACAGGGATGCTGGCCCATATTGACTCCAAAGCTTCCCACAGTTGTGTCAAGTTGGCTGGATGCCTTTTGGTTGGAAGACCATTCTTAATGCACACAAAACTGTTGACCCTTTTAAAATGCAGCAGCGTTGCAGTTCTTGACACAAACTGGAGCGCCTGGCACCTACTACCATACCCCGCTCAAAGGCACTTCAATATTTTGTCTTGCCCAACCACCCTCAATTGTCTCAAGGCGTAAACATCCTTTAGCCTGTCTCCTCCCCTTCATCTACACGGATTGAAGTGAATTTAACAAGTGACATCAATAAGGGATTATAGCTTTCACCTGGATTCCCATATGACATGAAAAGAGCAGGTATCCTTAATGTTTTGTGCACTCAGTGTATAATCCCATTGAATGACAATACCCAAGTATCATCAACACTCCATATCATAATTTCATTGTGTGCATTATGTGTGCACATGCACAACCAGCTACTGCACATCTAGACCAACATCACAGCTTGGGACCCTCTCTGAGATACAGGCCATGTTGACTCCAGGAACCCCAGGAGCTCCAGAAGCCAAGTCTCGTGAACTTGGGAGCCAGCATCAGAGTTTTCCTCAACGCACTAGTAGCTATACTGCACAAACAAGACAACTTTGCCTTAAAGGGGCAATTTGCAGTTGAAACAATAACAAAGTAGCCACCCTGCCACGGCTTGCTAAAAAGCTAAGGGATGGGGCTGGAGAAATGTAACCATTCTCAAATTCCTAGACAGAGCTATGGATGCAAGGACTGACCATCAATGAAATCAAAGTTGTGGTTGTTTATCCATGAATTAAAGATGTACATTAAGAATTAAGGATGTACAGTGTTTGTACACTTAAAAAGGTAGACATTGGAGCAAAACAAGCTCACACTGTATGTTGGGCTCTGATGTGGCACGACAGCTGAACTAAGCTCATGAGGCATTTACAAGTTAGATTCTTCAACAATAAATGGGTATATCTAATCAATAAAAAAATGAATGCACCAATTGCAGATTGCACCTTTAAAGCACTTGGCCTAAGCAGACAAAAGGCCATTTTGTCTCCAAGTGTCCTTGGGAGCCAGCATCAGAGCCTTCCTCAAATGCTGTTTTGGATGAGCCCTGGTATCAAGTGCTTTACAGGCTCACTCAGTTGGGAATAGGATAGCAGAGAGGAAGAGCTCAGAAGAAGACCGCACGTGGCTATACAACACATCCCACGTGCTTCTGGGCTGCCACAGTTGGCAGACAGGCAGGCGGGCCAGGCGCCTGGTCCTGAAGCAGAGCTGGAAGACCTGCCCTCCTCCAGCTATCTCACCCCTGGCAGGAACACATCCACACTAGAACCATCACACGTCCACTGCCGGGGAGAGAGCATTGTGGGTCTCACAGTAATGGGTGACCTTTAACAAAAGAGGGAGTGAGGAGATCATGCGAATGAGCATGACATACAGTGCATTCCAAAATAATTCAGACCCTTTCCACATTTTGTTATGTTACAGCCTTATTCTAAAATGAATTAAAGAAAACATTTTCCTCAATCTACACACACACACACACACACACACACACACACACACACACACCCATAGACAAAGCAAAAACATGTTTGTAGACATTTTTGAAAATGTATTAAAAATAAAAAAACATAAATACCTTATTTACATAAGTGTTTAGACCCTTAGCTATGAGACTCGAAATTGAGCTCAGGTGCATGCTGTTTCCATTTATCATCCTTGAGATGTTTCTAAAACTTGATTTGAATCCACCTGTGGTAATTCAATTGATTGGACATGATTTGGAAAGGCACACACCTGTCTATATAAGGTCCCACAGTTGACAGTGCATGTCAGAGCCAAAACCAATTCATGAGGTTGAAGGAATTGTCCGTAGAGCTCCGAGACATGATTGTGTCAAGGCACAGATCTGGGGAAGGGTACCAAACCATTTCTGCAGCATTGAAGGTCCCCAAGAACACAGTGGCCTCCATCATTCTTAAATGGAAGAAGTTTGGAACCACCAAGACTCTACTTAGAGCTGGCCGCCCGGCCAAACTGAGTAGTCGGGGGAGAAAGGCCTTTGTCAATGGTCATTCTGACAGAGCTCCAGAGTTCCTCTGTGGAGATGGAAGAACCTTCCAGAAGGACAATCATCTCTGCATCACTCCACCAATCAGGCCTTAATTGTAGAGTGGCCAGATGGAAGCCACTCCTCAGTAAAAGGCACAATGACAGCCCACTTGGAGTTTGCAAGGCACCTAAAGGACTCTCAGACCATGAGAAACAAGATTATCTGGTCTGATGAAACCAAGATTGAACGCTTTGTTTGGCCTTAATGCCAAGCGTCAGGTCTGGAGGAAACTTGGCACCATCCATACAGTGAAGCATCACAGCATCACGCTGTGGGGATGTTTACCAACGGCAGGGACTAGGAGACTAGTCAGGATCGAGGGAAAGATGAATGGAGCAAAGTACAGAGAGATCCTTGATGAAAACCTGCTCTAGAGTGCTCAGGACCTCAGACTGGGGCGCAAGTTCACCTTCCAACAGAACAATGACCCTAAGCACACAGGCAAGACCAAACAGGAGTGGGTTCAGGACAAGTCTTTGAATGTCAGTGAGTGGCCCAGCCAGAGTCCGGACTTGAACCTGAACGAACATCTCTGGATAGGCCTGAAAATAGCAGTGCAGTGATGCTCCCCATCCAACCTGACAGAGCTTGAGAGTATCTGGTGAGTAGAATGGTAGAAACTCCCCAAATAAAGGTGTGTCAAGCTTGTAGCATCATACCCAATGAGACTCAAAGGCTGTAATTGCTGCGAAAGGTGCTTCAACAAAGTACTGAGTAAAGGGTCTGAATACTCATGTAAAATGTCTGTAATTTCTTTTCTAAAAACTTGTTCTTGCTCTGTCATTATGGGGTATTTTGTGTAGACTGATGTGTAGATCAGGGACACATGGATATGTGTTGTTACACTTGAATTTATGTGGGAAATTTTTAACAATCCACAAACAAACCACCAAGGTTATTTTGGTCTAGTATAGCTGTGTACAGTCGATGTTCTGTAGGACGTCATGTTGCACTTTTCTTGCATCCCAAATGGCACCCCATTCCCTTCATATTGCACTACTTCTGACCAAGGCCCAAATATAGGGAATATGGTGCCATTTGGAATGCAGTCATAATGTTAGTGGTGACTAACAGGAAGAGAGGGCCTTTAATATGGGGTTCAGAACAATGAAGAGGTCTGGAGAAAATTGATTATGAGGAATGAGAAGCTGTTTCAAGACTGAATCATCCGACGACCAATGAGGTCCTAAAATATATATTTACCTCACCTTCCTTTTTTATAGATGAAAAAAATCCTTTAATCACTATATATAAAAAAGTATTAATAAAAACGGAAATGACCTCATCCACTGAAAGACCCAAACCATCATCTCCATTAAAATACCTCCTCTTCAGTACATTTCACCAAGAAAACAACCCAATTTCCACCTCGTATCATCTTCACATGCCTTTCCCCATCAGACCTGGGCCTGGGTTGTTTGGGTGTGCTGGCGTAGGTTAGGGATGCTCTGTACCTGCCTTGTTGAGATCCATTAGACCATAACAACTCTTTGCAGACGGATATAGACAGGAGCAAAGGGACCATGATCTGGCTCATGCAATACACCTAGGTCTATATTAAAAGCAGGTCTATGAATAAAAAGCCATGCTCCATGATAAGAGTGGTTTGAAAACACGGGGACGAGAGGAAGAGGGGGCAGCATCACATCAGTTCCAACTGGATACTATTGTGGGTATTCAAACGAACCACCAGCATCAGGGTTGCAATCGTGGCCCCACGTGGTCACGATTCAGGCCCTGGGATAGAGGGTCCAGCGTAGCTGCCGGAAACACTGGGACACACAGCACTTAACACACATTCAAAGTCTGTCGGTTGTTGTTTTGCATTTTGTTGAGTTTGATGGAACAAAATGAATGTAAAATTTGTCACGACAACTGAACAACTGAAACCAGAAAGCAACCAGGATGTAATGGACCATTTTTAAGTTACCAGAAGATGAAAAACAGACAGCCCAAGTATTGCCTTTTCTACAAAAGGTTGACAAAGACTTGAATTGATGAATCCATTAACTGAAAGTGGTAAAGTGACGATTCTTTGCAATATTCTTTACGAACAACATGGACGACTTCAATGTTAACTGACTCAAAGTAAACCCTCCATAAATCTCAATTATCACTAAATTAAACATATTTTGAAACCCTGATTAAAAGGGACATTCCATATGATAATTGACCTCCGTGATATATGTTTTGGTAATATAATAGACTTTAAGTGTACACGTTCCTCCACTTAGTCTCTGCATTAGCCACAATTCTCACTCTCTGGATTCCTTTTAACTGGAGTTAGTAACAGCTTTATTACACAGGTATAACAGCAACGAATGTTAAGTGTTGCTGGACATAGTAGTGCAGCCTGCACCAAAGGGCTCGGAGCTTTAAAAACACTTCCAAAACATTACCTGGTACTTAAGGCATAATAAACCGTAAAAGGAATCGTCTAACTAGAAGACACTTATGTGGAGAGTCCATTTAGTGGCACAAAAGTGGCCACTACTCATCATTCAGATGAGAAGAGATGTTTCATATTGTTGAATTAAATCTGTAGTGTAATGTCATTAAAAATGCAAAACGTGTTCTATCGGTAATGCCGCAGCCTTCGGCACAGGTCTAAGGTTACGGCATAGTTTCCAATCTGACCTACTGCTCTTTGACACAACCTCTATCTTACCCCACTGTCATTGTCTCTCTTCATCTGTTCAATAAACATATATTTAAAAAAATATGCAAAACATTGTATTTGTTTGGTAATAGGCTAGAGGAAACTTCTGGCCCTGTACATACAGTGGCAAGAAAAAGTATGTGATCAGTTCTGCACAACAGTCAGTAGGAATTTTGGACCGTTCATCTTTAGTTTCAGTTCAATAATATTCTTAGGATGTCTGGTGTGAACTGCTCGAGGTCATGCCACAGCATTTTAGGTCAGGACTCTGTCTGGGCCACTCCAGAAGGCGTATTTTCTTCTGTTGAAGCTATCTGTTGTTGATTCACTTCTGTGTTTTGGGTCGTTGTCCTGTTGCATCATCCAACTTCTGTTGAGCTTCAATTGGAGGACAGATAGCCTTACATTCTCCTGCAAATTGTCTTGATAAACTTGGGAATTAATTTATGTTGATGATAGCAAGCTGTCCAGGCCCTGAGGCAGTAAAGCAGCCCCAAACCATGATGGTCCCTCCACCATACTTTACAGTTGGGATGAGGATTTGATGTTGGTGCGCTGTACCTTTTTTTCTCCACACAGTGTTGTGTGTTCCTTACAAACAACTCACCTTTAGTTAATTCTGTATACAGAATATTTTGCCAGAAGTGCTGTGGAACATCCAGGTGCTATTTTGCGAACTTCAGATGTGCAGCAATGTTTTTTTGGGACAGCAGTGTCTTCTTCCGTGGTCTCCTCCCATGAACACCATTCTTGTTTAGTGTTTTACATATCGTAGACTCATCAACAGAGATGTCAGCATGTTCCAGAGATTTCTGTAAGCCTTTCGAAGCCTCTCTTCTTAACCTCATTGAGCATTCTGCACTGTAAGATGGCCACTCCTAGGGAGAGTAGCAACAGTGCTGAACTTTCTCCATTTATAGACAATTTGTCTTACCGTGGACTGATGAACATCAAGGCTTTTAGAGACACTTTTGTAACCCTTTCCAGCTTTATGCCAGTCTACAATTCTTAATCTCAGGTCTTCTGAGATCTCTTTAGTTCGAGGCATGGCTCACATTCAGGCAATGCTTCTTGTGAATCAAGTGTTTTTTATAGGGCAGGGCAGCTCTAACATCTCCAATCTTACCTCAATGATTGGACTCCAGGTTAGCTGACTCCTGACTCCAATTAGCTTTCGGAGAAGTCATTAACCTTGGGGTTCGCATACTTTTCCAAACCTACACTGTGAATGTTGAAATGATGTATTCAGTAAAGACAAGAAAAACACAATCATTTGTGTGTTATTAGTATAAGCACACTGTGTTTGTCTATTGTTGTGATCAGATCAAATGTGATGACTAATTTATGCAGAAATCCAGGTAATTCCCAAGGGTTCACATACTTTTTCTTGCCACTGTACATGAGATATGGGCATTGACAGACAGTGACTGAGAAACCCCCCGGAAGTCAAGGCCCTGGAGCTCAGGGGGTTCAGCTGGAGATGAGTGCTCCTTCCGCTCCAATGTCCAGCTGCTCCTGATGCCTGCTGAACAAACAAGAGAGTGTCAGATCAGTTGCAGAGTGAGTTCGTCACCAGGCAGCAACGTGCAAACAGCACACAGACACTCAGGTGTGGGCGGAAACACAACAAGAGAGCCGGGCAACTGAAGTAGGGTGTGCCCGCAGTGGCGGCACAAGAGAAATATTGAGTGTGAGACAAGGAGGGACAGAGGGAGGAAGCGAAAGAGCGAGCGGAAGTTGTGGGCGAAGAGGAGGGGGAGGCAGAGAGACAAAACGTTGCTAGTGAAAAGCTGATAGAGATGCGGCGAATAGAGAGAAAGAAAGAAGGGCTGCAGAGGAGGGAGAATGAGGCAAGCCAAGGACAGGAGAGTAGAGTGGTGGTGGAGAGGTCAGCCTATGTCACAGAGAGAGCGAGAGAGAGAGAGAGAGAGAGGGAGAGAGACACTGCACAGCAGGCATTAAAGACTTCAATGAAATGGCATAGAGACAGAAGATAACGGCCACAGCACAGCAGACACTGAGGGCAGAGTAACTGACAGCACTGAGGGCAGAGTAACTGACATTGTAGATGATTGTTTATGCAATTATTTACATACCCTCCACCCTCCACACGTGCTTAACCAATCCTTACATATTCACCTGATATGAGTCAAAAACAAAACAAGCAACAACAATAATAGCAAAAACAATGGACAGGTACTGGTAGGAACAGGTAGACAGGACCCCGTTTAATAATACAATTCAGTATTTGTATTTGGGGGAAATACATAGGGAAAACATTGTTGTAGGGGGGTGAATCTTATTTGGTTTTGCCAACTTGATTAAATACAGAAAAAACAGAAGTAAATAAATAAGTAAAAATAATGTCAATAATAATAAAATAAGTAAAAATAATGTCAATAATAATAATATAGCTGCGAGCAGCAATGAACAGGGTTCAAAGTATGACATAAAGGACAGGAGATCAGTTGCATAGCAAAGCAAGCACTCTTTCTTGTAGGAACTATATTTGTTTATGTGCAATCAGTGAAAACACTCCCATGTTGATTTAAACCTCAGTTGGTTCACTCGACATTAGAGTTCCAAAATACTTCCAGACTGTGCCAGCAGCATGACTTCCGGTTTCTCATTTGACCGAATAAAAAAATACCACTCTTCACTACATTCAGACAACATAATAGGGCAACACTATAGCCAGTTGTCGCTGCCCATGGTGGAATAATCTATAGGGCTTGACTGTCACTTTTTAGACACTTTAGGACATACTTATTTTACTTGTCCTAATGCGCAATGGTACAGTATGTAACACTATGGGCCAAAAATGTGACTGAAAATTGTGTTGTATGATGTTAGGAACCACTTTACAAAATGAAATGCATTATTATTCTTATATATATATATATATATATATATATATATATATATATATTTTTTTTTTTAGGCACAGTTACTTTCCAGAAGGGCTCTAGATTGACTTTTCCAGAGCCAAGTAAAGACATTAAATATGTTAGCTATTTCATCTAACATGTTCAGGGAATGTATGATGGGTATTTCGATGTGCAACATGTCAAAATAGGTTCCAGAATAATCAGATGTATGTTTTGCTCTTAAGATATTCATCTTCCTGCATCGTTTTTGTGCATTTTGGCCATACACACCACAATTCACCAGAGGAAGTGGGAACTCAAAACACATTAGATGGATTGCTAGCCAAAAATAGAATAATGTTGCTAGATAGCCATGTAATTGATGATCTAACAGTAAATGTAATGTCCAACAAAAAACGTCCATTGGTAGAACCATTGTATTCATTGTATTCATGGCGCGCTCTGATCCGTTCCGCCAGCGCATCATCTAAATTACATTCTCTGTTTGTAAAAGTGGTGTTATCGCCTCAATATTCAGTGTTGAGAAATATATTTTCTTAGGGATGTGTGGGATCTTTCCCTTTCAAGACAATTCGATACGTATCTAGATACAGTTGAAGTCGGAAGTTTATTTACACTTAGGTTGGAATCATTAAAACTCGTTTTTCAACCACTCCACAAATTTCTTGTTAACAAACTATAGTTTTGACAAGTCGGTTAGGACATCTACTTTGTGCATGACAAGTCATTTTTCCAACAAATGTTTACAGACAGATTATTTCAGTTATAATTCACTGTATCACAATTTACAGTTTACATACACTAAGTTGACTGCCTTTAAACAGCTTGAAAAATTTGAGAAAATTATGTCATGGCTTTTGAAGCTTCTGATAGGCTAATTGACATAATTTGAGTCAATTGGAGGTGTACCTGTGGATGTATTTCAAGGGCTACCTTCAAACTCAGTGCCTCTTTGCTTGACATCATGGGAAAATCTAAAGAAATCAGCCAAGACCTCTGAAATAAATTGTAGACCTCCACAAGTCTGGTTCATCCTTGGGAGCAAGGTACCATGTTCACCTGTACAAACAATAGTAAGTATAAACACCATGGGTCCACGCAGCCGTCATACCGCTCAGGAAGGAGACGCGTTCTGTCTCCTAGAAATGAACGTACTTTAGTGCGAGTTGTGCAAATCAATCCCAGAACAACAGCAAAGGACCTTGTGAAGATGCTGGAGGAAACAGCTACAAAAGTATCTATATCCACAGTAAAACAGGTCCTATATCGACATAACCTGAAAAGCCACTTAGCAAGGACCAAGCAACTACTCCAAAAACGCCACAAAAAAAGCCAAACTACGGTTTGCAACTGCACATGGGGACAAAATCATACTTTTTGGAGAAATGTCCTCTGGTCTGATGAAACAAAAATAGAACTGTTTGGCCGTAATTACCATCGTTATGTTTGGAGGAAAAAGGGGGTGGCTTGCAAGCCAAAGAACACCATCCCAACCGTGAAGCACAGGGGTGGCAGCATCATGTTGTGGGGGTGCTTTGCTGCAGGAGGGACTGGTGCACTTCACAAAATAGATGGCTTCATGAGGTAGGAAAATTATGTGGATATATTGAAGCAACATATCAAGACATCAGTCAGGAAGTTAAAGCTTGGTCGCAAATGGGTCTTCCAAATGGACAATGACCCCAAACATACTTTCAAAGTTGTGGAAAAATGGCTTAAGGACAACAAAGTCAAGGTTTTGGAGTGGCCATCACAAAGCCCTGACCTCAATCCTATAGAACATTTGTGGGCAGAACTGAAAAAGCATGTGCGAGCAAGGAGGCCTACAAACCTGACTCAGTTACACCAGCTCAGTCAGGAGGAATGGGCCAACTTATTGTGGGAAGGTTGTGGAAGGCTACCCAAAATATTTGCCCCTGTTAAACAATTTAAAGGCAATGCTACCAAATACTAATTGAGTGTATGTAAACTACTGACCCACTGGGAATGTGATGAAAGAAATAAAAGCTGAAATAAATCATTCTCTCTACTATTATTCTGACATTTCACATTCTTAAAATAAGGTGGTGATCCTAACTGACCTAAGACAGGGAATTTGTACTAGGATTAAATGTCAGGAATTGTGAAAAACTGAGTTTAAATGTATTTGGCTAAGGTGTATGTAAACTTCCAACTTCAACTGTACATGGGCTCCGATATGATACAGGAACGATATGTATTAGTTTGAAACAATTCAGTGAAATTTGGTTTGATTAGAGAACGAATCAATGTGATATGGTTCGATGCACTAACGTTTGAAGGATAAACACATTAATTTGAAATAAAAATATTCTGCTGATGGAGCTCATTAGCTCGGCCTCTGAACTGGATATGTCTGCGCCGACTTTGTGTGTGTGTAAATTATGTATGTCTCTGGTGTATGTACGTGTTTATGTGTGTAAATTATGTAAGTAGTATGTAAGCACCTGATTTGAGCCATAATGGAGACTAGGCATCTACCACCCCACTAACACTCAGTTTCTGGGAAATGTAGCCGGTTTTCAGTCCCCCCACTTTGGTTCTGAAATCACCATCACCCACTAAAGATCTTGCCATTTTTGCAGATGAAGTGTTTTAGCTATTGATGTATCGATATTGGATGTTTAAAAATTTGTTATGACATAGCCAATTAATACATAGCACAACTTTGAATTTCACACCCCATCTCAAAATTGAGTGGTTGTGATTGTTTGGAAGTTTAGGACGTCTGGCATTTGCCAGAGAATGCCAAACGCCAATCTTGGTGTTCTCTGGCAAATACCAAACGTCCTGCACGGTGTTGGGCTGTAAAGCACAACCCCCACCTGTGGACGTCGGGCCCTCATACCAACCTTATGGAGTCTTTTTCTGACCGTTTGAGCAGACACATGCACATTCGTGGCCTGCTGGGGGTCATTTTGCAGGGCTCTGGCAAATTCGCTACTGGCGCCCTGTGCTCTTCACAGATGAAAGCAGGTTCACACTGAGCACATCTGACAGACGTGACAGAGTCTGGAGACGCCGTGGAGAACGTTCTGCTGCCTGCAACATCCTCCAGCATGACCGGTTTTGCGGTGGGTCAGTCATGGTGTGGGGTGGCATTTCTTTGGGGGGGCCGCACAGCCCACCATGTGCTCGCCAGAGTTAGCCTGACTGCCATTAGGTACCGAGATGAGATACTCAGACCCCTTGTGAGACCATATGCTTGGCCCTGGGTTCCTCCTAATGCAAGACAATGCTAGACCTCATGTGGCTGGAGTGTGTCAGCAGTTCCTGCAAGAGGAAGTCATTGATGCTATGGACTGGCCCGCCCGTTCCCCAGACATGAATCCAATTGAGCACATCTGGGACATCATGTCTCGCTCCATCCACCACAGACTGTCCAGGACTTGGCGAATGCTTTAGTCCAGGTCTGGGAGGAGATCCCTCAGGAGACCATCCGCCACCTCATCAGGATTATGCCCAGGTGTTGTAGGGAGGTCATACAGGCACGTGGAGGCCACACACACTACTGAGCCTCATTTTGACTTGTTTTAAGGACATTACATCAAAGTTGGATCAGCCTGTAGTGTGGTTTTCCACTTTAATTTTGAGTGTGACTCTAAATCCAGACCTCCATGGGTTGATAAATTTGATTTCCATTGATAATTTTTGTGTGATTTTGTTGTCAGCACATTCAATTATGTAAATAAAAAAGTAATTAATACGAATATTTCATTCATTCAGATCTAGGATGTGTTATTTTAGTGTTCCCTTTATTTTTTTGAGCAGTGTACAGTGCCTTGCGAAAGTATTCGGCCCCCTTGAACTTTGCGACCTTTTGCCACATTTCAGGCTTCAAACATAAAGATATAAAACTGTATTTTTTGTGAAGAATCAACAACAAGTGGGACACAATCATGAAGTGGAACGACATTTATTGGATATTTCAAACTTTTTTAACAAATCAAAAACTGAAAAATTGGGCGTGCAAAATTATTCAGCCCCCTTAAGTTAATACTTTGTAGTTAATACTTTTGCTGCGATTACAGCTGTAAGTCGCTTGGGGTATGTCTCTATCAGTTTTGCACATCGAGAGACAGAACATTTTTCCCATTCCTCCTTGCAAAACATTTCGAGCTCAGTGAGGTTGGATGGAGAGCATTTGTGAACAGCAGTTTTCAGTTCTTTCCACAGATTCTCGATTGGATTCAGGTCTGGACTTTGACTTGGCCATTCTAACACCTGGATATGTTTATTTTTGAACCATTCCATTGTAGATTTTGCTTTATGTTTTGGATCATTGTCTTGTTGGAAGACAAATCTCCGTCCCAGTCTCAGGTCTTTTGCAGACTCCATCAGGTTTTCTTCCAGAATGGTCCTGTATTTGGCTCCATCCATCTTCCCATCAATTTTAACCATCTTCCCTGTCCCTGCTGAAGAAAAGCAGGCCCAAACCATGATGCTGCCACCACCATGTTTGACAGTGGGGATGGTGTGTTCAGCTGTGTTGCTTTTACGCCAAACATAACGTTTTGCATTGTTGCCAAAAAAGTTCAATTTTGGTTTCATCTGACCAGAGCACCTTCTTCCACATGTTTGGTGTGTCTCCCAGGTGGCTTGTGGCAAACTTTAAACGACACTTTTTATGGATATCTTTAAGAAATGGCTTTCTTCTTGCCACTCTTCCATAAAGGCCAGATTTGTGCAATATACGACTGATTGTTGTCCTATGGACAGAGTCTCCCACCTCAGCTGTAGATCTCTGCAGTTCATCCAGAGTGATCATGGGCCTCTTGGCTGCATCTCTGATCAGTCTTCTCCTTGTATGAGCTGAAAGTTTAGAGGGACGGCCAGGTCT
The DNA here is from genome assembly GCF_013265735.2 of Oncorhynchus mykiss. Taxonomy (NCBI): domain Eukaryota; kingdom Metazoa; phylum Chordata; class Actinopteri; order Salmoniformes; family Salmonidae; genus Oncorhynchus; species Oncorhynchus mykiss. The sequence goes on from NC_048582.1 coordinate 32,217,051, forward strand.
TGGTAGATTTGCAGTGGTCTGATACTCCTTCCATTTCAATATTATCGCTTGCACAGTGCTCCTTGGGATGTTTAAAGCTTGGGAAATATTTTTGTATCCAAATCTGGCTTTAAACTTCTTCACAACAGTATCTCGGACCTGCCTGGTGTGTTCCTTGTTCTTCATGATGCTCTCTGCGCTTTTAACGGACCTCTGAGACTATCACAGTGCAGGTGCATTTATTCGGAGACTTGATTACACACAGGTGGATTGTATTTATCATCATTAGTCATTTAGGTCAACATTGGATCATTCAGAGATCCTCACTGAACTTCTGGAGAGAGTTTGCTGCACTGAAAGTAAAGGGGCTGAATAATTTTGCATGCCCAATTTTTCAGTTTTTGATTTGATAACCAGTTAGAGCTCTAGGGGCGCTATTTCATTTTTGGATAAAAAACGTTCCCGTTTTAAGCGCGATATTTTGTCACGAAAAGATGCTCGACTATGCATATTCTTGACAGTTTTGGAAAGAAAACACTCTGAAGTTTCAGAATCTGCAAAGATTTTGTCTGTAAGTGCCCCAGAACTCATTCTACAGGCGAAACCAAGATGATGCATCACCCAGGAATTAGCAGAATTTCTGAAGCTCTGTTTTCCATTCTCTCCTTATATGGCTGTGATTGCGCAACGAATGAGCCTACACTTTCTGTCGTTCGCCCAAGGTCTTAGCAGCATTGTGACGTATTTGTAGGCATATCATTGGAAGATTGACCATAAGAGACTACATTTTCCAAGTGTCCGCCTGGTGTCCTGCGTCGAATTCGGTGCGCAATTGCCAGCTGCTTGTACTTTACCATTTGATTCAGGGGAGAAAGCATGTGTCCAAGAACGATGTATCAATGAAGAGATATGTGAAAAACACCTTGATGATTGATTCTAAACAACGTTTGCCATGTTTTCAGCCGATATTATGGAGTTAATTTGGAAAAAAGTTTGCGTTTTGAGGACTGAATTTATGGATTTTTTTTGGTAGCCAAATGTGATGTATAAAACGGAGCTATTTCTAATACACAAGGAATCTTTTTGGAAAAACTGAGCATCTGCTATCTAACTGAGAGTATCCTCATTGAAAACATCAGAAGTTCTTCAAAGGTAAATGATTTTATTTGAAGGCTTTTATGTTTTTGTTAATGTTGCGTGCTGGATGCTAACGCTAATGCTAACGCTAAATGCTAACGCGAAATGCTAACTCTAGCTAGCTACTTTTACACAAATTATTGTTTTCCTATGGTTGAGAAGCATATTTTGAAAATCTGAGATGACAGTGTTGTTTACAAAAGGCTAAGCTTGAGAGATGGCATATTTATTTCATTTCATTTGCGATTTTCATAAATAGTTAACGTTGTGTTATGCTAATGAGCTTGCTGATAGATTTACACAATCCTGGATACAGGGGTTTTTTCATAGCTAAACGTGACGCAGAAAACGGAGCGATTTGTCCTAAACAAATAATATTTCAGGAAAAACTGAACATTTGCTATCTGAGAGTCTCCTCATTGAAAACATCTGAAGTTCTTCAAAGGTAAATTATTTTTTTGAATGCTTTTCTGTTTTTTTGTGTAAATGTTGCCAGCTGAATGCTAATGCTAAATGCTACGTTAGCCATCAATACTGTTACACAAATGCTTGTTTTGCAATGGTTGAGAAGCATATTTTGAAAATCTGAGATGACAGTGTTGTTAACAAAAGGCTAAGCTTGAGAGCTAGCATATTTATTTCATTTCATTTGCGATTTTCATGAATAGTTAACGTTGCGTTATGGTAATGAGCTTGAGTCTGTATTCACGAACCCGGATCCGGGATGGGGAGATCAGAAAGGTTAAAAAAGTTTGAAATATCCAATAAATGTCGTTCCACTTCATGATTGTGTCCCACTTGTTGTTGATTCTTCACAAAAAAATACAGTTTTATATCTTTATGTTTGAAGCCTGAAATGTGGCAAAAGTTCGCAAAGTTCAAGGGGGCCGAATACTTTCGCAAGGCACTGTATATAGAGAGAAAAGAGTCGGCCCGAGATTTGAACCCTCTGGTACCCCCATAGAGACTGCCAGAGGTCCAGACAACAGGCCCTCCGATTTGACACACTGAACTCTATCTGAGAAGTAGTCGGTGAACAAGGCGAGGCAGTCATTTGAGAAACCAAGGCTGTTGCGTCTGCCGATAAGAATGTGGTGATTGACAGAGTCAAAAGCCTTGGCCAGGTCTATGAATATGGCTGCACAGTATTGTTTCTTATTGATGGAGGTTATGATGCTGAGGTGCACCCATGACCAGCTCGGAAACCAAATTGCATAGCGGAGAAGGTACGGTGGGATTCGAAATGGTTAGTGATCTGTTTGTTACCTTGTCTTTCGAAGACGTTAGAATGGCAGGGTAGGATGAATATAGGTCTGTAGCAGTTTGGGTCTAGAGTGTCTCCCCCTTTGAAGAGGGAGATGACCGTGGCAGCTTTCCAATCTTTGTGGATCTCAGACGATACAAAAGAGAGGTTGAACAGGCTTGTAATAGGGGTTGCAACAATTTCGGCTAATAATTCTAGAAGAGAGGGTCCAGATTGTCTAGAACTGCTGATTTGTAGGGGCTCAGGAGGAGGAGAAATTGGGGAGGCTTGGGAAAGTTGCTGCGGGGGGTGCAGGGCTGTTGACCAGGGTAGGGGTGGCCAGGTGGAAAGTATGGCCAGCCGTAGAAAAATGCTTGTTGAAATTCTCAATTATTGTGCATTTATCGGTGGTGACAGTGTTTCCTAGCCCCAGTGCAGTGGGCAGCTGGGAGGAGGTGCTCTTATTCTCCATGAACTTTACAGTGTCCCTGAACTTTGTTTTGGAGATTGTGCTGCAGGATGCAAATTTCTGTTTGCTAACTGCCTTTGAATATTGGTTCCTAACTTCCTTGAAAAGTTGCATATCGCGGGGGCTATTCGATGCTAATGCAGTATGCCTCAGGATGTTTTTGTGCTGGTCAAGGGCAGTCAGGTCTGGAGTGAACCACGGCTATATCTGTTCCTGGTTCTAAATGTTTTTGCATGCTTATTTAAGATTGTGAGGAAAGCACTTTTAAAGAACAACCAAGCATCTTCTACTGATGGAATGAGGTCAAAATCCTTCCATGATACCCGGCCAGGTCAATTAGAAAGACCTGCTCGCTGAAGTGTTTTCGGGAGCGTTTGACAGTGATCTGGGGTGATCGTTTGACCGCAGACCCATTACGGACACAAACAATGAGGCAGTGATTGCTGAGATCATGGTTGAAGACAGCAGACTTGTATTTGGAGGGCAGGTTGGTAGGGATGATATCTATGAGGGTGCCTGGGTTTACGGATTTGGGGTTGTACTTGGTAGGTTCATTGATCATTTGTGTGAGATTGAGGGCATCAAGCTTAGATTATAGGATGGCCAGGGTGTTAATCTTGGCGCACAGATCCCTTTAGCGGGATCATTTTCGTCAACATCCGCTGAATTGTAGAGCGCCAAATTCAAATTAAATTACTAAAAATATTTAATTTTCATGAAATCACAAGTGCAATATACAGTGCCTTGCGAAAGTATTCGGCCCCCTTGAACTTTGCGACCTTTTGCCACATTTCAGGCTTCAAACATAAAGATATAAAACTGTATTTTTTTGTGAAGAATCAACAACAAGTGGGACACAATAGTGAAGTGGAACGACATTTGAATATTTCAAACTTTTTTAACAAAACAAAAACTGAAAAATTGGGCGTGCAAAATGATTCAGCCCCTTTACTTTCAGTGCAGCAAACTCTCTCCAGAAGTTCAGTGAGGATCTCTGAATGATCCAATGTTGACCTAAATGACTAATTGTCACGGTCGTCCTCCTCTTCGTATGAAGAGGAGAGGCGAGAAGGATCAGAGGACCAATATGCGGCGTGGTAAGTGTCCATGGTGAATCTTTAATAAAGAAAGACTGAACACTATGCAAAAGAGTAACGAAAACAATAAACCAAATACGACCGTGAAGCTACAAAATGAGACCTGTGCAGACACAAGCCACTAACATAGACAATCACCCACAAACAAACAGTGCAACCCAGGCTACCTAAGTATGATTCTCAATCAGAGACAACTAATGACACCTGCCTCTGATTGAGAACCATACTAGGCCGAAAACATAGAAATGCCCCAAAACATAGAAAAACAAACATAGACTGCCCACCCAACTCACGCCCTGACCATACTAAATAAATACAAAACAACGGAAATAAAGGTCAGAACGTGACAGTACCCCCCCCCAAAGGTGCGGACTCCGGCCGCAAAACCTTGACCTATAGGGGAGGGTCTGGGTGGGCGTCTGTCCGCGGTGGCGGCTCTGGCGCGGGACGCGGACCCCACCTCATCATTGTCTTAGTCCGCCTTATTGTCCGCCTCCGTGGCTTTCTCAGCATGACCACCCCTCTCAATGACCCCACTGGACAGAGGGGCAGCTCGGGACAGAGGGACAGCTGCTCGGGACAGAGAGACAGCTGCTCGGGACAGAGAGACAGCTGCTCGGGACAGAGAGACAGCTGCTCGGGACAGAGAGACAGCTGCTCGGGACAGAGAGACAGCTGCTCTGGGCAGAGGGGCTCCGGCAGCGGCGCCGGACAGGCGGGAGGCTCCGGCAGCGGCGCCGGACAGGCGGGAGGCTCCGGCCGCGGCGCCGGACAGGCGGGAGGCTCCGGCAGCGGCGCCGGACAGGCGGGAGGCTCCGGCAGCGGCGCCGGACAGGCGGGAGGCTCCGGCAGCGGCGCCGGACAGGCGGGAGGCTCCGGCAGAGGCGCCGGACAGGCGGGAGGCTCCGGCAGAGGCGCCGGACAGGCGGGAGGCTCCGGCAGCGGCGCCGGACAGGCGGGAGGCTCCGGCAGCGGCGCCGGACAGGCGGGAGGCTCCGGCAGCGGCGCCGGACAGGCGGGAGGCTCCGGCAGCGGCGCCGGACAGGCGGGAGACTCCGGCAGCGGCGCCGGACAGGCGGGAGACTCCGGCAGCGGCGCCGGACAGGCGGGAGACTCCGGCAGCGGCGCCGGACAGGCGGGAGACTCCGGCAGCGGCGCCGGACAGGCGGGAGACTCCGGCAGAGGCGCCGGACAGGCGGGAGGCTCCGGCAGCGGCGCCGGACAGGCGGGAGGCTCCGGCAGCGGCGCCGGACAGGCGGGAGACTCCGGCAGCGGCGCCGGACAGGCGGGAGACTCCGGCAGCGGCGCCGGACAGGCGGGAGACTCCGGCAGCGGCGCCGGACAGGCGGGAGACTCCGGCAGAGGCGCCGGACAGGCGGGAGGCTCCGGCAGCGGCGCCGGACAGGCGGGAGGCTCCGGCAGCGGCGCCGGACAGGCGGGAGGCTCCGGCAGCGGCGCCGGACAGGCGGGAGACTCCGGCAGCGGCGCCGGACAGGCGGGAGACTCCGGCAGCGGCGCCGGACAGGCGGGAGACTCCGGCAGCGGCGCCGGACAGGCGGGAGACTCCGGCAGCGGCGCCGGACAGACAGGACCACCTGCAGGGAGGAGACAGAGAGACAGCCTGGTGCGTGGGGCTGCCACAGGAACCACCAGGCTGGGAAGACCTTCAGGAGGCTTGGGGTTAAGAGGAGGCACCTGAAAGACCGGGCTGTGGGGGAGCACTGGAGCTCTGGTGCGCAACCTTGGCACCACTTCCCCAGGCTGGATAACCACTCTAGCCCGGACCGTCCAGAGTGCAGGCACAGGTTGAACCGGGCTGTGGGTAAGCACGGGAGATCTAGTGCTTACTACACGCACCTCTCCCTTCGGCTCCATTCCCACAGTCGCCCGGTACGAGCGGAGCGCGGGCAGAGGACGCACTGCACCCTCCCAGCGCCCCGGAGACACAGCACGCAGAGCCGGCGCAGGATACCCTGGGCCAAAACTGCGTACCGGCGACCAGACCCGCTGAGCAGGCACCATACGCCCTGGCTCGATGCCCGCACTCGCATGACACTCTCGGGGGGCTGTCCTATAGCGCACCGGGCTATGGACACGTACTGGCGACACCGTGCGCTTAACCGCATAACACGGTGCCTGCCCAGTATCTTGCTGCTTATAATAAGCACGAGGAGTGAGCGCAGGTCTGCTACCTGGCTTAGCTCCACCCCTCGTGTGCCCCCCCCCCCAAAAATTTGGGGCTGTCTCTCGTACCTGTCGCACTGCCGTGCTGCCTTCGCCAACCTCATTCTCCTGTAACCTTCCTTGCACTGCTCCATCGAATCCCAGGCGGGCTCCGGCACTCTCCCTGGGTCGATGGCCCATCTGTCTATCTCCTCCCAAGTTGTGTAGTCCTGTGAAGCCGGCCGCTGTTGTTGTTGCTGCCGCTGCTGCTGCTGCTGTCGTCGCTGCTTTCTACCACGCCGCTTGGTCCTTGGTTGGTGGGTGATTTTGTCACGGTCGTCCTCCTCTTCGTCTGAAGAGGAGAGGCGAGAAGGATCAGAGGACCAATATGCGGCGTGGTAAGTGTCCATGGTGAATCTTTAATAAAGAAAGACTGAACACTATGCAAAAGAGTAACGAAAACAATAAACCAAATACGACCGTGAAGCTACAAAATGAGACCTGTGCAGACACAAGCCACTAACATAGACAATCACCCACAAACAAACAGTGCAACCCAGGCTACCTAAGTATGATTCTCAATCAGAGACAACTAATGACACCTGCCTCTGATTGAGAACCATACTAGGCCGAAAACATAGAAATGCCCCAAAACATAGAAAAACAAACATAGACTGCCCACCCAACTCACGCCCTGACCATACTAAATAAATACAAAACAACGGAAATAAAGGTCAGAACGTGACACTAATGATGATAAATACAATCCACCTGTGTGTAATCAAGTCTCCGTATAAATGCACCTGCACTGTGATAGTCTCAGAGGTCCGTTAAAAGCGCAGAGAGCATCATGAAGAACAAGGAACACACCAGGCAGGTCCGAGATACTGTTGTGAAGAAGATTAAAGCCGGATTTGGATACAAAAAGATTTCCCAAGCTTTAAACATCCCAAGGAGCACTGTGCAAGCGATAATATTGAAATGGAAGGAGTATCAGACCACTGCAAATCTACCAAGACCTGGCCGTCCCTCTAAACTTTCAGCTCATACAAGGAGAAGACTGATCAGAGATGCAGCCAAGAGGCCCATGATCACTCTGGATGAACTGCAGAGATCTACAGCTGAGGTGGGAGACTCTGTCCATAGGACAACAATCAGTCGTATATTGCACAAATCTGGCCTTTATGGAAGTGGCAAGAAGAAAGCCATTTCTTAAAGATATCCATAAAAAGTGTAGTTTAAAGTTTGCCACAAGCCACCTGGGAGACACACCAAACATGTGGAAGAAGGTGCTCTGGTCAGATGAAACCAAAATTGAACTTTTTGGCAACAATGCAAAACGTTATGTTTGGCGTAAAAGCAACACAGCTGAACACACCATCCCCACTGTCAAACATGGTGGTGGCAGCATCATGGTTTGGGCCTGCTTTTCTTCAGCAGGGACAGGGAAGATGGTTAAAATTGATGGGAAGATGGATGGAGCCAAATACAGGACCATTTTGGAAGAAAACCTGATGGATTCTGCAAAAGACCTGAGACTCGGACAGAGATTTGTCTTCCAACAAGACAATGACCCAAAACATAAAGCAAAATCTACAATGGAATGGTTCAAAAATAAACATATCCAGGTGTTAGAATGGCCAAGTCAAAGTCCAGACCTGAATCCAATCGAGAATCTGTGGAAAGAACTGAAAACTGCTGTTGACAAATGCTCTCCATCCAACCTCACTGAGCTTGAGCTGTTTTGCAAGGAGGAATGGGAAAACATTTCAGTCTCTCGATGTGCAAAACTGATAGAGACATACCCCAAGCGACTTACAGCTGTAATCGCAGCAAAAGGTGGCGCTACAAAGTATTAACTTAAGGGGGCTGAATAATTTTGCACGCCCAATTTGTCAGTTTTTGATTTGTTAAAAAAGTTTGAAATATCCAATAAATGTCGTTCCACTTCATGATTGTGTCCCACTTGTTGTTGATTCTTCACAAAAAAATACAGTTTTATATCTTTATGTTTGAAGCCTGAAATGTGGCAAAAGGTCGCAAAGTTCAAGGGGGCCGAATACTTTCGCAAGGCACTGTACCAAAACACAGTTTAGCATGTTGTTAATCCACCTGGCGTGTCAGATTTAAAAAAAAAGCTTAACAGCAAAAGCTATCCAAGCATTTATGTTAGGACAGCTCTCTCAGCAGACAAAACATTACAAACAGCTAGCAGCAAAGTAGATTGGTCACGAAAGTAGATTGGTCAGAAAAGCAATAAAATGAATCGCTTACCTTTGATGATCTTCGGGTGTTTGCACTCATGAGACTCCCAGTTACACAATAAATCTTCGTTTTGTTGCATAAAGATTATTTTTATATCCAAAAACCTCTATTTGGTTGGGCGTTTTGTTCAGTATTCCACAGGCTCGTGCAGGTCACGACGGGCAGGCAAAAATTCCAAATAGTATCCATAAAGTTCATAGAAACATGTCAAATGTTTTTTAGAATCAACCCTCAGGTTGTGTTTTACATTAAATAATCTATAATATTTCCACCGGACGGTAGCTTTTTCAATAGGAGAGAGAGAGAAAAGGTCTGCTCCAAGCTGCTCGCACACCCAGCTATCCACTGACGCTATGTGATCATTCTCGCTCATTTTTCAGAATAAAAGCCTGAAACTATGTCTAAAGACTGTTCACACCGTGTGGAAGCCATAGGGAAAGGAATCTGGTTGATATCCCTTTAAATGGAGGGAAGGCATGCAATGGAACAGGGAGGTTTCAGAAAAAAAGCACTTCCTGGTTGGATTTTCCTCAGGTTTTCGCATGCAATATCAGTTCTGTTATAGTCACAGACAATATTTTGACAGTTTTGGAAACTTTCGAGTTTTTTCTATCCTAATCTACCAATTATATGCATATTCTAGCTTCTGGGCCTGAGAAATAGGCAGTTTCATATGGGTATGTTTTTCATCCAAACATCAAAATTCTGCCCCCTAGTCTCAAGAGGTTTTAAGCATGTCCCAGTTTACGTCACCTAACAGCACACGCTCTGAAGATAGATGTGGGCAATCAATTAAAATATGGTGTCCAGGGCACAGCTGGGGGCAGAGGGTGGTCTATTGCAAGCCCAACGGTGAGAGACTTGTTTCTGGAAAGGTGGATTTTTAAAAGTAGAAGCTAAAATTGTTTGGGCACAAACCTGGATAGTAAGACAGAACTCTGCAGGCTATCTCTGCAGTAGATTGCAACTCCGCCCCCTTTGGCAGTTCTATCTTGTCGGAAAATGTTATAGTTCGGGATTGAAATTTCAGGGGTTTTGGTGGCCTTCCTAAACCAGGATTCAGACACGGCAAGGACATCCTGGTTGGTAGAGTGTGCTAAAGCAGTGAATAAAATAAACTTAGGTAGGAGGCTTCTAATGTTAACATGCATGAAACCTAGGCTTTTACGGTTACAGAAGTCAACAAATGAGAGCGCCTCGGGAATGGGAGTGGAGCTAGGCACTGCAGGGCCTGGATTACCCTCTACATCACCAGAGGAACAGAGGAGGAGTAGGATAAGGGTACAGCTAAAGGCTAACAGAACTGGTCGTCTAGTACATTTGGAACAGAGAGTAAAAGGAGCAGGTTTCTGGGCGCGGTAGAATAGATTCAATGTATAATGTACAGACAAAGGTATGGTAGGATGTGAATACAGTGGAGGTAAACCTAGACATTGAGTGACGATGAGAGAGGTATTGTCTCTAGAGACATCAATTAAACCAGGTGAGGTCACCGCATGTGTGGGAGATGGGACAAGAGGGTTAGCTGAGGCATATTGAGCAGGGCTGGAGGCTCTACAGTGAAATAAGACAATAATCACTAACCAACACAGCAATGGACAAGGCATATTGACATTAGGGAGAGGTATGCGTAGCCGAGTGATCATAGGGTCCAGTGAGTATCTGGACGGCCTGGAGACACGCCGATTCAGACAGGTAGCAGGCCGGGGCTAGCAGAAGGGCCTTAGAGGGTGTTGTGACGGAAGAAGTCTGTAGCCCCCTCATGCGGTTATGTCGGCAGACCAGTCATGATGGATCAGCAGGGGTTCGTGTAGTAAAAAGGTCTAGGCCAATTTTCAAAATAGGTATAGGAGCCCAAAAAATTGGCTGATGGACCTCTCTTCAGCTAACAGTCCGTTATGCTCTAGACAGCTTGCAGGCCGCGGCTAGCAGGCTAGCAGATGGGCATTCAGGGGACATCGTGACATAGGAGCCATCAAGAGTTGTGGCTACTTTTCATACTAAGCCGTACGCAGAACTTTGCCGACGATTACTGGGTCATTTGGTTGAAAAAACATTTTCTGCTTTGATACCGGTATAAACTTTCAGATATAAAGAAAAGGCAGAAAAGGTTGGTGGTATGGTAACATTGGAGGAAAAAACTTTAGTATGAAAGAAATATTACTGCTAAAATAAATAATGCAGGGAGTTCCTGTATCCTTTATACTGTCATTTGTTGGCAAGTAAACATTTTTCAATAATAGTAGATTAGTCTGTCAATATAGAAAATAAGTAGACATGGCTTGAATTCAAGACAAAGTTTATTTGCTCTGGAGACTGAGGTGAGTTTAAACAGCAGAATACAGCAGCAGTTATGGCAGTTTATGACATACAGTATATATAGTAGAAGAAATATACTACTAAAGCCTATAATAATTACTACAGTTCTACAAAGGGAATATGGTTTTGGCATGACTGTCCTGGTGTGATCCAAAATTGGCAGATCAGGTTTGCAATGAATAAACTTCCACCAGACCCCCTCTCACCGACAGAGGGGAAGAGGGAACTGGTGTGGGGGTTTTGACACCCTGTTGTAAATTAAGTTAGAAGAATGTAATGTAATGTGGGTTGTTATTTTGTGATTTCATTAAAAAACGAAAACGTTAGAGAGGAAATACTGTAACTTCCCACATAAATACATTCATGGTTTCTTACACCAAGCAGGCAGCGGTTAGTGTGCAAAGTATATGATTACTTTGTGAGTAAATTCTAAATGTACCAAAGTATTATGTCTCTGTCCCTCACTGCCCCCCCCCCATCTCTGTTGTAACAAGCCATCATATTGTGTCAGTCTAATAGGGACCTGTTTCCATCATATTAAGTTCAGTCAATAATCTATACCATGTGCGTGTGTTTATCCTGTGTTATTATTTAGTTAGCTAGTAAATAAATAATGAAACCAATTTCTGTAGTACTGAATCATAAGTAAGGCTGGGTTTTTCTGCAGATGCAAGGAGGATACAATGTTCAGAATGATGATATGAGGTAATGATTAATAAGATTACTGTTTATCAATGAAATAGATACAGTGCCTTGCGAAAGTATTCGGCCCCCTTGAACTTTGCGACCTTTTGCCACATTTCAAACATAAAGATATAAAACTGTATTTTTTTGTGAAGATTCAACAACCTGTGGGACACAATCATGAAGTGGAACGACATTTATTGGATATTTCAAACTTTTTTAACAAATCAAAAACTGAAAAATTGGGCGTGCAAAATTATTCAGCCCCCTTAAGTTAATACTTTGTAGCGCCACCTTTTGCTGCGATTACAGCTGTAAGTTGCTTGGGGTATGTCTCTATCAGTTTTGCACATCGAGAGACTGAAATTTTTTCCCATTCCTCCTTGCAAAACAGCTCGAGCTCAGTGAGGTTGGATGGAGAGCATTTGTGAACAGCAGTTTTCAGTTCTTTCCACAGATTCTCGATTGGATTCAGGTCTGGACTTTGACTTGGCCATTCTAACACCTGGATATGTTTATTTTTGAACGATTGCATTGTAGATTTTGCTTTATGTTTTGGATCATTGTCTTGTTGGAAGACAAATCTCCGTCCCAGTCTCAGGTCTTTTGCAGACTCCATCAGGTTTTCTTCCAGAATGGTCCTGTATTTGGCTCCATCCATCTTCCCATCAATTTTAACCATCTTCCCTGTCCCTGCTGAAGAAAAGCAGGCCAAACCATGATGTTGCCACCACCATGTTTGACAGTGGGCATGGTGTGTTCACCTGTGTTGCTTTTACGTCAAACATAACGTTTTGCACTGTTGCCAAAAAGTTCAATTTTGGTTTCATCTGACCAGAGCACCTTCTTCCACATGTTTGGTGTGTCTCCCAGGTGGCTTGTGGCAAACTTTAAACAACACTTTTTATGGATATCTTTAAGAAATGGCTTTCTTCTTGCCACTCTTCCATAAAGGCCAGATTTGTGCAATATACGACTGATTGTTGTCCTATGGACAGAGTCTCCCACCTCAGCTGTAGATCTCTGCAGTTCATCCAGAGTGATCATGGGCCTCTTGGCTGAAATCTTTTTGTATCCAAATCCGGCTTTAATCTTCTTCACAACAGTATCTCGGACCTGCCTGGTGTGTTCCTTGTTCTTCATGATGCTCTCTGCGCTTTTAACGGACCTCTGAGACTATCACAGTGCAGGTGCATTTATACGGAGACTTGATTACACACAGGTGGATTGTATTTATCATCATTAGTCATTTAGGTCAACATTGGATCATTCAGAGATCCTCACTGAACATCTGGAGAGAGTTTGCTGCACTGAAAGTAAAGGGGCTGTATATACCTTTTAGAGTTTTGTTTGGGAGATGGTAACTCGTTCAACAATCGCTTCCGTGGTGCCCCAAATTTCTAATGAGTTAGTTTGTTACATGATTAATTTAAATCAGGTAACAATTAAACACAGTTAGTTGATTCGATAAATAACAGTCATCAGATGAATGAAAGTAAAGTCACGACAGTGTGTTTGGTTGGTGATGTGATGTGTTTGGCGTCACGTTGATACAAGGGGAGATTGTTGTTATGGGACATTTCACTTCTCTTGAGTGTATCCAATCAGTATTGTCTGTGAGAGAGAAAAAAATGCTATTAGACATGGATGGGCAATCTTTGTGTACTGTCCGTATTCCTACTGTATCAGCATGATGTAGAATGAGACGTATCACAGACACACATTAGCTAGCTACAACACACAGGTATAGTTACCTCCAGTTGAATTCCGATGTTTCAAAACCTATGAAGATGTCCAGTGATAGCAGATATGCAATTTGTTTGACACCACCACACAGTACAGACTTGGATGCACATGATCCCCAATGCTATTCAATAAAAATGTCTGTTCAATTAGTTGCTCTGTTTTGCTTGTTTGCAAATGCAATTGAGGGAGCATTATAAGAAACAATTACTTGACAGCTGTCTAGCTTTCTATCTCAATCTCTAGGTGATCAACATTCAATAGAGCATGTCATGTCTATGACACACTGAAGGACTCGTATTTTGCTCTGTGATAATTCATCTCAGACACTAACCTGCTCTAACCTACATTTAAAGGGGCAATCTGCAGTTAAAACAATAACAAAGCAGCTACCCAACCAGGTTTTTTGGTAAATAGCTGACGGATGGGCCTGGAGAAATGTAAGCACTCTCATATGTATGGACAGAGCTATGGATGCAAGGACAGACCATACGTTGAGAGGAAGTTGCAGATATTAGGTGTAGACACAATAACGCTATTGTCTCTGTCAGAGTTGATCACTATGGAAGCGTTCTTGGACCGAGAGGCGTATGAAAAATAGATTAAGGTTATGCATGTCCATAGAGTACAAACATACTTTTTACTAAATCAATAGCACCATAGCATTTATGGTGAACAACATCCAATAAAGAGTATCTCATGAAGAACAGAAGTACCAGGAACACTACTTGTGATCACCCAGACACAGGTAGGACAAAGCTGTGTAATTGCCTCTCCTCTGTATCAGATACCCTGACGATGGAGTAAGCTGATAATCGTTGGTGTATATAATGTCCTAGCCCATATAAAGGCTTTGAACTTTCAAACCCACACGAGAGCCTGGACTTTGATTTTTTTAATGCTTTTAGGACCAATTTGTGATTATAGTTTTTGCTTTTCAAAGACTAATCGCATGTCTACGATTCAGAAATAGTTTTGGGAGCATAATTTTGTATAACATAAAATACATTTAGATTGTGTGAATGTGTCATTTTATATCAGTTGAAAGCATCTGCACCGGCAAAGTCAATTTACAATTTACTTTCACAATTCTGGTATCATAAAGGCCCCAAACTGTTTCACTGTTAGTGCTCTTTGTTTTTGTTGTGATGTTTTTGTTGTCAGTGCAGTTTCATTTCCTACTGTAGGAGATTTTTTATTATTAATGTTGTGTGGCTTGTCTGCCTCCAGGTGGCATGTTTTGTTTTGTCTTCCAATTAAAATTAAAATAAAAATGTTAATAAAATACACTGAACAAAAATGCATGCAACAATTTGAAGTTACAGTTCATATAAGGAAAAAAGTTGATTGAACTTCATTAATTAGGCCCTAATCTATGGATTTCACATATCTGTTGGTCAAAGATACCGTTAAAACAAGTAAGGGTGTGGATCAGAAAACCAGTCAGTATCTGGTGTGACCACCAATTGCCTCATGCAGAACAACACATGTCCTTTGCATAGAGTTGATCAGGCTTTTTATTGTGGCCTATAGAATGTCCCACTCGTCAATGGCTGTGCGAAGTTGCCAGGTTATTGGACGGGAAATGGAACACGTTATTGCATACGTTGATCCAGAGCATCCTTAACATGCTCAATGGGTGTCATGTCTGTTGAGTATGCAGGCCATGGAAGAACTGGGACATTTTCAGCTTCCAGTAATTGTGTACAGATTCGTGCAATACGGGCTGTGCATTATCATGCTGAAATGTGAGCTGATGGCGGCGGATGAATGGCAAGACAATGGGCCTCAGGATCTCATCACGGTATGTCTGTGCATTCAAATTGCCATTGGTAAAATGTCATTGTGTTCATTGTCCCGTAGCTTATGCCTGCCAATTGTGCTCACTAACAGGGTTATAAATACATGTTTGCACAAAATTTGAGATAAATAAGCTTTTTGTGCATATGGAACTTTGACGTGGTGAGGTTGGACCCAGGTGCAGAGAAGAGACCAGATGAGGAATCAGTGGTTAAGGATAAACATAAATACTTTACTGATAAACAGTAGCTGCAGGATCACAGTACACCGGAAAAACGAACAAACACTAAGTCTCAAAAACTCACTCAGGCAACAAATGCACACAGTAAACAATTCAAGCTTCTGCAACGGAAACCAGAAAACATCCCTCTTTTAACGGGGAAATCATAATGAGTAATAGGACACACCTGAGTGTCATTGATGTCTCTAGGACGGTCTCTGTCGCCCTCTGGTGACAGGTGGAACCATGACAGGAACATTTCTGTGATCTTTTGTTTCAGCTCGTGAAACATGGGACCAACACTTTACATGTTGAGTTTATATTTTTGTTCAGAGAGAATTGATTAAATGTGCTTGGGTTAACACCTTTTCATACTTCTGGACACTCACGTTCAAAATAAGAAGCCAGCTAGATAGTGCTATACTACTTCTAGTCTTCTCATCAGCAAAACATCTAATTTGCAACATGTCACTGTCTGCACCAATGGTAATGATTGTCATGGCAACATTGTAAAATGGCAGTCATAATACTCTATTGACAGAAGCACCAACTTCACCAAATGATTTTCTTTGTGATAATGCAATGATTTATATATATACACTAGATCCGATAGGAAGCATGGCTTCACGAGTTGTAAAACCCTTATCACATAAGACTTAAAGTAGACTATTGTTTATTATTCATAAAGGTTGCCATTTAAGGAAAATTCAAAACACTTTTAGTGCAACTATTGCCTTGGCATAAACAGGCTAAAAATATATTATTCATTTTACAAACCAGCGCTCATGGGATAGGTTTTAAAATACCTGTCATCAAAGTTCCCCTTCTCCGAAGACATCAGTAAATGCACTAGCTAAATAAATATTGCCATAATTCTGCTTTTAAAAACAGACCGACAATTGGTTTATTGGATTGAGCCAGTAATAGAAGCGCTGGCCCCTCTGCTGTGTGTATTTTGTGTCCATTTAGTTTCCAATAACCACAGCCAAGATAAAAGTAACATAATAGATTTGCTTCTGCAAATTGAAATTTAAAGTGATGCCCATAATTGATGAACTATTTTGACCTGATCGGCCATTTTAAACCACATTTTAAGAACAACAAGAGTGTATTTGCAATTTTACGATTCACCGAAAAGGCATACTTCTTGTACAGTCATTATTTATGTGATTTCTTTATGTAACATATGTTGTAGCCACATGAGAAGCTTTGTGGCAATGGCACACTTTGTACTCAAAATTCCTCTATTGATCAACTGTTTTCACAAAGAAGTACTAGTATTATGCTCAGACTAACCTCAGACTAACCTGCGCGTACCTACTTTTAACAATTGCAATTGTCACATACACCATTAACAAAACAAATAAGCAAAGTAAAGGCAGCCAGTAGTTGGAGGAAACGGCATTAGCAAATGTTAGCTAGCTAACAGCTAGCAACCACTTCAAAGCTTGGGGCTGTCCCATACAAAAGCCTAATACAGTTTATTGACACACAGTACCTGTCAAAAGTTTGGACACACCTACTCATTCAAGGGTTTTCTTTATTTTTTAAAAATGTTTTCTACATTGTAGAATAATACCGAAGACATCAAAACTATGAAATAACACATATGTGACACACCACCTGGATTTGGTCTTATGTACAAAATGTGAAATGGTGTTGTTTACTTGGGATAAAAGTAGAGACTTAGAGCTACAACGTAGTATATCATACACTGCATTTGAGGAACAATGGGAAAGTAATTCTGCTTTGAAGGTTGATCAACTTGTAAACTCACTTTTGAGAAAAATAGCCTTTGAAGGTTTTGGTATTTAGTTTAAAGCTCCTCTTTGTCTACACCCATTCAGCATCGTTCACACCCTCTTAAGATTTAGCCCCACCCATCTCGTTTTTATTTCGGAGTGCACACTTGATGGCCGATGATTTGTTTATCTCTGGATAACATGAAAACTGCCTAACCAGCTCCGCTTGCAACAATTTCATTACGCGTTTACTAACACCGGCCATATTCAACGGGTGTTGTACACACGTCACGTAACGTTAGCTAACGAGCCAGCCAGCTAATGTTAGCTAGTTAAACAACAATGAATAAAGTGCCAACAATGCCTAACATTAGGCTCTAACTAGAAAATCAAACAGCTCTGGGAAACAAATAATAACCTTCGCTAGGGAGTGAGCCAGCTAATGATAGCTAGCTAGCTAGCTTAAGACATATAGCTAGCTAGCAAGCTAAACAACGAACCTAGCTAAGTAAACAACGTTTAAGATCACACAAGTCATGTAACGTTAGCTAGTCAAACAATAACGAACAATGTTCCAACAATGCCACAGTGCTGGGAGCTAACCAACCAGGTCCAATGTTAGCTAGCTGTCACGTTCAGCATATGAAGGAGACCAAGGTGCAGGGTGGTATGCGTACATTCTTCTCTAATTAAAGAAAGAACACTGAACAAACTAACAAACCAACAAAACGTGAAGCTAATATGAATAGTGCAGACAGGCAACTAAACATAGAATAAGAACCCAACAAACACAAAAGGGAAATGGCTAGCTAAATATGATCCCCAATCAGAGACAACGATAAACAGCTAACTTTGATTGGGAACCATATCAGGCCACCATACAGGCCACCATACCAGACATACATATTACCTAGACCTACTAAAAATCCTAGACATACAGACACCCTAGACAATACAAAAACTAGCATACCCACCCTCGTCACACCCTGACCTAACCAAAATATAAAGAAAACAGAGATATCTAAGGTCAGAGCTTGACACTAGCTAACATTAGGCTCTAACTAGAAAAGCAATTGGCATGTCCAGCCCACTCATTATCTCAGCCAATCATGGCTAGTGGGAAGGTTGCTCACTTTTTCTGTGGCTTAACCAACAAGGCTTATAATTTAGCAATTTTATTCGTTTTTACACATGGCATACAAGTTTGTTATTAAGGCACATGAAAGTTCACATGTTCGAGAAGGCCTTTCTGACAAAAAAATGCTTTTTGATAAAAAACATGTTTATGTCGTGACTTGCGACATATGCTTAGTTTCCTGAATAAGGTCACACATGGAATCATGTAGTAACCAAAATAGTGTTAAACCAATCAAAATATATCTTATATTTGGGATTCTTCAAAGTAGCCACCCTTTGCCTTGATGACAGCTTTGCACACTCTAGGCATTCTCTCAACCAGCTATCATGACATAGTCGCATGGAATGCATTTCAATTAACAGGTGTGCCTTGTTAAAAGTTAATTTGTGTCACACCCTGATCTGTTTCACCTGTCTTGTGCTTGTCACCACCCCCCACCAGGTGTCTCCCATTTTCCGCCATTTACCCTGTGGACCTATACCTGTGTTTCTGTTGGTCTGTTGCCGGTTCGTCTTGTCTTGTCAAGCCTTACCAGCGTGTTCTCACATTTTCCAGAATCTATAGTTTCTAGTTTCTGTTTTCTAGTCCTCCCGGTTCTGACCGTTCTGCCTGCCCTGACCCTGAGCTTACCTGCCGTTCTGTTCCTGTTTGACGCTGTCTTGGATTATCGACCTCTGCCTAACCTGGACCTGCCGTTTGCCGGGCCCCTGTTTTGAACTGTCTGCCTCCTGTGTCGACATCTGGGTCTGATCCTGGGTCGTCCTAATTTGTGGAATTTCTTTCTGAATGTGTAAGAGCCAATAAGTTGTGTTGTGACAAGGTAGGGGTGGTATACAGAAGATAGTCCATATCATGTCAAGAACATCTCAAATAAGCAAAGAGAAACGACAGTCCATCATTACTGACATGAAGGTCAGTCAATGTGGAAAATGTAAGAATTTTGAACGTTTATTCAAGTGCATTCACAAAAACCATCAAGCGCTATGATGAAACTGGCTCTCATGAGGACAGCCACAGGAAAGTAAGACCCAGAGTTACCTCTGCTGCAGAGGATAAGTTATTGCACCTCAGATAGCAGCCCAAATAAATGCTTCACAGAGTTCAAGTAACAGACACATCTCAACATCAACTGTTCAGAGGATATTGTGTTCAGGCCTTCATGGTCGGATTGCTGCAAAGAAACCACTACTAAAGGACACCAATAACAATAAGAGACTAGCTTGGGCTACGAAACACAAGCAATGGACAGACTGGTGGAAATCTGTCCTTTTTTCTGAACAGTCCAAATTTGAGATTTTTGTTTCCAACTGTTTTTTTGAGATGCAGAGTAGGTGAACGGATGATCATAGCAAGTGTGGTTCCGACCGTGAAGCATGGAGGAGGTGGTGTGGGGGTGCTTTGCTGGTGACACTGCCTGTGATTTATTTTGAATTCAAGGCACACTTAACCAGTATGGTTACCACAGCATTCTGCACAGCATACGCCACCCCATATATAATTTGTTTTTCAACCGGACACGATTCAGTATGTGTTATTTCATAGTTTTGATGTCATGACTATTTTTACTATTTTCTACATTGTAGAATAATAAAGAAATACCCTTGAATGAGTAGGTGTATCCAAAGCTTTGACTGAACAGAAACTCCTCCACAACAAGATGCTGCCACCGCCGTGCTTTACTGTAGGCATGGTGTTGTTTGGATGCTGCCCCCTGCCATGCTTTACTGTAGGCATGGTGTTGTTTGGATGCTGCCACCGCCGTGCTTCACTGTAGGCATGGTGTTGTTTGGATGCTGCCCCCGCCATGCTTTACTGTAGGCATGGTGTTGTTTGGATGCTGCCCCCGCCATGCTTTACTGTAGGCATGGTGTTGTTTGGATGCTGCCCCCGCCATGCTTTACTGTAGGCATGGTGTTGTTTGGATGCTGCCCCCGCCATGCTTTACTGTAGGCATGGTGTTGTTTGGATGCTGCCACCGCCATGCTTTACTGTAGGCACGGTGTTGTTTGGGTGGAAAGCTGTATTGGGTTTTCGCCAGACATATCGTTGTTCAATGTTCCCCTCGTTTTGGAATAGACAAGTGGAAGGGGGAAAAAGTAAGAAACTTGTCTGTTGGCCCTGCATTAAAGACCAAAAATGGTTAAAGATAATTGTGCTAAATAAAATATTTATTTGACAGCTGTGCCAAATAAATTGCTAAATAGTTGGGAAGAGATTTGCGATGTAACCGATTCCATGGCACATGGTTTATGAATTGACAAGCAAAACGATGCAATGAACAATTACCTAGAACTAACGCTGCAGATAGCAATACTTGGCGTTTTGAAAGTCATAGCCAATAGATCAACAATCGATCAACAATATAATAATTATCTTTGCAAAAATGTTTCTTTAATTTACAATCTGTAGAAACTATGAGAATAGAAATGTTCTGTACTTTTGTGAAGCATCACAGCTGAAAAATATATGGCAAATTTAAATCCAAAATGGATGGTGTTAAGAGATAGATGGGAGGGGTTGAATGGAGCTGAAGGGTGGGACTAACAACAACAAGATAACCAATGTAAAACATACGGAGTCTGTAAAATCTATATACGTTCAGAAATGTTGTGAAATTGTCACAGCCGTCAAATAAAGAGGACCAAGGTGCAGCGTACATATTATTTTTATTAGAAAAGACGCCGAACAAAACAATAACCACTACAAAACAAACCATGAAGCTAAAGGCTATGTGACATGAACAAAGTAAACTTCCCACCAAGACAGGTGGGGAAAAGGGCTACCTAAATATGGTTCTCAATCAGAGACAACGATAGACAGCTGTCCCTGATTGAGAACCCTACCCGGCCAAGCATAGAAATACAAATAATAGAACATAGAATACCCACCCCAAATCACACCCTGACCAAACCAAATAGCGACATAAAAAGGATCTCTAAGGTCAGGGCGTGACAGAAATAGCACAGTTGCAAATAGAAATCAAACTGGATAGACATCAGAAATAGAGGAAGGACTAAAAAACAAACAAAATATATCTAATGTAAATAGATTGTGTCTGTAAAATGTGTATAGTGTGTATAAATTGAAGGTTTAAGTGTTATTGTTTATTAGTTTACTCCAATTGGGGGAGGGGTGGTAGGGTTTGCAGGGAATAATAAAGGTATATTCTTTAAAAAAAAGTGCATGTATGCATGTGTATATGTGTATAGGAATGTTTATGTGTATACTACATATATTATAATACATCAGTTTTCTGCATGGGGTATGAAACCTTTACTTCCTTGTAGTTAAATTAAATGTAAGATATTAGGCCTATTAGTTTCCCTGTTCATATTTACAGAGTCAATGCAGATAAACTTCTATAAACAGTAGATTAACTGCCTGAGGAAACGTATTCATCGGGACACTCATCAGGAGTCTATTAGCTGGGTAGCCATAGAAAATCTTCACTCCCCTTGCCCTGCCCAAACCAAACTTGTTAAATTTCTGTTCTCTACATGACTAATTGAACACCCCCAGTCTTTGTCATAGTCTGTCACACAGTGCTAATGTCGAGTGGAATCATTAACAGATGGTCCTGCATTAGGTCAAAAAGGACATAAAAAATATTGTTGTCCTATTTTGGGGGTGACACAGTCTCCATCAATAAATGACGTCAAGGGTTGTAAAGGGGTTTAGGAAGACACTTCCATCTATCTGCAGGAGTGGACTTCTGTCCTCTAAGCTCTTATATAAGTATGAGTAATCTGTCATCATTTGGTCAAAAATATATAACAAAGTTATCTTTATACTTCTGAGACTTCTGGGAGTATTTTTAATGACATGAATCCGCCAATTGCAGTGCCTCTTGTATGACTTGAATGCTAAATAGATATTTAATTGGTCTATCCCAAGAAGATGGCGAGAAAGGGATATCGTAATTCGTTCCCTCACTCTGAAGAACACTGAAAAACGGCTCCTAAAAGAGGTGGAAAATCTTCAGCATGAACTACTTTCGTTCAAACTTTCCCTCAAACAACTTTCCCTTTCCTTCAGCACTAGGAGCTCTCCTTCAACATTGTGAAAATTTGTGCAACTTCCAGCTCGTGTTTACTGTGAACACTGAGTTGGTACCGGCTTTAAGTTACAGTTTTATCAGTGGCTAAGTAGGCTACTGTGGCTATTTGATCATAATGTAGGCCTACCAGAGTACCTACCATCAATAACAATGAAGAAAATGCATCCCATTACATTTGAACATTTATCCACTTGTCCTTCAGACAAGGAGGTGACTGAAAATGTTGTTGTGTTTGATGCAAGAAACCACTTTACAAAATAAAATGTATTATTATTCCCATACCATTATTTCAGAGAATCAGATAAATGATGGTACCATCTGCCTATTGGCTATATTGGCATATTCAAGCCTGCCAAAAAATACAACACTGACCCTTTAAGACAAAAGCTCTTTACCTGACTAGCTTTTATAAGATGCACACATTTTGTGCTCTTGTAGGAAGCAATCACTCCCCTATTGCTGACTACAAATGATCTATAACTGGGCTAATAACTTACTAACTAGAAAAGGATATGAACTAAATGTGCAGACATAGCCACATGCAGCTCTCGCTCTGATCTCAAAACAAGCACATCTACTCATGCCCACAGCTGTAAACACAGTTCAGTTCAAACTAAATTGCACAGATCCATATATGGCAATGGTCTATTTGCATATAGGCCTACTCCTACTCTGATGCATTCTGCCGTCAACAATATCTCTTGCATAGTTCGTTTTGTTTGGGTATGTTGCATTGAAAGTGGCTAAATTGTGTTGATTCCATCACAATTGCCACAGTAAAGGGAAATGTTGATAGTGTTAACTAATAGGGAAAACTCTAGAAAGTGAAATTCAATCTGGTGCTTCTCTGTGTGGGTTGATATTTCTATGCTCTGCAGTCTCGGTCTACTGCTTCGAGGGGAACATTGATCATGACCTGTGTCGAATTATTGCCTTTGAAAGAAGCACAAATTAAAAAGATGATTTGTGGTGGTAGTAACTCGGTCGGCTGAGGATCTGGGCATCGACTACATTATTCAAACAAAACAGATGTGTTGGAAGTTTTCAGCTGTCTATCTGTCTCTATCATATGTGTGCTGTGGAATATCTGACTCCTATCCCATGCCCTCTCACAGTTTGTAAAGCAGTTCCACTCATACTGCTTTCCTCCCATGCAGCCATCTGCAGTGGAACTGTGTACAAAGTCTACACACTACTGTTCTTGACTTGAAGTGAATGGGTGAGATAAGTGATAAGTGTTGAATGCCTGAGAAAGTCTTTGACATTTGTATTGAGTATCTGGGTGATTTGATCAATGAATAGTCTCCCATTTAGATTTGATTGATTCATTTGTTTTTTCAGTGTCTTGCGTCTTTCAAATGCCCAGCCCATATGTCCGTAGGCCTACTCATATTCACAAAAAAAGTTAATATTCTTTCCTTTTCTTGTGCTGTGTCTTGTTCAACTGCTGATCTAACTCAGGGTTTCGAGTCAGAGGGAAAGTGTCTATTTACAAGCGCTACACTGCCCCCCTCAGGTTCAAATAGTCAGCAACATGCACATCCGTCTGCCCTTAGCCAGCTTTCTGCCTCTCTGAATGGTACCCAGCACTCTCTCTCTCCCCGTGTCTGTCTCTCTCACACCCACAACAGAACACATGCACACTTCACTTGCATGCATGCACACAAACTTACATGTATGCACACTTGCACCCAAACGCACACACAGATCCAAACATATTCTCTCATTATAACAATCCCTTCATCACAAAATGCTGTAAGCCCCATACTGTCATTAAGTCTATCAGCCATTATCTGTGCTTCTCCCCTACTGCGACTGATTCCAAACAACTGTTACTTTAACAATATAACAACCTGGAAAATAAATGTATAACAGCTTGGAAAATGGACTGGTACACTTTAAGGGTTTGCTTTAATGTACCCTGCTGATTTTCCCATCAAGGGATTAACGATCCACTTACAAGTTAACCCACAACTAGATAAGAGTATCACAGACACAACTAGGTCAAACCCGATATGCATATAGATAATTGTACTAATCTATATGCACCCTATTGTGAGAGAAGATGATAACCCAGGGACAGAAGAAGAAAAGAAAGAAGAAAAAGTACCATTGAGTATGTCTCAGGAACACAAAATTAGGCCAAACCACTTGACACTATCTGGGTACTTGTCACCGACCTCTCGAGAATCATTTGTGAAAGATGCAATAATTATTACTAAACTGACCAAAAATATAAATGCAACATGCAACAATTTCAAAGATTCTACTGAGGTACAGTTAATATTAGGAAATCAGACAATTGAAATAACTAAATTAGGCCCTAATCTATGGATTTCACATGACTGGGAATACAGATCATGACCTGTGTCGAATACAGATACCTTAAAGAAAAAATAGGGGCGTGGATCAGAAAACCAGTCAGTTTCTGGTGTGACCACCATTTGCCTAATGCAGCGCTACAAATCTTCTTCGCATAGAGTTGACCAGGCTATTGACTGTGATCTGTGGAATGTTGTCCCACTCCTCTTCAATGGCTGTATGAAGTTGCTGGATATTGGTGCAAAATGGAACACGCCGTCGTACACGTCGATCGAGAGCATCCCAAACATGCTCAATAGGTGACGTGTCTGGTGATTATTCAAGCCATGGAGGAACTGGGACATTTTCAGCTTCCAGGAATTGTGTACCGATCCTTGCGACATGGGGCGGTGCATTATCATGCTGAAACATGAGGTGATGGCGGTGGATGAATGGCACGACAATGGGCCTCAGGATTTCATCATGGTATCTCTGTGCATTCAAATGACCATGGATAAAATGCAAGTGTGTTCGTTGTCCGTAGCTTACAGTGCCTTGCGAAAGTATTCGGCCCCCTTGAACTTTGCGACCTTTTGCCACATTTCAGGCTTCAAACATAAAGATATAAAACTGTATTTTTTTGTGAAGAATCAACAACAAGTGGGACACAATCATGAAGTGGAACGACATTTATTGGATATTTCAAACTTTTCTAACAAATCAAAAACTGAAAAATTGGGCGTGCAAAATTATTCAGCCCCCTTAAGTTAATACTTTGTAGCGCCACCTTTTGCTGCAATTACAGCTGAAAGTCGCTTGGGGTATGTCTCTATCAGTTTTGCACATCGAGAGACTGACATTTTTTCCCATTCCTCCTTGCAAAACAGCTCGAGCTCAGTGAGGTTGGATGGAGAGCATTTGTGAACAGCAGTTTTCAGTTCTTTCCACAGATTCTCGATTGGATTCAGGTCTGGACTTTGACTTGGCCATTCTAACACCTGGATATGTTTATTTTTGAACCATTCCATTGTAGATTTTGCTTTATGTTTTGGATCATTGTCTTGTTGGAAGACAAATCTCCGTCCCAGTCTCAGGTCTTTTGCAGACTCCATCAGGTTTTCTTCCAGAATGGTCCTGTATTTGGCTCCATCCATCTTCCCATCAATTTTAACCATCTTCCCTGTCCCTGCTGAAGAAAAGCAGGCCCAAACCATGATGTTGCCACCACCATGTTTGACAGTGGGGATAGTGTGTTCAGGGTGATGAGCTGTGTTGCTTTTACGCCAAACATAACGTTTTGCATTGTTGCCAAAAAGTTCAATTTTGGTTTCATCTGACCAGAGCACCTTCTTCCACATGTTTGGTGTGTCTCCCAGGTGGCTTGTGGCAAACTTTAAACAACACTTTTTATGGATATCTTTAAGAAATGGCTTTCTTCTTGCCACTCTTCCATAAAGGCCAGATTTGTGCAATATACAACTGATTGTTGTCCTATGGACAGAGTCTCCCACCTCAGCTGTAGATCTCTGCAGTTCATCAAGAGTGATCATAGGCCTCTTGGCTGCATCTCTGATCAGTCTTCTCCTTGTATGAGCTGAAAGTTTAGAGGGACGGCCAGGTCTTGGTAGATTTGCAGTGGTCTGATACTCCTTCCATTTCAATATTATCGCTTGCACAGTGCTCCTTGGGATGTTTAAAGCTTGGGAAATCTTTTTGTATCCAAATCTGGCTTTAAACTTCTTCACAACAGTATCTCGGACCTGCCTGGTGTGTTCCTTGTTCTTCATGATGCTCTCTGCGCTTTTGACGGACCTCTGAGACTATCACAGTGCAGGTGCATTTATACGGAGACTTGATTACACACAGGTGGATTGTATTTATCATCATTGGTCATTTAGGTCAACATTGGATCATTCAGAGATCCTCACTGAACTTCTGGAGAGAGTTTGCTGCACTGAAAGTAAAGGGGCTGAATAATTTTGCACGCCCAATTTTTCAGTTTTTGATATGTTAAAAAGGTTTGAAATATCCAATAAATGTCGTTCCACTTCATGATTGTGTCCCACTTGTTGTTGATTCTTCACAAAAAAATACAGTTTTATATCTTTATGTTTGAAGCCTGAAATGTAGCAAAAGGTCGCAAAGTTCAAGGGGGCCGAATACTTTCGCAAGGCACTGTATGCCTGCCCATGCCATAACCCCACCGCCACCATGGAGGATTCTGTTCACAAGGTTGGTGTGGGTACTGGTCCTGGTCTGGCGTGGAGGTCCTCGTCTGCGGTTGTGAAGCTGGTTGAACGTACTCTCTAAAATGATGTTGGAGGCGGGTTATGGTAGAGAAATGAACATTCAATTCTCTGGCAACAGCTCTGGTGGACATTCCTGCAGTCAGCATGCCAATTGCACGCTCCCTAAAAGCTTGAGACATCTGTGGCATTGTGTTGTTTGACAAAACTGCACATTTTAGAGTGGGCTTTTTTGTCCCCAGCACAAGATAAACCTATGTAATGATCATGCTGTTTAATCAGCTTCTTGATATGCCACACTTGTCTGGTGGATGTATTATCTTGGCAAAGGAGAAATGCTCACTAACAAGGATGTAAAAAAGAAAATTCGAGAGAAATAAGCTTTTTGTGCTTATAGAACATTTCTGTTATCTTTTATTTCAGCTCATGAAACATGGGATTTTTGTTCAGTATAGTAGTCACTCGACAACCAGCCAAACTAACCAGCCAGACCTTGATCATTTCTAAATGTCTAAATTGTATATGTTAATTTGTTAAGAGACTGGGACCATGGGCAGAGATTGGAGATGTAATACATAAGGAAAAACATGCAATATTATAAATGGGTAAATCAGTAAGGGAGTTGTACTTTAAAACACTTTAAGGAATAAATATTTAGGTAAGGGGAGGATTTTAGAGTATATATGTTGCCTACTAAATGCTCAAGAGGCAAATTTCACCAGGATCTCTGAACCTCTGTGCTTGTAACATTGAAAAGAACTCCACTACTGAAAGGCATCTTTGAACGTGACAGCTGGACAAACCTTT
Organism: Oncorhynchus mykiss; assembly: GCF_013265735.2. NCBI lineage: Eukaryota > Metazoa > Chordata > Actinopteri > Salmoniformes > Salmonidae > Oncorhynchus > Oncorhynchus mykiss. The sequence continues at coordinate 32,244,461 of NC_048582.1, forward strand.
TTTATAACTTAGAAGAAACTTTGAGTACAATCAAAAAATCTCTTCGTTATATTATTCTTGTTCTGAGAGTTCCTTGCCTCCTGGTGTAAACCCAACTATGGTCTGTTGGAATCTTTTGAATATCTAGTAAATCATTTTGAAAGTGATTTGATATTGAGAAAGCAGTCTTATGAGTGAAATTACGGAACTCCATCAAACTAATGACCCATAGGCATGCCCGGTACAACTAGCGTTACCATTTAGATATTTTAAGACATCACATTATGCTCTTCAATTTAGGGAAACATCCCTCTCGAAAGGAGAGGCCACTCGCCAAAACGGACCGCTGACGGAAAACAGTGCATAGATATGTTCTGACCAAATGACTGACTTAACAGAAGGAAATTCTGGCTAAAAACAGATAATAGGAAATCTAAGCTAGTGGAATAGAAGGTACAGTGCCTTGCGAAAGTATTCGGCCCCCTTGAACTTTGCGACCTTTTGCCACATTTCAGGCTTCAAACATAAAGATATAAAACTGTATTTTTTGTGAAGAATCAACAACAAGTGGGACACAATCATGAAGTGGAATGACATTTATTGGATATTTCAAACTTTTTTAACAAATCAAAAACTGAAAAATTGGGCGTGCAAAATTATTCAGTCCCTTTACTTTCAGTGCAGCAAACTCTCTCCAGAAGTTCAGTGAGGATCTCTGAAAGATCCAATGTTGACCTAAATGACTAATGATGATAAATACAATCCACCTGTGTGTAATCAAGTCTCCGTATAAATGCACCTGCACTGTGATAGTCTCAGAGGTCCGTTAAAAGCGCAGAGAGCATCATGAAGAACAAGGAACACACCAGGCAGGTCCGAGATACTGTTGTGAAGAAGTTTAAAGCCGGATTTGGATACAAAAAGATTTCCCAAGCTTTAAACATCCCAAGGAGCACTGTGCAAGCGATAATATTGAAATGGAAGGAGTATCAGACCACTGCAAATCTACCAAGACCTGGCCGTCCCTCTAAACCAGGGGTGTCAAAGTCAAATGGACGGAGGGCCAAATAAAAAAATCAGCTACAAGACGAGGGCCGGACTGTTCGAATGTTCATTGAAAAAATTTTAAATGACGCATATAGTCTAGTGAACCTAATTGAACCTACTGAAAACCTAACAAATATATTACAATATGATCAGATAAATAAAGCAATATTTTCTTATGGCTCTGTCAGTAATCTTTAATTTTCAACAGACACAAAAGACAAATTTCCTTTATATAAATATCCCCATAACATGAACATTAAATGAAAGAAACCGGTATTCAAGGCACCATCAGTAGACTATATTTTCTATTTTAGCAAAAGTGGGCTAAATTTACTTCAAAGAAAAAACAATAATAGCAATTTTCTATCATCCACTCAACTGAAATATTTTTAAAATATAATTGGATTGAAATACAAAAAAATAAAGTGCAAAAATCTATTAATCAAAAACAACACTTTGTTTAAGGAGAAGTAACATGCAGTGAAAACAAATATTAAATTTTAACTTTTAAACTTGAACTGAGTAAAAACTCTAAATATGTGATTGCACAGTAATGTTCACTTGTTTGAGGTTGAGGGTGATACTTGGTGGTGTCCCATCTTTTCCACAAGTTCATCAATGTTCGGGGTAAGGCTCTGAGCTGAAGAAATCCTCAGAATTGAGTGGAGGTGTTCAGCAGTAAGTCGACTTCTGTGTGATGTTTTGTTCAGGTTCATCAAAGAAAACAGTTGTTCACACAGGTATGTGCTGCCAAACATAGACAACGTTTGAGCAGCCTGGATGCGCAGCTGGGGCATTGTGCCGGGGAGGAAACGGGCGAACTCCGCAGCACCCACTGCAGCATATTTTGCCCTCAGTGCATCATTGCATTGGAGGTCAATCAACTCCATTTGGAGGTTTGGTGGTGAGCTTTCCACGTCAACAGCAAATGGGTTACCGAGCAGTTCCAACCTGCTTTTTTGTGCTTCAAAGTCAGCAAATCGGCGTCGAAAGTCAGCGGCAAGCATACCTATTTTATCAGCCAACTGTGTGCTCGGGAACGCACTGGTAGAGAGCTTCTCTTTCATGGTCTGGCAGCTGGGAAAGTGGCTCAAATTTTCTTTCCGCATCTGCGTCTCCCACAGAGTCAGTTTGGTTTTAAATGCCTTCACTGTACTGTACATATCAGAGATGACACGATCCCGACCCTGCAGCTGCAAGTTTATTGCATTCAGATGACTCGTAATGTCACACAGAAAAGCCATTTCACACAGAAACATTTCGTCTCGGAGTTGTGTTGTGTCTTTCCCTTTGCTGTCCAAGAACAGACAAATCTCCTCACGAAGCTCGAAACATCTTTGAAGCACCTTTCCCTGGCTTAGCCATCGCACCTCTGTGTGATAAGGCAAATCACCATGCTCCGTTTCTAACTCCGTCAGAAATGCCTTGAACTGGCGGTGATTCAAACCTTTGGCTCTGATAAAGTTAACTGTGCGCGTGATGATGCTCATTACATGCTCCATTTTCAAGGCTTTACCGCACAACGCTTCCTGGTGTATGATACAATGATAAGCTGTCAGCTCACCTGTCGCGTTTTCCTCTTGCATCTTTTCCCGTATCTTCGCCACCAGTCCGCTCCTGTGTCCACACATCGCAGGTGCTCCGTCGGTTGTCAAACCCACGAGTTTTTCCCAAGGCAGCTCCATCTCATTTACACATCTTGACACCTCTTCATACAAATCATGCCCCGTAGTTGTGCCATGCATAGGACGTAAAGCCAAAAACTCCTCTGTCACGCTTAGGTTGGAGTCCACTCCGCGGATGAAAATTGACAACTGGGCAATGTCAGAAATGTCGGTGCTCTCATCCACAGCCAAGGAATATGCAATAAAATCTTTTCCCTTTTTCACAAGCTGCTCTTTTAGATTGATGGACAACTGGTCTACTCTCTCGGCAATGGTGTTTCTGCTCAGACTCACATTTAAAAAGAGTTGCCTTTTTTCTGGGCAAACTTCGTCACAAACTTTAATCATGCAGTTTTTGATGAAATCCCCCTCCGTAAATGGCCGGGCTGATTTAGCGATCTCTTCTGCCAAAATAAAACTGGCCTTGACAGCAGCCTGGCCTTGTGATTTGGCTTTTTTGAACAGAGCCTGTCGAGATTTGAGGCCTCGTTTTAATTCCTCTGCCTTTTGTAGCCTTTGTTCCATGTCCATATTCTTGTTTTTGTCCGCGTGTTTCGTTTCATAATGTCGTCTCAGATTATACTCTTTCAGTACCGCCACACTTTCTCCACACAGAAGACACACAGGTTTTCCAGCTACCTTCGTGAACATATACTCCGACTCCCACCTTGTTTGAAACCCCCGGTTCTCAGTATCCACCTTCCGTTTTGCCATTTTTGATGGGTATCTGAAAGTTAATTTTACTGTGATGCTGACGACTGCTGTGCCAATAAATATTGAAATGAAGCAGCCTACTGCTCGGTGCGTCACCTTTGCATTGTGGGAAATGTAGTATTGGTGCGTGTAAAAGATCTGCGGGCTGCCGGCTTGCTGCGGGCCGGTTCTAATAATAAATCAAGATCATCCCAGGGGCCGTAAAAAACCTTCTTGCGGGCCGGATGTGGCCCGCGGGCCTTGACTCTGACATATGTGCTCTAAACTTTCAGCTCATACAAGGAGAAGACTGATCAGAGATGCAGCCAAGAGGCCCATGATCACTCTGGATGAACTGCAGAGATCTACAGCTGAGGTGGGAGACTCTGTCCATAGGACAACAATCAGTCGTATATTGCACAAATCTGGCCTTTATGGAAGAGTGGCAAGAAGAAAGCCATTTCTTAAAGATATCCATAAAAAGTGTTGTTTAAAGTTTGCCACAAGCCACCTGGGAGACACACCAAACATGTGGAAGAAGGTGCTCTGGTCAGATGAAACCAAAATTGAACTTTTTGGCAACAATGCAAAACGTTATGTTTGGCGTAAAAGCAACACAGCTCATCACCCTGAACACACCATGCCCACTGTCAAACATGGTGGTGGCAGCATCATGGTTTGGGCCTGCTTTTCTTCAGCAGGGACAGGGAAGATGGTTAAAATTGATGGGAAGATGGATGGAGCCAAATACAGGACCATTCTGGAAAAAAACCTGATGGAGTCTGCAAAAGACCTGAGACTGGGACGGAGATTTGTCTTCCAACAAGACAATGATCCAAAACATAAAGCAAAATCTACAATGGAATCGTTCAAAAATAAACATATCCAGGTGTTAGAATGGTCAAGTCAAAGTCCAGACCTGAATCCAATCGAGAATCTGTGTAAAGAACTGAAAACGGCTGTTCACAAATGCTCTCCATCCAACCTCACTGAGCTCGAGCTGTTTTTGCAAGGAGGAATGGGAAAGAAATTCAGTCTCTCGATGTGCAAAACTGATAGAGACATACCCCAAGCGACTTACAGCTGTAATCGCAGCAAAAGGTTGCGCTACAAAGTTTTAACTTAAGGGGGCTGAATAATTTTGCACGCCCAATTTTTCAGTTTTTGATTTGTTAAAAAAGTTTGAAATATCCAATAAATGTCGTTCCACTTCATGATTGTGTCCCACTTGTTGTTGATTCTTCACAAAAAAATACAGTTTTATATCTTTATGTTTGAAGCCTGAAATGTGGCAAAAGGTTGCAAAGTTCAAGGGGGCCGAATACTTTCGCAAGGCACTGTAACTAATGGTACCACCATGGTGAATAATTTGGGTAAACGCCTCTGTATGCCTTTTGGATAAGGCCGGGCAACTCTGAATCAGACAGGGCACGTCAACGTTTGATAACACATAAGTTAGATAAAGCATATACCAGTAAAAAATAAAAGGATATTTGGATATTTAATCTGGCCTCTCCCTCTATGTTTCTAGAAGTATAATAGTGGAGTTCGAACCGAACCCAGGATTACCCAGAGCTCCTAGAAGCTGTCGGGCATTCAGGCTAAACTCTGGGGATCCCTCTTTGCGCAAGAAGGCACTGATAACAAAGTCGTCCTGGTAACCAATAGAGTGTGACAGAAGTCGGCAGTCAACTAGACATACCTAAAAATGTGGACCCCTGGTCTGACTCCTTGTGAGAGTAATATCTTACAGGCTGGTGAAGATGGTGCTGGCTAAAGCTAAAACTGGCTAGTGAAGAGAGTATAGAGATATTGTTATCCACGTCGCCACCAACGATGTTAGGATGAAACGTCACCAAGCACAACATAGCTTCAGAGTGTAAATCAGCTAGAAAGATGTGTCGGCATCGAGTAATTGTCTCTGGCCCCCTCCCAGTTAGGGGGAGTGATGAGCTCCACAGCAGAGTCTCACAACTCAATTGCTGGTTGGAAACTATTTTCTGCCCCCTCCCAAAAGATAGAATTTGAAGATAATTAGCTCTCTTTCTGGGACTCACCGACAACCAGGACCAAGCATGACCTGCTGAGGAGTGACGGACTCCATCCTAGCTTTACGGACTCCATCCTTGGTGCTCTCATCTTATCTTCCAACATAGATAGGGCTCTGACTCCTCTAGCTCCACAATGAAATAGGGTGCAGGCCAGGCAGCAGGCTGTTAGCCAGCCTGCCAGCATAGTGGAGTCTGCCACTAGCACAGTCAGTGTAGTCAGCTCAGCTATCCCCATTGAGACCGTGTCTGTGCCTCGACCTAGGTTGGGCAAAACTAAACATGGCGGTGTTCGCCTTAGCAATCTCACTAGGATAAAGACCTCCTCCATTCCTGTCATTATTGAAAGAGATCGTGATACCTCACATCTCAAAATAGGGCTACTTAATGTTAGATAGTCAATGAACTAAGCACTGATCATAAACTTGATGTGATTGGCCTGACTGAAACATGGCTTAAGCCTGATGAATTTACTCTTAAATGAGGCCTCACCTCCTGGCTACACTAGTGACCATATCACCTGTGCATCCCGCAAAGGCGGAGGTGTTGCTAACATTTACGATAGCAAATTTCAATTTACAAAAAAATTACGTTTTCGTCTTTTGAGCTTCTAGTCATGAAATCTATGCAGCCTACTCAATCACTTTTTATAGCTACTGTTTACAGGCTTCCTGGGCCCTATACAGCGTTCCTCATTGAGCTCCCTGAATTCCTATCGGACCTTGTAGTCATAGCAGATAATATTATAATTTTTGGTGACTTAAATATTCACATGGAAAAGTCCACAGACCCACTCCAAAAGGCTTTCGGAGCCATCATCGACACCGTGAGTTTTGTCCAACATGTCTCTGGACCTACTCACTGTCACAGTCATACTCTGGACCTAGTTTTGTCCCATGGAATAAATGTTGTGGATCTTAATGTTTTTCCTCATAATCCTGGACTATCGGACCACCATTTTATTACGTTTGCAATTGCAACAAATAATCTGCTTAGACCCCAACCAAGGAACATCAAAAGTCGTGCTATAAATTCACAGACAACACAAAGATTCCTTGATGTCCTTCCAGACTCCCTCTGTCTACCCCGCCCCCCCCAAAAAAAATCAGTTAACCACCTAACTGAGGAACTCAATTTAACCTTGCGCAATACCCTAGACGCACCCCTAAAAACTAAAACATTTCTCATAAGAAACTAGCTCCCTGCTATACAAAAAATACCCGAGCTCTGAAGCAAGCTTCCAGAAAATTGGAACGGAAATGGCGCCACACCAAACTGGAAGTCTTCCGACTAGCTTGGAAAGACAGTATCGTGCAGTATCGAAGAGCTCTTACTGCTGCTCGATCATCCCATTTTTCCAACTTAATTGAGGAAAATAAGAACAATACGAAATTCCTTTTTGATACTGCCGCAAAGCTAACTAAAAAGCAGCATTCCCCAAAAGAGGATGGCTTTCACTTCAACAGTAATACATTCATGAACTTCTTTGAGGAAAAGATCATGATTATTAGAAAGCAAATTACGGACTCCTCTTTAAATCTGCTTATTCCTTCAAAGCTCAGTTGTCCTGAGTCTGCACAACTCTGCCTGGACCTTGGATCAAGAGAGACACTCAAGTGTTTTGAAAATGATGAAATGATGAAAATAATCATGGCCTCTAAACCTTCAAGCTGCATACTGGACCCTATTCCAACTAAACTACTGAAAGAGATGCTTCCTGTGCGTGGCCTTCCTATGTTGAACATAATAAACGTCTCTCTATCCACCGGATGTGTACCAAACTCACTAAACTCACTCTTGAAAAAGCCAAACCTTGACCCAGAAAATATTTAAAACTATCGGCCTATATCGAATCTTCCATTCCTCTCAAAAATGTTAGAAAAGGCTGTTGCGCAACAACTCACTGCCTTCCTGAAGACAAACAATGTATACAAAATGCTTCAGTTTGGTTTTAGACCCCATCATAGCACTGAGACTGCACTTGTGAAGGTGGTAAATTACCTTTTAATGGCATCAGACCGAGGCTTTGCAACTGTCCTCGTGCTCCTAGACCTTAGTGCTGCTTTTGATACCATCGATCACCACATTCTTTTGGAGAGATTGGAAACCCAAATTGGTCTACCCGGACAAGTTCTGGTCTGGTTTAGATCTTATCTGTCTGAAAGATATCAGTTTGTCTCTGTGAATGGTTTGTCCTCTGACAAATCAACTGTAAATTTCGGTGTTCCTCAAGGTTCCGTTTTAGGACCACTATTGTTTTCACTATATATTTTACCTCTTGGGGATGTCATTCGAAAACATAATGTTAACTTTCACTGCTATGCGGATGACACACAGCTGTGCATTTCAATGAAACATGGTGAAGCCCCAAAATTGCCCTCGCTAGAAGACTGCGTTTCAGACATAAGGAAGTGGATGGTTGCAAACCTTCTACTTTTAAACTCGGACAAAACAGAGATGCTTGTTCTAGGTCCCAAGAAACAAAGAGATCTTCTGTTGAATCTGACAATTAATCTTAATGGTTGTACAGTCGTCTCAAATAAAACTGTGAAGGACCTCGGCGTTACTCTGGACCCTGATCTCTCTTTTGACGAACATATCAAGACTGTTTCAAGGACAGCTTTTTCCATCTACGTAACATTGCAAAAATCAGAAACTTTCTGTCAAAATATGATGCAGAAAAATTCATCCATGCTTTTGTTACTTCTAGGTTAGACTACTGCAATGCTCTACTTTCCGGCTACCCAGATAAAGCACTAAATAAACTTCAGTTAGTGCTAAATACGGATGCTAGAATCCTGACTAGAACCAAAGAATTTGATCATATTACTTCAGTGTTAGCCTCCCTACACTGGCTTCCTGTCAAGGCAAGGGCTGATTTCAAGGTTTTACTGCTAACCTACAAAGCATTACATGGGCTTGCTCCTACCTATCTCTCTGATTTGGTCCTGCCGTACATACTACACGTACACTACGGTCACAAGACGCAGGCCTCCTAAATGTCCCTAGAATTTCTAAGCAAACAGCTGGAGGCAGGGCCTTCTCCTATAGAGCTCCATTTTTATGGAATGGTCTGCCTACCCATGTGAGAGACTCAAACTCGGTCTCAACCTTTAAGTCTTTACTGAAGACTCATCTCTTCAGTGGGTCATATGATTGAGTGTAGTCTGGCCCAGGAGTGTGAAGGTGAACGGAAAGGCTCTGGAGCAACGAACCGCCCTTGCCGTCTCTGCCTGGCCGATTCCCCTCTTTCCACTGGGATTCTCTGCCTCTAACCCTATTACAGGGGCTGAGTCACTGGCTTACTGGTGCTCTTTCATGCCGTCCCTAGAAGGGGTGCTTCACTTGAGTGGGTTGAGTCACTGATGTGATCTTTCTGTCTGGGTTGGCGCCCCCCCCCCCCTGGGTTGTGCCGTGGCGGAGATCTTTGTGGGCTTTACTCGGCCTTGTCTCAGGATGGTAGGTTGGTGGTTGAAGATATCCCTCTAGTGGTGTGGGGGCTGTGCTTTGGCAAAGTGGGTGGGGTTAAATCCTTCCTGTTTGGCCCTGTCCGGGGGTATCATCGGATGGGGCCACAGTGTCTCCTGACCCCTCCTGTCTCAGCTTCCAGTATTTATGCTGCAGTAGTTTATGTGTTGGGGATCTAGGGTCAGTTTGTTATATCTGGAGTACTTCTCCTGACCTATCCGGTGTCCTGTGTGAATTTAAGTATGCTCTCTTTAATTCTCTGTTTCTCTCTTTCTTTCTCTCTCTCAGAGGACCTGAACCCTAGGACCATGCCTCAGGACTACCTGACATGATGACTCCTTGCTGTCCCCAGTCCACCTGGCCGTGCTGCTGCTCCAGTTTCAACTGTTCTGCCTGTGATTATTATTATTTGACCATGCTGGTCATTTATGAACATTTGACCATCTTGGCCATGTTCTGTTGTAATCTCCACCCGGCACAGCCAGAAGAGGACTGGCCACCCCTCATAGCCTGGTTCCTCTCTATGTTTCTTCCTAGGTTTTGGCCTTTCTAGGGAGTTTTTCCTAGCCACCGTGCTTCTACACCTGCATTGCTTGCTGTTTGAGGTTTTAGGCTGGGTTTCTGTACAGCACTTTGAGATATCAGCTGATGTAAGAAGGGCTATATAAATACATTTGAATTGATTTGGTGTCCTTTGGCCCTGTGTATTGATATTGGCTTGCAATCACGCGATCGGGAAGTATCCTTTTGACTCATACAGTTCCTAGAAATTGACTCGTCGCTGGGTGCAGTACTGTAAGGAGGTGCACATGCAACTCTTGGTTTAAAGAGAATAACGGAAGTGAAACTAAGACTTGGGCTCTCGTACACAGAACCAGGGCTTTCCTCTAGATTGAGTGAGGGAATAATAACAATAGTCCCTTCCACGACAGTGTGTAATTAAAAGAAGTCATCTGAAATGGCTCCCATCTCATATTTTTGGATACCTGGTCTCTGTCACTAATGACACCCTATTTCCTATTTAGTGCAGTACTTTTGACCAGAGCCACATGGGCGCTGGTCAAAAATATTGCACTATATAGGGAAAATGGGGCCATTTGGGTGTCAGCTCCAACATGTCCTCTACAAGGATCTTACAGTATATAAACGGATGTTCAAACGTTGGCAAACTAGAACAACAAGAGAAGTTAACCATATAGATACATCTGGGACTAAACACCTCCCTCTGCAACTGGATCCTGGACTTCCTGACAGGTCGTCCCCAGGTGGTAAGGGTAGGTAACATCACATCCGCCACACTGATCCTCAACACAGTGGCTCCTCAGGGGTGCGTGTTCAGTCCCCTCCTGTACTCCCTGTTCACTCATGACTGCACGGCCATCATTAAGTTTGCCAATGATACAACAGTGGTAGGCCTGATCACCGGCAACGACGAGACAGCCTATAGGGATGAGGTCAGAGACCTGGCCGTGTGGTACCAGGAAAACAACCTCTCCCTCAACGTGATCAAGACAAAGGAGGATGATTGTGGACTACAGGAAAAAGAGGACCAAGCACACCCCCATTCTCATCGATGGGGCTACAGCGGAACAGGTTGAGAGCTTCAAGTTCCTTGGATTCCACATCACCAACAAACTGACATGGTCCAAGCACACTAAAACAGTCGTGAAGAGGGAACGACAAAACCTATTCCCCCTCAGGAGACTAAAAAGATGTGGCATGGGTCCTCAGATCCTCAAAAGGTTCTACAGCTGCACCATTGAGAGCATCCTGACTAGTTGCATCACTACCTTGTATGGCAACTGCTCGGCCTCCGACTGCAAGGCACGACAGAGGGTAGCTCGAATGGCACATTACATCACTGGGGCCAAGCTTCTTGCCATCCAGGACCTCTATACCAGAGGAAGGCCCTAAAAATGGTCAAAGACTCCAGCCACCCTAGTCGTAGACTGTTCTCTCTGCTACTGCATGGCAAGCGGTACCGGAGCGCCAAGTCTAGGTCCAAGAGGCTTCTAAACAGCTTCTACCCCCAAGCCATAAGACTCCTGAACACCTAATCAAATGGCTACCCAGAATATTTGCATTGACCCCCGACCTATTTTACACCGCTGCTACTCTCTGTTGTTATCATCTATGCATAGTCAAATCAAATCAAATTTTATTTGTCACATACACATGGTTAGCAGATGTTAATGCGAGTGTAGCGAAATGCTTGTGCTTCTTGTTCCAACCATGCATTAATATCTAACAAGTAATCTAACCTAACAATTTCACAACAACTACCTTATACACACAAGTGTAAAGGAATGAATAAGAATATGTACATAAAAATAGATGAATGAGTGATGGCCGAACGGCATAGGCAAGATGCAGTAGATGGTATAGAGTACAGTATATACATATGAGATGAGTAATGTAGGGTATGTAAACATTATATAAAGTGGCATTGTTTAAAGTGGCTAGTGATACATTTATTACATCAATTTTTCCATTATTAAAATGGCTAGAGTTGAGTCAGTAAATTGTATTTGGCACTTTAATAACTCTGCCTACATGTACATATTACCACAACTAACCAGTGCCCCCGCACATTGTCTCTGTACCAGTACACCCCTGTATATAGTCTCGCTATTGTGATTTTACTGCAGCTCTTTAATTACTTGTTACTTTTATTTATTATTCTTATCCATCATTTTTTAAACTGCATTTTTGGTTCGGGGCTCGTAAGTAAGCATTTTACATTTTACCTGTTGTATTCGGCGCATGTGACATACAATTGGATTTCATTTTGATCTTACGTAAGTCAATAAGCTTTTAAAAGAAGATGTTGATAGATAAGAAGACCTACTGGAACAGGGATTTCCCTCTAGCTCATTAGAGGGGAGGAGATGTGATGTGTTGTGTTCCTGGGTAACAGTGTTTCCTGTACTGGAGGAAAACTGCCATCAAATGTTTTCGGCATAATATACTGCATGAGAAGAAAATAACAGAAAAAAGAGAAGAATGTCTATAACACTGACCATATACTTGGGCGGCTCACGAGTGGCACAGCGGTCTAAGGCACTGCATCTCAGTGCTAGAGGCGTCACTACAGACCCAGGCTGTATCACAACTGGCTGTGATTGAGAGTAACATAAGACGACGCACAATTGGCCCAGCGTTGTCCGGGTTAGGGTTTGGCCAGGGTAGACCGCCATTGTAAATAAGAATTTCAGATTGTCTCATGTAACTGACTTGCCGTGTCATATAAAGGTTAAATAAATATAAATAAATAAATATTTAATTCAGTAAGAATGAACAATATCCCTCGAGGAAATAATTAAGATGGACAACTTCCGATTATAATAAACCAAAAGACTTATAAAACTGGGATTACAGAGAGTGTATCATTAGAGCCATGACATTCTCAGAAACAAAACAAAAAATTGAACCTGAGTGGCAAGAAATCGTAATGCAGCGTTTCCCAAATTTGGTCCTCGGAACCCCAAGGGGTGCACGTTTTTGCCCTAACACTACACAGTTGATTCCAATTATCAAAGCTTGATGATTTGTTTATGAATTGAATCAGCTGTGTAGTGCTAGGGCAAAAACGTGCACCCCTTCGGGTCCTGAGGAGTGAGCTTGGGAAACCCTGTCTTAATGACTGATGCTGATGATGAAAGCATGCCCCGTAAAGCCCATTGGGCATAGCTGAACTACCACAAAACACAGAATGAGGGAAAGCTCAGTTTGTTGTTTTGGAAAGTTTGTTGTTTTGGAAAGTTTTGAAAGTCTATTGAAAAGGTTTGGATCCCGCGATGCGGTTGGCATCAGTTGCTGGGATGGCTACTATCTGTCCAGTAATTCTAACGACCAAGGCCGGGTTTGAGGAGCTGCTTGGCATAGCAGCTAGCCTAGCTGTTAGCTGTCTATCAAGCTAGCAGGGTTTTCTTCAGGTCTTGAATGCAACACTCGATGAGATTAGCCCTTGTGGCTGGGACCGCAGATTGTCCCAGGCTTGTGGCTGTCTAGATCCCTGCTGTTTGTTGTCGTGGTTTCCAATCTTCCAAGCAACCAGCCCCGTCTGGAACTGCGAGAAGTAACAGCTAACTTATGTTGTTACCATGACAAAGACCAAAGCCGGCGGGAGTACCATTGAGGACAGTGGTATCTCTCTATCACAGGTGAAGGATCTTTTAAACTAACAAAAAGAGTTCTACAAGCAGTTGTTAACAAGAAAATAGATTCAAGTGTTGTGTCCAAATAGTGTTGTGGAGTGAACTAATAAAATAATGGACGACCTGACCAGAGAGGTCCAAGACGTGAAGAACAGTTTGCAGTTCTCCCAGGTCAGCTCCATGTGTCACGGTGAGTGAATGAGGACCCAAAAGCGAATTAACTTAACAGAGCTTCTTTAATAACCAAACATAGGTAGGTTCAGACAGACCGGCAGATTCCGACAGGACAGGACAAGGTTACAGCAAACATGACGATAGTCTGGTTCAGGCATGAAACACAACAAACAAGAATCCGACAAAGACAGGAGCAGAAACAGAGAGAGATATAGGGACCTAATCAGAGGGAAAAAGGGAACAGGTGGGAAAAGGGGTGGATGAGGTAGTTAGAGGAGACAAGGAACAGCTGGGGGAAAGCGGGGGAGAAAAGGTAACCTAATACGACCAGCAGAGGGAGACAGGGTGAAAGGAAAGGACAGAAAGACACAACATGACAATACATGACACCATGGGTTTAAACAGGAGAACGGCAAGATGACATCAATCTATAAGTCATTGAGAGAGGACATCCGTTCTGTATGTGAATCCATGATAACAATAACGGAGAAATCAGACAGGACTGGAAAACCCACCACCGGCCCAGGTGATAGGCCCAGGCTGATAGTGGTCAAGTTCCTGAGGTTCAAGGACAAGGTACTGTAGCTGTTCTGGTAAGAGCCAAGAACTTGAGAGGACTATCCTGAAGCTGTGCGCCAGAAGGGGTAATAACTTATCACAGCCATGAAAGCTGCCAGAGAACGTGGGGACATTGCTTACATCCGCTATGACAGGCTCATTGTCCACCCTTCCAAAAGCCTGGAAGGTGACGAGAGAGCCAAGCCTATGGGTTGGTAGCTTCAACCCTGCAGCACACACATGCACATTTACACACACTAACTGATTAATAGACTGCTGAATGTATATATTTTTCTCTTGCTTCGTTTGCTCTTTTCCATATTATGTTTTTCTCTGATAAGCTACCCAGGAAATGGCTGAAAACAGCCAATATTAATGTATGTAATTAATAACTTGCTAACATCAAACAACATCCATATATTAGCCATTTATGAGACTCTCTTGGGTAATTCATTTGATGATAAAGCAGTACCAATGCAAGGATATAACATCTATAGAAGAGACAGGAAAGGTTATGGGGGAGGTTTTGCTGTATTCAGATCCATATCCCTGTAATGCTTAGAGAATATCTTATGTCAAGTGTTATTGAAGTGTTGTTGTTGCAGGTTCACCTTGCACATCTAAAGCCTTTTCTTTTGGGGTGTTGCTATAGGCCACCAAGTGCTAACAGTCAGTATCTAAATAATATGTGTGAAATGCTTGATAGTGTATGTGATGTAAACAGAGAGGTCTAGTTTCTTGGTGACCTGAATATAGACTGGTTTTCATCAAGCTGTCTGCTCAAGAGGAAGCTTCTCACTATAACCAGTGCCTGTAATCTGGTTCAGGTTATTACTGAACCTACCAGGGTGTTTTCAAACACTACAGAAACAAGATCATCCCCATGTATTGATCACATTTTTACTAATACTGTGGAACTTTGCTCTAAAGCTGTATCCGTACCCATTGGTATCAAGGAACAAGGCAAGACCCAGATGCAGATGCAGACACAGGAGGCAGATGATTGGAGTCTTGCAATGTGTAGTAATACAAAAGGAGTAGGCAGGAGAATGGTCGTGGACAGGCAAAAGGTCAAAACCAGATCAGAGACCAGGAGGTACAGAGTGGCAGACAGGCTTGTGGTCAAGGCATGCAGAATGGTCAGGCAGGCGGGTACAGAGTCCAGAAACAGGCAAGGGTCAAAACCGGGAGGACTAGAAAAAGGAGAATAGCAAAAAGCTAAAATGAAAATGAAATTATGGGCAGAAAGACAAATTAAACTCTATCTTTCATCGAATCAGATGGCGTATTCATCACAAAACCATTGTTGTTGCCAATTATTTTAAAACTTAGGCAGGAAATGCCAACAACGAACAGGGAGCCATCGTACTCATGCATAAAAAAAAGAATGAAAGAAAAGCTTTGTAAGTATGGATTTTTATAACGTTAGTGTGGGAGAGGTTGAAAAATGATTGTTATCGATCAGTAATGACAAACCTCCTGGCATTGATAATGCAGATGAAAAGCTACTGAGGATGGTAGCTGACTCTATAGCCACTCCTCTCTGTCATATATCTAATCCGAGCCTGGAGGCCTGGAGGGAAGCCAAGGTTATTATGCTACACAAGAGTGGTAAAGCAACCTTTACTGGTTCTAACAGCAGACCTATCAGCTTGCTGCCAGCTCTTAGCAAACTGTAGGAAAAAAAGGTGTTTGACCAAATACAATGCTACTTCTCTGTAAACAAATTAACAGAATTTCAGCCTGCTTATAGAGAAGGTCACGCAACATGTACTGCACTGACACAAATGACTGATGATTGGTTGAAATAAATTGATAGTAAGAAGATTGTGAGAGCTATACTGTTAGACTTTGATATTACTGGCAATAACCTGTTGTTTCAAGTTATTAATGTTACATGCACAAGTAGAGCGAAATGTTTTTCTTTCAAACTCAAAACCCAAGAATGCAATAATCAATAACAAAAAACATGAGAAACAACATTAAGAAATATGAAATACAAAATAAAGTAAGTAAATAAGTAAGCATACTGTATACAGGAAATATTTAAAAAGTCAGTTCCAATACCATATTAAAAATGTGCAGGCATACTGGATTGATGGAGGGAAATACAGTACACTATAAATACAAAAGTATGTATTTAGTTGTCCTCGGTTGCAAAACTCACTACAGAGTTCCTCTGGAAGCAATTTCAGCACAATGGCCGAGCAGCCACACAAGCCTAAGATCACCATGTGCAGTGCCAAGCGTCAGCTGGAGTGGTGTAAAGCTCGCCGCCATTGGACTCTGGAGCAGTGGAAACGTGTTTTCTGGAGTGATGAATCATGCTTCACCATCTGGCAGTCCAACGGACGAATGGTGGATGCCAGGAGAACGCTACCTGCCCCAATGCAAAGTGCCTATTGTAAAGTTTGGTAGAGGAGGAATAATGGTCTGGGCTGTTTTTCTTGATTGTGCTATGCCCCTTAGTTCCAGTGAATTAATAATTATTTGTTCTTTACCCCCTTTTTCTCCCCAATATCGTAATATCCAATTGTGATCTTCTCTCCTCGCCGCTACTTCCCAACAGGCTCGGGAGAGGCATAAATCCACCAAAACATGAACCACCGAACCGCGCTTAACCCGGAAGCCTGCCCGCTTAACCCGGAAGCCAGCCACACCAATGTGTCAGAGGAAACGACAGAGGTCATTTGACGACCGAGTTCAGCCTGCAGGCGCCTGGCCCACCACAAGGAGTCGCTAGAGCACAATGAGCCAAGTAAAAAAAACACCAGCCAAACACTCCTATAATTCAGACAATGCTGGGTCAATTGTGTGCTGCTCTATGGGACTCCAGGAAACAGCAGTGTAGTGACGCCTCAAGTACTGCGATGCAGTGCCTTAGATCTCTGTGCCACTCATGAGGCTCAGTGAAGGGAAATCTTAATGCTATGGCATACAATGACATTCTAGACAATTCTGTGCTTCCAACTTTGTGACCAGCAATTTTGGAAAGGCTCTCTCCTGTTTCAGCATGACCATGCCCCCGTGCACAAAGCGAGGTCCATGCAGAAATGGTTTGTCGAGATCGACGTGGAAGAACTTGACTGGCCTGCAGAGAACGCACTGACCTTAACCTCAAACACCTTTGGGCTGATTTGAAACGGCGACTGTGAGCCAGGCCTAATCACTCAACATCAGTGCTCAACCTCACTAGAGCTCTTGTGGCTGAATGGAAGCAAGTCCCCGCAGTAATGTTCCAATATCTAGTGGAAAGCCTTCCCAGAAGAGTGGAGGCTGTTATGACAGCAAGGGGTGGACCAACTCCATATTAATGCCCATGATTTTGGAATGAGACGTTCGACAAGCAGGTGTCCACATACTTTTGGTCATAGGGGTAAGGAGACTAGGCAACAGGTTATAAGATAAACAGAGTAGCAGCAGCTTGTATGTGAGTGGGTGTGCGTGTGCGTTGGAGTGACAGTGTGTGTGAGTGTGTAGGGCCCTGTGAGTGTGCATAGAGACAAGGTTAAATCTGATAGTCTGTGTAGCTATTTTGTTAGCTATTCATCAGTCGTATTGTTTGGGGATGGAATCTGTTGAAGAGCCTGTTGGTGCCAGACTTGACGCACTGGTACCTCTTGCCGTGCAATTTTCCGGGTCTTTTATTCACACCGCCTGATATAGAGGTCTGGATGGCAGTGCCATGTGATTGAGGGCGGTGCTATTGCCATACCAAACAGTGATGCAGCCAGTCAATATGCTCTCAATGGAACAGCTGTTAATAACCTTTTGAGGATTTGAGGGCCCATGCCAAACTTTTTCAACCTCCTGAGGGGGAAGAGGCAATGTCGCGCATTCTTCACTACTGTGCGTGTTTGTTTGGACCATTTTAAGTCTTTAGTGATTTGGACACCGAGGAACTTGAAACTGTCTACTTGTTCCACTGCCGCCCAGTCGATGTGGGTGGGGGCGTTCTTGCCCACCCGTTTCCTGTAGACCACGATCAGCTCCTTGAGGGAGAGGCTGTTGCTCCGGCACCACCACACTACCAGGTCACTGACCTCCACCCTGTATGCTGACTCATTGCTGCCGGTGATCAGATATACCATCGTCATGTCGCCAGCGAACTTGATGACGGTGTTGGAGCCATAAGTGGCCACGCAGTCGTGGGTGAACAGGAAGTGCAAGAGGGGCCCCTGTGTTAAGGGTCAGCGTGGTGGAGGTGATGTTGCCTACCCTCACCACCTGGGGTCAGCCCGTCAGGATGTCCAGGATCCAGTTGCAGAGGGAGGTGTTCAGACCCTGTCCTAAGCTTGGTGACGAGCTTGGAGGAAACAATGGTGTTGAACACTGAGCTGTAGTCAATGAACAGCATTCTCACATAGGTATTCCTCTTATCTAGGTGGAGAAGTGCAGTGTGGAGAGCAATTGAGATTGCGTCGTCTATGGATCTTTTGGGCGGTATGCAAATTGGAGTGGGTCTAGGGTGGCTGGGATGGTGGAGTTAATGTGTGCCATAACCAGCCTCTCAAAGCACTTCATGATTACAAAGGTGTGTGCTACATGGGGGTAGTCATTGTGGCATGAAGTTTTAGAGTTCTTAGAAACAGGAATGATTTTGGTCATCTTAAATTAGACTGGGAGAGGTTGAAAATGACTGTGAATATGCCTGCCAGCTGTTCTGCTCATGCTTTGAGAACACACCCTGGAATAACATCAGGGCTGACTGACTCAATTAAAGACCCTTCTCATGTTGTCCTTAGAGAGCGAGATCACCCAATCCTCTGGGTTGGTGACGGACCTCACAACCGGCTCAACGTTGTTGCTGTAAAAGCGTGCATAAAATGCATTGAGTCTGCATTCCTCTGGTAGAGAGGAATTGTTGGGCAGATCACGGCTGGGTCTTCCATTGAAATCCATAATGGACTGTAGCCCCGGGTGGGTGTCGGAGCATGTGTAATATGATTCCACCTTATTCACATATTGTCCTTTTGTTCATTTGATGAATCTGTGTAACGGTTTTCTTCCTCTTCTGACGAGGAGTATGAAGGATCGGACCAATGCGCAGCGTGGTAAGTGTTCATGTTATTTTAATGGAACAGAACACTAAACAAAATAACAAAGGGAGTGAAACGAAAATGAAACAGTCCTGTAAGGTGCAGCAACACAAAACAGAAAACAACTACCGACAACCCATAGTGGGAAAACAGGCTGCCTAAGTATGGTTCTCAATCAGAGACAACGATTGTCAGCTGCCTCTGATTGGGAACCATACCAGGCCAAAACCAGAAATACAAAACATAGAACAAAAAGATAGAATGCCCACCCCAACTCACGCCCTGACCAAACTAAAATAGAGACATAAAAAAGGAACTAAGGATGTGACAATCTGCGGAGGTCATAGCGGGACTTCTTGTACTTATTCTTGTCCTCGGCTGCAGCATGAGCCAACCTCTGTGTTAATCCAGGGCTTTTGATTAGGGAAGCAGTAAACCCTCACTGTGGGTACAACATTGCCAATGCATTTTCTTATGAAGCCGGTGACGGAGGTGGTTAGCTCATCAACGCTATCGGCGAAATCTCACAACATATTCCAATCAATTTTAGCAAAGCAGTCCTGTGACTATTTCTCAACTAAGAAAATCACGGGTACTTCCTGTTTCAGCTTCTGCTTGTAAAAAGGAAGCAAGAGTACGGAGTCATGGTCTGATTTGCCGAAGGGCGGACAAGGGAGGGCTTTGTATGCTTGCTTTTGGAAAGAATAACAGTGGTCTATGACTTTATTGCCACTAGTGGCGTTGGAGATGTGTTGATGGAAGTTGGGCATCCCGTGTCTTAATGACGCCGAATTAACTTCGCAAGCAACCAGAGAGGCAGCCTCTGGGTGTAGGTTTTCCTGCTTGATGATAACTTTGTACAGTTTGTTAAAGGCCAGCTTGTTATATTTATTGTCCTGAGTTGGAATGTCTACAGCAGTCATGACAACAGCTGAAAACTCCCTCGGGCGGTAGAAAGGTCAGCATTTAGCCGTCAGGTATTCCAATACAGGTTAACAGTGGGTCAACACTTCCACCTCGCTGGAATTAGCACACCAGTTGGTGTTGATGAAGATGCAAACCCTTCCCCCCCTCAATTTCCCCGACTCCAATGTCCTGTCTACCCGGTGAATGGAGAATACATCGAGTTGGATAGAATCCAAACTCAAACAGGATGTACCAGTGACGAGAACCATTCAATGCTGGTCTGACCAATCGGAAGCCACGCTTCAAGTTTGTGTTAATCACGCGGACCGGAATATGTTCCGATCAGCCTCAGAGAACAACATCGACCTATACGCTGACTCTGTGAGCGTGTTTATAAAGAAGTGCATTGGAGATGTTGTACCCACTGTGACTATTAAAACCGACCCTAACCAGAAACTGTGGATGGATGGCGGCATTTGCGCAAAACTGAAAAGGCGATCCACTGCATTGAACCATGGAAATAGGTATATGTCTGAATATAGATAGTGTAGCTATTCCCTCCTCAAGGCAATCAAACAAGCAAAATGCCAGTAAGCGGACAAGGTGGAGTCGCAATTCAACGGCTCAGACACAAGACGTATGTGGCAGGGTCTACAGGAAATCATGGACTACAAAAATAAATCCAACCACGACACAGACACCACGTCACGCTTCCAGACAAACTAAACACCTTCTTGGCCCGCTTTGAGGATAATATAGTGCCACCATTGCGGCCCGCTATCAAGGACTGCACCCCCCCATACCTCCCTCTGTCATTCTCCGTGGCTGACGTGAGTAAAACATTTAAACGTGTTAACCCTCGCAAGGCTGTTGGCTTAGACAGATTCCTAGTCGCGTCCTCAAAGCATGCACAGACCAGCTGGCTGGTGTTTACGGACATATTCAATCACTCCCTATCCCAGTCTGTTGCCCCACATGCTTCAAGATGGCTTCCATTGTTGCTGTACCCAAGAAGGCAAAGATAACTGAACTAACTGGCTACCGCCCCGTGGCACTCGCTTCTGTCATCATGAAGTGCTTTGAGAGACTAGTCAAGGATCATATCACCTCCACCTTACCCGCCACCCTAGACCCAATTCAGTTTGCATACCGCCCCAACAGGTCCACAAACGACGCAATCACCATCACACTGCACACTACCCTATCCCCATCTGGACAAAAATTATACCTACGTAAGAATGCTGTTCATTGACTACAGCTCAGCACCATAGTACCCTCCAAGCTCATCATCAAGCTGGAGGTCCCGGGTCTGAACCTCGCCTTGTGATATTGGGTCCTGGACTTTCTGACGGGCTGCCTCCAGGTGGTGAAGGTAGGAATCAACATCTCCACTTCGCTGATCCTCAACACTAGAGCTCCACAAGGGTGTGTGGTCAGCCCCCTCCTGTACTCCCTGTTCACCCACAACTGCATGGCCATGCACAACTTCAACTCAATCATCAAGTTTGCAGACGACACTACAGTAGTGGGCTTGATTACCAACAGTGACGAGACAGTCTACAGGGAGGAGGTGAGGGCACTCGGAGTGTGGTGTCAGGAAAACAACCTCTCACTCAACGTCAACAAAACAAAGGAGATGATAGTGGACTTCAGGAAATAGCAGAGGAAGCACCTCTCTATCCACACCAAAGGGACAGCAGTGGAGAAGGTGGAAAGTTCTAAATTCCTCTGTGTACACATCACAGACAAACTGAAATGGTCCACTCACACAGACAATATGGCAGAAGAAGGCGCAACATCGAAGCTGAAAAAATGTGTCTTGTCACCGAAAACCCTGACAAACTTTTACCGATGCACAATCGAGAGCAACCTGTCGGGATGTATCACAGCCTGGTACGGCACCACCCTCTGGAGAATTGAGGGCTTTGCGGTCTGCACAACGCATCACCAGGTAAAAACTACTGGCCCTCCATGACACCTACAGCACTCAATGACAGAGAAAGGCCAAAATGAGAGTCAAGGACATCAACAACCCGAGCCACTGCCTGTTCACACCGCTACCATCCAGAAGGCGCAGTCATTACAGGTGCATCAAAGCTGGGACCGAGAGACTGAAAAACAGCTTCTATCTCAAGGCCATCAGACTGCTAAACAGCAATCACTAACTCAGAGAGGCTGCTGCCTACATTGAGACCCAATCACTGGCCACTTTATGCAATGCAATGCACTTTAAATCATGACACCTTAATTATGTTTGCATATCTTGCATTACTCATATCACATGTATATACTGTGTTTTATACCATCTATTGCACCTTGCCTATGCTGCTCGGCCAATGCTCATCCATATACTTACATGTACATATTCTCATTCACCCCTTTAGATTTGTGTGTATTAGGTAGTTGTTGGGGAATTGTTAGATTACTTGTTAGATATTACTGCACTGTCGGAACTAGAAGCACAAGTATTTCGCTACACTCGCACTAACATCTGCTAACCATGACTAATATGATTTGGTTTGATTTGATCATTCCCTAAGTTGTAGACCTCAGCTGAATTGGATAATGAATGGTGTGGCTGTTGAACAAGTTGAGGAGACTCAACTACTTGCTGTTACCTTAGATTGTAAACGGTCATGGTCAAAACATATAGATTCAACGGTTGTAATTTATGGGGAGTGGTCTGTCGGTAATAAAGAGATGCTCTGCTTTTTTGACACTGCAATTCCTCCAAATTGCATAGTCAACATTACACACATCACTGACACACGCACACTTACCCCACCAGACTTGCCACCAGGGGTCTTTTCACAGTCCACTGGTCCAGAACAAAGTCAAGGAAATGTACAGTATTATACAGAGCCATAAATGCATGGAACTCCCTTCCATCTTAAATAGCACAAGTGAACAGCAATCCTGTATTTTAAAAACTAATAAAAGAACACCTCATAGCACAACGTCTCTCCCTCATGTGACCTATTTGTTGTGTGTATGTACTGACATGTACAGTATGTGTAACTGATAGATGCACACACACACACACACACACACACACACACACACACACACACACACACACACACTAAGTGTTAATGCTTTTAAATGTATGTAAATTGTAAAGTCTTTTGTATTTAATGTCTTTTTCGTTATGTGTCGGAACCCAGTAAGACTAGCTGTCGACATTGGCGTCGGCTAATGGGGATCTATAATAAATCAAATAGACAAGCACCACTTTAGTGGTCACTGAAATCATTGTTTCACCACCCTCAAACCCCCTGCTGCTTTGTTTGTTTATTCAACCGCATAATACCAAATAACCAAACATCACAGAACATGCTAACCTTGCAAAACAGAGACTTTTGTCAAACTACACATTCCTAACCTTTTTTCTATCGGGGTTACAGGTCACAATTGTACAAAATGTTGCAGAAGTGCTTATGTTGTGTTGTGTTGACCCCCTTGCAAACAACAGGCTACCTGCAGCCTAGCTGCCCTTCAGTCCCTGACATTCAGGAAGTGAAAGACCATTCCATAGGAAAGTACATGGGATTGTCAGGAGAGCTAGGCATGAGAGGCAGGAGAGATACATATGTTAGATTGATATGTTATAGATAGACAAGGATGTGGGAGCATGTTCAGGGTCTCTTTTATTGTTGTGAAATGACATGACCATGACACCTACAGCAACAGCCACTTTTGTCACGTGATCATTTGGCACACTGTCCGATTCTCTATTCCCTTCAGTCAGGTTGACTATAAGCTCTTCACTTCAGATACAAGAGTCTACTAGACCACTACTGGATCAGCAGCAAGCCACTGTGGGCATATGCCACAGTCAGGCCTTTGGGAAGGATTGTGGAGTGGGAGCTCCAGACAAACAGCTTTATTTCCCCTGGTGAGAGGAAGGCACTGCCCATCTGGGGTCTACCCAGCTGCCAAGGTCAGCAATTTGGTTGAAGACGGAAGATTCCATTGACCTAAGCAGGGCTCTCATGGCACTGCAGGTTGCACTCTGTAGTTCCTGTATGTTATTTTGAGTCATGAAGAGCAGCTTCAATAACTGCTCACAAGAAGGAACTAAAAAATAGTGTGTTGTGTGTGCGTCGGATGTTTAGTTAGATTCATTATTGAATGTAATTTATCAGTAATATATTGTTCTCTAAAGAATGGTCCTTGATTTATGTCACATCAATGTATTGAAATGTTTGTGATATTATAAAAGGAGGCAATTAAATTGATGACTTGCTTTTTTTAATTGAGAAATGTGCAATAGAAATAAAGTCTAATTGATTGACACCATGGAAAGACTGCATTTTTTAAGTTCAGACAAACTGCCCAACACACTTTCCCATCTACTGCCACCAGAATTCCAAGTCTAGAGAATCATGGACATGAATAATCTAATGCAATTTCATGGATGATTAGAGTGGATAGTGGATATGATACCATACCCACATACCCAATCAACCTCTATGATGGAATTAATGAAGTGGTGTCTGAAGAAGCCCTTGTGTCTGTCTGTGACGTCCCTGACCACGGTAAGCACCAAGAGAGAGCGTCATTCACTCCCCTGGGACCATGACCTGAATTTCACCTTTAAATCTATGAATCGGTGTTTACAGAGAGATCACGAAGAGGTTACGGTAGTGTAGTAGACTGTGAGTGGTGTGCACAAAGCAGAAGCCTGATGCTACGACAGATACAATATGAGTAGTGTACAAGTGAAGGTTGAGATGCAGCAAAATGAATTTGTTACTATTTACAATCAAATAAAATTGACTACATGCCTCTTTTCTTTGTAAATGTCATTATTTCAAACGTATTTTGGATTAAGTGCTGGAGACTGAGACAGGAGGGGTCGGGAGACATTGTGGCCCCGTCCGACGATAGGGCCAAACAGGCAGGATATAATCCCACCCACTTTGCCAAAGTACAGCCCCCACACCACTACAGGGATATCAACAACAAACTTACTATCCTGAGACAAGGCCTATTATTGCCCACGAAGAGCTCCCCCACGGCAAGAACCCGAGGGGGGGGCGCCACCCGGACAGGAAGCTCAAGTCAGTGACTCAACCCAGGGATGGCATGGAAGAGCACCAGTGTTTGATTTAACCTCAATCACGTTTTATAAGAACAAAATGATGCATGTATTATGCTTTAAATTCAATTAGGCCTTAAAAGCCACAAGCAATGCATTATCACGAACTAATCAACATGAGAATTACAAACTCATAAGCAGTCCTTTTCATTGTCAGCTCATCTGTCTTAACCATGCCAAGAAGTCAGTATCACCAACGGAAGGTACTGGGCTTCATGTAGGCTAATCAACATTTTGATTTGCAGTGTACCACTCAAATTAACACTGCTTGTCTCTGGCAGATGAATAGATCTTCTTACGGCTCGGAACCCCTCGACAACATTCCGCTGAAAAGGCAGAGCGCGAAATTCAAAAATATTTTTTTAGAAATATGTAACTTTCATACATTCACAAGTGCAATACACCAAATTAAGGATAAACTTCTTGTTAATCTGCCCATCATGTTCGAATTCAAAAGGCTTTACAGCAAAATCACACCATATGATTATGTTAGTTGCAAAAACACACACAGCCAATTTCCTGCCAAAGAGAGGAGTCACAAAAAGAAGAAATAGAGATAAAATTAATCACTAACCTTTGATGATCTTCATCAGATGGCACTCATATGACTTCATGTAACACAATACATATATGTTTTGTTCGATAAAGTTCATATTTATATCCAAAAATCTCAGTTTACATGGCCGCTTTATGGTCAGTAATGTTGTGCCTCGAAAGCGAATTTTCAGAGAGCCGAGATGAGATGTACCTGTCCTGACCTTGTGAAGCTGACAGAAATGGGTGTACTAGTTCATACAATGGCATTGTATCCTTCCTTGGACAGAAGAATATATGTTTTTATTTGCATTGTCAAGTTAGACAAGAAGGGACATTTTCCAATGGTACTGAAAATAACTGTTCATAATGGTTGTCTCTGGGTATTGATGTAAGTTCTGATAGATGTACATCTATCTGTACATAGTATTACAGTGCTAAATAGCTCTACACTGCTGTATAGTGGTGAACTTGGGTAACTTCCCCAGCTAACTTCCTGTTCAGAGCTCATTCCCACTACAAGTTGCTTTCTCTCCCAAGATGGCATAGCAGTTCAGACGTATTTTTGTCCTCGTCCTGTCGTGTCCCGTATATATATATATTTACAACTTTTTTTTCACATACATTTTTAATTTTCCAAAAACTCATCTTCAGAACACTCTCCTGCAATCCGTTTCACCAATTTATATTTATATAAAAAAGTATTATTTACCTCAGATCTGTGATCCTCCGAGGCTAGCCAGAAATTAGCCAGAAGCTAGCCGGGAGCTAGCCAGAAGCTGGTCCAGAAGCTGGTTCAGGGGCTAGTTCAGAAGCTAGTTAGCTTATTTACTGGCTAATCGTTGGTACTCAGCTGACCAAGGTTTGTGGTCATCGGCTGTCCTTTGGCTCGAGAATCTATCGGACCAATTTTTCTCTCCATGTCCCTGGATTTCGGCCGCTGGCTCTGGACGTCCATGCCTGGATGCCTGGATCTCGCAGCTAGCTAGCTGCTATCCGTGTGACTATCGGCTTTCGTCGATTCCGGAGCTAACATCAATTGTTCCGGAGCTAGCCAGCTGAAGAGTTCCATCAATCACTCCTGGGCTGCAGTCACCTATCCGGACCCGTTTTGCTGCCTACGCGGAGCCCCACCGGGCCTTCACGGCTAGACTGCCGACGTTGTCTACCCGAGGGGACTGTCCGGCTGGCTCCTCCGGCGCAACGTTGCCTGGGCGCTCATCTGCGGCCTGCTAGCCGTTGGCTATCTTATCGGCTGCTATCTGAATAGACAATCGGACAATTTTTATTTTTATTTATTGATATATTTTTCTTCTTGGGCCTCTATAACTATATCTATTGTTTTTATTTTTGTTGTTGTTGTGTGATTTGGATTCATCCCCTCTACCACACGGAAACCCACTAATCTACTGACGGAACGCAAGAGATGGCTAATAACAGACCTCCATCTTATGCTAGCTTGCTCCTATGCTAGCTTGCTACCGATTTAGCTGTCTAAATCGCCGTGACCCCCAACCAACCTCTCCACTCACTGGACCCTTTTGATCACTCGACTGAGCATGCCTCTCCTTCATGTCAATATGCCTTGTCCATTTCTGTTCTGGTTAGTGTTTATTGGCTTATTTCACTGTAGAGCCTCTAGTCCTGCTCATTATACCTTATCCAACCTATTAGTTCCACCACCCACACATGCAATGATCTGGTTTCAATGATGTTTCTAGAGACAATATCTCTCTCTTCATCACTCAATACCTAGGTTTACCTCCACTGTATTCACATCCTACCTTACCTTTGTCTGTACATTATACCTTGATGCTATTTTATCGCCCCCAGAAACCTCCTTTTACTCTCTGTTCCAGACGTTCTAAACGACCAATTCTTATTGCTTTTAGCCGCACCCTTATTCTACTACTACTCTGTTCATCTGGTGATGTAGAGGTGAATCCAGGCCCTGCAGTGCCTAGCTCCACTCCTATTCCCCAGGCGCTCTCTTTTGACGACTTCTGTAACCGTAATAGCCTTGGTTTCATGCATGTTAACATTAGAAGCCTCCTCCCTAAGTTTGTTCTATTCACTGCTTTAGCACACTCTGCCAACCCGGATGTTCTAGCTGTGTCTGAATCCTGGCTTAGGAAGACCACCAAAAATTCAGACATTTTAATTCCAAACTACAACATTTTCAGACAAGATAGAACTGCCAAAGGGGGCGGTGTTGCAATCTACTGCAAAGATAGCCTGCAGAGTTCTGTCCTACTATCCAGGTCTGTACCCAAACAATTTGAACTTCTACTTTTAAAAATCTTAAAAACCTTATCTCAGCTCGCTGGTCACCATTGCATCTCCCACCTGTAGCACACGCCCCAGCAGGTATATCTCTCTAGTCACCCCCAAAACCAATTCTTTCTTTGGCCGCCTCTCCTTCCAGTTCTCTGCTGCCAATGACTGGAACGAACTACAAAAATCTCTGAAATTGGAAACACTTATCTCCCTCACTAGCTTTAAGCACCAACTGTCAGAGCAGCTCACAGATTACTGCACCTGTACATAGCCCACCCATAATTTAGCCCAAACAACTACCTCTTTCCCTACTGTATTTTATTTATTTATTTATTTTGCTCCTTTGCACCCCATTATTTTTATTTCTACTTTGCACATTCTCCCATTGCAAATCTACCATTCCAGTGTTTTACTTGCTATATTGTATTTACTTTGCCACCATGGCCTTTTTGCCTTTACCTCCCTTATCTCACCTCATTTGCTCACATCGTATATAGACTTGTTTATACTGTATTATTGACTGTATGTTTGTTTTACTCCATGTGTAACTCTGTGTCGTTGTATGTGTCGAACTGCTTTGCTTTATCTTGGCCAGGTCGCAATTGTAAATGAGAACTTGTTCTCAACTTGCCTACCTGGTTAAATAAAGGTGAAATAAAAAAAATATATATATATATATTAGGTGCATTACCGCCACTGATCTCGTTCGTCTTTCAGTCACCCACGTGGGTACCTTCTTCTATAAACCAATGAGGAGATGGGAGTTGCAGGACTTGCAGCGCGATCTGCGTCAGAAATAGAACTGATTTCTATTTTAGCCCTTGGCAACGCAGACGCTCATTGGCGCGCGCAATAATTGAATAACATAGATTTTTATATTTACAGTGCCTTGCGAAAGTATTCGGCCCCCTTGAACTTTGCGACCTTTTGCCACATTTCAGGCTTCAAACATAAAGATATAAAACTGTATTTTTTTGTGAAGAATCAACAACAAGTGGGACACAATCATGAAGTGGAACGACATTTATTGGATATTTCAAACTTTTTTAACAAATCAAAAACTGAAAAATTGGGCGTGCAAAATTATTCAGCCCCTTTAAGTTAATACTTTGTAGCGCCACCTTTTGCTGCAATTACAGCTGTAAGTCGCTTGGGGTATGTCTCTATCAGTTTTGCACGTCGAGAGACTGACATTTTTTCCCATTCCTCCTTGCAAAACAGCTCGAGCTCAGTGAGGTTGGATGGAGAGCATTTGTGAACAGCAGTTTTCAGTTCTTTCCACAGATTCTCGATTGGATTCAGGTCTGGACTTTGACTTGGCCATTCTAACACCTGGATATGTTTATTTTTGAACCATTCCATTGTAGATTTTGCTTTATGTTTTGGATCATTGTCTTGTTGGAAGACAAATCTCCGTCCCAGTCTCAGGTCTTTTGCAGACTCCATCAGGTTTTCTTCCAGAATGGTCCTGTATTTGGCTCCATCCATCTTCCCATCAATTTTAACCATCTTCCCTGTCCCTGCTGAAGAAAAGCAGGCCCAAACCATGATGCTGCCACCACCATGTTTGACAGTGGGGATGGTGTGTTCAGCTGTGTTGCTTTTACGCCAAACATAACGTTTTGCATTGTTGCCAAAAAGTTCAATTTTGGTTTCATCTGACCAGAGCACCTTCTTCCACATGTTTGGTGTGTCTCCCAGGTGGCTTGTGGCAAACTTTAAACGACACTTTTTATGGATATCTTTAAGAAATGGCTTTCTTCTTGCCACTCTTCCATAAAGGCCAGATTTGTGCAATATACGACTGATTGTTGTCCTATGGACAGAGTCTCCCACCTCAGCTGTAGATCTCTGCAGTTCATCAAGAGTGATCATGGGCCTCTTGGCTGCATCTCTGATCAGTCTTCTCCTTGTATGAGCTGAAAGTTTAGAGGGACGGCCAGGTCTTGGTAGATTTGCAGTGGTCTGATACTCCTTCCATTTCAATATTATCGCTTGCACAGTGCTCCTTGGGATGTTTAAAGCATGGGAAATCTTTTTGTATCCAAATCTGGCTTTAAACTTCTTCACAACAGTATCTCGAACCTGCCTGGTGTGTTCCTTGTTCTTTATGATGCTCTCTGGGCTTTTAACCAACCTCTGAGACTATCACAGTGCAGGTGCATTTATACGGAGACTTGTGGATTGTATTTATCATCATTAGTAATTTAGGTCAACATTGGATCATTCAGAGATCCTCACTGAACTTCTGGAGAGAGTTTGCTGCACTGAAAGTAAAGGGGCTGAATAATTTTGCACGCCCAATTTTTCAGTTTTTGATTTGTTAAAAAAGTTTGAAATATCCAATAAATGTCGTTCCACTTCATGATTGTGTCCCACTTGTTGTTGATTCTTCACAAAAAAATACAGTTTTATATCTTTATGTTTGAAGCCTGAAATGTGGCATAAGGTTGCAAAGTTCAAGGGGGCCGAATACTTTCGCAAGGCACTGTATTTTGCAACACGAGCAGTGTAGTCAGCCTGTTACGATAAGTGCCATGGGATCTTTAGTGACCACAGAGAGTCACGACACCCGTTTAACGTCCATTCCGAAAGACTATCACTGCCCTGGGACATTGGGATATTTTTTTTTAGACCAGAGGAAAGGGTGCTTCCTACTGGCCCTCCAACACCCCTTCCAGCAGCGTCTGGTCTTCCGTCCAGGGATTGACCAGGACCAACACTGCTTAGCTTCAAAGCAAGCCAGCAGTCAGATGCAGGGTGGTATGCTTTATGTCATTTTTGTACAGGCTAGCTAGGCTTTATTGTTAGCCTGTGATGGTTAGCGTATGGACAAATTCCATAATCATACTGTATTCCAAGCCATTCATTATTTGTATTCATTGGTATTATGTGAATGTGTGCAGATAATTTTCGAATAATATTTTCTTTATTCTGTATTTTACAGTTTTACAAATTGCTTTCACTAAAGATTCCAATTGGTACTCCTGCCTCCAGGGTCTTTATTGGGAGTTGTACATTGTCTGCCAAGTGTTGAACCCCACACACATCGTGAGGGCAGAACAACAGTATATTGCCAATAGTAATAAAGTGAAAGAGCAGAACAACAAAAGTTATCACGTTATGTCCATTGGGAAGCAAAATGCTGCAATTATTTCAGAAGTAAACTCAAAACTGTTCTGTTTGTTGGGGTTATTTTTTGTGTTGAGTATGTGAAAAATCTATGTCAGTATGTCAGTGATAATTCAACTTTCACTGACTTTAAAAATATTCTTCACTTCTGACATTTTACAATGGGTGAGGGGGAACACAGATATTTAAAAAGAAAAAAACACTGCGTCATTCACTTGTATTCTACAAATAAAGTAATTGATTGATTTACAATGTCTCCATTGAATCAAATATGATTCATAGCCAGGCTATTTGAGGATGTGTGAACTAGTATGATTAGTAGTTGTCTTTAAACTGCGATAATGGTATGGTGACAGTTGCTAATGATGACGAATAAGCAGAGGTAATTGGACGTCTCATTGTCTCCAGGGCCAAAGACCAGCAGGAGGGATGACTTGTTTTTGTTCTGCTATTGCTGTGGTATTTATTCATGATTATGCATGATTCCACATTTCAATTACACACTCACACACCCAAACTACTAGTCATATTTTTAGAACTACGTTTTAGAAATGCCACAGGGATTGGAAGTGGATATTGTCAAATGTTTGCTGAAGATGTTGTTTTTCAAGATTCAGACATCACAGTTAAATGTCCAGAGTGAGTAATCAAATCATATTTTTCACATGCCCCGAATACAACAGCTGTAGACCTTACCGTAAAATACTAACTTAAAAGCCCTTAACTAACAATGCAGTTCAACTAAATAACAAAAGTTTATCTCAATACTTTGTTATATACCCTTTGTTGGCAATGACAGAGGTCAAACGTTTTCTGTAAGTCTTCACAAGGTTTTCACACACTGTTGCTGGTATTTTGGCCCATTCCTCCATGCAGATCTCCTCTAGAGCAGTGATGTTTTGGGGCTGTTGCTGGGCAACACAGACTTTCAACTCCCTCCAAAGATTTTCTATTGGGTTGAGATCTGGAGACTGGCTAGGGCACTCCAGGACCTTGAAATGCTTCTTACGAAGCCACTCCTTCGTTGCCCGGGCGGTGTGTTTGGGATCATTGTCATGCTGAAAGACCCAGCCACGCTTCATCTTCAATGCCCTTGCTGATGGAGGGATGTTTTCACTCAAAATCTCACGATACATGGCCCCATTCATTCTTTCCTTTACACTGATCAGTCGTACTGGTCCCTTTGCAGAAAAACAGCCCCAAAGCATGATGTTTCCACCCCCATGCTTCACAGTAGGTATGGTGTTCTTTGGATGCAACTCAGCATTCTTTGTCCTCCAAACACGACGAGTTGAGTTTTTACCAAAAAGTTATATTTTGGTTTCATCTGACCATATGACATTCTCCCAATCTTCTTCTGGATCATCCAAATGCTCTCTAGCAAGCTTCAGACGGGCCTGGACATGTACTGGCTTAAGCAGGTGGACATGTCTGGCACTGCTGGATTTGAGTCCCTGGCGGCGTAGTGTGTTACTGATGGTAGGCTTTGTTACTTTGGTCCCAGCTCTCTGCAGGTCATTCACTAGGTCCCCCCGTGTGGTTCTGGGATTTTTGCTCACCGTTCTTGTGATCATTTTGACCCCACGGGGTGAGATCTTGCGTGGAGCCCCAGATCGAGGGAGATTATCAGTGGTCTTGTATGTCTTCCATTTCCTAATAATTTCTCCCACAGTTGATTTCTTCAAACCAAGCTGCTTACCTATTGCAGATTCAGTCTTCCCAGCCTAGTGCAGGTCTACAATTTTGTTTCTGGTGCCCTTTGACAGCTCTTTGGTCTTGGCCATAGTGGAGTTTGGAGTGTGACTGTTTGAGGTTGTGGACAGGTGTCTTTTATACTGATAACAAGTTCAAACAGGTGCCATTAATACAGGTAACGAGTGGAGGACAGAGGAGCCTCTTAAAGAAGAAGTTACAGGTCTGTGAGAGCCAGAAATCTTGCTTGTTTGTAAATGACCAAATACTTATTTTCCACCATAATTTGCAAATAAATTCATTAAAAATCCTACAATGTGATTTTCTGGATTTTTTTTCTCATTTTGTCTGTCATAGTTGAAGTTGTACCTATGATGATAATTTACAGGCCTCTCTCATCTTTTTAAGTGGGAGAACTTTCACTATTGGTGTCTGACTAAGTACTTTTTTTGCCCCACTGTATAGGCACTTTCGTATTGCCAGTGTAACAGTATAGCTTCCGTCAGAGCAAGGGGAACAACTACTCCAAGTGAGTGACGTTTGAAACACTATTAGCGTGCACTCCGCTAACTAGCTAGCCATTTCACATCGGTTACACCAGCCTAATCTCGGGAGTTGATAGGCTTGAAGTCATAAACAGCTCAATGCTTGAAGCACAGCGAAGAGCTGCTGGCAAAACGCACAAAAGTGCTGTTTGAATGAATGCTCAAGGGCCTGCTGCTGCCTACCACCGCTCAGTCAGACTGCTCTATCAAATATCAAATCATAGACTTAATTATAACATAATAACACACAGAAATACGAGCCTTTGGTCATTAATATGGTTGAATCCGGAAACTATCATTTTGATAACAAAACTTTTATTATTTCAGGGAAATATGGAACCGTTCCGTATTTTCTAACGGGTGGCATCCCTAAATCTAAATATTGCTGTTCCACTGCACAACCTTCAATGTTATGTCATAATTCCGTAAAATTCTGGCAAATTTGTTCGCAACGAGCCAGGCGGCCCAAACTGACTCTGCGTGCAATGAATGCAAGAGAAGTGACACAATTTCACCTGCTTAATATTGCCTGCTCACCTGGATTTATTTTAGCTAAATATACATGTTTAAAAATATATACTTCTGTGTATTGATTTTAAGAAAGGCATTTGTGTTTATGGTTAGGTACAGTCGTGCAACGATTGCTTTTGTTAAAATATCCCCCGTTTGGCGAAGTTGGCTGTCTTTGTTAGGAATAAATAGTCTTCACACAGTTCGCAACGAGCCAGGCGGCCCAAACTGCTGCATATACCCTGACTCTGTTGCAAGAGAAGTGACACAATTTACCTAGTTAAAAGAAATTCATGTTAGCAGGCAATATTAACAAAATATGCAGTTTTAAAAATATATACTTGTGTATTGATTTTAAGAAAGGCATTGATGTTTATGGTTAGGTACACGTTGGAGCAACGACAGTCCTTTTTCACATGCACACCGCATCGATTATATGCAACGCAGGACATGCTAGATAAACTAGTATTATCATTAACCATGTGTAGTTAACTAGTGATTATGATTGATTGATAGTTTTTTTATGAGATAAGTTTAATGCCAGCTAGCAACTTACCTTGGCTTCTTACTGCATTCGCGTAACAGGCAGGCTTCTCGTGGAGTGCAATGAGAGGCAGGTGGTTAGCGCGTTGGACTAGTTAACTGTAAGGTTGCAAGATTGAATCTCCGTAAAATCTGTCATTCTGCCCCTGAACAAGGCAGTTAACCCACCGTTCCTAGGCCGTCATTGAAAATAAGAATGTGTTCTTAACTGACTTGCCTAGTTAAATAAAGGTGTAAACATTTTTTATAATATATATATTTTTTACCGATTTCCGATTGTGAAAACTTGAAATCGGCCCTAATTAATCGGCCATTCCGATTAATCGGTCGACCTCTAGTAAAGTGACTATGCATAGACAATAAACATTGAGTACCAGTAGTTCAAACAAAAGGTGGGGGTCATTGTAAATAGTCCAGGTAGCCATTTGGTGCTCCGGTACCGCTTGCCATGTGGTAGCAGAGAGAACAGTTTATGACTTGGGTGACTGGAGTCTTTGACAATTTTTTGGGTCTTCCTCCTCTAGTATATAGGTCCTTGGTCCCAGTGATGTACTGGGCCATATGATTACCTCTGTAGTGCCTTACGGTCGAATGCCGAGCAGTTGCCACACCAGGTAGTGATGCAACCGGTCAGGATGCTCTCGATGATGCAGCTGTAGGACTTTTTGAGGATCTAAGGGACCCATGCCAAATCTTTTCAGTCTCCTGAGGGGGAAAGGTGTTGTCGTGCCCTCTTTACAACTGTCTTAGTGTGTTTGGACCATGATAGTTTGTTGGTGATGTGAACACACAAAACACACAGCAAATTTAATGTCCACTTACAATGTCCACTTACTTCAACTGAAACTGCTACAGGGTTAAATAGGAGTGTTTTAATGACTTATGGCGAGTTATTACAATCTTATTATAATGTTATAATGATGTCATAACAATGTTATTAATAAAGTGATATCCTTGAGGGTACCTTTTAGTCCAGGTATATGTGCATAACTTCTTAAGGTATAGGGGGCAGCATTTTCACTTTTGGATAAATAGTGTGCCCAATTTCAACTTCCTGCTACTCATGCCAAGAATATAAGATATGCATATTATTAGTAGATTTGGACAGAACACTCAGAAGTTTCTAAAACTGTTTGAATCATGTCTGTGAGTATAACAGAACTTATGTAGCAGGCAAAACCCTGAGGACTAACCGTTCAGATTTTTTTTTTAGGTCTCTGTCTGTTCAGTGAGTCTCATTGGGAAACGATATTTCTTAGGCACTTGTTTTCAGTTCCTACCGCTTCCACTGGAATTTGGTTGAGGTTATTCCTTTCTGCAATGAAGATGTACGGCCATCCAAGACTTGAAAAGTAGCATTGGTTTGTTGTCTTCCTGTATTGAACACAGATAGACCCGTCTTCAATTTGATCAATTATTAACGTTTAAAAATACCTAATGTTGTATTACAAAAGTAGTTTGAAATGTTTTGGCAAAGTTTACAGGCAACTTTTGAGATATTCTGTAGTGACGTTGCGCAAATTGGAAGCAGTTTTTTTTCTGGATCAAACGCGCCAAATAAATAGACATTTTGGATATGTATGGACGGAATTAATCGAACAAAAGGACCAATTGTCATGTTTATGGGACATATTGGAGTGCCAACAAAAGAAGCTTGTCAAAGGTAAGGCATGTTTTATATTTTATTTATGCTTTTTGTGTAGCACCTGCAGGGTTGAAATATGCTACTCTTTGTTTACTGTTGTGCTATCATCAGATAATAGCTTCTTATGCTTTTGCCGAAATGCCTTTTTAAAATCTGACATGTTGGCTGGATTCACAATGAGTGTAGCTTTAATTTAGTATCTTACATGTGTGATTTAATGAAAGATAGATTTTTATAGCATTTTATTTGAATTTGCCATGCTGCATTTTCCCTGTCTTTTGGCCAAGTGGGACGCAAGCGTCCCCTATCCTAGAGAGGTTAATCTGTGTCTGGGAAACTGGCCTTGAAGACCCCAATTAACACTAACATAATTGCATTAAATTTGATTATGTAAAAGGCTGTCTATGAAGGGTACAAATCCACACTGAGTACTCCATTGAGTTTAACAAACCACTAAATTCAGTCTCAGCCTGAAGGAGTGTTGAGGACTTCCAAAACTCTGAAGAAAAATTATCCAGCAGAAGACTCAAATCAAATCAAATGTATTTACATCAGCTGATATCTCAAAGTGCTGTACAGAAACCCAGCCTAAAACCCCAAACAGCAAGCAATGTAGGTGTAGCAGCACGGAAGACAAAAGACAGACAAATCTTCTATTGCACCCCTGGGGACAGTCGTTGGTGTAAGGTTTTAGAGTCACAATTATTCCCAAGTCCATGAACAAGATACCATGTAATGAGAAATGGCATGGCGTTTAACATGGTTAAGCTTGGTGTGACTCGGCTTGCTGCACTTTCAAGGCTTTGAGGCAATTGAGTATTTGAAAATAATAGTTTTTTAGTCCGCTCTGTGAATTGCATTTGGTAGGTGATTGTCAGTTTCCTTCCATTTGGCGTTTCGGTTACCTGGCCTTGGACTCAGTAAAAGGGGAAATGTGCTGCATGTATTTTACCCTGCATTGTCACTCTTTTTCATGATTCTCTTGCCCCTAGCATCCATCTGTTTACATGTGCTGCAGAGCCATTTCCTTCAAGTATGGCAGTGCTCACAATTTTATGATATCATACTAGTGTGCTATCAGAACCAATTTGCTTAACTGCATTATGGGTCTACAATGTTTGTATTCGGGAGCATGTGACAAATAAAATTTGGTTTTGGATTTGACCCTTCCACTCTAGATGTAATGTGGATACATTAGATACAGGAAGTGATTAATACGACCTTTGTCCT
Source organism: Oncorhynchus mykiss (assembly GCF_013265735.2). Taxonomy (NCBI): domain Eukaryota; kingdom Metazoa; phylum Chordata; class Actinopteri; order Salmoniformes; family Salmonidae; genus Oncorhynchus; species Oncorhynchus mykiss. Next base: position 32,281,403 of record NC_048582.1, read on the forward strand.
CCCTGCACACCCATTCTGGTTACACATTTTTATTATTCACCTTTACGTAGAAAAGTACTGGGGGGTGTCCCAAATTACACTTTATTCCCTATATAGTGCACTACTTTTGATCAAGGGACACAACCTGGCACTCCCTCAACCCACTCTACATGACACATTTAATTAATTGAAAACAGTGTTTTTGCCCTTCACACATGCATTTGCAGACCTTTCTCACGCTGCATGTGACTGACTATTCAATTGGGAACATTGTATGAATGTGTCATGTAAGAACGTGAACATGTATGAATAAGTGCAAGTTGTGCAATTTGCATTGGAATTTTGCAATTAGAAGCAATTATGTTCTGGACTTCCTGTCAATAATTGTTCAGATTTCATGAAGTTGCTATTATAGGCTGCACGTCAATTCAAAACTAAGAACACAATCTGCGCCATATTTCTACTGAAACCTTAGCTGGACTAAGCTGCTCGTGTAGAGGAAAAGTGGGTCTACAACCTTTGGTTGTGCCATGTGGGAGATCTTTGTGGGCTATACTAGGCCTTGTCTCAGGATGGTAGGTTGGTGGTTGAAGATATCCCTCTAGTGGTGTGGGGGCTGTGTTTTGGCAAAGTGAGTGGGGTTATATCCTGCCTGTTTGGCCCTGTCCGGGGGTATCGTTGGACGGGGCCACAGTGTCTCCTGACCCCTCCTGTCTCAGATGCCAGTATTTATGCTGCAATAGTTTGTCTCGGGGGGCTAGGATCAGTCTGTTATATCTGGAGTATTTCTCCTGTCTTATCCAGTGTCCTGTGTGAATTTAAGTATGCTCTCTTTAATTATCTCTCTTTTATCTCTTTTTCTCTTTCTCTCTCTTCTTTCGCTTCTTTCTTTCTCTCCCTCTCTCAGAGGACCTGAGCCCTAAGACCATGCCCTCAGGACTACCTGGCCTGATGACTCCTTGCTGTCCCCAGTCCACATGGTCGTGCTGCTGCTCCAGTTTCAACTGTTCTGCCTGCGGCTATGGAACCCTGACCTGTTCACCTGGATGTGCTACCTGTCCCAGACCTGCTGTTTTCAACTCTCTAGAGACAGCAGGTGCGGTAGAGATACTCTGTGAAAAGCCAACGGACATTTACTCCTGAGGTGCTGACCTGTTTCACCTTGTACAACCAGTGTGATTATTATTATTTGACCCTGCTGGTCATCTATGAGCATCTTGGCCATGTTCTGTTATAATCTCCACCCGGCACAGCCAGAAGAGGACTAGCCTTCCCTCATAGCCTGGTTCCTCTCTAGGTTTATTCCTAGGTTCTGGCCTTTCTAGGGAGTTATTCCTAGTCACTGTGCTTCTACACCTGCATTGCCTGATGTTTGGGGTTTTAGGCTGGGTTTCTGTACAGCACTTTGTGACATCAGCTGATGTAAGAAGGGCTTTATAAATACATTTGATTGATTTATTGATTGATTGATTGAGCTGAGTGTCATCAGACATGGTGTAAGCACAGCTAGGCCTAATTAGCTGGTTCTTTTAATAGACGCTTACTAAGTACCGGTCTTCAGAGAAGAGCATGGACCAGGAAACTACCAACCTCAAACATTTGCTTCTGTACGAATTGCACCTTAAGTGATAAGCCTTCTCAGCGTCAGTGTGTGAAATTATTTTTTGCACTGCTGCAGAACTGAGAGGAAGAGGCAGTAGTAGTTGATTACAAGCTCACTCAATAATTAGCATTTCCCAACCTTTGACTCTAACTTGCATAAACTAGCACAGGTGATAAGGCCCTAATTAGAACCTCATGACTGATTTCTCAGTTAAATGAAAGGTGAAAAAAGTCTCAAGAATTATACTGTCCTTTAAGCACACTTAGGGCTGAATCCTAATTTGAAGCCTGCACTCTCAACTCTCACTGACGTCGTCGCATAATATTTATCCCGAATTTCAAGTTCCCTCGTGTCCCAAAGTTCGTATCTGGCCTTAAGGGATTCTCTACCTAAATACACAGACAACTTGAAGGGTTCCACCGAAAGGCACGAGGTCCTTAGGAACAGCCCTCTAATGGGTCTCTATGAGCCACAGGTCCAACGTGGGCGTGCACCAACCAGCATGGATACAAAGGCTCATTTACATAACCCACGCTGGAGCTAAGGCGGCAACAACAACAACAAATCACCTGATAGGGATGATGAGGGTGTGAGGCTGAACACATTGCATTAACCAGGGCATCTTCGACAACACAAACGAGGACAGAGGCCCTCCCACCTCACACATGCCTCCCCTCCTCACCTCACCTGCGTCAGTGCGGACACCCCAGATCAGCTGAAGGGCTCTTCCCACGCAGTCCTACGCGTTCAATTACTGTTTTTTTAAAGGAAATGCAGCCTGAAGTGCTCTCCCCCACGGGATAAAGGCCAAGGGCCACAGTGATTCAGTGCTTCCCCTGACGGGCCTCCAGTTTGGCCCCAGCTACCCAAAGGCAGCAGGAAAGAGGATGATTGCTTTTTATCAACGCAAGCTAAGTTGCCGAAACACCTCTTGCCTTATCATCAAGCCCACCTCGAAGGCTTGCTAGCCTTCAAGTACAGTGAAATGCCTCTCTTGCAAGCTCTTTTTCCAACAATGCAGTAATCAATATCAGTAGCACTATAAAGTGAAGTAGAACAAAAAAACAAGAAATATAAAGAAAAATACCAGTCTCAACATCAACAGTGAAGAAGTGACTCTGGGATGCTGACCTTCTAGGCAGAGTTCCTCTGTCCAGTGTCTGTGTTCTTTTGCCCATCTTAAACTTTTCTTCTTATTGGCCAGTCCGAGATATGGCTTTTTCCTTGCAACTCTGCCTAGAAGGTCAGCATCCCGGAGTCGCTTCATCACTGTTGACATTGAGACTTGTGTTTTGCGGGTACTATTTAATGAAGCTGCCAGTTGAGGACTTGTGAGGCGTCTGTTTCTCAAACTAGACAGTCTAATGTACTTGTCCTCTTGCTCAACAGTTCAAAAGTTGAGTCACTTAGAAATGTCCTTGTTTTTGAAAGGAAAGCACCATTTTTGTCCATTTAAAATACATTTAAATTGATCAGAAATACAGTGTAGACATTGTTAATGTTGTAAATGACTATTGTAGCTGGAAACGGCAGATTTTTTATGGAATATCTACATAGGCCTACAGAGGCCCACTATCAGCAGAAGGCTAATTTATCATTAGAAAACCCTTTTGCAATTATTTTAGCACAACTGAAAACGGTTGTCTGATTAAAGAAGCCTTCTTTAGACTAGTTGAGTATCTGGAGCATCAGCATTTGTGGGTTTGATTACAGGCTCCAAATGGCCAAAAACAAAGCATTTTCTTCTGAAACCTGTCTTGTTGTATCTTGTTCTGAGAAGTGAAGGCTTTTCCGTGTGAGAAATTGCCAAGAAACTGAAGATCTCGTACAACGCTGTATACTACTCCCTTCACAGAACAGTGCAAACTGGCTCTAAACAGAATAGAAAGAGGAGTGTGAGGCCCCAGTGCACAACTGAGACCATATGCTGGTGCGGTTGGCCCTGGGTTCCTCCTAATGCAAGACAATATATATATATATATATATATATATATATATATATATATATGAATGAGTGTGCAACTCTCTTTATTTAGGTAATTGAACTAAATGACTACTTCTGTCATCATGAAGTGCTTTGAGAGTCTTGTCAAGGATCATATCACTTCCACCCTACCTGTCACCCTAGACCTACTCCAATTTGCTTACCGACCCAATAGGTCCACAGATGATGCAATCGTCAGTATTTGTATGGTTGTTGTGAGTAGTTTTGGTCAGTAGGTGTGTGGCTTTGGTCAGTAGTTGTATGGTTGTGGTCAGTAGTTGTTTGGTCATGGTCAGTAGTTGTGTGGTTGTGGTCAGTAGTTGTGTGGTTGTTGTCAGTAGTTGTATGGTCAGTATTTATGTGGCTGTGGTCAGTAGTTGTTTGGTTGTTGTCAGTAGTTGTGTGGTTGTTGTGAGTAGTTGTGTGGTCAGTATTTGTGTAGTTGTGTGGTCAGTCATTTCCAGCTGAAATAGTTGTGTGGTTCATTAGTTGTGTGGTCAGTAGTTGTATGGTTGTTGTGAGTAGTTTTGGTCAGTAGGTGTGTGGCTTCGGTCAGTAGTTGTGGTCAATAGGTGTGTGGTTGTGGCCAGTAGTCATGGTCAGTAGTTATGGTTGTGGTTAGTAGTTGTTTGGTCATGGTCAGTAGTTTTGTGGTTATGGTCAGTAGTTTTGTGGTTGTGGTCAGTAGATGTGTGGTTGGTTGTGTGGTCAGTATTTGTGTGGCTGTGGTCAGTAGTTGTGTTGTTGTGGTCAGCAGTCATGTGGTTGTGGTCAGCAGTTATGGTCAGTTGTGGTTAGTAGATGTGTGGTTGTGGTCAGTAGTTGTGAGGTTATGGTCAGGAGTTGTGGTCAGTAGTTGTGGTCAGTAGCTGTGGTCAGAAGTTGTGTGGTTGTGGTCAGTAGTTGTGGTCAGTAGTTGTGTGGCTGTGGTCAGTAGTTATGGTCAGTAGTTGTGGTCAGTGGTTGTATGGTTGTGGTCAGTAGGTTGTTGTCAGTAGTTGTGTGGTTAGTAGTTATGTGGCTGTGGTCAGTAGTTGTGTGGTTGTGTGGTTGTTGTCAGTGGTTGTGTGGTTGTTGTCAGTAGTTGTGTGGTCAGCAGTTGTGTGGTTGTGGTCAGACGTTATGGTCAGTAGTTGTGGTTAGTAGATGTGTGGTTGTGGTCAGTAGTTGTGGTCAGTAGTTGTGTGGTTGTGGTCAGTAGTTGTGTGGCTGTGGCCAGTAGGTTTGTGTGGTCAGTAGTTGCGTGATTTTGGTCCGTAGTTGTTGTCAGTGGTTGCGGTCAGTACTTGTGGTCAGTACTGTTTTCAGTAGTTGTGTGATTTTTGGTCAGTCGTTTCCAGCTGAAATAGTTGTGTGGTTCATTAGTTGTGTGGTCAGTAGTTGTATGGATGTTCTGAGTAGTTTTGGTCAGTAGGTGTGTGGCTTCGGTCAGTAGATGTGGTCAATAGGTGTGTGGTTGTGGTCAGTAGTCATGGTCAGTAGTTGTATGGTTGTGGTCAGTAGTTGTGGTTAGTAGGTGTTTGGTCATGGTCAGTGGTTTTGTGGTTATGGTCAGTGGTTTTGTGGTTATGGTCAGTAGTTTTGTGGTTATGGTCAGTAGTTGTGTGGTTGTGGTCAGTAGTTGTGTGGTTGTGGTCAGTAGTTGTGTGGTTGTGGTCAGTGGTTGTGTGGTTGTTGTCAGTAGTTGTGTGGTCAGTATTTGTGTGGCTGTGGTCAGTAGATGCGGTTGTGGTCAGCAGTTACGGTCAGTAGTTGTGGTTAGTAGATGTGTGGTTGTGGTCAGTAGTTGTGTGGTTATGGTCAGTGGTTGTGTGGTTGTTGTCAGTAGTTGTGTGGTCAGTATTTGTGTGGCTGTGGTCAGTAGATGCGGTTGTGGTCAGCAGTAACGGTCAGTAGTTGTGGTTAGTAGATGTGTGGTTGTGGTCAGTAGTTGTGTGGTTATGGTCAGGAGCTGTGGTCAGAAGTTGTGTGGTTGTGGTCAGTAGTTGTGGTCAGTGGTTGTATGGTTGTGGTCAGCAGGTTTGTGGTCAGTAGGTTTGTGGTCAGTAGGTTGTGGTCAGTAGTGGTGGCCAGTGGTTGTGTGGTTGTGCTCAGTAGTTATGGTCGGTACTGGGGTCAGTAGTTTTGTGGTTTTTGGTCAGTCGTTTCCAGCTGAAATCGTTGTGGTCAATAGTTGTGGTTGTGGTCAGTATACAAGCACACTATTCCCAATGATCTGCAAGTTATGAAGATTGAATAGCTGTTCTAGCTGAAATGGTTGAAGACTAGTTACGACCAGAAGTTTTCCCATTTAAGTCTAAAGCCATTGCAATGCATTGGGATTTATACAAATATGGTTGTTGTGTAAAAAATATTAGTAGTATCAAAAATATTTATTCAGGAAGTTGTTTTGGTGTTGATAGCTTTTACTATTTTGGTGCTACAGGTGGCAGCGGAATAATGATTAAAAAGTATGAACCGTTTTTTAAAGTTGTGCTTTGTTTTCAGCAAGCACATCTAATAATTCCTAAAGCTACTGTCAGTATTTCGCTGTTCTAAAATAAAATTCTTCAATACCTTCATTAAAGAACGCCATATGTCACTCTAAACCCCTGCAGATAGATGGTGCAATGGTGCAATCAGAGCTTACACTGGAGCCCTAATTTTATCACCAGAGGTTATTGATGCTAATCGTTGTTGCATATTCATATTTTTATCATGACATCATTTTTTATAATGTTTTTACCAGGACAAGCACACTGAGACACAGAGTCTTGGGAGACCTGGCCAAGAAGATAGCAATAGGCTATAACAGAACTTCAGTATGCATAGCATTTACAGTGCATTCGGAAAGTATTCAGACCTCTTCAACATTTGTGACTCGTTTCAGGAAACTAACTATATATATATATATATATGTATATATATATATATATATATATATATTGCGTAGTAAAACTGCATAAGTGTTGCTCTCCACTTTCTGGAGGACCGAGTTTTGAAATCAGTGGAATTAGAATATGGTAACTAAGGAGATGGAGAAAACACCTGTCTCCAGACTACATCTTCAAACTAAGGGCAACAATGGCATCCGTGACAGAGAGGGAGAAGCGTCTGTAGTGGGTTGAAAACAAAGTCACTAAAAACAGACACCCCTTTATTCTAACTTTTTTTTAACCAATTGGTTTATGTATTTGTGTTAATTAATCTAAATGGTATATTCTACATACTTTAGCATTTTTAGTCCATCAGGCTGGTGCTGTTGCACTGTGGTAGTAGGGGAAACAGCAAGTTTTGGCAAAGGGCACGTATCGTTTTTCAGAAAAAAGAAACTTGTGTCTGTTCTTTTTACTTTTACAGGCCACCTCAGCTACAGACTAAGGCTGGTAACATTTTGGGGGCTCGTCCAGAATAGCACCACTATCTTATGAATTGTTGATGATACAACTGGTTGACACGAACGTCAGAGCTGTGGAGAAGGGAGAGCTTATCCAACCTACGGGGATAAACATGGTTCTCGATGCTCAACCCAAAAGACTTGGAAGCTGTGTTGCGGCTAAAGGAGAGGGAGCCACTGACAGTTGGAGAGGTCAGAACACTGCTGGGATTCTTCGGCTACAACAGGTCGTTCATCCAAGATTTCTCCAGGATGGCCGAACTCCTATTTGAGCTGCTACAAAGTCCATCAAAAGAAAAGGGGGAACTGGCAAGCAGAAATCAACAAGGTTAGCAATGGACAACGGCATCCAAAGACTACAGTCCAGAGGACTGGTACACAGTACACAGATTGATCGTAGCCAAGTTGTTGGACATGCTAAGCAATCCATCCAATACCAGCATACCCAGACTGTGACTTACCATTTGTGCTACACACTGACGCTTCCAATGAGGGTGTAGGGACTGTCCTTTACCAACATCAGAAAGGGAGACTACTTGTAATTGGGTATGGGTCTAGAACACGACCTCCAGCAGAGAAAAACTACCACCTCCACTCTGGCAAACTTGAATTTTTAGCACTTAAAGGCGCGATCTGTGACAAATTTAGACAACAACCCTTTGACCTATGTTCTGAGCACAGCTAGTCTCAACGCAGTAGGCCACCCCTGGGTCGGGGAGTTGGCCGAATTCCACTTCCACCTGAAATACAGGCCTGGGAAAATGAACGCAGATGTTGACACTGTCTCGTTGTCCTGTTGTTCTCCACAACCATGTAGGTGAATACACAATCTATGTCACCAGAAGTCATCTCAGCTGTATGGCAAAGAAGCAGAGCAGTGAAAAACGTTCCATGGGTGGCTGCGCTGCAAGTCAACTATAGAGAGGGTGGTGTGTCACCTGATTGTGTGCATGCCATTACCCCAAAAGACAACAAGGCTGCACAGCACGAGGATGCTGCAATCAGAGAAATCATCTCGCTGAAAAACAAAAGATGGAATTCAAATGAGAGAGTCAAAGCTCATGGGACCAGAAATAAGGAGACTAGTCCATGAGTGGAACAAGCTGGTCATGGAAAATGGAATCCTGTATAGACAGGCTGGGCAACGAAAGCAACTTGTACTACCCAGCAAGCTGAAGTCAGCTTTCCTTTAGAACTTACATGACGACATGAGCCACGTCGGAGCAGAAAAAAGTATCCATCTAGTCAGGGAAAGATTTTACAGGCCATTCATGCAGAAGAAGTAGAAGACTACGTGATCAGACAGTGTGCATGTATCAAGCAGAAACGTCCCTGTGTTCCAGAGAAATCACCTATGGGTTCTATCACCACCTTTTGAGCTTCTCACCATCGACTACATGCACCTTGAGCCAAGCAAAGGAGGTTATGAATATATTATTGTACTGGACGATCATTTCACACACTTTGCACAGGCCTACCCAACGAAGAACAAGTCAGGAAACACTCCAGCCAAGAAGATATTCCAAGACTTCATTCCTCGGTTTGGCTATCCTAGTAAGCTTCACCATGACCAGAGGGCGAGAGTTCGAGAACAACCTGTTCCAGAGACTCCAGCAGCTTGCAGGGATCTGACACTCTCGAAGTACCCCATACCACCCACAAGGGAACCCTGTGGAAATGATGAATAGAACACTCCTGCAGATGCTTCGTACTCTGCAAGAAGAGAAGACAGTGGAAAGAACATCTAACAAACATTGTTCATGCCTATAACTGTACAAGGCATGAGGCGACGGGATACTCACAATTTGTTCTCCTGTAGGGCAGAGCCTTATGCCTTCCTACTGACCTAATGTTCAACCTTCAAACCAGAAAGAGTGGCAAGAACCCAGCAAACCTTAACAGACAAGTGGGCAAGAAAGATGCATGACCCATACAAAATCACTTCTTAGAACAGTCAAAAGTTCTCAGCGAAAGGGAAGAAGTACTACGACAAAGGTGTCAAAGGTGCAACTCTACAGCCAGGTGAGCGAGTCCTTGTGAGGAACCTATCGGAACGAGGTGGCCCTGGGAAACTCGGTGCTTACTGTGGGAGAAGACAGTACACAGAGTTGTGGAGAGAATTAAAGTGCGTCCAGTGTATAAGACACAGTTAGAGTCTAGACACAAAGCTCTGTGTGCTATACCGGAACTTCCCTTTACCTGTGTCGTGTCTTTGGCTATGCCAGATTAAGTGATATGACATTATATTCTATAAAATCATTTCTCTGCAATTAAATCACCTGCTTAAGCCAATCAGGTAAATAATGAACTAGAAAGTCGGGGCACCATGAAAGAATGTTTATAGCGCTGTTATCTTCCAAATAAACTCTTAAAGACCTAGCAGTCAATATTTAATCGTCACCTTATTTAGTATCATCTGAAAGTTATAAATTCTTGTTTGTCTTCACGAACCCTGTCTAACAAGTTGAATCAGCAATACAACATTTGGTTTAAGTATTTATTTACAAAATATCTAAATCATAAAGAATAACATCAATACAGAACGGATCATATACAGTATTGATTACAAATGATGTCATAAAGGAAAACGTCCCTAGTGGACGGAACAGATATGACAGCTGATTACACAAAGAAAGGGGGTTGGGTTTTGAATGACAGAGCGGGAGGACTGAGGAACAAAGAGATTTTGTGTCTCTATCAGGCCGTAGGCAGCTATGCTATCGTAAATACAGTATCTTATGCATTCTACATAACCGCCCATTTGAAAAAGGAAAATGCAATAAATATTTACTCTGAGCTGCGCTTCGGTAGTTTGGTCATAGATAGACCGCCGGGTTGATCCAGCATGGATCTCTGGTGGTAGAATGGATACTTGGTCCGTCCTCTCCTAGCCCACGTCTACAGTTGCTGCGCTAATGCGACGGCTAGGAGGTATCACTTCTTTAGTGAATAAGAGATCAAAGTTTATACCAAGTTGCCATGCTATATGCTAATTTCGTTAGGTTCTTGCTGAGGTTGGCTTAGTTCTGTAGGTGGTCTTTGTCCTTTCAACGTGGGGACCTCAAGTCCACACGTCCTTGGAACAGGAAGTTACATTTTCGTCAGTGGGTTTATAAAGTGGTGAAAGAAGGGCGTATTTCATAGTTTTACAACCCATGTCTGTTCACTTGGGCAAGGCCTCTGAGTGAGCAGAGTGGTTTTCTTCAGACAAACCGTTCTTTTATTAATCTTTTTGGGATAGGGGGCAGCATTTTCAGTTTGGATAAATAGCGTGGCCAGAGTGAACTGCCTCCTACTCTGTCCCAGATGCTAATATATGCATATTATTATTAGTATTGGATACTATGTTTCTAAAACTGTTTGAATGATGTCTGTGAGTATAACAGAACTCATATGGCAGGCGAAAACCTGAGAAAAATCCAACCAGGAAGTGGGGTTTGAGGTTTGTAGTTTTTCAAAGCTTAGCCTACCGAATACACAGTGTCTATGGAGTCAAGTTGCACTTCCTACGGCTTCCACTAGATGTCAACCGTCTTTAGAAACTGGTTTGAGGATTCTACTATAAAGGAGGGGTTCATGAGACCTGTTTGAGTCAGTGGTCTGGCAGAGTGTCTCAGGCTCTTGACGCGCACTCCCGACAGAGTTACCTCTCGTTCCAGTGCTTTTCTTAAGACATAGGATTTCTCCCGTTGGAACATTATTGATTTATGTTAAAAACATCCTAAAGATTGATTCAATACATCGTTTGACTTGTTTCTACGACCTGTAACGGAACTTTTCGAGTTTGTCTGGACATAGTGCTAACGCCTCATGAAGATGGATTACTGGGTTGAACACGCTAACAGCAAGTGGCTATTTGGACATAAATGATGGACTTTATGGAACAAATCAGTCATTTATTGTCGAACTGGGATTCCTGGGAATGCCTTCTGATGAAGATCATCAATGAATATTTATGGTGTTATTTCTATTTCACTGTAAAGCATTTTTTAAATCAGACATGGTGGGTAGATTAACAAGATGTTTATCTTTCATTTACTGTATTGGACTTGTTAATGTGTGAAAGTTACATATTTCAAAAAAATATTTTTGAATTTTGTGTGCTGCCTTTTCAGCGGAATGTTGTCGACGGGTTCCGCTAGCGGAACGCCTGAGCTGGAAAGGTTAAGAAGCTAAAAATTACATTTAATCTTTTCACAAATAGTTTCATATTTAAACATTTAAATTGCACAACAATTCCATGTGAATCTGATAACTAATGTGTAGATTTTCCATGATATAGTTTGTCATCCTATCATCAGTAATAATGTCTCAGACGCCAACTGATCTGACATCATATTCATTAACTACCAACGCATATTTTCAACTGGTTGGATTACCGAAATATGGTTCAGTTTCCCACCTTTTGATGTTACCAGACTCTCCATATTATATACGTCCAGCCACGTATATGGGTAATATAGTCTAGCTAACAACGTTTTCAGATATTACACGTTTCTAATTTTGTCAAAGTTGTTTTGATTTAAAGTTCAAGTGTACTGCTAGCTAACATTAGCTGGCTCGCTAGCTAACGTTACGTGTATGATCTGTGTAGTAATATTATTCATCTCTCAGAGACATTTGCTTTGCTAGCTATAGCCTAAAGTTAGCTAGCTAACATTGAACCTGGTTGGCTAGCTACCTGCAGATTCATGCAGGGTAGTAACGTCATGAGTTGGTATTATGGTTCATTGTTTAGCATGTCAGCAATCAAGTTTTCAAGATATATAACTTTTAAAATAACGAAAAACAGCTGGTATGATGCATTTTGCACATATAATGCAAAACTCTGCATAATATGATGCAAATGCTGCATCATATGATGCAAAATGATTCATTCCAGCTGTATTTCTTTATTTTGAAAATTAAACATCTTGAAAACATGATTGCTGATATGCAAAACATTTTGCGACTATAGCAACTATGCACTAATGAAATAAATACCAAAAGATAGTTTTGGGGTAGATTTTTTTGTTGACATATGACTTCGCTGCATAAAAACCTTTCCTTGGTGCCGGTGTACCAATATATTATTCCAGACATGGAAGCACAGACATCCACTGTAACTGTAATGAACTTATCTTCTGCAGCATAGGTAACTCTGGGTCTTCCTTTCCAGTGGCGATCCTCATGAGTCAGTTTCATCATAGCGCTTGATTGTTTTTGTGACTGAACTTGAAGAAACGTTCAAAGTTCTTGATATTTTCCGAATGAACTGACCATCATGTCTTAAAGTAATGAATACCATCCCTACCTTGCTACGACTGATTGGCTCAAACACATTAAGATATAAACATAAACACATAAAGAAATTCTACAAATTAACTTAACAAGGCACACCTGTTAATTGAAATGCATTCCAGGTGACTTCCTCATGAAGCTGGTTGAGCGAATGCCAAGAGTGTGCAAAGCTGTCATCAAGGCTACTTTGAAGAATCTCAAATATAAAATATATTTATATTTGTTTAACACTTTTTTGGTTACTACATGATTCCATGTGTTATTTCATAGTTTTGATGTCTTCACTATTATTCTACAATGTATAAAATAGCAAAAATTAAGAAGAACTTGAATGAGTAGGTATACAGTACTGTGCAAACATTTTAGGCAGGTTTGAAAAAATGCTGTAAAGTCAGAATGCTTTCAAAAATAGACATGTTAATAGATTATATTTATCAATTAACGAAATGCAAAGTAAGTGAACAGAAAAATCTAACTCAAATCCATATTTGGTGTGACCACACTTTGCCTTCAAAACAGCATCAATTCCTGTAGGTACACTTGCAAGGTCAGGGATTTTGTAGGCATATAGTCAGGTGTATGATTAAACAATATACCAAACAGATGCTAATGATCATCAGTTTAATATGTAGGTTGAAACACAACCATTAACTGAAACAGAACAGCTGGGTAGGAGGAATAAAACTGTGTGAGGAACAGCCAAACTCAGCTAACATGGTGAGGTTGCTGAAGACAGTTTACTGTCAAAAGTTATACACTATGGCAAGACTGAGCACAGCAACAAGACACAAGGTAGTTATACTACATCAGCAAGGTCTCTCCCAGGCAGAAATGTCAAGGCAGACAGGGGTTTCCAGAAGTGCTCTTTTGAAGAAGCACAAAGAAAAGGGCAATGTTGAGGACCGTAGACGCAGCGGTCGGCCAAGGAAACTTACTGCAGCAGATGAGACACGTCATGGTTACTTCCCTTTGCAATCGGAAGATGTCCAGCAGTGCCATCAGCTCAGAATTGGCAGAAAACAGTGGGGCGCTGGTACACCCATCTACTGTCTGGAGAAGGCTGGTCAGAAGTGGCCTTCATTGAAGACTTGCGGCCAAAAAGCCATAACTCCGAACGTGGAAACAAGGCCAAGCGACTCAACTATGCACGAAAACACAGGAACTGGAGTGCAGAGAAATGGCAGCAGGTACTCTGGACTGATGAGTACAAATGTATTCTGCAGCATGACAACAACCCCAAACATACAACGGAAGTCACTATCTTCAGCGTAAAGAAGAACAAGAAGTCCTGGAAGTGAAGCCCCCACAGAGCCCTGATCTCAACATCATCGAGTCTGTCTGGGGTTAAATGAAGAGACAGATGCACCTGAGGCTGACTCAATCCACAGATCCATGTTTGGGCCAACCTACCTGCCAAGTTCCTTCAAACTTCCAGCCAAACTGCAATTGTACCTAGAAGAATTTATGCTGTTTTGAGGGCAAAGTGTAGTCACACCAAATATTGTTTTTGATGTAGATTTTTCTTCTCTTCACTCACTTTGCATTTCGTTAATTGATAAATATAATATATTAACAGTATATATACAGTGGGGCAAAAAAGTATTTAGTCAGCCACCAATTGTGCAAGTTCTCCCACTTAAAAAGATGAGAGAGGCCTGTAATTTTCATCATAGGTACAATTCAACTATGACAGAAACAATGAGAGAAAAAATCACATTGTAGGATTTTTAATGAATTTATTTGCAAATGATGGTGGAAAATAAGTATTTGGTCAATAACAAAAGTTTATCTCAATACTTTGTTTTATACCCTTTGTTGGCAATGACAGAGGTCAAACGTTTTCTGTAAGTCTTCACAAGTTTTTCACACACTGTTGCTGGTATTTTGGCCCATTCTTCCATGCAGATCTCCTCTAGAGCAGTGATGTTTTGGGGCTGTTGCTGGGCAACATGGACTTTCAACTCCCTCCAAAGATTTTCTATGGGGTTGAGATCTGGAGACTGGCTAGGCCACTCCAGGACCTTGAAATGCTTCTTACGAAGCCACTCCTTCGTTGCCCGGGCGGTTTGTTTGGGATCATTGTCATGCTGAAAGACCCAGCCACGTTTCATCTTCAATGCCCTTGCTGATGCAAGGAGGTTTTCACTCAAAATCTCACGATTCATGGCCTCATTCATTCTTTCCTTACACGGATCAGTCGTCCTGGTCCCTTTGCAGAAAAACTGCCCCAAAGCATGATGTTTCCACCCCCATGCTTCACAGTAGGTATGGTGTTCTTTGGATGCAACTCAGCATTCTTTGTCCTCCAAACACGACGAGTTGAGTGATCATTGTGATCATTTTGACCCCACGGGGTGAGATCTTGCGTGGGGCCCCAGATCGAGGGAGATTATCAGTGGTCTTGTATGTCTTCCATTTCCTAATAATTGCTCCCACAGTTGATTTCTTCAAACCCAGCTGCTTACCTATTGCAGATTCAGTCTTCCCAGCCTGGTGCAGGTCTACAATGTTGTTTCTGGTGTCAAAGGACAGCTCTTTGGTCTTGGCCATAGTGGAGTTTGGAGTGTGACTGATTGGGGTTGTGGACAGGTCTTTTATACTGATAACAAGTTCAAACAGGTGCCATTAATACAGGTAACGAGTTGAGGACAGAGGAGCCTTTAAAGAAGAAGTTACAGGTCTGTGAGAGCCAGAAATCGTGCTTGTTTGTAGGTGACCAAATACTTATTTTCCACCATAATTTGCAAATAAATTCATTAAAAGTCCTACAATGTGATTTTCTGGATTTTTTTCTTCTCATTTTGTCTGTCATAGTTTAAGTGTACCTATGATAAATTACAGGCCTCTCTCATCTTTTTAAGTGGGAGAACTTGCACAATTGGTGGCTGACTAAATACTTTTTTGCCCCACTGTATATGTGTGTGTGTATACAGTTGAAGTCGGAAGTTTACATACACTTAGGTTGGAGTCATTAAAACTCATTTTTCAACTACTCCACAAATGTCTTGTTAACTTGAATCTGTCACTCAGACAGAGCTTCAGAGTTCCTCTGTGGAGATGGGAGAACCTTCCAGAAGGACAACCATTTCTGCAGGACTCCACCAATCAGGCCTTTATGTTAGAGTGGCCAGATGGAACCTCTCCTCAGTAAAAGGCACATGACAGCCCACTTGGAGTTGCAAAAAGGCACCTAAAGGACACTCAGACCATGAAAAACAAGATTATCTGGTCTGATGAAACCAAGATTAAACTATATGGCCTAAATGCCAGGAATGTCTGGAAGAAACCTGGCACCATCCCGACGGTGAAGTATGGTGGTGGCAGCATCATGCTGTGGGGATGTTATTCAGAGGCAGGGACTGGGAGACAGGATCCAGGGATAGATGAACAGAGCAAAGTACAGAGAGCTCCTTGATGAAAGCCTTCTCCAGAGCTCTCAGAACCTGAGACTGGGTCGAAGGTTCACCTTCCAACAGAACAACGATTTTAAGCACACAGCCAAGACAAAGCAGGAGTGGCATCGGGACAAGTCTCTGAATATCCTTGAGTGGGTCAGCCAGAGCCCGGACATGAACCCAATCGATCGCTCTCCATCCAACCTGACAGAGCTTGAGAGGATCTGCAGAGAAGAATGGAAGAAACTCCCCAAATACAGGTGTGCCAAGCTTGTAGTGTCATACCCAAGAAGACTCAAGGCTGTAATTGCTGCCAAAAGTGCTTCAACAAAGTACTGAGTAAAGGGTCTGAATATTTATGTAAATGTGATATTTCCAAAAATATGTATATGTATAATTGCAAAAATTTCCCAAAACCTGTTTTTGCTTTGTCATTATAGGCTATTGTATGTAGATTGATAAAGCTGGGGGAAAAAAACATTTAATTCATTCTAGAATAAGGCTGTAACGTAAAATGTGAAAAAAGTAAAGGGGTCTGAATACTTTCTGAATGCACTGTATAAGCCAATGTTTATCTATAAGGCAGTATTCAGTGATTTTCTTTTTTGTCTAATATATGTGTTTATTCATGGTTAACACTATTTTAAAGGGTCTGTAATTTATAAGGCAGTTCTAAATTGTGTTAATTAATTGATCATTACTCCCACATTAATAAACAATTCACTAATCCTTAGTAAAGTATTTTTTCAGTCTGTAATCTAAAGTGATTGCTACTTATACATCATACATTTTTTGCGTGACCAGTGGAATTTCTCTTAAAAATATGGGCATGCCATTGGTAGACATTCCTGCTGTACGTGTGCGCACTTGTGCGGTGATGTGGGCTAGTGTGGCTAAAATGCCAGAGCTGAATTTTTGCCCCAGTCTGCCCATGGGCATTGGAAATCCCTCTAAAGTGTGAGGAATGAGTCAAGAAGGGGTGATGATTGACTCAAAATGGGTGAGGAGCATTGACTCAAGAATGGGTAAGGTTTGACTAAAAAAGGGCTCGGAATTGTACACACTGTCCTTGACAACTGCAGTGTCATCCTTCTGCACTCCCTAACAACCAATAACCTTACCCTGGGAGGGGGGAAGTCACAAGCAAGGGAGGAAGTTCCCTTAACAGGCTTAATTAATTTGTCACATGTGGGATGTTCTGTCTTTGCAAAATTGCCAAGACAAAAGGATAAAACCATGGGGCTTAACATTACTTTTGTTAAATGTGGTACACTGTATTGACATCCCTGCTCTTCAAGGTCCCTGTTCTTATGTCAGAGAAGCCTCAAGGTCCTACTGTTCAATTGTCTGGCCTGGTCTTTCCGCTTGTTTCAATTCCCCCCATCTGCACTGCATATCTCAGACGCTCATCTACTGACGCTGTGCTGTAGCACCTGAGTATTCCAAGTGACTCAGCGTTTCCCTTGAGGTTCTTTGTCATTTCCGCCTCCAGTAAAGAAGGATGAGTTTGGATTACACTTTAATCCTCTCTTCCCATACTTCCAGAGTATTCTGCACTCTCACAGAGAACGTCAGGGCTTTTGGTGGCAGGCAAATGACTTTGACCTTTTCCCTTAATATTGGTTTCTATATCAATGTGATTGTGTTTGCAGGCGTTTGCAATAAAGGTCAACACACACGTTTGTGTTTTGCAGCACGCCGTGGATGTGTGTAGCAAAAAATCTGTCATGTATCTATTTCCAGTTATTCCAAGGCTAGGCTATTTTGAACAGTTTGGTTGGACAGTTCATAAACGGGGGCAAAGTTAATTATTTATAATTTTTCAGTTAAAGAAAGGTTGTTACGGGTGTGTGCTTGTGGTCATTTCTCTGAGCTAGACAGTCGATAGCCCAGGGAATGTGTAAAATGTGTCATTGAGATTTAAGTCTCACGTTCGTTATAAGGATCGGACCAAGGCACAGCGTAGTATGCGTACATTCTTATTTATTAAAAGAATGAACACTGAACAATCTAACAAAATAACAAAATAACAAAACAAACCGTGAAGCTATACAAACGAGTGCTGACAGGCAACTACACATAGACAAGATCCCACAAACACCAAAAGGAAATGGCTCCCTAAATATGATCCCCAATCAGAGACAACGATAAACAGCTGCCTCTGATTGGGAACCATATCAGGACACCATAGACATACAAATCACCTGATCTACAAAAACCCTAGACATACAAAAACCCCTAGACAACACAAAAACTAGCGTACCCACCCTAGTCACACCCTGACCTAACCAAAAATTAAAGAAAACAGAGATATCTCAGGTCAGGGCGTGACATTAAGAAAATAAGAGTGTGAGAGAAAATCTTCATCCCTACATTTTCAATGCATTTTTACACAACAGGTAAACGATTGCATAAAATACAAAAGGTGCTTAAATGGATGTTAGATATTACAAGCAGGTGTTTGTTTTAAATGTGTTTTATATGCCTCAACCAGATTCCAACTTGGTAGTGCTTTAGTTGACTGGGATTTGTGATCTTTTTATTATGAGAACTAGAAATAACACTTCCTCCCTCTATTAAAGTATCTTCCTGGGCAGGCAAGAAAAGGAAATAATACAGTTCTTGAGGACATACAAAATACATATTTATGAACAGTGCACAGAGAACGTCAGTTTGCTACCAAGTCAGGGATATGTCAAATAATGGAGGAATAGACAGGTGGGTTGACAACATCACAACAATAACGTGTGTGCAACTCAGAGGTAAAAGACTGTGTTGTTGCCTTCTGAATGGTCAGATAGCTAGCAACAATGAAAAGAAGCTGCTGTGTAGGGAATTGTAGATGGCTTGTTTTAGCTAGTTGTATCTTGTTCTTGATAATATCTCTTGTCTTGATGTGTTTTGACTCATACACTGTAACCATGTATTTGAGAGGCAACAACTGCTTATTGGGCAAATGTATTCATGTTTTCAATTGAAAAAAATATCTGACAAACTATAGCTTACATGCTTTGATTGTAAGATAGCCCTGTCTGTTTTTGCCTCGCAGTTGCGCACGCATCGGTTTTGTTGGTAAACACTTCACCCGTCTATGTGAATATGTCAAACAATTGAGGAATAGGAACATATCAATCTCAAGAGATGGATGTTTATTTTCTCAGAAGAATGTTTACAGTTGAGGCCAATGTTTCTTTGTGATTTGTATGGCTGTCCTATCCAGAACCCACTATATCATTGTCAATAGAGGGAAATGGGAGGAGCTTCAATTTTCAAGGCTTTGGTGGGAGTGAAATTGACACATACACTGTGTTTGAATGCTTTATTTGGGACCTCAACAAAGTACATTTGGGACTCGTTTCAGGAAACTAGGCGTATGTCACACGTCACTACTTCACAGTAGCAGCATTTGAATGTACACATGTATTTTTATCGTACATGTGAACTGTCATGTGCCTTAATTACAAAGTTGTATTCCATCCATAAATCCAAATTAAATTGTTAAATTGTGAGCCTAGTTGGTTTAGCCATGGAAAAAGCATGCAACCTTCCAGCTAGCCATGATTGGCTGACATAATGTATGGGCTGGGCATGTGGAGATGAGTTTGAATTGGTCTGCCATGTAGCATGCTTCTTTCTGTCTTTAACATGAGTTGTTCAGTATGTGTTGACAGTCCTTTCTCCCGCACCGTGTTTGAAAGATATAACTTTAGCCATCGAGAACCACAAACGTTTTTCTACTTTTCTCAACAACATTGATGCCCTGAATTTAGCAGGCGCTCTCGACAGATCAGTTGGGAAAAGTGATGGGATACTTTCTGCACACGCCAAGGTCAGTGTGAAGCGGAGTAACTTGACACAACGCTGGTCAAATGTAGCTACGGAGGTAGCTACAAACAACACGGAGTTCAATGGATCCAGTAGAACCATGTATCCATGTATGCAGGTAAAGTTTAGCTACATTTTCAGAAATACGTTTCTAATTTAGTCAGAAAGTTATTTTTATTGCAAGTTAAAGCATACTGTTAGCAAATGTTAGCTTGATGGCTCACTAGCTAACGTTATGTGTATGATCTGTGTAGTAATATTATTTGAATCAGTAATCCATTTACATTGCTAGTTATAGCCTAATGTTAGCTAGCTAACATTGAAACGAGTTTGTTAGCTTTAGCCACCTGCAGATTCATACTACAGCTATGACAATGTTTTTATTGGTAGTAGTATGAGTTGGGATAATGCCGGTTCATTGTTTAGCTAGCTACCTAGCTGGCTACATGTCTAAACAAAAGACTACTTCGGAAGGATTATTACATGACCCATAAAATTATCCAGGTGTGTCTGTGGGGGTGATTACAGCCATCTATTGTATTTCATGAACATGTAATAATGTCTAGACAATAGTGACCCATCCTCTCAGCTAGATGTGGCGGGAGGCTGGTTATAGCATTTCCCTCACATGACCCATCAATTTAGACAAGTGTATCTGGTAAGCGTCACCTAATAATGATAAAACGTTTATAAAATATTTGTATCTGTACACCCCCTGTTTTTGATTTTGC
Organism: Oncorhynchus mykiss; assembly: GCF_013265735.2. Classification (NCBI taxonomy): domain Eukaryota; kingdom Metazoa; phylum Chordata; class Actinopteri; order Salmoniformes; family Salmonidae; genus Oncorhynchus; species Oncorhynchus mykiss. The sequence goes on from NC_048582.1 coordinate 32,301,576, forward strand.
TACTAATGCAACACTGTACCGTGTACACCTCCCGTATCCTGTGCATGTGACAAATAAACATTTTATTTGATATACCATGTGTTTACCACATGGCCTCACATCTAACAAATGTATGCATTTTTCAGAGGAGGAGCACCTGCCGCCTCTAGGGGGATGTGAGGGACATACACTACATGACCAAAAGTATGTAGACATCTGCTCATTCCAAAATCATGGGCATTAATATGGAGCTGGACCCCCTTCTGTAACAGTCTCCACTCTTCTGGAAAGGCTTTCCACTAGATGGAACATTGCTCCCATTCAGTCACAAGAGCATTTGTGAGGTCGGGCACTGATGTTGGGCAATTAGACCTGGCTCGCAGTTGGCGTTCCAATTCATCCCAAAGGTGTTCAATGGGGTTGAGGTCAGGGCTCTGTTCAGGCCAGTCAAGTTCTTCCACACCGATCTCGACAAACAATTTCTTTATGGACCTTGCTTTGTGCACAGGACCATTGCCATGCTGAAACAGGAAAAGACCTTCCCTAAACTGTTGCCACAATGTTGGAAGCAAAGAATCATCTGTAGCGTTAAGATTTCACTTCACTGGAACTAAGGGGCCTAGCCCGAACCATGAAAAACAGCCCGAGACCATTATTCCTCCTCCACCAAACTTTACAGTTGGCATTATGGATTCGGCAGGTAGCGTTCTCCTGGCATCCGCCAAAGTCAGATTCGTCCGTCAAACTGCCAAATGGTGAAGCGTGATTCATCACTCCAGAGAACGCGTTTCCACTGCTCCTGAGTCCAATGGCGGTGAACTTTACAGCACTCCAGCCAACGCTTGGCATTGTGCATGGTGATCTTAGGCTTGTGTGTGGCTGCTCTGCCATGGAAACTAATTTCATGAAGCTCCCAACAAGGTACAGACCTGGATAGTAAGACCGAACTCTGCAGGCTATCTCTGCAGTAGACTGCAACACCGCCCTCTTTGACAGTTCTATCTTGTCGGAAGATGTTGTAGTTAGGGATGGAAATTTCAGGGTTTTTGGTGGCCTTCTTATGCCAGGATTCAGACACGGCTAGGACATCCGGGTTGGCAGAGTGTGCTAAAGCAGTGAATTAAACAAACTTAGGGAGGAGGCTTCTAATGTTAACATGCATGATACCAAGGCTTTTACGGTTACAGAAGTCAACAAATGAGAGCACCTGGTGAGTAGGAGTGGAGCTAGGCACTGTAGGGCCTGGATTAACCTCTACATCACCAGAGGAACCGAGGAGGAGTAGGATAAGGGTACGGCTAAAGGCTAACAGAACTGGTCGTCTAGTACGTTCGGAATAGAGTAAAAGGATCAGGTTTCTGGGCGCGATAGAATAGATTCAAGACATAATGTACAGACAAAGGTATGGTAGGATGTCAGTACATTGGTGGTAAACCTAGGCATTGAGTAATGATGAGCAGAGATATTGTCTCGAGACGTTTAAACCAGGTGATGTCCCGCCATATGTGGGAGGTGGAACTAAATGGTGGGTTAAGGCATATTGAGCAGGGCTAGAGGCTCTACAGTGAAATAAGACAATAATCACTAACCAGGACAGTAATGGACAAGGCATATTGATATTTGGGAGAGGCATGTGTAGCCGAGTGATCATAGGGATCCAGTGAGTGGTTGGGCTGGCTGGAGACACGGCGATTCAGACAGCTAGCAGGCCGGGGCTAGCAAGCTAGCAGAAGGGCCTTAGAAGGATGTCACGACTGAGGAAAGTCTGTTTTAGCCTCCGCATGTGGTGACATCGATAGACCAGTCGTGATGGATTAGTACGGTTCTGAGTAGCAGAGGGGTCCATGTCCAATTGGCAAAATAGGTATAGTGGCCCAAGAAATTGGCCGATGGATCTATTCAGCTAACAGTCCAATATGCTCTAGACAGCTAGCAGGCCGCCGCTAGCAGATTGGCATTCAGGGGACGTTGCGGCGTAGGGGCCAGTTGAGTACTCCCTCGAGCAGGTTATGTCAGTAGTCCAGTCGTGAAGGATCGGCGTGGTTCCGTGCCCCATACCGGCAGTAGAAGGGGTCCGGGTATTCTAGCCCAGGAGTGGCTGATGGGCCTCTTCAGCTAGCCGGGAGAATGGGCCTAGCATTGGCTAGCTCCAGGCTAATTAGTGCTTGCTTCGGGACAGACGTTAGCCAGGAGTAGTCACTCGGGTTGTAGCTAGCTAGCTGCGATGATCCAGTGAAAAGGTTCATAGCTGTTGTAATTGAAGTTCACTTTTTTTTTGTCTGAAAGGCATGCATTATATTGACTGGCTTTGCATGTGGACTATATAGACAAGGACGCAAGGTTTTAAGAGACAAAAGGAGAAAGAAACTAATGCCTGTGACTGTGCAGACTGCAGTTGGAGAGAGTGTGTGTGTGGACTGCAGACAAATATACACCCAGCAGGCGAGGAAGCCACGTAGACAGTGTCACAATGGTACAGGTTTCCGGATGAGCCTCCAGGAGACTAGAATGATATAAAAGAAGTTACCTTTTGAGAGGTCCTGGCACTCAACTCTTTATTGCAATTGCCTGCACAGTAAGCTGGTGCTTAAGTGATTGCCGTAGGTGTTAATTTTCTCTTATATTCTCTACAGCTTCCGCTTCCCTTCCATTTTATTGACGTCATTGGGAGAGAGCAAAAACAGCTAGCCTTTCAAAGACCATTTTCCATTCCCTCAAACACACACACACACACACACACACACACACACACAGAAAAACCCTGCGTGGGCTGATTGCAGTTATTGAACACGGCGTCTGTCTGAATAACAGCACATTAACAGACACAGACATCAGTGACCAGGTAGAGAGAGGGAGGGTCGAGGATGCAGGGAAAGCGAGGGAGCGAGAGAAAGAGTGAATGAAAGACAAAGAGAGCCTATTGATCTTGACGGTGTGTGTGAAATTATAGGAGCAGGGAGAAAGCGAGGCTGGATTAGAAGGGGTCGACACACAGGGTCTCCAGAGATGGAAGGGCGGAAGTAAACAGAAAAGTTGGGATTCAATAAAAAGCTGAAATTCAATAATATAGCAGACATCTCTGCAGCCAACACTGCTGTCCATTACATCTCAAACAAGTTATAGTCACCTGCCTGCACAAAAGGCACATGCTTGATGTTCCCAGACAGGTATGACATCAACACAGAGACAAACCTTTCTTACTACACATTTTCTTGCACGTGCCTCATGGAATATATAGGTGCATAAAATGTTGTCTGGTAGAGACATAGGTGAGGGGAAGAAGAGGTTTATATAATACAATAATCGATCTCATTTAGTGAGACGCTTTTATCTAAAGAGACTGCATCCATACATTTACGTATGAGTGGCCCCAGCGTGAATCGATCCCTGCAATAGCCAAGCCCTACCAACAGAGCCAAACACAACCACAGAGAAAAGACCACAGAGGAGATTCAATGTGACTAGACAAAACAGGAGGAAGAGGCAGTAAACATACCTTCAAGCGTGTCTGCTGCCCTACTGACAACACCTCATAAGCCATCTCTAGCAGGGCACACAGCAGCAGCCCCGGAAACACCTGCTCCTTCTGCTAAACCTCCATTGATTCCAGAGGTAGTGCAGCGAAGCTGTTAGCTACAAGGAAGTTGTTGTTAACCCTGCAAATATGTTCCTCTAATTGAGGCAGAGGATCCTCAAGATGCGACCAGGTTTGCTGGGGTGTTGTGCAGCCAGGAAACGCCCGAGGACGCTCTCTGATCTGAGGGCTGCTGCAGCTGGTCAGTAGATGTCAACAAGACGGTTCAAAACAACAACGAACAACCGTTAGGTGGGAAGAACTGAACCGAGGATGGAAACAAAACAAGACTTAATTTCAAGTAGCTTAGGGTGGCCTACCTGCTGTCATGGGTTGAAATCCAGCCCACCACTATTCAGCAACTCTTTCCTCTCCGTCTATCCGATCCAATAAAAATAAAATACGAGAGCAGTGGGACTGCATCCCTCCTTTTAAAAAAGAACAAAAATACTACATTATTAGGAAGTCCTGATTCATCCCCAATGTTCTAATACAGCCCACCTGAGTTATTAGCTCTGTGTCACCTGCGTGCGCACTGAGCTCCAAGGGAATAACTCTCATCGGACGACTAAGCACTAAGCAGTCATTGAGGATCTGAATCAACAGATGCAATGATATTGTAATTAGTATTAAAAAAATATTTTGTTTTGGATCGATTTGTGCAATCATGGACCTGTGGAAGACTAGCTGTCTAGGCAATGGAATGTTGTGAGGTTTAAGCTGGGATAGTGGGTCAGGTCATTGATGGGGGGGGGGGGGGGGGGGGGGGGGATTACAATGAAAAATATCATGAAAATAACTGCTTCCTCTGGATGAAAAGAGAGGTTTGATCCCTAAGCAGAAGACATGCCTTACATTTCTATGTCTAATTAAATTGTGTTCTTAGGAAATACATTTTTTTTAAATAAAATATATGGGGCGACATCAATTACAAATTGTTCACCCCAATCAACTGTATGGTCTGTGGTCATCATTGATCCTATATGAATCTTGTCCTATATTTCAGAGAGAGGCAGCCCAAGTTTGAGGCCTGAATGCGAGCCTGTCCTCTGTGACTGCACATGCTGCAAATCAATGATGGCAACAGCTTAGGAGTGGTCGACGCTTACGGCACACGCTTCTGAATGACGCACATCGGAGAGGAAAGAACACAAGGACCACTGAGACACAGAGGCAGGAAAACAGCTGGACTATGAAGAACATGTCAATCAGATCAGTGCACTGAGGTAAAAGAGTCTCACCTGTGACTGTGAATGGAAGCAGAGCCTTGATGTGGCGCCTGCTAAGAGGTGCAAAGCAAAGCAGTAGCCTGCCGGACGGACATAGTGTCAGTTATATGTTGAAAACATGAACACGACATTATTGTTCTGTAGAAGTATAGTTCACACATGGAAATGCTGTATCTGCTTTTAGACTCTGCAATCTTTGTTTTCTAACAATTTCTAATGCAGACCCTCAGATAACTATCAGCACACAAATGAATCCAAAAAAAGCAGGTTGAGTCCTTGATTGAGTCCTGAGAAAAGAGAGAAAGAGTTAAAGAAATAGAGAAAAACAGAGTAATTTAACATCAATAGTATTTTTGCACAGGCTTTTGTAAAAATCCAACAAAATAACTCTGGAATAAATAAAATGTTGGGTTTTTGTCGTCATAGTATCCTAAATAGAATGTGTGTAACCTTTATTTAACTAGGCACGTCATTTAAGAACACATTCTTATTTACAATGACTGCCTACACTGGCCAAACCCGGGCGACGCTGGACCAATTGTGCACCGCCCTATGGGACTCCCAATCACAGCCAGTTGTAATACAGCCTGGATTCAAACCAGGGGGTCTGTAGTGACACCTCTAGCACTGAGATGCAGTGCCTTAGACTGCTGCACCACTCGGGATCCCAAAGTGCTGTATTGTTATGCACTAGTCTGTGTCATCCACTACTTGACTCACAGTTCAGCCAGTAAAGGAAGGGCTTACAATGAAATAAAGACAGAAGGGGTTGAGTGACAAGATGATAGAGGGTGGCCTATCACTCAAAACAGGAATAGAACCCATGCTGTAAAAGGATGATCTTTCCTCTTTATTTGGATCCCCATTAGCTGTCGCCATGATGTACACCTATTACTATGAAATTATTAATGGGGAACCACTTGCTATAAGTCAGCAAGAAGCTATGAAATAGTTACAATTATAAGTAGGGTAACGTATAATTCTGAAGGCAATGAAGTTCTCAAAATGACAAGGCAATGCATTCTTGGAGACAGAAATTTTGACAAAACACACACGACTTATTTAGAAATAACCAGGGTAAAACAAGGAATGTACAGGATGAATAAATAATGGAGATTATGAATGCATAATTATGTACTAATGTGATAGGGTACAGAATCAGAGTCACAAACAGGGAATGAGGTTTGGGATGAGTTGGACCACAGAGCGAAGGATAAGCAGCCAACAAGTGCTGATCATGTGGGAACTCCTTCAAGACTGTTGGAAAAGCATTCCAGGTGAAGCTGGTTGATAGAATTCCAAGCGTGTGCAAAGCTATCATCAAGGCAAAGGGTGGCTACTTTGAAGAATCTAAAATCTAAAATCTATTTTGATTTGTTTAACACTTTTTTGGGAACTACTTGATTCCATATGTGTTATTCAAGTGAATCAGACTTCTAGGAATCACAGGAATTCACAATGAAAACAGATCACACAAAAGGCAAGTTATCGCTCTGAAAACAGATCACAAAAAAATGCAGGGGATGGCTCTGATGTAATCTTCAATAGTGCTGAAGAGATAAGCAATGCAAAGTGGATAGAGCGTGAGAGCCGAGCTAGCTTCAACAGACAAATGTACACTATATAAATGTAATGCACTTCAGTATGAAGAAAAAACATTTCTCAACAGGAAAAGAAAGTAAGCCCTATCTGGTAGAAAGGTACTTGAGGAGGATTAGACTTTATAAACCATGACTATTGTGTTCCAACCACATCTAGGCTATATTGTCATTGGACGTCACCCAAATCTATTCTCACTACAGGATACACGGTGCTTAGTCTTACTACGTACATAAAGGCGGTGTACATTGTAGGTGAATATAAGGGAACATTTCCTTGCCGCATGAGACTGCATTAAGTTTCAATTACAGAACTAACACACTGAATGTAGATGCAATGGACGTGTACACCTTATCAGTATTCAAGGAATTGACCCTAACCAGATGCAATATTTGCTAAACAACCCAAATTCACAAAGGGCAGTAGAGATGGAAGAGAGCAATACATTCTGAACGGAAGTGGCATAAGCATGAACTCAGATCACGAGTTTACAGGGTCCCCGTCGCAAGGCTGGAACGAATCATCTGTCTGGTGCTGCCTCAGCTTCCGGCTGCACTGCACGGAATGCCAATGGGGCAATTAGCGCCCCCAAGCAACAGAACGTGCTGTGCCCTCTGGGGATGAGAGAGCATGGTGTTGAATTCATAACTGCAATAGTGGTACAATAGTAGTCCCTGGTGTAGGGGAGTGTGTACACTTCTTACTATGAAATTATTAATGGGGAACCACTTGCTATAAAATAGTTACAATTATAAGTATGGGAAACTTATAATTCTGAAGGCAGTTAAATTCTTAAAATGACAAGGCAATGCTTTCTTGGAGACAGTGGATATTTTTACAAAACACATCCGATTTAATCAGAAATACCCAGGATAAAACAAGGAATGTAACGGATTAATGAATAATGGAGGTTGTAAATGCAAAATGATGTACTAATGGGATAGGATACAGAATCAGAGTCACAAACAGGGAACGAGGATTAGAGGGCCTAAAATCAAACAAGCAGTTACTCTTGATATTTCAGAAGGAAACAAGACAGGGATTATAGGAGAATTAGAAATATAAATAATACAAGTAAAGTGTTGGACCCATGTTTCATATCCCAGACGTGTTTCATACGCACAAAAATATTATTTCTCTCAAATTTTGTGCACAAGTGTTTACATCCTGTTTATATTTATTTACTTTTCTGCTCTTTTGCACGCCAGTATCTCTACCTGCACATGACCATCTGATCATTTATCACTCCAGTGTTAATCTGCAAAATTGTAATTATCCGCCTACCTCCTCATGCCTTTTGCACACAATGTATATAGACTCTTTTTTTCTACTGTGTTATTGACTTGTTAATTGTTTACTCCATGTGTAACTCTGTGTTGTCTGTTCACACTGCTATGCTTTATCTTGGCCAGGTCGCAGTTGTAAATGAGAACTTGTTCTCAACTAGTCTACCTGGTTAAATAAAGGTGAAATAGAAAAATATAGTAAAAAATTATCCCTGTTAGTGAGCATTTCTCCTTTGCCAAGATAATCCATCCACCTGACAGGTATGGCATATCAAGAAGCTGATTAAACAGCGTGATCATTACATACAGTTTGTCACGTCCTGACCATAGAATTTATTTTCTATGGTGGAGTAGGTCAGGGAGTGACTGGGGGGTGTTCTAGTTTATTATTTCTATGTTTATTCTATGTTTTCTATTTCTTTGTTGGCCGGGTCTGGTTCCCAATCAGAAGCAGCAGTCTATCGTTGTCTCTGATTGGGGATCATACTTAGGCAGCCTTTTTCCACTTTGTGGGATCTTGTTTATGTATAGTGCATGTGAGCACTGCATTTTCTTCACGTTTCATTTTTCTTCTGTTTTGTTTGGTGAGTTTATTATTTATTAAACATGTGGAATTCTATGCACGCTGCGCCTTGGTCCAATCATTATTTGAGATGCGTTCTGTGTCCTAGAGATGAACGTACTTTGGAGCGACAAGTGCAAATCAATCGCAGAACAACAGCAAAGGACCTTGTAAAGATGCTGGAGGAAACAGGTACAAAAGTATCTATATCGACAGTAAAACGAGTCCTATATCGACATAACCTGAAAGGCTACTCAGCAAGGAAGAAGCCACTGCTCCAAAACCACCATAAAAAAGTCAGACTACGGTTTGCAACTGCACATGGGTACAAAGATCGTACTTTTGGAGAAATGCCCTCTGGTGTGATGAAACAAATATAGAACTGTTTAGCCAAAATGACCATCATTATGTTTGGAGGAAAAAGGGGGAGGCTTGCAAGCCCAAGAACACCATCCCGACTGTGAAGCACAGGGGTGGCAGCATCTTATTGTGGGGTGCTTTGCTGCAGGAGGGACTGGTGCACTTCACAAAATAGATGGCATCATGAGGCAGGAAAATTACATGCATATATTGATATATAATCTCAAGACATCAGTCAGGAAGTTAAGACTTGGTCGCAAATGGGTCTTCCAAATGGACAATGACCTCAAGCACACTTCCAAAGTTGTGGAAAAATGGCTTAAGGACAACAAAGTCAAGGTATTGGAGTGGCCATCACAAAGCCCTGACCTCAATCCTATAGAACATTTGTGGGCAAAACTGAAAAAGCGTGTGCGAGGAAGGGGGCCTACAAACCTGACTCAGTTACACCAGCTCTGTCAGGAGGAATGGGCCAAAATTCACCCAACTTATTGTGGGAAGCTTGTGCAAGGCTACCCGAAACATTTGACCCAAGTTAAACAATGTAAAGGCAATGCTACCAAATACTAATTGAGTGATGTGATGAATGAAATGAAAGCTGAAATAAGTAATTCTCTACTATTATTCTGATATTTCACATTCTTAAAATAAAGTGGTGAACCTAACTGACCTAAGACAGGGAATTTTTACTAGGATTAAATGTCAGGAATTGTGAAAAACTGAGATTAAATGTAGTTGGCTAAGGTGTATGTAAACTTCCGACTTCAACTGTAGGTGCACCTTCTTTCTGCTGGCTACAATAAAAGTCCCTCTAAAATGTGCAGTTTTGTCACACAACACAATGCCACATATGTCTCAAGTTTTGATGGAGCGTGCAGTTGGCATGCTGACTGCAAGAATGTCCACCAGAGCGGTTGCCATGGTAGTGAAATTAACATTAAATTCCATCAGTCACCTCCAAAGTTGTTTTAGAGAATTTGGCAGTACTTCCAACCGGCCTCCCAACCACAGACCATGTGTAACCTCCCCAGCCCAGGACCTCCACTTCCACATCCAGCTTCCTCCCCTACGGGATCGTCTGAGACCAGCTGATGAAACTGAGGAGTATTTATGTCTGTAATAAAGCCCTTTTGTGGGGAAAACCTCAGACTGATTTGCTGGGCCTGGCTCCCCAGTGGGTGGGCCTATGCCCTCACAGGCCCACCCATGGCTGAGCCAACTGAATTTATTTCAATCGACTGATTTCATCATATGAACTGTAACTCAGTAAAATCAATGAAATTGTTGCATGTTGTGTTATCTTTTTCAGTATATATCATGTCTGGAACCAACGGTCTTCAGGGAACTCTCCATAGTGTAGAGTCCAAAACAAAGAATTTCAGAATCACAATTTGCAACCATTTCTAAAAACCTGTTTTTGCATTGCCATTATGGGGTATTGTATGTAGATGGATGGGGGTGGGGGGGGGGGGGGGGGGGGGGGAGTATTTAATCCATTTTAGAATAAGGCTGTAACAACAAAATGTGGAAAAGTCAAAGATGTCTGGTTACTTTCTGAATGCACCGTATTCTCAAACTAACAGCAGTGCCTATATGATGTCCTTCCATGCAGGTGTGATATGCTGTAATGATGCTTCTACGCAAATGTTGTAGGCTAATATAAATCCCAAAATGGAAGGCAAAACAAATTTCCCTTAAAAGTCCATGTTGCTCGTTCTTTACCTACTGCATGTGCAGCAGCTGGACACAATTCGACATGACAGTGCCATAGTGGTTTACAATATTCTTATCACACTATGCCTGGCTGGATCTCCAATTAAACAAATTGTGGACACAGACGACCTAAGAAGTCCCGAGACGTTTGTTAATGAAAGACTTTGATCAACAGGCTGGTGTCGCCTGGCGCCATTTGTGACACAGCAGACGACCTGTCTCTTCCCTCATGTCTCAGGTGAATGAGGCCTAAGTATATGGGACTCAAACTGCATTCTAATGAACTTGAATCTTTACCCACGTTGTCATAGAAAACACTCGCCCGACTCTTTAGGTTGTTCAAACGCAACACACATTTACGGCTCCATTCACGAATGCACTCTCACTGTAGAGCAACCTTTTAAACTAAACGCAAACACTTTTCACTTCAACCGTTTTATCGCTCAAATCGCTAGTCTTTTGTCAAGACAAGCCATGCTTGGATTGCTGGAGGATATGAGCGTGGTTTATCTTGACAAAAGATGATGGCTGGAACATCCAAATAAATGTTCTCAGCACTTGATATGTGATAGTTTTTTTTAATGAATCAACAGTTGTTCCTCTGATGGTGCTGACATGTCTGCCTTGTTCTTCCTGCCATTCATACTCTGTCTTATCCAAACAACAGACTAAACAGGGGGAGGTTTTACTACTGGTGGGTTGCTCTGACTGCAAACTTCCCACAAAACAAGACTTCTTTGTAAAACTCTGTGTTTACAGTAGTGACATTTCTGTCTTTTGGTGGGCTGATGGGTGTGGGACATTTTAGTATTTTTGCGAGTTGATGTGTGTCTGTTCACTGATGGCTGGTTGCTGATGGCGCTGCTGTGGATAACAGCTGTATTACTGTTTCTGCTACCAATTCTGCTATTTTGTTGCTCTGGTTCTGTAATAGTCACATTGTTGCTGTACACCTGTGTCAAAATCCTACGGTTCTTACGTTTTTAACAGTACTAAGCATGTGTTTGTAGGACTTATAGTTTTTAAATCAAAATGTACAAGGTATGTTATAATTTTAGTCTCTTAGAAAATGCCACCAGAGGGCGTCAGGTTTTACAGATAGTTCACCCAAATTACAATATGACATATTGGTTTCCTTACCATATCGCATTCTTAGCCCTTTTGGCTCACATCCAATGCAAGTCAATTGTAAATACATTAGCATTTTTGTGCTTCATATCCAAATCATCCATAAGTAACATAATTGAGTTACATAGTACATTTTTTGATACTTTAGGATGATGAATCGTGAAAATGAATCGTGAAAATGCTAATAAAGGTACCATTGACTTGCATTGAAATTGTGCCACAAATTAAAAATATAATGCTTTTGAAACAGTGGCCAACTAAACCAAAGCATGGGTTGCTGTCATACTTTGTCAATAGATTGCTTACAGGCAACTGGGTATGGCAGAGTATGGCAGTCGTGATACCCTAGCTCAGGTTTCCCCAACTGGTGGATCGCGAGTGTTTTCTTAGCAAAAACATTTTTTAATTAGGGAAATTTGTTCACAAGTATTCCCACGCATAATAGAGAGACACGTGATCATATACAAATGCAAGCAAGGTTTGAAATGATTATGTTCTAGTCAAATATTTTAGGTCAAGGGGGTAGGCAGGGTGCTTTGTATTGCCAAACTTGGTGTCATTCAAGTCTTTCTCTGAGGGTGTGAAGTGACAAGGTCTCCAGCAGCGGGGACCATTCTCCTCAACTTTAACCTCATTGCCTGCAAGGTTGGGGTGGGCACCATTGTCCTCAGACACTTCACGCTCACAGTCCAAAAGGTTGGGGGGGGGGGGGGGGGGGGGTGTATTCCTCGTCACTGATTTATCTGACTCACTCTCATACACAGATTCTTCATCAGAATAAAACAATATTTCTTGTATCTCCTCGTTTCTACTTGAAACCGGACATTATCTCTACTCTATCATCGTCTGTCAAAAGTTACGTTTTTCTGTCAGGAGTGACTTAGATTGTAACTATGGTTACTCATTGCCATCTCAGACCTTGCCCCATTTCCACCTTCCACAAATGAAATATACCCACCCCCTACAAACCACCCTAAAATGGTTTCATCCAAATCTGGTAACCTTGTTTAGCTGGTCAAGAGGTGATAATCTGTGAGGTGGTAACATTTCATTTGCTTTGTGATTTGTCAAAACCTGTAAATGATTTGTCAAGTCATGTACTCTGGTTCTTGTATACACTGTAACAAGCAATTTGTAATATGCTGAAAAGTGGCCAAATTAAGTTGACCTTGACTTTGACTTTGTTTATTTGTGTTTTATAGTGAATGGCATTCTGGGATTAGGGAGTTTTCGCTTGTCAAACGTAAACATACACTTACCTTCCAAAAGTTTTTGAAAGAAAAGCTATTTTTTTGTCCATTAAAATAACATCAAATTGATCAGAAATACAGTGTAGACATTGTTAATGTTATAAATTACTATTGTAGCTGGAATATCTACATAGGCCTAGAGGCCCATTATCAGCAACCATCACTCCTGTGTTCCAATGGCATGCTGTGTTCTAATGGTGATTCCAAGTTTATAATTTTAAAAGGCTAATTGATCATTAGAAAACCCTTTTGCAATTATGTTAGCACAGCTGAAAACGGTTGTCTGATTAAAGAAGCAATACAACTGGCCTTCTTTAGACTAATTGAGTATCTGGAGCATCAGCATTTGTGGGTTCGATTACAGGCTCAAAATGGCCAGAAACAAATAACTTTCTTCCGAAACCCATCAGTCTGTTCTTGTTCTGAGAAATGAAGGGTATTCCATGCAGGAAATTGCCAAGAAACTGAAGATCTTGTACAACGCTGTGTACTACAGCCTTCATAGAACAGTGCAAACTGGCCCTAACCAGAATAGAAAGAGGAGTGTGAGGCCCCGGTGTACAACTGAGCAAGAGGACAAGTACATTAGACTGTCTAGTTGGAGAAACAGACGCCTTACCTATTTAGACTAATTGAGTATCTGGAGCATCAGCATTTGTGGGTTCGATTACAGGCTCAAAATGGCCAGAAACAAACCCGTCAATCTATCAACTGGCAACTTCATTAAATAGTACCTGCAAAACACAAGTCTCAACATCAAAAGTGAAGAGGCGCCTCCGGGATGCTGGCCTTCTAGGCAGAGTCGCAAAGAAAAAGCCATATCTCAGACTGGTCAATACAAATAAAAGATTAAGATGGGCAAAAGAACACAGACACTGGACAAAGGAAAATTTGGGGAAAATGTGTTCAAAGTTTGAGGTGTTCGGATCACAAAGAAGAACATTCGTGAGACGCAGTTAAAAATGAAAAGATGCTGGAGGAGTGCTTGACGCCATCTGTCAAGCATGGTGGAGGCAATGTGATGCTGCTTTGAAGGTAGTAAAGTGGGAGATTTGTACAGGGTAAACGAGATCTTGAAGGAGGAAGGCTATCAGTCCATTTTGCAACGCCATGGCATACCCTGTGGATGGTGCTTAATTGGAGCCAATTTCCTCCTACAACAGGAAAATGACCCAAAGCACAGCTCCAAACTATGAAAAAACTATTTAGGGAAGAAGCAGTCAGCTGGTATTCTGTCTATAACGGAGTGGCCAGCACAGTCACCAGATCCCAACCCTATTGAGCTGTTGTGGGAGCAGCTTGACCGTATGGTACGGTACATAAGAAGTGCCCATCAAGCCAATCCATCTTGTAGGAGGTGCTTCAGGAAGCATGGGGTGAAATCTCTTCAGATTACCTCGACAAATTGACAACTAGAATGCCAAAGGTCTGCAAGGCTGAATTGCTGCAAATGGAGGATACTTTTATGAAAGCAAAGTTTGAAGGACACAATTATTTTTTCAATTAAAAATCATTATTTAGAACCTTGTCAACGTCTTGACTATATTTCATACTTGTTTTCAAGGAAAACAAGGATATTTCTAAGTGACCCCAAACTTTTGAATGGTAGTGTACATGGCTGCCGTCATAAAGAATTTAGCTGACATGTATCTCTTTTTTTAAACAATATTACATTTCGGACCCCTTGTTCTCACCAGAGATGTGCTACATTGTAAACAAGTCTGTTAGGTTGCTAAATTATATTTTGTTTATTTAACCTGCTATTTAGACTGGTTTATGGAATGAGTTTGGCTTTGGATATGTTCCGTGTGATGCCTAGATTGTCACCTTAGAGCTTTTTATGTCTCTATTTTGGTTTGGTCAGGGTGTGATTTGGGTGGGCATTCTATGATCCTTTTTCTATGTTTTTGTATTTCTTTGTTTTTGGCCGGGTATGGTTCTCAATCAGGGACAGCTGTCTACTGTTGTCTCTGATTGGGAACCCTGCGGGAACCTTTTTCCCGCAGGGTTTTTGTGGGTAGTTAATTTCTGTTTAGTGTTTTGCATCTTACAGGACTGTTTTGGTTATTCTCTTGTTTATTTTTGTTATAGTGTTCAGTTTTAATAAAACAAGCATGAAAACTTACCACTCTGCGCTTTGGTCCGATGATTCCTCTTCTTCAGACGACAAATACCGTTACAGAACTACCCACCACAAACGGACCAAGCAGCGTGGTAACGAGGAGCAGAGGGTTCAGGCCTCCTGGACTTGGGAGGAGAAATCGGAAGGACAGGGACCCTGGAGACAGGCTGGGGAATATCGCAGCCCGAAGGAAGAACTAGAGGCAGCTAAAGCTGAGAGGCGGCGATATGAGGCAAGGCAGCGCAGAGATTGGCGGAGTCAGGCGATAGACCTGAGCCAACTTCCCGTGCTTACCAGAAGCAGCGTGGTACTGGTCAGGCACCGTGTTATGCGCACGGTGTCTCCATTGTTTGTACAGATGAACGTGGTACCTTCAGGCTTTTGGAAATTGCTCACAAGGATGACCCAGACTTGTGGAGGTCTACAATCTTTATTCTGAGGTCTTGGCTGATTTATTTTGATTTTCCCATGATGTCAAGCAACGGGGCACTGAGTTTGAAGGGAGGCATTGAAATACATCCACAGGTACACCTCCAATTGACTCAAATGATGTCAATTAGCCTACCAGAAGCTTCTAAAGCCATGACATAATTTTCTGGAAATTTCCAAGCTGTTTAAGTTAGATCTACCCCCCCCTTTTTTGAAAATTCTGTTAAAAATCGCGCAACTTTTCAGCGTCCTGCTACTCATGCCAGGAATATAGTATATGCATATGATTAGTATGTGTGGATAGAAAACACTCTGAAGTTTATAAAACTGGTTAAATCACGGCTGTGACTATAACAGAGCGTGTGTTTCATTGAAAAACGCAAGAAAAACTGCTCTCTGAAAGCAAAAAATAATTTCCATAAGTCACTTCCACCAGTTGTTAAAGGACAACAGAATTTAATGGAAATTTGCCTGCACTTCATACAAATTCCGCACGATGGCGCCATTGTACTAATTTTCAATCGAATTAATTGTTGGAAAATCCATCTGTCTGACCCCAAGTTTTCCAGTCTTCACCCGGATGCAGTTCAAGGAGAGATCAGATTGCATTGTTTTTGAAGTGAGGACCTATTGAAGAGACATCGCCCTGTAATCGTTTTGATAGATTATAAACGTTTACTAATACCTAAAGTTGGATTACAAAAGGATTTCGAAGTGTTTTGTGAAAGTTTATCGTCGACTTTTTTAATTTTAAAAAATTACGCAGCGTTTAAAAACGATGAATTTTTCTGAATGACACTACTTCAATACAAAGCTATTTTGGGTATATATGGACCGATTTAAACGAAAAAAAGACCCAATAGTGATGTTTATGGGGCATATAGGAGTGCCAAGAAAGAAGCTCGTCTAAGGTAATGAATGTTTTATATTTTATTTCTGCGTTTTGGGTAGCGCCGTCTATCGCAAAATCTGTTGTTTACGTGTCGAGCTGGCATTTTGGGGGGTGCATGCTATCAGATAATAGCTTCTGATGCTTTCGCCGAAAAGCATTTTAAAAATCTGACTTGCTGGCTAGGTTCACAACGAGTGTAGCTTTAATTTAATACCCTGCTTGTGAATTTTGATCAAGGTTTGAGTTTTAACGAGTACATTTAGCATTTAGCGTAGCGCATTTGCATTTCCAGGTGCCTACTTGGGACATGTGCGTCTCAAGTAGATTCAAGAAGTTAAAGGCACAGTCAACTTAGTGTATGTAAACTTCTGACCCACTGGAATTTTGATACAGTGAATTATAAGTGAAATAATCTGTCTGTAAATAATTGTTGGAAAAATTACTTGTGTCATGCACAAAGTAGATATCCTAACCGACTTGCCAAAACTATAGTTTGTTAACAAGACATTTGTGGAGTTGTTGAAATTTTAAGGACTTCCGACTTCAACTGTATGATGAGGAAGCAACACCCAGAGCTGCAGCTCCATACTACTTGTTAGACATAGAGAACTTACAATGTATACTCGTTGTTGGGTTGGGATTGGTGTGGGGGTCTGTGGGTGGCTTTTGATAATTTTTTGGGTTTCCTCATGTCTTGCACATTGTTAGAAAAAATGTTGGTCCAATGGAATGTAAGGTACTATATTTTAGGAATATTATATGAATCCTATAAATGTAAATGGACAATTAAGGTGCTATCAATTAGGTTTATTTCTCAGAGATCAAATTATATTTCAACAAAATAATGTTGCAGGAATGCTAACTTTTCTGTTTCTAACTGCAGAAATGATTTCAAAACTATCTGAAATGGTGGGTGTCATGGCTTGCTGAAAAACATGGAACGACCCGTGTTATCTCGCTCTCCGAAGCCGATGTGAGTAAGACCTTTAAGCAGTTTAACATTCGCAAGGACATGGGGCCAGACAGAATACCAGGACGAGTACTCAGAGCATGCGCTAACCAACTGGCAAGTGTCTTCACTGACATTTACAACCTATCCCTGACGTGGTCTGTAATACCAACCTGTTTCAAGCAGACCACCATAGTCCCTGTGCCCCAAAATTCCAAGGTACCCTGCCTAAATGACCA
This sequence comes from Oncorhynchus mykiss, assembly GCF_013265735.2. Classification (NCBI taxonomy): domain Eukaryota; kingdom Metazoa; phylum Chordata; class Actinopteri; order Salmoniformes; family Salmonidae; genus Oncorhynchus; species Oncorhynchus mykiss. The sequence continues at coordinate 32,318,887 of NC_048582.1, forward strand.
TGGCCGTGGGCCCTCACCTATAGCCAAGAAATGCTTTGAAAGGCTGGTCATGGCTCACATCAACGCCATCATCCCAGACACCCTTGACCCCCTCCAATTCGCAAAACGTCCCAACAGATAACGCAATCTCTATTGCACTACTCAATGTCCTTACCCACCTGGACAAACGGAATACCTATGTAAGAATACTGTTCATTGACTACAGCTCAGCTTAGTCCCAACAGCTCACCTTAGTCCCTTCCAAGTTCTTCACCAAGCTCAGGACCCTGGGACTGAACAACTTCCTCTGCAACTGGATCCTGGACTGCCTGACGCAGAGGGTATGCAACAACACATCCGCCACGCTGACCATCAACACTAGGGCCCCTAGGGTGTGTGTGCTTAGTCCCCTCCTGTACTCCCTGTTCACCAATGACTGCGTGGCAGAGCACGTCTCTAACACCATCATCAAGTTAGCTGATGACACGACAGTGGTAGAACTGATCACCGACGATGATGAGGCAGCCTATAGGGAGGAGGTCAGAGACCTGGCAGTGTGGTGCCAGGACAATATCCTCTCCCTCAATGTCAGCAAGACAAAAGGAGCTGATCAACTGACTATGCACACACACTGGACTACCCACTCACTCACACATACTTACACTGACACCCAAACACTTGCCCACACACATAACATGGGCATGCATGCATGCTGACCACACACACACACACACACACACACACACACACACACACACGTGCTGCTGCTTAGCCATGTTATTTTTACTCATTATGGTTATTCGTTATTCACTGTATCTATTCCTCGTGTCACTATTTCTATATTGATTCAATATTTTTACTCTGCATTGCTTGAAAAGGACCCGTAACTAAGCATTTCACTGTTAGTCTACACCTGTTGTTTACAAATCATGTGACAAATAAAATGTGATTTCATTTGGTGACAGCAGAGGGAAAAAGCTTTGAGCAGTGGACTAAAGCAGTGGCTGGATCAGGGACTGGACATTAGTATTGTATGATAGAGAACCGAACATTGTATGAATAGTAAAAAAAAAAAAACAAGGGGTAAAACTGGTGCCAGGTTGCTTTTGAGTACAATTATGTAACACCAAGTCCATGGTCAATTTACATGGGCTGTTGGTGGAATATTAGCCTGGCTGACTCAACAACCATGACTCACAGTGCAGGGAGAGCTGTGACACACTGGTCTGGAAAGGAGGTTGTTTCTTATTGCAATATTCACTCAGAAATTGAGCTACGGGGCCTCCCGAGTGGCACAGTGGTCTAAGGCACTGCATTGCAGTGGTAGCTGTGCCACTAGAGATCCTGGTTTGAGTCCAGACGCTGTCGCAGCCGACCGCGACAGGAAGACCCATGGGACGGTGCACAATTGGCCCTGAGTCGTCCGGGTTTGGCCGGTAGGACTGTTCGTGTCCCATCGCACTCTAGCGACTACTGTGGCGGGTCGGGCACAATTCTCGCTGACACGGTCGCCAGGTGTATGGTGTTTCCTCCAACACATTGGTACGGATGGCTTCCGGGTTAAGCAGGCATTGTGTAAAGAAGCAGTGTGGTTTGGCTGGGTTGTGTTTCGGAGGACGCACAGGCTCTCGACCTTCACCTCTCCCGAGTCCATACGGGAGTCGCAGTGATTAGACAATTGGATACCATTAAATTGGGGAGAAAATGGGATAAAAAATTAAATAAGAAATTGAGATATGGGTTTGATTGGTTGTCTCAAAAGTACTTTTTTCTTTGGGGGTTGAGACATGGATTTTAAAATCTGATCGTTGTAATGGAAGGGGGCGGTGCTTGGGGCTATGTGGGTGAGTGAGAAAGAGGACAGCCAACCAGTAAAAGCACAGCCCCCTTCATTATAGACATTATGTGCCAACAACATCAAATAGAGCCATTCCAGAGGACTTCGAGAGTTAGGTGTAAGCCAGACAACACCAACAATGAAATGGCTCTAAGTCTTTCAAAACCAATTATACCCCATATGAATAAGCCCCTTTTTGTGTATTATGAGTCAACACGTGTATTTTTCTATCATTACTACCATTCTTGGTTTAAGCAATCAGAAAATGTGTCAATTGTTCCCGTGTTGGGTGCAGATTCCATTTTGGGTGACTTTTGAATATGAATACACATCTAGATAGACACTGGTGATTGTATCCTTTGTAACTATTTTTGGTCGGTGGAGCTAAGTGTTCATTTAGCTAAATGGGGGGTATTTTTTCACTCATGCCCTTGACAAGAAGTTCCTGTCTGAGGTCCGCCCAATGGGGTGTGGGCGATTTTATTCATGGTTCTCTGTCCTACAGATTGGGGTGGGTGGGTACCAGAAATAACCCTTAGGCACCGACTGTTACATGTGCACACAGATGGCAATACGTCTCAATGGTGGAACCATGGTGGAGTCATTACACAAGGACTGAGGAATCTTGTCCAAACTCTGATGGCCCAGGCTAGCACACAACAACTAACAGGGCCGGAAATAGCCCCGCTTTAAATGACGCTCCACCTCCATTGTGAAAATTGTACCCCAAATTAACAGGCCGGTTGTCAACCTGAGGAAACAAGTTTGTCCAATGAGTGAGCAAATGACCTCACAGCGTTTCTTAAATTGGTCTACCTATTCCGTCTCAGGACTGAGTGCCATTACAGTGAATAAGCAGACAGTCTGAGTCAGACTCTGAAGGCTGATCTCATTCATCCTGATACCCATTATTGACTTAGGTATACCACGGAAGTCTTGAGGCTCAGCGGTGAATGGAAAAGGGAAAGTATAGAGCTTTGCTTACGTCCCGGAAACATGATTCACCCATTGACAATGTGCTGAACAGTGCAGAGTTTAAGCTCAACAATGTGAGCAATTATATTGTTACGCCCATACATTAATGAATGGAATGAAGATTTTGAGGACATTGAGCACCAATGTTTACGCTTTTTCAGTATGTACCATGTTCACCTAGCATTGCACTGGAACCTCCAATTGTTTTTGTTTTTTGCCATTATCCACTTAGCACTAACTTATGCAGTGATATAACTGTTGGAAGCTAAAAAGTCAGAAGTGCTTTTGTCTCACACTCGAAAAAAGTGGCAAAAAAGTTTTATGGCTTAGATTTTTTTCATCGAACTGGGCACCTCAGAAACCTCTTTCAGAAACTTGGTGGGACTTTGCTAACCTATTCTCTCTCTCTCCACCTCCCTCTCTCACTCAGTCTCCCTCTCCCTCCCTCTGTTTTCTCAGGAAATCCGGTTATGCTGATGGAGCTCTCCTGGAGTTCGAAAAACCTGTTGCCATGGGGACAGCAGCCAGCTCCTGCCACTCTCTGAGGCTGAGACTAGACCGCTGGTGTGTTAGAGACCAGAAAGAGTCAGTCATCATCTCCACTAGCAACTTCTCTCTCTACATATTGATGTATGCTGAAGAAACAAGGGTTAGTTAGGTGTTCGAGGCTATGTGTTCCTAGTAAGTCAAACATGTTGATCTGAATCCTGCAGCCTGAAAGAACATGCATTCACGGACTCACCAGTCAAAGCACTTAGTGCGCATGCAAACACAGGAATGAGATCAATTGCTTGGTTTGGATGATTTGTCTTAGAATTCATCCTGCTCATTGCATTATAAATGTCGAATATAATGCAATCACCTTTCCCTGGCATTGCAAAGGTGTGTGTTTAAAATGTCTGAGAAGTGGGGGGTTGTTCCAGCCTTGTACTAAAACACCTTATTCCGTAAATCAAGGGTTTGATGATTGGTTTAAACAGATGCATTGAAGAACACTGCATGGAATTGAGGCATATCAACTGCAAAGCACTATCATTTCTCAATTCAATTTTGAAAGATGAATTGCTCTGAGGTATATGCAAGAGCAAAGCAATTGACTATAGAGCTCATTTGCAGTTTACTGAACATAACAGTGCTGTCTCCACAGAGCATTTAGTCTGGTAGACTTTTGACATCACAACAAAGAACACTCTCCCCCACAATTGTGTATAGACAAGGGGCCAGGTTACAGGGTTATTCACTTACTTCTACAAAGCTCCTTAAGCAATCTCTACTAGACTCGTTTTATCAAATAAAAAAGAGCCTTTGTTGTAAACAAAAAAAAAGTTCCCCTCTAGGTTTCCAAACACATATAGGAATAGAAGCTCTTCTGTGAACTTGCTTAGTTTTTCAACTTTCATCTCATTACCGCCACCCAGTGTAAGCTAGTGGCACTTTCATGTCTGTGACCAATCCATTAATTTTTATTCAGAAGAGCACATTCTACATCAGGCTTACAGTGAGTTGAGTTAAGACCAAGGTTATTATAGTGTTTGTTTTTTTTCTATTTGTTTTTCAATTTGTATTTGCAATGCAGTTTACTTTCATTTAGCGCTAGCACAATTACAATATAGCCGTGGTCAAGCATGTTCGACAGTTTACTAAACATCTACTGATTTAGAACGATGGACCGCAAGTCAGCACAAAGACAACAGGAGCACTGCCTCCGCTATTCCGGCACCATTTCAACATTTAATCTTCAAATCAACAAGGTTATATACAGTTGAAGTCAGATGTTTACATATACCTTAGCCAAATACATTTAAACTCAGTTTTTCACAATTCCTGACATTTAATCCTAGTAACAATTCCCTGTCTTAGGTCAGCTAGGATCACAAGTTTATTTTAAGAATGTGAAATGTCAGAATAATAGTAGAGAGAATTACTTATTTCAGCTTTTATTTATTTCATTACATTCCCAGTGGGTAAGAAGTTAACATACACTAAATTAGTAGCATTGCCTTTAGATTGTTGAATTTGGGTCAAACATTTCAGGTAGCCTTCCACAAGCTTTCCACAATAAATTGGGTGCATTTTGGCCCATTCCTCCTGACAGAGCTGGTGTAACTGAGTCAGGTTTGTAGGCCTCCTTGCTCACACATGCTTTTTCAGTTCTGCCCACACATTTTCTATGGGATTGAGCTCAGGGCTTTGTGATGGCCACTCCAATACCTTGACTTTGTTGTCCTTAAGCCATTTTGCCACAACTATGGAAGTATGCTTGGGGTCATTGTCCATTTGGAAGACCCATTTGTGACCAAGCTTGAGATGTTGCTTCAATATATTCACATACTTTTCTCATGATGCCATCTATTTTGTGAAGTGCACCAGTCCCTCCTGCAGCAAAGCACACCCAGAACATGATGCTGCCACCCTCGTGCTTCACGGTTGGGATGGTGTTCTTCGGCTTGCAAGCCTCCCCCTTTTTCCTCCAAACATAACGATGGTCATTATGGCCAAACAGTTCTATTTTTGTTTCATCAGACCAGAGAACATTTCTCCAAAAACTGCGATCTTTGTCCCCATGTGCAGTTGCAAACCGTAGTCTGTTTTTTATGGTGATTTTTGAGCAGTGGCTTCTTCCTTGCTGAGTAGCCTTTCAGGTTATGTCGATATAGGGCACGTTTTACTGTGGATACAGATACTTTTGTACCTGTTCCCTCCAGCATCTTCACATGGTCCTTTGCTGCTGTTCTGGGATTGATTTGCACTCTTCGCGCCAAAATACGTTCATCTCTAGGAGACAGAACGCATCTCCTTCCTGAGCGTTATGACAGCTGCGTGGTCCCATGGTGTTTATACGTGTGTACTACTGTTTGTACAGATGAACATGGTACCTTCAGGCATTTGGAAATTGCTCCCAAGGATGAACCAGACTTGTGGAGGTCTACAATACTTTTTCTGAGGTCTTGGCTGATTTCTTTAGATTTTCCCATGATGTCAAGCAAAGAGGCATTGAGTTCGAAGGTAGGCTTAGAAATACATCCACAGGGACACCTCCAATTGACTCAAATGATGTCAATTAGCCTATCAGAAGCTTCTAAAGCCATGACATTATTTCTTTTGAATTTTCCAAGCAGTTTAAAGGCACAGTCAACTTAGTGAATGCAAACTTCTGACCCACTGGAATTGTGATACAGTGAATTGTAAGTGAAATAATCTGTCTGTAAACAATTGTTGGAAAAATTACTTGTCACACACAAAGTAGACTTCCTAACTGACTTGCCAAACCTATAGTCTGTTAACAAGACATTGTGGAGTGGTTGTAAATTGAGTTTTAACGACTCCAACGTTAGTGTATGTAAACTTCCGACTTCAACTGTATATAGGGAAGGTAATGACAGAGATGATAGAGTCCAGTTGAGTCCAATAATCGCTGGGGAGCCTGGCGCCCTTGAGCGCCAGGGAGGAGAGCGGGAGCAGGAGTGACGAGCTGTTTCAGTGCACCTGGAGTTCTAATCTGCATTCACTACTGTTCCATGTCCTGTTCAAAGCCCTTGTCTGTGCAACATAAACAACGTTAATAGCTGTGGTATCAGAAGATTTTTCCCTGGGCTGTAAATGGGCATGGGTTTATTTAAGTAGTGTAGGTAAATTCTTATTCATTTGGGGGTACTGGATTGAATTAACCTGCATATTGTGTGATCTAGCCTAGACAACTCTGAATTAATTAAAATCTGTTCCGTCTACTGTTCATATCGGACATCAAATCAGATGGAACTACTGTACACTATAGCAACCCATACGCACACATCCTCTGAGTTGTCCTATATCTAGCCTGCCGAATAGAATAGGCTAGATAAGATTGAAGATATCTCATTCCAACCGCAGTGGACCTTTTAAATGATTTTCATCACCTGTTGACAAATAAGATTGAAAAAAGCTTGTGAGTAAGCGTTAGAGGAGTAAAAAGCCTTATGTCTTGTCATGTAATCACATCTCACATCTATTGCTGTTTTGATTTGGACCCCTGCTATTGCTGCATTTCCTCCAACACCAGTAACACACAGGGAGTGTCATCAAAGAGTAATGCCCATGGAGGGTTTTGGAGCTGCAGTGTGAAAAAAATGTCTTTGTGTAAGGGAAATAAATGGACGTATTAACACAGGGAGAAGATAATTAAATAAATTAGACATCTCTTAGCTGCTAATGCAGTGTGGACCATTTGAGGGACTAGTATGGGCAGGCTGGCAGTACATGCCTCCTTGGTAACATGTAGCCATCTGTGTTATCCCCCAGGCATACAGTATGTTGCAGAAAGACAGTTGACAGGAAGATGACCCCTGTACACTACTTTCATGCACTCTCAAAGACTGTATTCCACGGTATTCTAAGAAAGTAGCCTATACCGTTTGCAGGAAAATTCTTGAATGTTTAAAAGTGGTGACCCTCCGTTTGCTCAAGGTCATTCACAGAAAAAGCTGAAATGGAATACGAAGAACAGTCAGATTATAAAACCATATTCCTGTGCCATTGTAGAATTAATTGTCACAGCAAGGTCTATCAGGGTTTCATGTAACAAACGGAATTAATCCATTCTGAGAGTTTTGCAGTCTTCTCACTTTAAATTGCATTTTTGAATTAAAATTTAAGGCAGCAGAATGTGAAAACTGTGCAAAGGGGGGTGTAGACTTTCACTAGACACTGTATCCTAGTGTCTCTGAGGGGTTAGTTTACCCTGGGTCTAGCATAAGTTTTTTGGTAAAGTAAAGAGGAAGTTTCAAAAAACAAACAATATTGTCAAGGGGTGACCATCAATGATGTGTCCCCAAACAGTTAGTGGGTGGAACCTACAGTCTCCAGTGGGTGTAGACTAGTCTACTGCTAAACAAATACAAAAATAGTCAATCATGTTAGAAGGTTTTTACCCGAACGCCTCCATTTGCCCAAGGTCATTTACAGAAAAAGCAGAAACGCAACATGAAAACTATATACATGTTGTCAAGAGAAATATCTTCCTGCGCCGTTGTAGAATGAATAGACTAAGTAAGGTCTATTACGGTTTCATGTCATCAGCTGAACATACCCACACTAAGTACTTTTGGGGTAAAAGCCATTAACTCTCCAAATGGGTTATTTTCAATCCCACAGTCATAGTGCTCAGCAGTAATACGTTGGTTCCAGGTCTATTCATGAGATACTTTTTGTTTCAAAGAAACATTTGCATCCCAAATGCCCCCCTATTTCTTACATAGCACACTACTTAAAACATTGTTTTAGCTATGGGTCTCGGTCAACAGCAAGACACTATTTAGGGAACAGATGCCTTTTGGAATGCAGCCATGTACTTCCCATCTTTATCTGAAGATAGTTTTGTCACATAATGAACCCATTGTACAGGGCACTCGGCAACCTAAGTTAACTATTCTTAAATCAGCTACCAATCAACAATTTAGAGTCTAATTGACGATCTCTTCTAGAGCTTCTCTGTCATCCAGTGGCGACAAGTCAAATTGCACTGCTGTTGTATACCACTGTCACAGTATGGCAGAGGTTTCCAAACCTATTTGAGCTATTCCCCCTCCAAAGCTTTTGAGCTTAATTCGGTCACCACAGACAAAAAACATGTTTCAAACATGGACCAGGTTTTAAGATCGGACAACAAAAAAACTTTGGATAGACAGGTAGAATGTGTAATAGAAATGTTAAATTCAATTTGGCTAAATCCCCTTCTATTCTGCAAGAGACATACACTCCCCTACGTATTTATTTGGACAGTGAAACTAAAACGTTTAATTTAGCTCTCTATACTCCATTTTGGGTTTGAGATCAAATACAGTATAGTTGACTTCCGGCGCCGACAGAGATGGCCGCCTCGCTTCGCGTTCCTAGGAAACTATGCAGTTTTTTGTTTTTTTACGTGTTATTTCTTACATTAGTACCCCAGCTCATCTTAGGTTTCATTACATACAGTCGAGAAGAACTACTGAATATAAGATCAGCATCAACTCACCATCAGTACTACCAAGAATATGTTTTTCGCAACGCGGATCCTGTGTTCTGCCTTACAAACAGGACAACTGAGTGGATTCCATGCAGCGACCCAAAAAAAAAACAACTCCGAAAAAGAGGGAAACGAGGCGGTCTTCTGGTCAGACTCCGGAGACGGGCACATCGTGCACCACTCCCTAGCATTCTTCTTGCCAATGTCCAGTCTCTTGACAACAAGGTTGATGAAATCCGAGCAAGGGTAGCATTCCAGAGGGACATCAGAGACTGTAACGTTCTTTGCTTCACGGAAACGTGGCTCACTGGAGTGACTCTATCCGAAGCGGTGCAGCCAACGGGTTTCTCCACACATCGCGCAGACAGAAACAAACAACTTTCTGGTAAGAAGAGGGGCGGCGGCGTATGCCTTATGACTAACGTGACATGGTGTGATGAAAGAAACATACAGGAACTCAAATCCTTCTGTTCACCTGATTTAGAATTCCTCACAATCAAATGTAGACCGCATTATCTACCAAGAGAATTCTCTTCGATTATAATCACAGCCGTATACATCCCCCCCCAAGCAGACACATCGATGGCTCTGAACGAACTTTATTTAACTCTTTGCAAACTGGAAACCATTCATCCGGAGGCTGCATTCATTGTAGCTGGGGATTTTAACAAGGCTAATCTGAAAACAAGACTCCCTAAATTTTATCAGCATATCGATTGCGCAACCAGGGGTGGAAAGACCTTGGATCATTGTTACTCTAACTTCCGCGACGCATATAAGGCCCTGCCCCGCCCCCCTTTCGGAAAAGCTGACCACGACTCCATTTTGTTGATCCCTGCCTACAGACAGAAACTAAAACAAGAGGCTCCCACGCTGAGGTCTGTCCAACGCTGGTCCGACCAAGCTGACTCCACACTCCAAGACTGCTTCCACCACGTGGACTGGGACATGTTTCGTATTGCGTCAGACAACAACATTGACGAATACGCTGATTCGGTGTGTGAGTTCATTAGAACGTGCGTTGAAGATGTCGTTCCCATAGCAACGATTAAAACATTCCCTAACCAGAAACCGTGGATTGATGGCAGCATTCGCGTGAAACTGAAAGCGCGAACCACTGCTTTTAATCAGGGGAAGGTGTCTGGTAACATGACCGAATACAAACAGTGCAGCTATTCCCTCCGCAAGGCTATCAAACAAGCTAAGCGTCAGTACAGAGACAAAGTAGAATCTCAATTCAACGGCTCAGACACAAGAGGCATGTGGCAGGGTCTACAGTCAATCACGGACTACAGGAAGAAATCCAGCCCAGTCACGGACCAGGATGTCCTGCTCCCAGGCAGACTAAACAACTTTTTTGCCCGCTTTGAGGACAATACAGTGCCACTGACACGGCCGGCAACGAAAACATGCGGTCTCTCCTTCACTGCAGCCGAGGTGAGTAAGACATTTAAACGTGTTAACCCTCGCAAGGCTGCAGGCCCAGACGGCATCCCCAGCCGCGCCCTCAGAGCATGCGCAGACCAGCTGGCCGGTGTGTTTACGGACATATTCAATCAATCCCTATACCAGTCTGCTGTTCCCACATGCTTCAAGAGGGCCACCATTGTTCCTGTTCCCAAGAAAGCTAAGGTAACTGAGCTAAACGACTACCGCCCCGTAGCACTCACTTCCGTCATCATGAAGTGCTTTGAGAGACTAGTCAAGGACCATATCACCTCCACCCTACCTGACACCCTAGACCCACTCCAATTTGCTTACCGCCCAAATAGGTCCACAGACGATGCAATCTCAACCACACTGCACACCGCCCTAACCCATCTGGACAAGAGGAATACCTATGTGAGAATGCTGTTCATTGACTACAGCTCGGCATTCAACACCATAGTACCCTCCAAGCTCGTCATCAAGCTCGAGACCCTGGGTCTCGACCCCGCCCTGTGCAACTGGGTACTGGACTTCCTGACGGGCCGCCCCCAGGTGGTGAGGGTAGGCAACAACATCTCCTCCCCGCTGATCCTCAACACTGGGGCCCCACAAGGGTGCGTTCTGAGCCCTCTCCTGTACTCCCTGTTCACCCACGACTGCGTGGCCACGCACGCCTCCAACTCAATCATCAAGTTTGCGGACGACACAACAGTGGTAGGCTTGATTACCAACAACGACGAGACGGCCTACAGGGAGGAGGTGAGGGCCCTCGGAGTGTGGTGTCAGGAAAATAACCTCACACTCAACGTCAACAAAACTAAGGAGATGATTGTGGACTTCAGGAAACAGCAGAGGGAACACCCCCCTATCCACATCGATGGAACAGTAGTGGAGAGGGTAGCAAGTTTTAAGTTCCTCGGCATACACATCACAGACAAACTGAATTGGTCCACTCACACAGACAGCATTGTGAAGAAGGCGCAGCAGCGCCTCTTCAACCTCAGGAGGCTGAAGAAATTTGGCTTGTCACCAAAAGCACTCACAAACTTCTACAGATGCACAATCGAGAGCATCCTGGCGGGCTGTATCACCGCCTGGTACGGCAACTGCTCCGCCCTCAACCGTAAGGCTCTCCAGAGGGTGGTGAGGTCTGCACAACGCATCACCGGGGGCAAACTACCTGCCCTCCAGGACACCTACTCCACCCGATGTCACAGGAAGGCCATAAAGATCATCAAGGACATCAACCACCCGAGCCACTGCCTGTTCACCCCGCTATCATCCAGAAGGCGAGGTCAGTACAGGTGCATCAAAGCTGGGACCGAGAGACTGAAAAACAGCTTCTATCTCAAGGCCATCAGACTGTTAAACAGCCACCACTAACATTGAGTGGCTGCTGCCAACACACTGACACTGACTCAACTCCAGCCACTTTAATAATGGGAATTGATGGGAAATGATGTAAATATATCACTAGCCACTTTAAACAATGCTACCTTATATAATGTTACTTACCCTACATTATTCATCTCATATGCATACGTATATACTGTACTCTATATCATCGACTGTATCCTTATGTAATACATGTATCACTAGCCACTTTAAACTATGCCACTTTGTTTACATACTCATCTCATTTGTACATACTGTACTCGATACCATCTACTGTATCTTGCCTATGCTGCTCTGTACCATCACTCATTCATATATCCTTATGTACATATTCTTTATCCCCTTACACTGTGTACAAGACAGTAGTTTTGGAATTGTTAGTTAGATTACTTGTTGGTTATTACTGCATTGTCGGAACTAGAAGCACAAGCATTTCGCTACACTCGCATTAACATCTGCTAACCATGTGTATGTGACAAATAAAATTTGATTTGATTTGATTTGATTTGAGCATGTCACCTATTTGAGGGTATTTTCATACACTTTTACTGTTTAGAAATTAAAGCACTTTATGCATTGAGTTCCCCCATTTGAAGGTGTCATACTGTAATTATCTGGACAAGTACGACTAGAATTTATATGTAAATAAATGCCTGGAATATTTTAATTTTGGAGAATATTTTATACAAATGGGTTAAAGTTATGTATAGTAATCCCAGGTGTAAGATAGTAAATAACGGCTACTTTCCAGAAAGTATTAAACTGTCAAGAAGAATAAAAAAAGGTTGTACACTATCGGCATATCTATTATGGCCAATGAAATGTTATCTATCTATTAAAATCAGATCAAACATTAATATCAAGGAGCTAGAAATCCAGAGCTTAAAAAACAAATGTGTCATTGTACGCCAACAACTCCTGTTTTCTTTTAAATCCACAATCTGGATGGCACCGGAGACCAGGCGGCCATTTTACGGGCTCCTAACAAACTGTGCTATTTGTCTTTTGTCGCATTGTTTAACTTATTTTGTATATAATGTTGCTGCTACCGTCTCTTATGACCGAAAAGAGCTTCTGAATATCAGAACAGCGATTACTCACCTCAAACTGGACAAATATTTTTTATTTTAATGAGTCCGACACAAAGGATATACTGTTTCTTCGAGACCAGGCCCAAATCCTGTCATTTGTGTGAAGAAAAGATGGAGGGACAAGGGGCGGAGATTGGGGTGCCTTGCGAGAATTAATCGGAGAGTGGGTAACCCGCCTCTACCCTCCGTTCTATTGGCCAAAGTGCAATCACTGGAGAATAAACTGAATGAGCACCGTTTGAGACTATCCTACCAACGGGACATTAAAAACTGTAATATCTTATGTTTCACCAAGTTGTGGCTGAACGACGACACGGATAATATACAGTTGGGTGGGTTTTCCATTCATTGGCAGGACAGAACTGCTACGTCCGGTAAGACGAGGGGTTGTGTCTGTCAATAACAGCAAGTGCACAATGTCTAATATTAAGGAAGTCTCGAGGTATTGCTCGCCTGAGGTAGAGTACCTCATGATAAGCTGTAGACCACACTATCTACCAAGAGTTTTCATCTACATTTTTCGTAGCGGTCTATTTACCACCACAAACAGATGCTGGCACTAAGATCCCATTCAACGAGCTGTATAAGGCCATAAGCAACCAAGAAAATGCTCATCCAAAAGTGGCGCGCCTAGTGGCCGGGGACTTTAATGCAGGCAAACTTAAATCTGTTTTTACCTCATTTCTACCTCCATGTCACATGTGCAACCAGAGGAAAAGAACCTCTAGACCACCTTTACTCCACACACAGAGACTCATTACAAAGCTCTCCCTCGCCCTCTATTTGGAAAATCTGACCATTCTATCCTCCTGATTCCCGCTTACAAGCAAAAACTAAAGCAGGAAGTACCAGTGACTCGCACAATACGGAGGCGGTGACGCGGATGCTACGCTACAGGATTGTTTTGCTAGCACAGACTGGAATATGTTTCGGGATTCATCCAATGGCATTGAGGAGTATACCACCTCAGTCACCGGCTTCATCAATAAGTGCATCAACAATATCGGCCCCACAGTGACCGTATGTACATATCCCAACCAGAAGCCATGGATTACAGCAACCTCCGCACAGAGTTAAAGGCTCGATTTGCCGCTTTCAAGGAGTGGGACATTAAGCTTATAATATATCCCGCTATGCCCTCAGATGAACCATTAACTAGGCAAAGCATCAAAACGGGACTAAGATCCAATCCTACTACACCGGCTCTGATGCTCGTTGGATGTGGCAGGGCTTGCAAACTATTACAGACTACAAAGGGAAACTAAGCCTTGAGCTACCCGGTGACGCAAGCCTACCAGACAGGCTAAATGCCTTTTATGCTTGCTTCGAGGCAAGCAACACTGAAGCATGCATGAGAGTACCTGATGTGTGATCACACTCTCCGTAGCTGATGTTAACAAGACCTTATGGTTTAGATCCCGCTACCGGGATCGATATGACAACAGCCAGTGAAAGGGCGCCAAATGCAAACAGCAAATCTCATAATTTAAAAAAATCATCAAACAGAAGTATTTTACACCATTTTAAAGATACATTTGTTGTTAATCCCACCAGTGTCCGATTTCAAAAAGGCTTTACGACGAAAGCACACCAAACGATTATGTTAGGTGAGTGCCTAGTCATAGAAAAAACATTTTTCCTGCCAAAGAGGTGTCACAAAAAGCACAAATAGAGGAAATGAATCACTAACCTTTGATCTTCATCAGATGACACTCATAGGACTTCATGTTACACAATACATGTATGTTTTGTTCGATAAAGTTCATATTTATATGCAAGAGTCTGTCTACATTGGCGCGTTATGTTCAGTAGTTCCAAAACATCCGGTGAGAGAGCCACATCAATTTACAGAAATACTCATAATAAACATTGATAAAAGATACAAGTGTTACACATGGAATTATAGATCCACTTCTCCTTAATACAACCGCGGTTTCAGATTTCAAAAGCTTTACGGAAAAAGCACACCATGCGATAATCTGAGTACAGCGCTCAGACAACAAAACGAGCCATACAGATATCCACCATGTTGTGGTCAACAACATGGTCAACAAAGAGTCAACAAAGTCAAATCGCATTCTAAATATTCACTTACTTTTGATCTTCATCAGAATGCACTCCCAGGAATCCCAGTTCCACAAATGTTTTTTGTTTGATAGTCCATCATTTATGTCAAAATACCTCCCTTGTTGTTCGCATTTAGTTCACATATCCAAATTCATGAGGCGCAATCACTAGGTCCAGACAAAGTAAAAAAGTTCCGTTACAGTCCGTAGAAACATGTCAAACGATGTATAGAATCAGTCTTTAGGATGTTTTTAACATAAATCTTCAATAATGTTCCAGCCGGAGAATTCCTTTGTCTTTAGAAATGAAAAGGAATGCAGCTATCTCTCACGGGAGCGAGCGTGATCGGCTCATGGCAGACACCTGATTTGAAAGAGCTCTCATTCCCTCCTCCTTCATAGTAGAAGCCTTAAACAAGGTTCTAAAGACTGACATCTAGTGGAAGCCTTAGGAAGTGCAATATGACCCCATAGACACTGTATATTCAATAGGCAATGAGTTGAAAAACTACAAACCTCAGATTTCCCACTTCCTGGTTGGATTTCTTCTCAGGGTTTTGCCTGTCATATGAGTTCTGTTATACAGACATCATTCAAACAGTTTTAGAAACTTCAGAGTGTTTTCTATCCAACTCTACTAACATGCATATCTTAGCTTCTGGACCTGAGGAGCAGGTAGTTTACTCTGGGCACCTTATTCATCCAAACTACTCAATACTGCCCCCCAGCCATATGAAGTTTTAAACAGGTCAACATTCACAAGGACGCGGGGCCAGACGGATTACCAGGACGTGTACTCCGAGCATGCGCGGACCAATTAAGTTTTCAAGTAGACCACCATAGTCCATGTGCCCAAGAAAGCGAACGTCACCTAAATGACTACCGCCCCATAGCACTCACGAAGGTAGCCATGGTGCTTTGAAAGGCTGGTCATGGCTCACATCAACACCATCACAGAAACCCTTGACCCACTCCAATTCACATACCGCCCCAACAGATCCACAGAAGACGCACCCCACACTGCCCTTTCCCACCTTGACAAAAGTAACACATGTGAGAATGCTGTTCAGGTCATCTGATGCAGCACTCCATCACTCTCCTTCTTGGTCAAATAGGCCTTACACAGCCTGGAGGTGTGTTTGGGTTATTGTCCTGTTGAAAAACAAATTATAGTCCCACTAAGCGCAAACCAGATGGGACGGCATATCGCTGCAGAATGCTGTGGTAGCTATGCTGGTTAAGTGTGCCTTGAATTCTAAATAAATCACTGACGGTGTCCCCAGCAAAGCACCCCCACCCTATCACACCTCCTCTTCCATTCTTCACAGTGGGAACCACGCATGCGGAGATCATCAATTCACCTACTCTGCATCTCACAAAGACACGGCAGTTGGAACCAAAAAACAAATTTTTACACCAGTCTAATTTTAAATGTAACTTTTATTTAACTAGGCAAGTCCGTTAAGAACATTCTTTTTTACAATGATTGCAAGGATCTGTCCATTGCTCGTGTTTCCTGGCCCAAGCAAGTATCTTCTTATTATTGGTGTCCTTTTAGTAGTGGTTTCTTTGCAGCAATTCGACCAGGCCTGATTCATGCAGCCTCTTCTGAACACTTTATGTTGATGTGTCTGTTATTTGAACTCTGAAGCATTTATTTTGGCTGCAATCTGAGGTGCAGTTAACTTTAATGAACTTATCCTTTGCGGCAGAGGTCTCTCTGGGTCTTCCTTTCCTATGGCAATCCTCATGAGAGCCAGTTTTGTCATAGCGCTTGATGGTTTTTGTCTTAAAGTAATGATGGACTGTTTCTCTTTGCTTATTTGAGCTGTTTTTGCCATAATATGGACTTGGTCTCTTACCAAATAAGGATATCTTCTGTATACCGCCCCTACCTTGTCACAACACAACTGATTTTTAACAAGATGCATTCCAGGTGACTACCTCATTAAGCTGGTTGAGGGAATGCCAAGAGTGTGCAAAGCTTCAAGGCAAAGGGTGGCTACTTTGAAGAATCTCAAATATAAAATATATTTTTGTGTTATTACATGATTCCATATGTGTTATTTCATAGTTTTGATGTCTTCACTATTATTCTACAATGTAGAAAATAATACATGTTCTTTTTCTATTCGGCTACGGTGCAGTGTCTTTAAATACAATGCTCCTCTTACCCTCCTTGATCTCCTTCTTGGCAAGAGTCTATTGGCAGATTTTTTTTATGGAATATCTACATAGGTGTACAGAGACCCATTGTCAGCAACCATCACTCCTGTGTTCCAATGGCACGATGTTAGCTAATCCAAGTTTATAATTTTTTTTGCAATTGTTAGCACAGCTGAAAACTGTTGTCCTGATTTAAAGAAGCAATAAAACTGGTCTTTAAACTAATTGAGTATCTGGAGCATCAGCATTTGTAGGTTTGATTACAGGCTCAAAATTGGCAGAAACATAACTTTCTTCTGAAACTCGTCAGTCTATTTTGGTTCTGAGAAATGAAGGCTATCCAATGTGAGAAATTGTCAAGAAACTGGAGAGCTCGTACAAAGCTGTGTACTACTCCCTTCACATAACAGCACAAACTGGCTCTAACCAGAATAGAAAGAGGAGTGGGAGGCCCCGGTGCACAACTGAGCAAGAGGACAAGTACATTAGTGTCTAGTTTGAGAAATAGATACCTCACAAGTCCTCAACTGGCAGCTTCATTAAATAGTACCCGCAAAACACCAGTCTCAACGTGAAGAGGTGACTCCGGGATGTTGGCGTCAGGACTGACATCCCACAGATTCTAAACAAATATTGAACTGAACCAACTCCAATTGATCGTTAACTCTAGTCCTCTGCATAGTGTATTTATCTTCAAAATATTCTTATACTTATACTTATTCTTATATATTTTTAGAAAACAATAGAAAATGTGAAAAAGTATACAGAATAAAAGACCTTAGCAGTAAGGATAAAATCATTCACATGAAACACCTTGCATTCCTATAAAACACAAAGGGCATATTTTATTTGCCGTTGCAATAAGAAATAGATTTCACACAAAGTTATAGAAAAGAGGTATTAACAGTTGTGATACCACATCTGAGAGCGCATGATTCGTTACAGCACCGAGGACAGTTACAACGGGCACATTGACCACAATCATGAGGCTTGCTGTGATGACGAAGAGCCTTATGATCCCTACCACATTCTTGTGAACACCACTGACACCATTGATGAATCTTATGATATCCCTTTTATGACGTTGTGAAAAAGGAGAATTCACAGAATATCTTACATATTCCAAATAACACGACCCTTTCCACAACTTTGGTAACCAGGAATAGGCATAGGATCCACAGATAAAGTAAGTCCCATTACTGAGAATCAATTCAACTGTCACAGGCAGATCTGTCTGCTCACTCTGTCCTACTTTGACAAACGCGTCCTGGTGCAGTTGAGACAAATTCAGAGAGTGACCTATTAAAACAACCACCCAAACAGGGGCATGTATAAATACTAGGTAAGGTGGTCGCTGATTAGTGTCATTGAAAATCTCAAATTAAGGAAGGTACTGGAGGTACTCTCACATGTGACACTCAAAATTATCACCCATATTAGTACCAATAATTGCCTTATACCAATTAACATATCTCCAGAAACCCAACATTTCACTCTGGTTAAAAGGAATAACCCTTAATGGAATACCTGCCCTTGATGTAAATGGAGAAGATGTACAAACACCGCAACTACTTTGACAACTGTGGCATTGTGTAGAGAGAGAAACGTATTGACGCCCGAGTGTCCCTCATCCTGCTGATGCATCTCCGTGTTAGAAATGGAAACCCCACCCACATTCAGAATTAGGAGGAAACTCACAAGAAAAGAAATGTCAAACATCTTTCACTTGTCTGCAATACAATAATATTCAAATGTCCTATTGTGAATGTAATCATTCACAAAGTCCCTTTAAAAGTGACCAGCTCTTCCACACTGGTATCAGTCCCATAGATAACTATTGGAAATGATGTTCTGACTGTCTGCCATTCGTTAGGAATTCTTCTTCCATTCCACTGGTTACATTTCACTGGTGATCTTGTATCGTTTCAGGTACAGTCAAGGGATATTGCTGCAGCCTCCGACTGTAGATTCTCATAACCTGTAACAAAGGAAACAAAAAAGTGAGTAACATATCCCGGTTTCAAGACATGTGAAATATCAAAACTTCCCTAAGTAAGGTTGTCCCAATTTTCAGGAAAACATTGGACATTTCACCTAGATATCCCTAATATGGCGACTGCGGTATACAACATAGAAGCTTATCAGGTTCTGATCATCTTACCATGCTTCTTCACCGGAGATTGACCCCCGATTGCTAATCAATCAATTTGCCATCAAAATGGACAACCTTGCAATGAATGATGTGTGTCCATTGTGATTTTCACTGGACTTTCACTGCTGACCTCATCATGAGCAAAACTTGATAAGGACCTTCCCACTTTGGCCTTAATGTGTCTGTTACATATTTTTTTTACCATCACCCACTGTCCTGGTACTATGTCATGTCCCCCCTCGGGAGTTATTCCCCATTAGAGTTGTGTACAATAGTTAAGCATTGTGTCACTCATAAAGTGAACGTCTGCTTTTCTCAAATCTAACATGCCTGTATTATCACATTGTACATTGTAGTAAGTAACCATGCCCAGCCTGCCTCACACGCCCCCCCCCCCCCCCCCCCCCACAATGCTTGAACCGTCTGTGTATAAGAACCTCAGGGTTTTCCAATGAATGACTATAAACCCATCAGAGAGCTAATCCAAAACAACTCATGACAGTCGTGTTCAAGTAATGTGGTATCTGAGGAAGCTTCAGAGTAGCTGGATTACATGGTGTCTTTTCAACTATACCCATGAACTATACCCACTATACCCAACTATACTCTTTAATCACTACTTTAGTAGCGTCCATAGCTTCCTTGCTAATGGGATATTGTCACCTGTCAAGCACACTGATTCGATATCCAAAGTTACACACCCATTTTTCGTCGTAGTCTAAATAGTAAGGTTCTGAACTGCAGAGCCTTGCAGTTGCCTAATTTGCCACGTCACCTTTCCTTCAGAAATGTTCAATGTAGAGTCAAGTTGCATAATAACATCAAGGCCTAAAATAGGTTGTTTTAAATGAGCCTATCCACATCCCTGCATCAATCTTCATTGGACCAATATATTGGACCCACTCCTGTTGCTCTCATCTTCTTGCCGGTGTACCGAGGACATGTTTTGCATAAGATTTGGGCAATACAGTGATTTCAGCACCCGTATCTACTGCAAAGTTTTTAACCATCATGTTCACATATATTCCATCTGATTTCATGTGTACACCAGCTGAGATGGGACGTAAGCGGGAGTCTATTAGTTTACCTCCACAGCATCCAACAAAGTCTGCTGCTGAGCCGGAGAGAGCTTCTTAAATTTCTGCACAAGTATTGTGTCATTGGGGCTGTTGTCCTGATTCCATTTTCCCTTAGACGGACCCTTCTCCTGGCCATTTCTCATAAAATCAAGTTATTTTCCGACATTCTCGTTGCCAGTGACCAGAAATCCCGCAATAATGACACACTTGGTTTCTCTTTTATGATGTGTTTGGTTTCACTCGGAACCTGCATAACTCTGATAACCACGTCTTGTGGATGCTTAAGTTTCTGACCATTCATCCAACTGTTTTGGAGATGCTGATTTATGTGTGATCACTGTCACTAGAAGTCTATTTACTTTCTTTTACAGCCTGTGTTCTGGTTGGCCGAAGACATCGTTCTGTCAGTATCTGTTGACTCAAAGCCAGGCAGTGCTGACCAGATGCTTGAAACCTGATCTGCCTTGCACAACTCAGTGTAAGGATAGATTGGGAGAACAGAGAAGCCATAGTGGGTTACTTTTCCACCTGTGTCTCCTCCACTTTGAAATGGTTCTAGACAGTGAATTTAAAATCTGTTTCATGTTCACATCCGGAAGAGCTGTTCCGCCCTTTTCCAGATTGATGTAATGTAATTGTTAAGGGAGAACCAATGTCAAAAGATGTTTAATATATATATATATATATATATATCTCTGTTTTATATATTTATTTAACCCCAATATATATATATATGAATGAATATATACAGTGGGGGGAACAAGTATTTGATACACTGCTGATTTTGCAGGTTTTCCTACTTAAAAAGCATGTAGAGGTCTAATTTTTATCATAGGTACACTTCAACTGTGAGAGACGGAATCTAAAACAAAAATCCATAAAGTCCCATTGTATGATTTTTAAGTAATTAATTTGCATTTTATTGCATGACATAAGTATTTGATACATCAGAAAAGCAGAACTTAATATTTGGTACAGAAACCTTTGTTTGCAATTACAGAGATCATACATTTCCTGTAGTTCTTGACCAGGTCTGCACACACTGCAGCAGGGATTTTGGCCCACTCCTCCATACAGACCTTCTCCAGATCCTTCAGGTCTCAGGGCTGTCGCTGGGAAATAGGACTTTCAGCTCCCTCCAAAGATGTTCTATTGGGTTCAGGTCTGGAGACTGGCTAGGCCACTCCAGGACCTTGAGATGCTTCTTACGGAGCCACTCCTTAGTTGCCCTGGCTGTGTGTTTCGGGTCGTTGTCATGCTGGAAGACCCAGCCACGACCCATCTTCAATGCTCTTACTGAGGGAAGGAGGTTGTTGGCCAAGATCTCACGATACATGGCCCCATCCATCCTCCCCTCAATACGGTGCAGTCGTCCTGTCCCCTTTGCAGAAAAGCATCCCCAAAGAATGATGTTACTGCACTGTTGGAACCAGAAGCACAAGCATTTTGCTACACTCGCATTAACATCTGCTAACCATGTGTATGTGACCAATAACATTTGAGAGTATTGCAAAGAGTATGTTCTTTTATCTCAGCATGTTTACAGATTCTCCCTATTTTTGTTTGTTTGGAAATGTTGATACTGGAGACTTATCTGAAGAAACTGTGTAACCAAGCATTTATAGCAGCTAAGAAATGCATTGCCATTAACTGGAAGGTTGGTTATCCTCCCACAATGTCAAGTTATCTATCACTAGTTTTGATTTATTACCAGATCAAGTGAATACTCGGCAACATTCATACATTCTGGATGCCTTCTATGGAATACAGTACGACCAAAGGAGTCTGTATTGAAAACATGCCCACGTCAGATACCTATTTAGGAAATCCCTAGCTGCTGGGCTGCTCAGTCCTGCCCCTGGGGGTCTGCCGTCCTGTGGGTTTTCACTCTGGCCTCGGCCTAACACACCCGAAACCAATAATGTATGTTCACTAAGATCCTAAAGCTGAGTGGGGTGTGTTGGGTTGGGGTGCTGCAGGGTGGTGGACCCCTAGGGACAGGACGGGGCGACCCAACTATATTGTGTACAAGTAAAAAAAGCTCTACAGTACTATTAGGCCTATGAGATTAATTATATGGAGGATTTGCTGTTTCTGTGTGTTAATGTATAATTGAGGTGTATGTGTTTTTTGTTTTTTATATATATATTTTTTTATGGGAATTTAAAAAAAATCTGTGGGAACTAGGAAGGAACTTGTGTTGGGAGAGAGCTATTGACTAGTGGGGGTCAGGTGTGCAGGCGGCTCAGGCTGGCTGGTTGGTCTGGCTGAAATTTGATATAGAGGATGTCTTAATAAAGACAATCAAAAGTCTATTTTTTCAAGAGTTGCTCATTTGTTAGGCTATTAGTAAAGGTGTAACACTATGTATTATTTAATTACCTTTGATATAGTTCAGTCTTATTAACCACTTAAACATATTTCATGATCTCTTACTTAGCTCTATGACAGTGGGCATTTTTTATTACTTTTTGTTCTAAATAGAAACAGCATATAGGATTGTGTGAAAATGCAGGAAATAAGTTTTAGATGCACAAAAACCAGACCCCCCCCATGTAACTCAGTAACTAACTCAGTAAAATATGATACATTTATACTAAACAAAAATATATAATTTAATACAGCGAGTATATAACAAGCATATAACGAAATGTACTACCGTTTTTCAGACTCGTTTCACACGAATTCCGAATGTGGGCAGAACAGCTGTTTTAGACACGATAATGATTTCCACTTCCTTTAGCTAGCAGCTAGCTAGCAGGCCAACAACAACACGTCGGATATTTAGATTATATTCAAGGATTTGTAACTGATCTTTAATTAAAGGTGATCAAGTTAAAGTTCAGTCGCTGGAAGCTAAGGTGGGTAAATATATTTTATCGGCCTGATATTGCGAGAGACTGATCATCGTCATCTGCTTTACCAACATTTAGGATAACCTAAGATAACTGTTGTTAGCTAGCCAGCGTTAGCGCTGAAACTTCTGCTGGTACCATAGGCTGGTTGCTAGTTAGCTATATGTGCTAACACTCAGTTTACCTGATTGACAAGCCTGCAGTAGTTAGTACTTAGTCAATGTCGTACCTTTTTTTAAAGTTATATCTGTGAAGTTCTCAAGTAACGTTAAGCATTATCAGAGGTGATCCTCATTTATACCTGCCACTTTCTGTTCTGACAAACCATAGATGGCTAACTAGCTAGAGATTTAGTCGGTGTAAGTCCATTTGACTTCACTTGCATAACAGGGTAAACTTGTCCAAACAATGTGGCTTTCATCTTTTTTCCCAGGTTTCAATGTTGTGCCCCAGTATTAGCTAACGTTACATCTTGCAGCTGGAGATTTGTCATATTTAGTAGTCCTCTGCATTGGGAGAGACCGTTCTGTTCCAGCATTCTGTTGTTCCAGCCCAACATATCTGTGATATGTGCAAGGCACCATAAGACTCCAAGAGGACACTCACTGATGGTTTAAAACATGGACCAGGGTGTTGCCGACAGTCCTGTTATCCTTGTCATCAAGGCACCCAACCAGAAGTATGATGACCAGACAATCAACTGCTTCCTGAACTGGACAGTGGAGAAACTAAAAACCCATATCTCACATGTATATCCCAGTAAACCGGTGAGTTGGCTTACGTACAGTGAGATTGAGGTCTGTTCAGATCAATGATGTACAGTGCTTTCGGAAAGTATTCAGACCCCTTGACTTTTTACACATTTTGTTACGTTACAGCCTTGTTCTAAAATTGATTATATAGCTTTTTCCATCTCTGCAGCACTCATCAATCTACACACAATAACACATAATGACAATGCAAAAACAGGTTCCTCCAGACGTGACACTTGGCATTCAGGCCAAAGAGTTCAATCTTGGTTTCATCAGACCAGAGAATCTTGTTTCTCATGGTTAGTCTTTTAGGTGCCTTTTGGCAAACTCCAGACGGGCTGTTATGTGCCTTTTACTAAGGAGTGCCTTCCGCCTGGCCACTCTCCCATAAAGGCCTGATTGGTGGAGTGCTGCAGGGATGGTTGTCCTTCTGGAAAGTTCTCCCTGGAACTCCCAGGCCCTTCTCCCCCGATTGCTCAGTTTGTCCGGGTGGCCAGCTCTAAGAGTCTTGGTGGTTCCAAACATCTTCCATTTAAGAATGATGGAGGCCACTGTGTTCTTGGGGACCTTCAATGCTGCTGACATTTTTTGGTACCCTTCCCCAGATCTGTGCCTCAACACGATCCTGTCCGTAGAGCTCCGAGACAATTCGTTCGACCTCATGGCTTGAATTTTGCTCTGACATGCACGGTCAACTGTGGGATCTTATATAGACAGGTGTGTGCCTTTTCCAAATCATGTCCAATTTACCACAGGTGGACCCCAATCAGTTTGTAGAAACATCTCAAAGATGATCAATGGAAACAGGATGCACCTGAGCTCAATTTCGAGTCTCATAGCAATTGGTCTGAATACTTATGTAAATAAGGTATTTTTTTATTTTTATATACGTTTGCAAAAATGTAGAGCCTGTTTTTGTTTAGTCATCATCGGGTATTGTGTGCAGATTGATGAAAAAAGTAATTGAATCAATTTTAGAACAAGGCTGTAACGTAACAAAATGTGGAAAAAGTCAAGGGGTCTGAATACTTTCCAAATGCATTGTATATAAACCCTGGATTGCTGATGCTATGTATTGGCCACTGAGAGGCTTCGAAGCCACCGGTCGGCCATATAGGCACTCCACAGAAGAAGCAGTCCTCATGTTTCAATGAAATGATTCAAGGCCAAAATGACATGTATTTAATAAATAAATAAATAATAATTGTAGTGGGGACAGTAAGATTAGTACATAGTATATTTTTATGTTTAGCTCACATAATAATTTAAAAGTATGCTTCAAGGTGTCTAACAAAATAAACGTGGCAAAAACGAATGTAGACAATAATTGCATTTTTATAGCTTCACATGTTCTGCACCAACATCCTGTGTACCCCAGTAATTGCTTTTTGCTACACAGTGATTTCCTAACCTGGAAATACATCTGCTTATATGTAGGCCAACACTTTTGAAGTCATGTCATATTACTGAAATGCATAGCTTAATGTCAGTGATGTGAAAACCTATTACCTGTGGGAATGAGACTTTATAACCCATAACCGCATCTGAAAGAATGTCAAAACACACCTTAGCAAACTACTCTACAGGGAAAAGAGGCTGGAAGAAAAAGCAATGAATAAAAGGTTGTGCTAAGCATATATTTGAACATGTTCTTGGCTTGAAAGTGTAGATTTGACGTCCGGCTGGAATAAGGGCCCTGCGATTACTTTGTTCTCCCCTATAATCTGATTTAATAACGGTTCCTGCTCCGTAATCATTGTAAACACTGAGCACTTAACAGCACTCTTGTCTAGTAATCTCCGTCTGTTGTGTGTTCTCCAACTTCTCTGGTTCATGTCATCGATCTCATTACTGTTTACCATAATAGTATTAACCAGGTGACGGAGCCTTAACAAAAACAGTCTGTTGAAAAGATACCATTTTGGTTTAGATTTCAGCTTTACTGTAGCACTGACATCACAAGAATGTCAATGTAAACTCAAAAATGTCTCGCTACCACTGACGCTGTCATTGCCCTAATACGTCTAGCCTAATCCTTGATTTCCTAAATCCTGTCAATCCGATTAACTAAACTGTACAGTGCCTTCAGTATTCAAACCTGTTCTTTTTCCACATTTTGTGTTACAGCCTGAATTTAAAATGGATTACATTGAGATTTGTCACTGGCCTACACACAATACCCCATAATGTCAAAGTGGAATTATGTTGAGCAAAAATGTTACTAATGAAAAGCTGAAATGTCTTGAGTCAAGAAGTATTCAACCCCTTTATGGCAAATAAATTCAGTAGTAAAAATGTGCTTAACAAGTCACATACAGTGCCTTGCAAAAGTATTCATCCCCCTGGCATTTTCCCTATTTTGTTGCATTACAACCTGTAATTTAAATCGTTTTTTATTTGGATTTCATGTAATGGACATACACAAAATAGTCCAAAATTGGTGAAGTGAAAAAAATTACTTGCTTCCAAAAATTCTAAAAAATAGAAAATTGGTGCTGCATATGTATTCACCCCATTTGCTATGAAGGCCCTAAATAAGATCTGGTGCAACCAATTACCTTCACAAGTCACATAATTAGTTAATTAAAGTCCATCAGTGTGCAATCTAAGTGTCACATGATCTCAGTGTACATATATATATATATATATATATATATATATATATATATATATATATATATATATATATATATATATATATATATATATATATATATATATATATATATATATATATATATATATATATATATATATATATACACACACACACCTGTTCTGAAAGGCCCCAGAGTCTGTAACACCATCAAGCAAGCGGCACCATGAAGACCAAGGAGCTCTCCAAACAAGTCAGGGACAAAGTTGTGGAGAAGTACAGATCAGGGTTAGGATACAAAAAAATATCCAAAACATCCCACGGAGCACCATTAAATCCATTATTAAAAAATTGAAAGAATATGGCACCACAACAAACCTGCCAAGAGAGGGCCCCCCACAAACTCACGGACCAGGCAAGCAGGGCATTATTCCGAGGCAACAATGAGACCAAGGATAACCCTGAAGGAGCTGCAAAGCTCCACAGCGTAGATTGGAGTATCTGTCCATAGGACCACTTTAATCTGTACACTCCACAGAGCTGAGCTTTACGGAAGTGTGGCCAGAAAAAAGCCATTGCTTAAAGAAAAAAATAAGGAAACACGTTTGGTGTTCGCCAAAAGGCATGTGGGAGACCCCCAAACATATGGAAGAAGGTACTCTGGTCAGATGAGACTAAAATTGAGCTTTTTGGCCATCAAGGAAAACGCTATGTCTGGCGCAAACGCAACACATCTCATCACGCAGAGAACACCATCACCAAGGTGAAGCATGGTGGTGGCAGCATCATGGTGTGGGGATGTTTTTCATATGACGGAACTGGGAAACTGGTCAGAATTGAAGGAATGATGGATGGTGCTAAATACAAGGAAATTCTTGAGGGAAACCTGTTTCAGTCTTCCAGAGATTTGAGACTGGGACGGAGGTTCACCTTCCAGCAGGACAATGACCCTAAGCATACTGCTAAAGCAACACTTGAGTGGTTTAAATGTCTTGGAATGGCCTAGTCAAAGCCCAGACCTCAATCCAATTGAGAATCTGTGGTATAACTTAAAGGTTGCTGTACACCAGCGGAACTCATCCAACTTGAAGGAGCTGGAGCAGTTTGGCCTTGAAGAATGGTCAAATATCCCAGTGGCTAGATGTGCCAAGCTTATAGAGACATACCCCAAGAGACTTGCAGCTGTAATGGCTGCAAAATGTGGCTCTACAAAGCATTTACTTTGGGTGGGTGGGTGGGGGGGGTGGGGGATATTTATGCACGCTCAAGTTTTCTGTTTGTTTCACACAAAATATATTTTGCATCTTTAAAGTTGTAGGCAAGTTATTTGTATTTTTTATTTCACCTTTATTTATTTAACCAGGTAGGCTAGTTGAGAACATGTTCTCATTTGCAACTGCGAAGCAAAGCAGTTCGACACATACAACAGAGTTACACGTGGAATAAACATACAATCAATAATACAGTAGAAACCTCTATATACAGCATGTGCAAATGAGGTAGGATAAGAAAGGTATAAGGCAATACATAAGCTATGGTAGCAAAGTCATTACAATATACCAATTCAACACTGGAATGGTAGGATGTGCAGAAGATGAATGTGCAAGTTGAGATACTGGGGTGCAAAGGAGCAAGATAAATAAATACAGTATGAGGATGAGGTAGATTGGATGGGCTATTTACAGATTAGCTATGTACAGGTGCAGTGATCTGTGAGCTACTCTGACAGCTGGTTCTTAAAGCTTGTGAGGGAGGTAAGAGTCTCCAGCTTCAGAGATTTTTGCAGTTCGTTCCAGTCATTGGCAGCAGAGAACTGGAAGGAGAGGCCGCCAAAGGAAGAATTGGCTTTGTGCTACGGATGGGTGCTGCTATGGTGGCCAGTGAGCTGAGACAAGGCGGGGCTTTACCTAGCGGAGACCTTGAGCGCTGTTGCTAGCTAATTTGACCTGAGATATAAACATTGGGTTGTTCTTTTACCTGAAAGGAACAAGGTCCTCTTCTTCTTTGTAGAATATTGACTCATGAGTCACACAAAATCATGTGTTCTCTACTCTGACAATGAATCCACAGATAAAAGGGGAAACCTGGTTGGTTTCTAGTAATCACTCCTCCTTCATTCTTTTTCTTCTGTGGACTTTATGGCGGTTGGCAACCAACTTTAAAGTGCATTACCACCACCAACTGGACTGGAGTGTGGACCTTAGTTCATCTTTCCAGTGCATCAAGTGTCAAAAATCTAACCAAGTTCTATTTTAGTGCCTGGCTATGCAGCCGCTCAAGCTGTTTGGATGAAATTACTGAATAACATGTATGTGTATATTTATTTTGCAGCGCACGGAACGTGAGCGGTGTGGTCAGCATGTAAGACTAGTCTCGCGTTGCCATCCTTCCAAGTCTCTTCCGTCACAGTCTGGGAGCTGAGTCTAAGCTATTCTAGTTATTTCAATCACTACTACTTACATGTTCTTATGAATTATAAGAAAATGAAAGGGAATCTTCTCTGGACCCAAAGTGAAGGAAAGCGAAAGGAAAGCCCCTGTTTTCAGGGGTTATCAAATCAATCCATCAAATATATTTTATAAAGCCCTTTTTACAACAGAAGTTGTCACAAGGTGCTTTACAGATGCCCAGCATAAAACCCCAAAGAGCAAGCAATGTAGAGACCGAAGCACAGTGGCTAAGAACTTGATACAAGGCAGGAACCTAGGAAGAAACCTATAGAGGAACCAGGATCCAATGGGTGGCCAGTCCTCTTCTGGTTGCTCTTCTGACTAGAGATTTAAGAGTAGATGTGGCCATTAAGGCCAGATCGTTTTTCAAGACTGTCATACATGACCAGCAGGGTCAGATAATAAATCTGGTCTATCAAATCAAATCCACGTTTATTTCTCACGCGCTCCGAATACAACCTTACAATGAAATGCTTACTATGTTCTCAACTGTCTGATTTTTATTGTAGAGCTTCAAAGACCAGAGGCTGGTGTATTCTGGGAAGCTCCTCTTGGATCACTTAATACTGAAAGATGTGCTCAGAAAGGTCTGTCTGCTATATTCATTTATCTTTCATCTTGACATAGATATTCTGATCAGAGATTACAGCAATGTATGCATTCATCCTAGATCTCATTCTTAAAGTCAAGCTGATTCCTCTGATGATTGTACTTTGTCAATGCAATAGTGTGGCTGTCCTTGCTAATGGCCACGGATGACTCTTACAGCAGGATGAGTACCACGTGGTCCACCTGGTGTGTGCATCTCGCACCCCTCCTGGGTCCCCCAAGCTCCACATCAGCCACAGTAACAAGGCCCCTGGAGTCCCCTCTACTGGCTTCACGGTGAGTTACCCTTATGCATGCAACACCTATCCTACTGCTCTGTTCATTGCCACTAATTTCATCATCCCAGCACACCTAGGACTAGTTGTAATCTGTTTGTGCTCAACTCATGCCAACTCCTTGTCACTCATTGTCATGCCAAAAAATGGCTTGTCAATGAGCTATGGAGTTGGCAAGAGCACAAACAGATCTGGGACAAGGCTAACCTAGGCCTACTCTCTGTTGTAAATCCACACAGCTACTGAAGTTTGTTAAGTGGAGTCAGAAGTAAAGTAATCAACTTCTTGATTGGTTTTCTCAGACGGGTCAGAGCCCCCGTCTCTCCTCCCATAGCCAAGATGGCCAATCAACCTCCACTGGAGAGCGCTCTGACGGGCTGAGACATCACACAGGCCCCGCCCCTAACCATGCAGCACACCCTGCCTTAATGCAAGCGTAAGCCCTTATACACCAACCTCTCAATTATAACACTGTTAGTTCTGGCCACATGTTATGATTGTCCAAGAGGTGGAGTACTGTTGAGAGCTCTCACTTCCTAATAGATTTGTGTTTGTATGTGTTAATTGTTCTACAGGTAATGCCGAACTGTTTACCCGTAGCTGTGTACTTCTATTGCAGCTACATGTGGAACCAGTTCTCTCCACAGCAAGGCCCTACCAACAACATGCCAGCCTACCCTGGCATACAGTACAATCCCATGACGCTGCTGTGGTGGCAGCAGGTGTACGCCCGGCAATACTACATGCACTAGTAAGTCTGCTGTCTCACAACAACAGTTGGACAATATGCTCAATTGCCCTTGCTGAGATATGCGATCATTGAGATTCAATCACAATTATCTGACTTTCAGTATGAATTGACGTGTGAAAAAAGTCAAGACGGGGCTGATGGGGGGAAAAAAAATGACTACAATTTCATAATTGTTTACAGAAAATGTGGTTTTTCAGCATGGCGGGATCTTTTTGTGTCTTTAAAATAATTATGTGAGAAATATATATATATATAATATATATATAATAACTATCATATCAAAGTAAACTTGAAGTCACGCAATGATATGGTGTGTAGTCCTCCCACTACGTCTGTCACGCAGAGGGCTCTCTATGGTGTAATAGGTCAGGGCGTGACTAGGGGGGTTTCTAGGTATTATATTTCTATGTTGGTGTGTGTGTGTGTGTGTGTGTGTGTATGGTTCCCAATTGGAAGCAGCTGATAATTGTTACCTCTAACTGGGGATCATACTTAGTGTGTCCTTTTTTTCCCCTCCTGCTATGGGGGATATTGTTTTGTGTGAGTGTCTATGTGCGCTACGTATTTCACGATTGTTATATTCGTTGTTGTTTTGGAAGTTTCACTATCATTTAAAATGTGGAACTCTACTCACTGCGCCTTGGTCCAATTATTCATACGACGGTCGTGACAACGTCTCGGGAAATCAGGCAGTTTATTAGGCTACCGAGCGATGGAAACCCATTTATCTTTTATACGGTACATGGGAATTCAACCCCAAAATAAATGTTTATTCGCACCATGTCATCATGCACAACCTTTTATCCGCAACAAGTCCATTTGATGGAATTATCTCTGTTGGGAAAATGTGCATATCGTTTTTATGCAGATTTTTGAATATTCTCATGAAATCTGTCGCTGATTAGTTTCTCTTTACATCCATTTCTCTCTCTTTTCTCTGTCTCTTTTGCCCCTCAGTCAGATGTTGGCTGCCTCATCTCACCACTTTAGGACTGACCTGCTCTCGACCCAGCCCAGTCAATCAGATCCTCTGAACCCACCTCCCCTGGAGGAGCGCCGTGGCGAGCCTGACATCCAGATGAACGCCCAGGGAGGAGAGGTGCATCTAAATGAAGAAGAGCAGAACCGTGATTGGCTGGACTGGGTGTACACGGTGTCACGCATCGCCATCTTGCTCAGCATAGTCTACTTCTACTCCTCCTTTAGCCGCTTTGTCATGGTGATGGGCGCCATGTTGTTGCTATATCTGTGAGTATTCCCCTGCACCCTCTCAACTTAATACTATGTGTCCCTGCTAAGTGACATACTAGACTGGACCCAGATCTGTATGTGCTATCTTGCCAATATCCATAGCATTAGCTATACAGCTCTGGGACCAGGCTAGACTGTAAATTGAAAATGAGATTGTTCTGAATCCTTTATATTAACCCTATACCTTTTCTATCTGGGACTTCTTGGGTCTTTGACCCAACAAATGTGTTGTGAACAGTCACCCATTATGGATCACAGGTTTTGTCAATGGCTATTTCTGTATTTACGTTAGGCACCAAGCAGGGTGGTTCCCTTTTAACCCAGAGAATGAATTTCAGAACCATGGATATGGGCCCCAACAGGATGAGATGGAGGCAGACCTTCATCATGACTTCCAAGAGATGGTAGGTCATTATTGACCTCTGACCGTAAACTAAAGGTTAAAGTGCCTCAGGCCCAATTTTGCCCTAAAAGTGACGATGAGGAATTGTTAAACTCAACCAAAGGCATCCCAGGACAGATAACTCCTTGAATTATACAGTAATTTAATTTGTAATAGCAGTGATGAATTATTTATGTAATGCGTGTCTGGTAACATAATATGGTATTGCTATGGTGAATGATTACAATTGCATTGATGCGTGTAGCAAATATGAATTTGATGGAAAGAGTTTGTTGGAAATGTTAGAGGAAAACATTTATCCAGTATTCCAGTTTCTATGTGATGACTAATTTACGTGTTGCCATGTTTGGCCTACAGGAGCGGGTGATGGATGAAGGCTTGGGGGACGATGATGGGGACAGTGGAGAGGAAGGACTGGAGGATCCCAATGGTATTCCCCATGCTGGCTTTCTCTCTACGACTTGGTCTTTTATTGTCACGTTCTTCATGTCTCTCATACCTGAGGGGCCACCCAATGCTGCCAACTGAGCCAATGAGCCATGTGAGAATGGCACTACTGACTGGACTGAATACACTATCTTAGTATGCCCAGCGAGTTCACCCTTGTCTACACAATCATTGTACATCTACTGGATCACAGGGCACTACAGAAGAACTGAGTGGTCACTCAGCCACACAAACAGAAAGGCTTTGAACTGGTTTTGAAGTGAACAACAATGAGCTTTGGGGGAAAAGGACATCCCTGTGTAATATTATGTTTAATACCATGATAATTAAACCTATTTGAGTGAAATAATAAATAAAGTATGTGAACTGTAAATCTGTGTAATATTGTATTTAATATAAACTTGTAGGACTGGCTTGAATCAATCAGTTTTAAAGAACAACACCCTAAATCCTATTTGTTGTGTTATATGAGGGTAATATGAATTTCAGTTCAGATGGAACCCTCACGTTCGTTTGTTCGAGTCATGAATAAAAACAAAGACATTTAAAAAAAAAAAAAATGTAAAAACATTTGGATCCAGTATAAAAAAGCACCCGATTAAAATGTTTGAAAATCTTACCAATCACACCATATGGTGAATGTGGTATGCCACAAGTGTGGTACGCGTTCCCTTTGACTAGTGATTCAGAACCACGTGATACGCGACCCTTTCAACCCAGACATGAATATTAGCTAATGTTTTTAATACGCATTCATAAATGACTGCGCAGCAGAACCGTTTTAGAAGAATGCTGATCCTGGGTTTCCATGGTTGCTAGTTCAATTGCGGTGCGTCCTTTGAACTTGAGTGGCCAGAAAAATGGCATTTAGCAAACTAACGTTAGCTCATTTTAACTTTTGACAAAGAAAATAACAATTTGAAAATACTGAAACGAGTTCCTACCTGGTGTATCTACCACTTATGTCATATTTTGAGACATTCTCGGACATGGCTATGAAGACTCGCCGGTCAGGCGACCAGGCCCAGTTTTGCCCTGAAAGTGACGAGGAATTGTTCAACTCAACCAAAGACATCCCAAATGATGGAAAGGGTAAACGCGTTGCATTTGCTCTTCATGTCAACAAACGACAAGCACGAAAATGTGTTTCTCTCTGCGTTTTGCAAACCGAAGATGGCGTTTCTGACGGGTCTGACTCTGCTTTTATTCGAGATAAAGTAGGCATAACTGTGCGGTATTTTATGAACATTGGAATCACAGTCATTATTGGTAAGTTTCAATAGTTGCCTCATCTATTAATGAACGTAATAGTTAACGTTATTCATCAGCCTATGACTGAGCATTCATTTTTTTGATGACAAACCTGTGTACATCTTTTTGACAGCTGTCTTGGCTGGACTTCTACATTGGTAAGTTCCCTATCCAGGTACTGTATGTTGTTATAACCTACAAATGTTGGCCAGATGTAGAAATGTGGACGTCTAAAGGATTAGGCCTATACTTCATTCAGTCAGGTCATTCAGTCTGACAGACAGACACTTCCCCTTGCTGATGTCATGTCTAATACTTTGTTTAGGGCTCATCTAACAAACCTCTTTGAAAATGACAAACATTTTTCACACCTATCTTCGATTGAAAAAGAAATGGCTTTCCGCACTGAAATGGTAAGAGAAATGTTGAGATGGACCAATTGAAACATATCCCTCCTGTCCTTCACTGCTTCACACATTTGCCATTCCAAGGGGGCTTTAGATTTGACATCCTGTGTTATTGAAGAAATGGACACATTGGTACAGAAATAGTCTCATCTGCAATTTCAGCATCCAGTTCACTCACATGTTGGTTTTATTTGGCAGGGTCTGTATTATTCCTATTTCAAGATCTTCATCAACGCGCCATCCTTTTTGCATGGTCTCCACTTGATCATGAATGACAGGTTCTCTGAGTATCCTCTTGTTATCAATGCTCTGAAGAGGTTCAATCTGTACCCAGAGGTACTATAGGAGCTGGAACTATGTCATTATTTTGCAAGCAAGATTTTTGCATTTTATAAATATGCAAGTGCAGACATTTATTTATTTCACCAAACAAAGACAAAAAAGAAACAATGGCGATCATTTAATTGTGCAGTGCAGTGGATCTCAAAAACATTGTATTGTTCTTCTGTTTCTTCGTTACAGAGTGTTTATTCCAGTGATCCCCTCTCTGTTGATAGGTTTTCCTTGGCAGCCTGTTCAGGATTTACACTGGCATCATGGACTTCTTTGGAATCCCCACCAAGGCATGTTGGAATGTCAACAGAGCAGATGGACTGAATCCAGTAGAGAGCTGTGAAGGTACAACTACTCCTAGAAAATAACTGCGTTAGGCTTGGGCGATACACCGGTATACGGTATATTTCTAAATACCGAACGTATGATTTTGGGGTTGGGGGCTACCCCACCTAACTATAAGGAATCTAGGATGTGTCAAATAAATTATATCCAGCGCAGGGCTCCAGCTTTGCATTTGGTTTGCTAACTTGCTAGCTAATTGGCTAGATGTTAATACCTAGCTTCTTGGTTACAGCAGAGACATTCTAGCCTGAGTGCCTTGCTGAGTACAGTCTCTTTAGCTAACATTCCACTCCTTGTCATTTGAAAAGAGACTGGCCTTTCTGCCATTGTCAAATATGAACATTACATCATTAATGAGCTCGAGGAGAACAGAGTTGATGATCCTGATTCGATAACCCTCACAGCTATCTTCCAATCACAAAGATAATCAAAATATTGGAACTCTCACTTTTGTTCTCCACAGAACATGTTGGTATCCGGTTGCTAAGCAACCATTTTTTGTTTGTCCAGAGGAAACCAGTCTGTCAAAAGTTGCTAGCTCACCTCTAAATTCTCAAACTAAATATGTACTGCAATTCCAACCACAAAACCTCTTTGCTAAGCCTCAAAATACAACAACTTGCCTAGCTAACAGCTAAATGTTTGTTTTTTTGAATTTGTAATAAGTCTAATTCATGTTGTCATGGAAAATATTTCCAACAACCAATGAGCAACTCCACCATCAATCCAGCTGCATATTGAACGTTGAGATTGCCTCTTTGGCAATGACATGGAGTAGCAAGGAGTAGTCATGCACGACTCTGACTCCTGTGGCTGGAGTCGAAAAGTAGTCAACTCTTGTGCGACTCTGTCTCCTGCGGTTGGAGTCGACTCCGGGGGAAAAAAACACGCTGAAACGGATGTGCACAGGTATACATCATTTCACTACTGCAGAGTCCCACCAGGAAGGCTACATTTGCGTTCTAGGGGACTGACATGAGCATGATGCTGCCCATTTGGTCATCTACTTAGCCCATAAAAGGCCTATTTTGTTTGAATATAGTTGAGGTGTAGGAACGATAGTGTAGGAACTTGAATATTTCAGTGATTTCTCTGCTGTGTGCAGTCTTGATGGATCACACGACATGGGATGATACAACGCACTACGCTGATTAACCTATTCTTTGCCATGTTATAGTCCTATTCGGATGGGTATTACTAGAGACGTTGGTTTTGTAATTATTATCCAAGCATGTGCGTTATTCCAGAGGACGATTCACACAAGATACATTTCCCCCCCTGTAATTCCGAAATGTTTCAAATATAATTGACTCTTATGACGGAAGCCTGGAGGTTTTTAGTGTAGGCGTGAAGATATTTTAACATCATAGGGTAGGTACACTGATAACTCGTGCTTGGCTGCCAAATGTATAGATGTTCCCATAATATTTAAATTGATGAAATGTGATCATAATAATTAAGCTGCTGAACCATATTTGCGCTTGAGATGTGTTTATGGATGAGAAAGTGAACTTGCCATTTCCCAAAAGTTTTGCGCGGACGACCTGCTTTGAGATCTATTGCCTGGGACAGAGTTCTCCGACCCTGTTCGTGGAGAGCTACCTTTCTGTAGGTTCACTCCAACCCTAATCTAGTGCATCTGATTCAAAAATTAGATAGTTTATCAACTGAGTCTAGTTAGTTACAACTGCGGTTTGAGCGAAAAACTACAGGACGGTAGCTCTCCAGGAACAAGGTTGGAGAGCCTTGGCCTAGGACATCAACAGTCAGCCAGGGTTTCATTAAATAAACTATAGACACAATACTTTTTATTGCACCTAATTAAACTGATGCATTTGGAGATGTTCAATTTCAATTCACTGGCACTATGAAGAATAGCTTAGCCATAGTCATTGATAGCCTAATATATACTTTAATATACTTTTGGTGAATTTACGAGGCATTGATATACAAGAAATAGGCTATATTATGGTCATCTGTATCTTGCTATGTGCATGGTTCTGACAGTCTGTCTGCCTGCCTGCGACCAAGGCAAAGTTGGTTTTATATTCACACATTTGGACATTCAACAGACATTCGCCAAAAGCCATTTTAAAATTGTAAAAATCAATCAATAAATAATTAATTGATTCGCACAGAAACATAAAAATTGAAATGATTTATTCTATAAATGTCTAGCATACTTTTACAACCTTTGTTTTGAGGACAAATTCCAGTTTTGACTTGATAGAAATACATCAAATGCCATTTAAAACTGTATAAATCAATAACTAATTCACCATTTGTCACAGAAACAAACTAGGTATGATTTATTCTATAAATGTCTAGCATACTTTTACAACCTTTGTTTTGAGGAAAGATTCCAGTTTTGATTTGATAGAAATAAAAATTTGATAGACTACATGCCCTCTATCAAATCAAAACTGGAATTTGTCCTCAAAACAAAGGTCGTAAAAGTATGCTAGACATTTATAGAATAAATCATACCTAGTTTGTTTCTGTGACAAATGGTGAATTAGTTATTGAGTTATACCGCTATATCGCTAGCTCTGTCTTTCTTTGCTGTGAAAGATGCAAGAGTTTGTTCTCGAAGTAGACGACAGCAACTAGTTCCTCCATTGTAAAAATACTGAATCTCTGGAGTCTATTCTTAGCGGAATCGAAACTTGACACCCAGAAATGGGGGTCGACACCGGGAGTCGACGGGCAAGGATTCGAGAAATCGATCACCCATACCACTAGCAAGAAGTAGAATGTTAGCTAAAAAGACTGGTACCCAGACTAGAGACATTAAATCCCCTCCTGGATCAAGATCCCTGTTGGCTGAATTGTTATTTAACATTTCTTATAGCACCCCTTGTGTGCACTTCCAATAATACTGTATACACCGGTAATGTACAGAAACGGTATGGCGGTTTGAAGATCTGGAAACCGCCCAACCCTACTATGCATTGTAAATAGTGTCTTGTATATAGTGTGTCACACTGTCAGGACTGGGAGGCACAGTAAATTGACACTGAGAATATAATTTTCTCCCACTTTTAGGCATGGGGGATGCAGCCTACTTCTATGTCTCCTGTGTCTTCCTGCTTAATGGGGTAATGATGAGCCTGTTCTACATCTACGGGACTTACCTAAGGTAATGAGTTCTTACTGTTGTTGGTTTCTCACTAGCCTGGTCCCAGATCTGTTTGTTTTGTTGCGTACTCCATGCTGTCATGTAAGCCATGACAAGGATTTGCATGATGGCACAAATAGACTGGTACCCAGGCTAGTTTATCACTATGGTATGCCATGAAACCATCATCTTGGGTATCTGTTTTAGTGCCCCTTGCCACTCTAGGAGACAATCTGATGTTTTTTTTGTGGGGGGGGGTCTTTCCAGTGGCAGTCGTCTTGGAGGGGTCGTCACTGTCCTGTGTCTCTTCTTCAACCATGGAGAGGTGAGGGTTTTGCAGTTTGGAGCTGTGTTCTCATAGTGCAATCCATATTAAAGTTTCCTCACTGTACAATTAATGTTTTCTTTGAGATGAATGTCATTTGATTGTTTCATACAGTGTATGTAAACTTAGATCATCATGGCGGTTGGCTGGTGGTGAATGCTATCTTAACTCATGCTATGTATTCCAGAGCACTCGGGTCATGTGGACTCCACCGCTGAGGGAGAGCTTCTCCTATCCCTTCTTTGTCCTGCAGATGCTGCTGTTAACACGCATTCTCAGGTATATTCAGTTTACATGCCTTTGAACTAAACCATTTACCATCATCTTGGGTTTCACCAATCTTTTCAAAGTCCTATCTGTGTTTTATAACTGAGATACATTTATATATATATTAGTGTACAAAACATTAGGAACACCTTCCTAATATTGAGCTGCACCCTTTTTTTGCCCTCAGAACAGTCTCAATTCATTGGGGCATGGACTATACATGGTGTCGGAAGCGTTTCACAGGGATGCTGGCACAAATTGACTCCAATATACAGTTATGTCAAGTTGGCTGGATGTCCTTTGGGTGGTGGACCATTCTTGATAAAACATAGGAAACTGTTGGGTGTGAAAAACCCAGCATCGTTGCAGTTCTTGACACCCTCAAACCGGTGTGCCTGGCACCTACTACCATACCCTGTTCAAAGGCACTTAAATATTTTGTCTTTCCCATTCGCCCTCTGAATGGCACATATACACAATCCATGTCTAAATTGTCTCAAAGCTTAAAAATCCTTCTTTAACCTGTC
Source organism: Oncorhynchus mykiss (assembly GCF_013265735.2). Classification (NCBI taxonomy): domain Eukaryota; kingdom Metazoa; phylum Chordata; class Actinopteri; order Salmoniformes; family Salmonidae; genus Oncorhynchus; species Oncorhynchus mykiss. Next base: position 32,358,000 of record NC_048582.1, read on the forward strand.
TCCTCCCCTTCATCTAAACTAATTGAAGTGGATTTAACAAGGGATCATAGCTTTCACCTGAGTTCACCTGGTCAGTCATGTCATGGAAAGAGCAGTTGTTCCTAATGTTTTGTACACCCAGTGTATGTCACTGAAAATGTATAAATGCAAATAATACTGTTGTCTTTGTATAATTTTGTAGGCGTTCCAAACTTGAAAGAAGATCCCTAGTAGCTCTTGGTGCTTGCAATGTGTTGTTCCTTCTTCCTTGGCCATTTGCCCAGTTTGTTTTGCTAACTCAGGTAAATAAATCCACACACCGAGGTAAAAATGCATGCCTGGAAAATAGCCTGGTAACGTTCCTGTGGATGTACCAGTCATCGTAAAAGATTATGTTATTGTACTGAAGCTCCTTAGCTGTACAATAACAGTGACAATGAATTGAAATGCCTATGTTGTCTGCCTCTTCAGATTGCATGCCTGTTTGCATGTTATTTTATGGGCTATCTCTCCACTTCCAAGATGAAATCACTACTTGTTGTGCATTTGGTAAGTATTACTACTGAATTGATATTTAGACATGATCGTCACAGGTTTAAGGCTTAGAAACATACTAGCATCCGCTATGGTTGTGAAATTGGTGATAGAACAGTTCCAACATGAACAATGTTCATCAATTATGCTATGATGATGGATCACAGTATTTTGATTTGCTGAACAAAAGTTATTTATTTATTTCTCCGTTCAGGCTTCATTTGCCATCTGCTTTGTCATGCTGTTTGGGAAATTGGAACTTTTGACATCTTTTTACATTTCTTCCCTGGTTGCTGGCTGGGTGAGTTGACTGGGAAATAGACTGAAATGCCTGAATACACAAGTGTCATTCTGTCACTCCTCATACCTGTATGGTGGTGTTTTCCAGGCCATCATCGCACTGAGAGACGATATCACAAGAGTCTGCAAACTTGGAATCGTCACAATTGTATGAAATCCTATTTGAATAATTTGTGTATAATAATGTTAGTTATTTAGTTACATGCTGGGGTTAATTGGTGAAACTATGTTCCTCAGAATTTGCCATTTTTCCATGACTTTAAGATAAATATATTGAATTCCCATGGTATTATACCATCCCAAGGGTCTCTACTCTACCCCCAATCGTAACATGCAATTACACAGCATTATTTAGTGGCACAGTGCAACATATAACAGGTTTTGAATGTTAACTTTTTCCTCTCTAAATCCTCAGTTTGTTCAAGGTATTGCCTGGTTTACCTCCACTGTGCTTCTCAAATTCTTCATTTCGTTCATCCTCGGAGCGTCCAATGATGTAAGTTCTTAGATGAAAGTCTGTTCAGCATGATCTTAACGTGGGCTATGAGTGACCCATGAAGTTCCCCACAATGTATTTCTCCTTCCTTTTTCTTTCACTGATGGAGTCTACTCATTTAATGTCAATTCCTGTTTCAAATGCTTCCATATGAAGGTGTGAATGTCTGTATGACTTTAACCTCACTGTGTGTTTCTCTATATTTCCCACAGGCTCACATTGGCAACTTGATCAGATCCAAGTTGACCAACTACAAGGATTTCCACACGTTGATGTACACCTGTGCTGCAGAGTTCGACTTTATTGAGCTGGAGGTAGGTTTAATTTCATCAGTGCTGCCTCCGAGCTTACTTTTGACACTACTATTTGGTTGTTTATTTTATTTTTTTGCCTAAGTGCTTTTCTTATACTGTATTCTGTTTCCAGACTTTGTTGGGATACGTTAAGACATTGATACTCCCGGTAAACATAGTTATTGTAGCCATCATTTCTGGAAAGGTGAGACACATTATTCTCGATTTTGACATTGCAGCTCATTTAAGTCCATTTGAGTGTATATTGTAGTATTATAAATAATTCCTTTGAAGGCAATTAAAGAAGTCTGGAGATCTCTTAGGCGCGAAAGAGTTGACTCTAAAGAAGACGTCGATATTGACACTGAGCAGTAAGTCTTCCAATCCAACAAGTAGCATTAAGTATTATATTCGCTGGACACTAGCGCCACCTACAGATCTCTGATAGCTTCCTCATGCAAACATTTTCTATCATATTTTAGGATGGCACAGTTTGCTAATGGGGAGGTAAGCCAACTTAGCTACTTATTTTCACTTTCAAAACAACATCACAGCCCATATTAGCAGCTGTTTTCTTTGAAGGCACAATGACTCATGAATCATTACAGCGCTCATAACTTCCACTGTGTTTCCCTGCCCTTGTGTGCGTGCGTGTGTCAGATGGTGTACCATAGTCTGCAGCTGGTGGCCTTTGCCGTGCTGGCGATCTTGGTCATGAGAATCAAACTCTTCCTAGCCCCGCTGATGTGCCTCATGGCCTCCCTGATCTGCTCTAGACAGGTGAGACGTCTGTAGACAAGACACTGACAGAGACAAACAGACAGGCATGGAGAGACAATAGAAATCACATGGATCACTTTCCATTTTCCTTAATTGACCTCCATCATACCAGCTATAGAAGCCATGCTGATCTAGCGTAAAGAGTGGACAGATGGCTAGTGCAATGAAACAAATTAATCTCTTATTTGTACTCCACCAGCATTAGGGTTATGCCAGGCAGTTAGAGCACATAATAATGAAAAACATCCCCCAAATCAAATGTCCTTGTGAATGGATTTCTAATAAAGACTGCCTGATAAATGATCTACGCTGGGTCTTCATTGATCTGCCGGTATACATGTTCTCCAATGCTCCGCAGTTGTTTGGCTGGATAGGGGAGCACTTCAAGTCCCACATCACTGTGTTTGGCATCCTGTCCATCATGGCCATCCAGGGCGTGGCCAACTTCCAGAGCCAGCGAGGAATCGTAGGAGACTTCAGCAACCTGCCTCAGGAGCAGCTCCTGGAGTGGATCAATGCCAACACCATGCCCAGTGAGTCATGTCACGTTAGGACTTATTCAAAGCGTGTGCTTTTCAGGGGCATGAGATTAGTGGGCATACAGTTGTAGGCTGAGCTAGTTCAGTTGCTGCTAAGCTCTGTAGATGCATTACTATCTAGGATAGATCTGAATTAGTGTACTTTTTGTAATGCAAAAAATGTATTGAGGGATACAAGGAATCGGCTGCAAAAAGGGAAATTAAATTGTGTGTGTTCCAAGATGCTGTGTTTGCTGGCTCCATGCCAACCATGGCGAGTGTGAAACTGTCCACTGGTAGAGCCGTCGTGAATCATCCCCACTACGAGGACACTTGGCAGAAGTAAGACTGCTACAATTCCCCTATGGGTTATACTTTGCAACAATATCTGATGAGACACCACCCGTTGTGTTTGTCAGTAAGTTACGTCTAACATATTCCCACAGGGAAAGAACCAAGTTGGTGTACACCATGTACAGCCGTAAACCGGCCAAGGAGGTGAAGAGGAATCTGATGCAGCTGCAGGCAGACTATTTCATCCTGGAGGACTCCTGGTGTAACCGACGCTCCAGGTAAACATGGTGGTATTATAAAGCATACCATAGCAAAACATTTTGCAATAGAAAATTAAAGCAGGTTTCTTATTAGCCACTTTCCCTCCCCGTTTCAGTCTGTTTCCTTCCTTTTGGTGCCAAATGAACAAAGCCCTGTAGTACTATGTTCTCTCAATCTCGGATTCCAATCTAACTGTGCTATACTTCACAGGCCAGGCTGCAGCATGCCTGAGATCTGGGACGTGGAGGATCAGGAGAACAGAGGAAAGTTGCCGCTATGTACCCTCCTATCCATCGACTCCCGACCTCACTTCACCACAATGTTCGAGAATAAAGTCTACAAGGTGCTGAAAATCCCCAAAGATGCCAAATAGGACCTTTTAATATAGGGACATCATTTTGATTAAACATGTTCAATTTCAATAGTGTGTCTTTTTTTTTCTCTACAGGACAACGCATTTCTCTTGAACACCTTAAAAAGCTCTGCGTATTGTGCACTGTGTACTTTCACATGCTGATGGTGTGAATTGCAGCTGAGTTAAATATGGAGAGAGAAATAAGACATTTTACACACTTTTTATTGCTTTCTATCAGCAAAGTAAAAAACTTTTTTTTTTTTCTTTACATCCTATGTTATGGTATTCAATAACATGACAGGAGGATTTTCTGTGCTTGACTGACAGCAGTAGTGAGGTCAGTGTAATAGTGGGGCAAAAAAGTATTTAGTCAGCCACCAAGTGTGCAAGTTATCCCACTTTAAAAGATGAGAGAGGCCTGTAATTTTCATCATAGGTACACTTCAACTATGACAGACAAAATGAGAAAAAAAAATCCAGAAAATCACATTGTAGGATTTTTAATGAATGTATTTGCAAATTATGGTGGAAAATAAGTATTTGGTCAATAACAAAGTTTATCTCAATACTTATATACCCTTTGTTGGCATTGACAGATCAAGCATTGACAGGTCAAACGTTTTCTCTAAGTCTTCACAATTTTTTCACACACTGTTGCTGGTATTTTGGCCCATTCCTCCATGCAGATCTCCTCTAGAGCAGTGATGTTTTGGGGCTGTTGCTGGGCAACACAGACTTTCAACTTCCTCCAAAGATTTTCTATGGGGTTGAGATCTGGAGACTGGCTAGGCCACTCCAGGACCTTTAAATGCTTCTTACGAAGCCACTCCTTCGTTGCCCGGGCGGTGTGTTTGGGATCATTGTCATGCTGAAAGACCCAGCCACGTTTCATCTTCAATGCCCTTGCTGATTGGAAGGAGGTTTTCACTCAAAATCTCACGATACATGGCCCCATTCATTCTTTCCTGTACACGGAGAAAAACAGCCCCAAAGCATGATGTTTCCACCCCCATTTTTCACAGTAGACATGGTGTTCTTTGGATGCAACTCAGCATTCTTTGTCCTCCAAACACGACGAGTTGAGTTTTTACCAAAAAGTTCTATTTAGGTTTCATCTGACCATATGACATTCTCCCAATCTTCTTCTGGATCATCCAAATGCTCTCTAGCAAACTTCAGACGGGCCTGGACATGTACTGGCTTAATCAGGGGGACACGTCTGGCACTGCAGGATTTGAGTCCCTGGCGGCGTAGTGTGTTACTGATGGTAGGCTTTGTTACTTTGGTCCCAGCTCTCTGCAGGTCATTCACTAGGTCCCCCTGTGTGGTTCTGGGATTTTTGCTCACCATTCTTGTGATCATTTTGACCCCACGAGGTGAGATCTTGCGTGGAGCCACAGATAGAGGGAGATTATCAGTGGTCTTGTATGTCTTCCATTTCCTAATAATTGCTCCCACAGTTGATTTCTTCAAACCAAGCTGCTTACCTATTGCAGATTCAGTCTTCCCAATCTGGTGCAGGTCTACAAATTTGTTTCTGGTGTCCTTTGACAGCTCTTTGGTCTTGGCCATAGTGGAGTTTGGAGTGTGACTGTTTGAGGTTGTGGACAGGTGTCTTTTATACTGATAACAAGTTCAAACAGGTGCCATTAATACAGGTAATGTGTGGAGGACAGAGGAGCCTCTTAAAGAAGAAGTTACAGGTCTGTGAGAGCCAGAAATCTTGCTTGTTTGTAGGTGACCAAATACTTATTTTCCACCATAATTAGCAAATAAATTCATTAAAAACCCTACAATGTGATTTTCTGGATTTTTTCTCATTTTGTCTGTCATAGTTGAAGTGTACCTATGATGAAAATTACAGGCCTCATCTTTTTAAGTGGGAGAACTTGCACACTTGGTGGCTGACTAAATACTTTTTTGCCCCACTGTATATGGTCCTAAAGTGGTCCTTTGGAGCTCAGTTGGTAGAGCATGGTGCTTGTAACGCCAGGGTGCTGGGTTCAATTCCCTGGACCACCCAAATGTAAAATGTATGCCCGCATGACTAAGTTGCTTTGGGAAAAACCGTCTGCTAAATGGCATATTATCCTAAAGAACACCCTGTTTCTATGGTACAGATCATATAATACACTTCGAATCCATTGCACTGCAATACCATTTGTGTTCTACATTGAATTGTGGTACCTACTTCGCACATATAGGATCACCAAGACAATATTTGTAATGACTTGAAATAGCCAACATTTTATCTGAATTCTGAATCAAACTGAAATTATTGTTTTGTTAAAAAAAAAAAGGTTTAGAGAAATGTGTCAGAATTGTCATTTTCACCAGTGATATTAAAGTTGCAATAATTCGGTGCACATTCACTGATATTGCATAAAACAATCTATTTGATTACAGTACATTACAGTTCTTCCTATTTGTGAACAAACACTACATCTGTGACATAGAAACATACAGTACATATCTTGACAGAAAATGGGCACAATGAAGTACTAATGAGTTAATATTTGTAACTTATTAATCAGTTCAGTTTGCCGGTTTGGTTGAAGAGGATATGATTTTCACAAAAACATTCAGATCATTACTGCTGTGTGTTTGTGTATGTACTACCTGAAAAGTTTGATTACAGTATGACTAAAAGACACAAAGAGCATTCACAAGGCACATAAGCTATTGTCTGTATAATCAGCGACACACTAACATAGTCAATAGAGCAGACACACAAAGTGGATGGGGTTTGACAAACTCCCCCTAGACAGCTCAATAGAACCATCACTCCACACATCGCATTGTACTCACATCACTCGTCTATTATTGCTAAATCAGGAGCATGTGTGCTAAGCAAATTAGAAATATATAATTGCAATACATTTTACGGCTCATTTTTTGGAAATGTCTGTAATACTGAACTTACTTTTTACATGTGACAAGTATTAAAACATGTGCAGCATAAGTTGTACAATACAGTTTTACTGCACAGAATAACGTTCATTGCTATTAGAAGAAAACTGAACGGCACAGTAATTTAGATGTTTTTTTTCTTCCTGTTTATCAAAAAGAATTGTCCCAACAATAAGAGAAGTAGGCTATTCTATTGAAATACGATATGAGTAGTGAGACAAATGAGAGTAAAGAACTTTCCACAATCAGAAATCATGTAGATTCCTGAGTCGTTGCTTTTTCTAGACATTTCAGCAACAGTTTTGTGGATCTTCAGATTCAATGTTTTTAACTCAATTCAGGCCTGTGCACTAATTCCTACTGGCAAACAAATCTAAAGTGCTTATTGTAATATTCATATCATTACTTCCTTAATTTTAAATTAGTCTTTTTTTTAATTGTCCATTAAAACATAAAAAGCACACAATTCCACTAAAACAGCACAACAGTGACAAACAAAAAAAATTGCTGAACAACTTGATCTGAGCAGCGATATCAATACTGAGAATGCAACTTGCAGAGTATACAGTACGGATACAGTACAAGGGCAGTAAAAAGAGGTTGCCACTCCAACCTTTCTGTCAATGTTTCACAACCAAGAAAGATTATGGGGTATAGAGGCTTGAATGTCTACATTCTTCTTTTGGTTTGCAACAGTTTAGATCACCAGTGTCTAGTCATGATGGAACCAGTTTGCACTGTTGAAATCACAGAAATAACAACCTGAATCATTGCTTGAGTGACATGCTTCTGGAGCTGGTGTAGCTGGTTTGTGTATAGTACATTTAAAGTAAATATATATTATTTGACAGAGACCAGAATGTCTCAGGATATGAATCTTAATGTATTTATTTTTTACAAAATATCGCTTCAAATTTTGATGAGAAAATATACATTTTAAAATGAAGTAAATTCACGCATACATGACAATCGAAGAAGATTCCGCATCAGTGTGGCAGTGGTGGCCCCATCTTTTGGCAGCTGTGGCAATGGGTGGGAAATAATTGGTTCACATTGGAGTTTGACCCAAAATGGTGGGGGTCGGTGGGCAGTGTCAGTCTGGTTCATTTATATCCTAGTAATGTGCTCTCCACTGCAAGGAAGTTAGTCCTCTGTGTGCTGAGGGGGCCTCGGGATCCCCAGAGCTACACTGGACCACTGGAGGTAACTGGAGCTCAACTGTTGACCGAGGAGACGCACAAAAGGGGCTTCTCCAGAGACCAGTCTGACTTATCTGCTCCAGGTCTAGCTCACCCTCTCACCTTGCTCACTGTAACAGAGTGGCCCTCTGTGGGGTTAGAGGGTGGTAGGACAAAGGTCTCCTCAATCACAAGGCCGTCTCCAAGGCTGAACTCTGCCCTCCTGCCTCGGTGGTGTCCATATTGACTCTAACACAGGCCACTTTCTCCTGGCTGCCAGAGACAAGGGAGAGAGATGGATGGGAAGAGAAGCATCAGCGGGCTGGTTGTGCTGTGCTGGGCCAGAATATCAATGGGTAAAGGATGAGCAGGAAATGTGTTGCTGATTTAAGTGCAATGCTGTCTGAAAGAATGTCAGACAGAGATGCTCAAATGAAACTCAAAGCTCATTCCGTGCTCTAAGTATAGACAGTTGTTAACACTCTCAACTTGAAGATGGCGGGCTCATGTGTTAAAGTATGCTGTTAACCATTATAATTGGGGTAAAAAGACTAAATGTGTCAGCATCGTGTTAGATCCTCAGGACGTCAGAACATCAGGGCAAAGCCTCTTGAACACTTTGCATTTATATGCTGTAATGTAATATAATATATTACAAGATACATTCATATATATTGTAATATATGAATGCATCTGTAGGCAAATACAATATTCAGGAAAACAAAATCAAGTCTTGTTTTATGCAAACATCCACACTAAATGTAGATGTCACAACATACATGCAACTGAACATTACACAAGTTATGACACAGCAAAAGCAATAACTTAATACTTTCATTACATAAGAATGGATGCATTGTTCTTGTTATACCTATTAATTAATGGGCTAGTCACAGAATTAAGTAGACTAGTTTATTGGATTAGAATAGTCACAGAATATAATATAATTATTTGATCTATAAGGGGTGAGTTATCAATGTGATCTTGTCTTAGTGAGATTTCAGTAGACCTGAGGTGTGCCTGGAAAAAAGCTCCTCCTTTAGAAGGTGTGGCGGTCAGCTAAAGGGGAGTCATTTTCAGCATAGCTACCTTCGGCTACGCTTCATAGATGGGCCGAAGTCGGCGCTCATCGCCACTGCTTTGCATGCCCCGCTTTTGGCCATTTCCTCAGAGATATTAACATTGCCGAGGTCACATGAGCTACATGCAGCGAGGAACAGGACAGAACAGGGGAAGGGAGATAGAGATGCATGCATATGGATAAGGTAAACAAACAAAAGATTGAAGTGCACACATGACTACTTGGCACCAGTTCCCTGTCATTGTATCTTGCACTAAAAATATGTACTGGCTTATGTGTAACAATTTCTCTGTTGCCAATTGTTACTCATGGACAATGATTGTCTGCGGTGAGTTCTCTACGTAATCAATGTGTACATTAGTCATTAGTATTCACATGGTTTTAGAGCCTTTTTATTTTGCCATGATACCATGTAGCATTATGTATCATAACAATCCCGGCCAAAACACAAACGCAACACGCTAGGAGTGTGTTTTCAATAAAAAGGCATCATCTACAGGTATAGTAAATAGCCAAGTTACGATTTTGGCCATGCGCTCATTGATGTTACTGTATATTACTGAGTAGGGTTAAAACTCAGCACGTGGGCTGGATATATCAGACACCCACCCCTACCGCCTCTTCATCCAATGGGAGGGTATGAGCGATTATTCTGTACGATCTGTTCAAGATAAACACGTTACAGACCTAACATCATCACTGTTACCTTTACATGCAATACCAAGAATGTAGAGATTGTATTATATGATTTTGTTATACTATTCAAAGACAAAGCGTGTCCTTGATTTAGCTATCCAGTATATTGTATTGTACACTGGTTGAATGGTGGGCAGCACTCACCTCCCTGAGAGAGTTTTGACTGGGATCTTGAGCAGGTTCCCACCGTCATAATGGACCTTCACAGCATTCACGCCCACCTGTTCTTCTATGAGCAATAAAGCCTGGGCCTCCTGGGACCAAGGGGACACGCAGAGAATTACAATAGAGTGTACCCATGAGGGTGCAGGTAAATTGCCATGGTCTGAGCCCCTTTGCCCGTTCTAGTCATTTGATTTCTGTGGGGACAGGTCATGTAAGCGTGCTAGACAGTGAACTAATGGCTTTAAAAGTATTAGTGTGTGTTACCCGTTTCTCCCGCTCCTTCTTCTTCTTGTCATCCTCTTTCTTCTTCTTGCTCTCGGGCATCAAGTCGTCCAGATAGCTGAGCTCCCTCTTGGTAAAGAAAAAGTCGAGAAGCTTCCGAATGAAGACGAGGGCCAGCACCTTTAAGCAAAAATAGGATATTTTAAGGGAGAGGGAGCAAAAGGACCACAGACTCATACAGAAGGTTTTCGATATTTTCATGTTTACAAACACCCTTGTTGGTAGACACGATAGAACGTTTCTCCAGTTTGTAGATGTGGAGAGGATATTACTATAGAGAGATGGGATGATAGTAGTATTACTATAGCACATTTCTCTCTATGGGTATTACCATCATTGGGAATACGACGGCAGCTGCCGAGGCCTTGATGACCCACAGCAGTATGAGGCAGGTGAGCTGCACCAGGGTGAATACATGGACCTTCCACAGGGGAACGTAGCGCAGGTAGATCAGGTCAGGCTGGTGCTTGGCTGGCATACCAAACAACTTGATACGGTCAAAGAACTAAGGGAGAGCGAGAGAGAGACCCGTTTATTGTTCATTTCATATTTTAGTCATGAAACACGCTCTTTGAGTTTAAATGTGATGATGTTTTTCTTGATAAAAGAGAGATTAATTACAAAGGAGTAAGCTCATCATTACAGACAAGGCATTGCTTTACCTTTAAAGAAGAAAAAAAACACTGATCATATCTTCAATCAATCATGTCATTGAATATAATCTCACTTGAATGCCTTTGAGTGAAGAGACTCCCATGTAGAGGAAGACTCCGTATAGCACTGGCATAGGAATGAACTGGAGGGTGGGGCAGAAGTTGAACATACAGTATATAATAAATAATACATGGGATATAAACTGCCTTTAAAAAAATGACATGACACTTGTTTCAACTGTAAGGTGAATATACTGTATAACAGTAAAACTGCTTATCATTCACATTGCCTGTCATGGCATTGGTGTCCCATTGTCTTGTGAAAATAAAGATGGATTATTAATAAAACACTTCTCTGAAACCCAAAGAGCTGTCACCTTGAGTGCGGAGGTCATGAAGACAGAGCAGCCCATGAGGACAAAGATCATGAAGCCGGTGACTCTCTGCTCTCTGATGCCCAGGAACTTGGGCTGTTCTCCTGGGGCCGAGCAGCCCGACTCCACCTTTAGATTTGATTACATTAGATTCATATTTATTATACTCAGAGAAACACATTTTTTTCCCCCAGACTTGTACATTAACACAAATAACAAATCCATAACTCACTTAGACCAGAGTTGTCAAACTTAATTCCTTAGTTACCTCCTGGAGGGCCGAGTGTTATTCATTTATTTGTTATTTCCATTTGTGTCCGGTTAAAACCTTGACAACCAGGGGAGGGCAGTTCCTAACTAATCGACGACCTGAATTGATCAATCGCGTAAAAGGGAGGAGCAAAAAAAGGAATTGAGTTTGACACCACTGACATAAACAAAGACTAAACAAAGACCGCAGCAGGCTTGCCAACCTTGAGGCTGTTGACGTGGGAGATGGAGAGCACGGTGGCGGCTACGAACCAGGGCAGGCCCATGATGGAGCAAACCCCCAGCATTACCGCCACCACCAGCAGGTCCAGATGGTAGCCACAGCCTTTCTACATGACGGAGAAGAGGGGGGAAACGAGGGGGGTAAAGAAGAGGATAAAAAGCCATTTTAGTATAGCTGGACCACCGAATTGAAAACAATTGCTACATTCAACACAGTGAATGATAATATAATGGGCAGAACAAGGTGACAGAACAACATCTTTGTAAACGTGTTTCTGTTCCACCTTGACAGTGGAAATGGAGTCTGTAGACTACGGACGTCTATGCCATGAACCAGTGCTTGCTCACTTTGAGCTTGTGCTCCTTGCGGTTGATGATGACGGCGGTGATCTGCTGGTCCATGAAGATGAGGATGGTGCAGAGCAGAGCGGGCAGCGCCGCCACCAGCAGGGTCCACCAGGGGTTGGGGCCCAGCGGGGAGATCAGCCAGCCGCGATGCTTGGATGTAGGCTGTAGACCAGAGCATAGAGTTAGCTTTTAAACTGAAGCTACTGGCTTGCAGTCTGGGTACAGTGTTCGCTAGCAAGAGCTTGTAAGTGCAAGTTCAAGTATATTGGTCATATGCACAGGAACACAGTACAATTAAATGCTTGCAGGTTCAACTCTGGACAATGCAATAACAATAATATAAAAATAAAGTAATAAACATAAATTAATAGAATAGAAGCTCAACGGAACACAAATTGAATAACATTTTAGCAGAAGTATAAAACATAAGGGAATCACTCAAACAGATTTGCATTAGGATATTTACAAGTGTGCCAGGGAAGTGGGATATGGAGAGCAAAGTGTTTTGTGGAATATTAAAAAGAAGTCCAGCAGCAGTTGTGGTGTGTGTGGTTTTGATTGTGTGTGTTTTTGTATGTGCTTATGAGAATAGCATTGACAGAGTTCATCAGGAAGTGTATAGGGGACGTTGTTCCCACTGTCACGATTAAAACCTATACAAACCAGAAACCGTGGATAGGCAATCAAACAGGCAAAACGTAAGTACAGAGACAAAGTGGAGTCGCAATTCAACGGCTCAGACACGAGACGTGTGTGTTATGGACTCCAGACATTCACGGATTATGAAGGGAAAACCAACCATGTCGCGGACACCGATGTTTTGCTTCCGGACAAGCTAAACACCTTCTTTACCTGCTTTGAGGATAACACAGTGCCTCTGACATGGGCCGCTCCTGAGGACTGTGAGCTCTCGTTCTTTGTGGCCGACGTGAGTAAAACCCTTGCAAGGCTGCCGGGCCAGACGGCATCCCTAGCCGCGTCCTCATAGCACGCGCAGACCAGCTGGCTGGAGTGTTTACAGTATGTTCAATCTCTCCCTATCCCAGTCTGCTGTCCCCACTTGATTCAAGATTGTTCCTGTACCCAAAAAAGCGAAGGTAACTGAAAGTAAATACTATCGCCCTGTAGCACTCACTTTTGTCAGCATGAAGTGCTTGAGAGGCTAGTTAAGGATCAATTCACCTTCACATTACCAGACACCCTAGATCCACTGCAATTTGCATACCGCAGCAAAAAATCCACAGATGATGCAATCGCCATTGGCACTGCACACTGCTCTATCCCATCTGGACATGAGGAATACCCATGTAAGAATGCTGTTCATTGACTACAGCTCAGCCTTCAATACCATAGTACCCTCCAAGTTCATCCTTAAGCCCTGGGTCTGTACCCCACCCTGTGCAACTGGGTCCTGGACTTCCTGGCGGCTTCCCCCAGGTGGTGAAGGTAGGCAACAACACCTGTGCTATGCTGATTCTCAACACTGGGGCCCCACAAGGGTGCGTGCTCAGCCCCCTCCTGTACTCACCCATGACTGTGTGGCCAAGCAGGCCTCCAACTCAATCATCAAGTTTGCAGATGACACAACAGTAGTAGGCCTGATTACCAACAACGACAAGGCAGCTAACAGGGGTAAGGTGAGGGCCCTGGCGTAGCGATGCCAGGAAAATAACCTCTCCCTCAATGTCATCAAAACGAAGGAGCTGATTGTGGACACACACAGTGGCCATGTAGTGTATATACACTACCAGTCAAAGGTTTGGACACACCTACTCATTCCAGCATTTTTCTTTATTTTTAATATTTTCTACATTGTAGAATAATAGTGAAGACATCAAAACTATGAAATAACACATATGTAATCATGTAGTAACCAAAAAAGTTAGACATCCTTCCTAACTAAGTTGCTGGTGTGGAAGGAAACCATTTCACCATGAGGCTGTGATAAGAGAAAACTGAGGATGGATCAACAACATTGTAGCTACTCTACAATACTAACACAATTGACAGAGTGAAAAGAGGCCTGTACAGAACAAAAATATTCCAAAAGATGCATCTTGTTTGTAACAAGGCACTAAAGTAGTACTGCAAAACATGTGGCAAAGCAATTCCCTTTTGTCCTGAATAGAAAGTTTTATGTTGGATTTGCCCCAAACATATTACTGAACACCACTCTCACAACTTTAAAGCATAGTGGTGGCAGAATCATGTTATTGATATGCTCATAATTGTTAAGGACTGGGGAGTTTTTCAGGATAAAAAAATAATGAAATAGAGCTAAGCACAGGCAAAATCCTTGAGGAAAACCTGGTTCAGTCTGCATTCCACCGGACACTGGGAGATGAATTCACCTTTCAGCAGGACAATAACCTAAAACACAAGGCCAAATCGACACTAGACTGCTTACCAAGAAAACAGTGAATGTTCCTGAGTGACCGAGTTACAGTTGACTTAAATCTACTTCAAAATCTATGGCAAGATTTGAAAATGGTTGTCTAGCAATGATCAACAACCAAGTTGAGGTTGAATAAGTTTTTTAAAGAATAATGGGCAAATGTTGTACAATCCAGGTGTGCAAAGCTCTTATAGACTTAACCAGAAAGACTCACAGCTGTAATTGCTGTCAAAGGTGATTCTAATATGTATTGACTCAGGGGTGTGAATACTTATGTAAATTACATATTTCTGCACAAAAAAAATGAAAACATTTTCACTTTATCATTATGGGGTATTGTGTGTAGGTGGATGAGATAAAAAAAAAAATACTTCATCCATTTTGAATTCAGGCCGTAACAACAAAATGTGGAATAAGTCAAGGGGGTCCTACCTCAAAGCGGTCGGGTACGTTGAGTTTAGGAGAGGGGATGCCCATTAGATAGTCCACCAGCACCATGATCATAATGGTCAGAAACACGGCAAAGTCACTGATGGTGGAGCGCACCTGCACAACCCATATTAACCACAATACATAATCATGGTAACGTGTAAAAAACACAGTCATTAAAATTCACTCAGTGGGAACACCTACACAGTAGCTAACAGTAATAGCTAAATGTGGAGCATATTGTGTGGGAAGAATGTGAAGACCTTGAAGTTAATTGTGAATATTGATGCAGCACAATAAAACAGTTCACACATTTACATTTTAGATGAACACACACACACACACACACACACACACACACACACACACACACACACACACACAATGCTCCCAAGTGAATAACACACCTTTGTAGGGAAGTATCGCTCGGTCTTGATCTCCTTGAGAAAAGAGGAGAGGAAGAAGGTGGTGAAAAAGAGGATGATGGACCAGAAAAGGACATCTGGGATGTAGGGGCCGTGGTGACCACAGGCAGGACCAGCAAACTCTCCATGGAGCAGGTTACACATCTGGCAAAGAGTGTAAAGGGTCAGAGAAATACACAGGCTCAACAGATGTTTTTGCAGTGTGTGTGTCCTCTGACTAACCGATACGTTGAGGCTGTTCCAGGAGATAGAGTCTGGTGTGTGTTCTGTCTGGTTCCACGTCTGCAAGATCTGAGCGGAGGCGTTGGCCGGTGAAGAACACTGACACCTGAGTCAAGAGAATAAATATTACACTCCCCATCATAAATAGCACAAAACCATAAGCTCCCCTTTTATAGTCAGTGGTAACATCTAAAACATAGAAATCCAAATAGAAAAGATACATTGCCTGAAGAAAGCAGAAAAATGGCAGTGCCCACTTCTCGTGTCTTTTGCCCTCCACCGAGGCTCTCTGACCCTGACTCACGAGTAGAGTGTGAGGTTGTCCAGCTCGTTGTGCATGTTGACGGGGTAGTGTTCCCCGAGCTGGAAGAGCTTCTCCAGGGCCTCGTAGATGAAGATGATGCAGATGAGCGCGGCGAAGGCCTCCTCTGTGAAGCGGGTGATGTAACAGACCAGGGAGCTAGCGTCTGTGGCCACCAGGACCAGGCAGAGGAAGGCCGTCCACAGGCCGATGCTGGTCCTCAGAGACAGGTAGGACAGGCCGTAGTCCCTGGGTGGATAGTACGGTAATTAAGATCAAGACTCAATATTAGGGCTGTCAAACGATTTAAAAATGTATTTGAGTTAACTAGCAGGATTTTGTGATTAATGGCACATTTAGAATTTGCTCAAATTCAAAATGTAAGATTTAAAATTTAAAAAACATTACAAAAATATTAACGTCTTGATTTTGTCTAAAGTAATGGTTAGCAAAATTAGGTAAATTGAGAAAGCACACTTTATTTAACCTCAATGTCAACTTATTTTTACACGGCATTGTACTGCAGATTTTAGCTGTATAGATGATGTACTTTGGGTGTTTTCAGTGTATTTTCACATCCATATCTTATTAGGGACTGGAAGCAGTAAGCTTAAAGCATAGCGTTTATGACAATTGTAGGGGAGGCGCAATCACTCGGACTATGCCTTATGAAATGATTGAGGATTCATCACCTGTCCCAACTTCTCTAACAACTAGTTAGGGCCCAAAGTTTTTCCTGACCATGTGACTTGACCAGAAAAAACTCCAGGCCTTGTAACTTACTGTACATGTACAGTATATAAAACTCAGGGAGTTACTGAGAAACAAATGAGAAATCCCCAAATGTCAGTAGGGAACTTGTCCTTGCAGGTTGCTACCGCCAGAAGGCCACAGTGCGAATAAGTGTAACCAGGATCGGTGTAGCACTCACTTGCAGAACTTAAAGAGGATCTTCTCGAAAACCAGGACAGGCCCCGTGCTTCCCAGGATAGTGAGGGGCTGCCCCGCAAACAGAGAGAAAGCCACTCCTGTGAGGGACGCCCCAAACAGAGACTCTATGGCACTCTGTAGCAAGAGAAGGAAAAGAGGGAGGGAAAAGGGGAGGATGACGAGGGGGTAAATACATAGAGGAACTAGACAGACTGGGAGACTAAGGGGAAAAGAGGCAAAGCGAACAGAACACCCCACATAACATAATACATATGTTTAAAACTGACATTCCAGACCGCCTAGCATCAGACTGCCTAGATAAACTTCTCTGCTTTTTCCACCACGTCGGCCTGCCAATTGTAATATCCCTCCGCCACTCGTCATCTGGTCAGTTTACTCAGACACATCACACACCCCGGCGCGCTGACGCTCGCTATGCCAACAGTCGTCCTCCTAATAAAGACATCTAGGGTCACTGTAGGGTGTGTGTGTGTAAGTCATTGTCAGGATCAAAGCACAGAGACAGTATATAGAGTAGCTCGCAATGAGGAAGAGGGACACCATCTAAGCACCTACTATTTGCTTATAGTGATATGCATCCTATATGCTTTTAGTGATAAACAAATAGGGTAAGACCTTGCTGTAAACCTGTTTCACCAAGCAGCTAAGTGACTGGCAGAAACAGTTGAATTCGGAAGTTTACATGCACATAGGTTGGAGTCATTAAAACTTGTTTTTCAACCACTCCACAAATGTATCATTAACAAACTATAGTTTTGGCAAGTCTGTTAGGACATGTACTTTGTACATGACAAGTCATTTTTCCAACAATTGTTTACAGACAGATTATTTCACTGTATCTGTCACACCCTGGTCGAAGTATTTTGTGTTTATCTTTATTTATTTGGTCAGGCCAGGGTGTGGCATGGGTTTTTGTAGGTGGTATGTATGGGGATTGTAGCTAGTGGGGTGTTCTAGCTAAATCTATGGCTGTCTGAAGTGGTTCTCAATCAGAGGCAGGTGTTTATCGTTGTCTCTGATTGGGAACCATATTTAGGCAGCCATATTCTTTGAGTTTGTCGTGGGTGATTGTCCTTAGTGTCCTGATGTCATTGTTCTGTGTTAGGATACACAAGTATAGGCTGTTTCGGTTTTCGTTAAGTTTATTGTTTTGGTAGTGTTTGTGTTTAGTGTGTTTCTTCATTAAACATGGATTGCAATAGACACGCCGCATTTTGGTCCGACTCTCCTTCACACCTAGAAAACCGTGACAGTATCACAATTCCAGTGGGTCAGAAGTTTACATATAGTAAGTTGACTGTGCCTTTAAACAGCTTGGATGCAGCTTTTGATGTCAATTAGCCTATTGGAAGTGTACCTGTGGATGTATTTCAAGGCCTACCTTCAAACTCAGTGCCTCTTTACGTGACATCATGGGAAAATCTAAAGACATCAGCCAAGACCTCAGAAAACAAATTGTAGACCTCCACAAGTCTAGTTCATCCTTGGGAGCAATATCCATACACCTTAAGGTACCACGTTCATCTGTACCAACAATAGTACGCAAGTATAAACACCATGGGACAACGCAGCTGTCATACCGCTCAGGAAGGAGACACGTTCTGTCTCCTAGAGGTGAATGTACTTTGGTGCGAAAAGTGCAAATCAATCCCAGAACAACAGCAAAGGACCTTGTGAAGATGCTGGGGGAAACAGGTACAAAAGTATCTATATCCACAGTAAAACGAGTCCCATATCAACAACCTGAAAGGCCGCTCAGCAAGGAAGAAGCCACTGCTCAAAAACCGCCATAAAAAATCCAGACTTTGGTTTGCAACTGCAGATGGGGACAAAGATCATACTTTTTGGAGAAATGTCCTCTGGTCTGATGGAACAAAAATAAACTGTTTGCAAGCCGAAGAACACCATCACCAACATCATCCCAACCGTGAAGCACGGGGGTGGCAGCATCATGATGTGGGGGTGCTTTGCTGCAGGAGGGACTGGTGCACTTCACAAAATAGATGGCTTCATAAGGAAGGGAAATTATGTGGATATATTGAATCAACATCTCAAGACATCAGTCAGGAAGTTAAAGCTTGGTCGCAAATGGGTCTTCCAAATGGACAATGACCCCAAGCATACTTCGAAAGTTGTTGCAAAATGGCTTAAGGATAACAAAGTCAAGGAATTGGAGTGGCCATCATAAAGCCATGACCTCAATCCGATAGAAAATTTGTGGGCAGAACTGAAAAATTGTGTGCGAGCAAGGAGGCCTACAAACCTGACTCCGTTACACCAGCTCTGACAGGAGGAATGAGCCAAAATTCACCCAACTTATTGTGGGAAACTTGTGGAGGGCTACCTGAAACGTTTGACCCAAGTTTAACCATTTAAATGCAATGCTACTAAATACTAATTGAGTGTATGTACATTTCTGACCCACTGGGAATGTGATGAAAGAAATAAAAGCTGAAATAAATCATTCTTTCTACTATTATTCTGATATTTCACATTCTTAAAATAAAGTGGTGATCCTAACTGACCTAAGACAGGGAATTTTTACTAGGATTAAATGTCAGGAATTGTGATAAACTGAGTTTAAATGTATTTGGCTAAGGTGTATGTAAACTTCCGACTTCAACTGTATTAGGTGACATAGCACAGATAGAAGACAAACAGATGTAATCGGAGTGGCATTCATTGACACTCATGTACAAGGACCCACTCACTATGTTGCCCTTTGTGGCCTCGCCCAGCAGCCCTCCGAAGGTGATGACAGGGGACATGCAGGCGCAGTAGAGGAACAGGATGGAGGCCAGACACTGCAGGTTCAACGAGTCCCGGATGTCGCTCCAGTAGAACGGGGCCTTCCGCTTTATATCCATCACCAGGCCTCCAAAGATCCTAGAGGAAAGGAAAACCACAACACATTGCAGCAGGCTAACTGAAGTAGCAGCATTATACTAATGGGGTAGAGTACCCCAGATAACATCTTGTACTTCTGGATTTGGTTTTTATACCATATAGGGGACCATAACACATTTGTCGACTCTTTTGGACCTTCCATAGGGTCGGCAGATATTTTTTCAGGACCAGCAGATAACATTTTCAGAAGATCATCAATAGGGTCTGCCAGATTACTTTTTGGAGCCTGCAGAGAACTTTTGGGGGGCATCACAGTAGGTGAATGGCAGTTCATTGGTGGTACAGATTTTTTGACACTTATTTCACAAGCATTCATTCACATTTCCCTAGGGGGTTGGACACTCCTGCTCTCAGACCCAGATACCAGTCAGCCCATCTTTCTACCTCACACACTCACCTAACTTACACAAGCACAAATAAACACTCTACAAATAAACACACTCTACAAGCAGCCATGTGATCACAGAGGCTTTCACACCTAGAACCTGAGTATCTATTTATGCCAGCATTTTATGCCAGCATCGTAATTGTGCAGTCATAATGATCTATACAACATTAAAATCAACCATTCAATATTCGTGGTTATGTGCTGTGCAGTTATGTTCATGACTTGTCACAGTATGTAGGAATTGTATGCCGTTAATTTTTGACTTCATAAACAGTTTCAATAATGTTTTGCCTTAAAAATGTTTAATGAATTTCAAAACGAATAACATTTATTTCAAATCAAATTATATTTGTCACATGCGCCGAATACAACAGGTGAAATGCTTACTTACAAGCCCAATGCAGTTTTAAGAAAATACCAAAAAAATACCAAAGAAAAGTAAGAGATATGAAAAACAAATGATTAAGGAGCAGCAGTAAATAACAATAGTGGGGATATATAGGGGGTACCGATTCATAGTCAATGTGTCAATGTGCAGGGGCACCGGTGTCGAGGTAATTATGTACATGCAGGTAGGGTTATTAATGTGGATATGCATAAATAGTCTGGGTAGCCGTTTGATTAGTTGTTCAGGAGTCTAAAGGCTTGGGGGTAGAAGCTGTTTAGAAGCCTCTTGGACCTAGACTTGGCGCTCCGGTACCGCTTGCCATGCGGTAGCAGAGAGAGCAGTCTAATACTAGGGTGGCTGGAGTCTGACCATTTTTAGGGCCTTCCTCTGACATCGCCTGGTATAGAGGTCCTGGATGGATGTGTTGTTACCTAACCTCACCACCTGGGGGCAGATCATCAGGAAGTCCAGGATCCAGTAGCAGTGGGAGGTGTTTAGTCCCAGGGTCCTTAGCTTAGTGATGAGCTTTGAGGGCACTATGATGTTGAACGCTGAGCTGTAGTCAATGAATAGCATTCTCACATAGGTGTTCCATTTGTCCAGGTGGGAAAGGGCAGTGTGGGGTGCAATAGAGATCTGTGGGTCTGTTGGTGCGGTATGCAAATTGGAGTGGGTCGAGGGTTTCTGGGACGATGGTGTTGATGTGAGCCATGAACAGCCTTTCAAAGTATTTCATGGCTACAGATGTGAGTGCTACGGTTCGGTAGTCATTTAGGCAGGTTACCTTGGTGTTCTTGGGCACAGGGACTATGGTGGTCTACTTGAAACACGTTGGTATTACAGACTCAGACAGGGAGAGGTTGAAAATGTCAGTGAAGACACCTGCCAGTTGGTCAGTGAATGCTCGGAGTACACGTCCTGGTAATCCGTCTGGCCCAGAGGCCTTGTGAATGTTGACCTGTTTAAAGGTCTTACTCACATCGGCTGCGGAGAGCGTGATCACACAGTCATCTGGACCAGCTGATGCTCTCATGCATGTTTCTCATGCTGTGCTTCCCTTTATAGCCTGTAATAGTTTGCAAGCCCTGCCACATCCAACGAGCGTCGGAGCCGGTGTAGTATGATTCGATCTTAGTCCTGTATTGACGCTTTGCCTGTTTGATGATTCGTCTGAGGGCATAGTGGGATTTCTTATAAGCTTCTGGGTTAGAGTCCCGCTCCTTGAAAGCCGGCAGCTCTGCCCTTTAGCTCGGTGCGAATGTTGCCTGTAATCAATGGCTTCTGGTTGGGGTATGTACGTACAGTCACTGTGGGGACAATGTCCTCGATGCACATATTGATAAAGCCAGTGACTGATGTGGTGTACTCCTCAATGCCATCGGAACAATCCTGGAACATATTCCAGTCTGTGCTAGTAAAACAATCCTGTAGTTTAGCATCTGCTTCATCTGACCACTTTTTTATAGACCGAGTCACTGGTGCTTCCTGCTTACATTTTTGCTTGTAAGCAGGAGGATATGGTCAGATTTGCCAAATGGATGGCGAGGGAGAGCTTTGTACTGTGTGTGGAGTAAAGGTGATCTAGAATTGTTTTCCCTCTGGGTGCACATTTAATATGCTGATAAAAATTTGGTAAAACTGATTTAAGTTTCCCTGCATTAAAGTCACCGGCCACCAGGAGCGTCACCTCTGGGGGAGCATTTTCCTGTTTGCTTATGGCGGAATACAGCTCATTGAGTGCGGTTTTAGTGCCAACTTCGCTCTGTGGTAGTATGTAAAACAGCTACGAAAAATATAGATGACAACTCTCTAGGTAGACAGCTTATCATGAGCTTATCATGAGATACTCTACCTTGAGATACTCTACCTCAGGTGAGAAAAACTTTGAGACTTCCTTAGATATTGTGCACCAGCTGTTGTTTACATAAATGCATAGGGCCCCACCCCTGTTGTTCTATCTTGCCGATAGAGTATATAACCCGTCAGCTGTATGTTCTTAATGTCATCGTTCAGCCACGACTCGATGAAACATAAGATATTACAGTTTTTAATGTCCCGTTGATAAGATATGTGATTTCAGTTCGTCCCATTTATTTTCCAGCGATTTAATGTTAGTTAGCAGAATGGAAGGCAAGGGCAGATTAGCCACTTGCCACCTGATCCTCTCAAGGCACCCGGATCTTTCGCCTTGAATTATTTTGCCTTATCAACTCTCCTCTATGGGGCAGTTTCCACAGACACAGATTAAGATCCAGGACTAAAAAACAAACTCAAAATTGAATCCCCATTGAAAATGCTTTTACATCTAGAATTAAGCTTAATCCGTGCCCCGGGAAACCTCCCCTGTGAATTCATATGTCTAACTCACCGTCCGGTTCTCTGCAGCTCGGGCCCAGCTCCGTGGCCTTCATCCTCCTCCAACATCTCCCCAGAGGGTGAGGCCAACCCATTGGGCTGGGAGGGTATCTTCCTCTTCATCTAAAGGTGAGAGTCATTATAGGTGTAGCACAGTTTGTAGAGCATGGAGTTGGCCACGCCAGGGTCGTGGGTTCGATTTCCACTGGGGCCACCCACATGTATGCATGCATGACTAAGTTATTACAGGGCTGACATATCCTCTACTGCCACCAGGAGGCACAGTCATACACATCATCAAAAACATTATGGAAAACTACCATGCAAGCCAGTGTTCTTTAATCCTGGTCCTGGGGCCTACAGGTGGTGCAGTGCAGGCTATATCGCCAACCTAGTATTAACACATCTGATTCAACTAATTATCAAGCCCTTGACTAGTTTAATCAAGTGTATTAGTGCTAGGCAGAAACAAAAGCCTGCACCTCTTGGGGGTCTCCAGGATCATGATTGAAGAGCACTAAATATGTGACCAATATCTAACATCAGGTTTAACTTAACTTCAGACATCTATGTATATATATTTTTGTATGGGTTTGTTCATTTTCTGATTATAGGCAAGCTCATTGTCATCTTAGACCCACACCTGCGATGGGACGTTCTTGGGGGGTTCGATTCGTATCGTGGGGTCCCATTCTCCTGGGGGCAGAACTGTCACCTGGTCCAGAAATTCATCTATCCCAGACAGCAGGTCCGTCCGGTCTTTGGCTTTGTACGCTACATCATGGAATATCTACAGAGACATGCAGGAAAGAGTATAGCTTTTAAATGTTGATCTAATTAACGTAAAATGTATCTAATCTGAATGCCACACCTAAGGATTCAAGGTTTCAAGGTTATTATGTTCTATGCATGTCAGGGGGGGATATAATTAATGTTTATGAATGAATGTTACTAATCCTGATAAGAATATAAAATAATAATTGCACAAACAGCATTTAAAACATCTCCCCTCCTCTGACCTCATCTGTCATCAGTGTGGCCATGGATCTGCCAATCTCATGGTACTGAGGGCCTTTCCCGTGTGGACCCAGTAGCAGGAACAGAAATCTGTAGAGGACACAAACCATTTTCACACATTAGACTCAACGCAAATATATGTAGATGGACAGATATAGGCTAATACAATGTATTTTACTCAAAACCCAACATAAGTGAGTGTATTTGGTGATAGGACATATGACTCCAAATAGTTTAGGTTACTGTAGGGGAGCAGGTGCATGAATAAAGCCTAGGACAAGCAGGTTAGACAGAGAAAGACCAGTGAAAGAGTGGGTGTAGAGATGTAGTGTACCTACCTGGTGGGCACGGGCACCTCCGTGAGCCCTGTGATGAGGACGGCGGGAGACAGGCGTACAAAGGCGATGATGGGCTTCTCCAGGAAGTCCACCTCACCTACCAGCACGTTGGACGCCTCAGCGCCCGGAGGAATCTTCTTCATGAAGTTCATGTCCACCTATAGGACCCGAATGGGACAGAGAGAGAGACTTTAGGGAGTAACAACATTATAAGAGAGTGTCTCCCAATCCCAAAGCACATTTGAGTTTTTTGTTGCCCTAGCAAAGGCTTGATTAGTTGAATCGAGAGTGTTAGTGTTAGGGAGAGAGGTCTGCGCAGGAAATAATTCTTGATCCCGCTCCCGCCCACTGCCTTTCATACTACGCCCTCTAGCTCTTGCTGAGTTCTTGTCCGACTCCCAACCGCTCCCGCAAGAACTGATACCGAACCCAACCACAGTCCCGCAATGTTATTTTAGGTGTATGTGACATATTAGGTGTATGTGACATTGCTCGCTTTGCAGCCCTGGTCCTAGCAATTTTGCCAACCTAGGCAAGATCAAAATGCACAAAAATAGGCTAATAGGTTAAAATACCCGAGATTCTCAAGTGGCCCATTATATTAGGCTATCGTATTAATTGTCCTATATCTTAGATATAAGACAGATAAGGAAACATGTTTCATTTTGTATTGACATGTATATAACCCCTTATTTTTGGCACTAACAGTCTCCATATACTTTCATTCATTTTTTCAACTGGTACCGGGGGACCTTCAGACGAGTCGTGCAAGACCTAGAGCAAAACCACATGCACGTGTTCATGAGAGTCTCACATTTCCACAAAGGGGTCATATTAGCGAGTAGCCCAAACTGTTCAGATGCTACAGACAGAAGTTGGCAGATCGGCTGTACCGACTTCAGATGAGTCCCAAGACGCTTGTGGGGATCGTAGAGCAAACACCGCTCTAGCTCTGCCACCTTTCACCGCAGATGAAGTGCGACATCGGCGGATTGAGACTCATCCAATGCAAAACAAATCTCTAGCTTAAACTGACAGATTTGTATGGGGATTTTTTTGTATTATGCTAACTACAGTTCTGCGGGGGGTTTTAATACAATAGATAACACATACAAAACAGAAAGACAACTCTTCTAAATAATCAGTGGGGATATACCATACAACATTTTCAGCCCAAATTTTATCTGACCCCCACACCCATAGCTTGAAAAATGCCAACCACACTGCTATGATGTCTGTCGGGTCCCGGGGGATGCCCACGGGAATGCAGATTTATATTGGGAAACACTGGTGTGTTGTATCATTATACAGTATCTACCTGGAGTATCTACCCCCCCCCCCCCCCCCCCCCCATGTCTATTTCTATGGGCACAAGCACTGTTCACAACCCTCTTGCTGGTGGAGATAACATTTTGCAGGTTTAAATCTTATTTCCTGCAATTCAACACATTTTCTCATAGGGTGCAGAGAAGATTTAGCCGTTTTAAAGCTATTTTTTTGCAATTCTATACATTTTACCATGTCTAATGTGTATTCATGTGATATTTGAGTGACTCAAACATGGGCTAAAAAAAACTAGCTAAAGAAAAGTTAGCTGGCATGGGCTAGTTGATCTGGACATTTCTGACAAGTTATAAATAGCTCTCTGAGGTATGCAATGACTGACATGACAAGAGGAATACGGATGATGCACTACCCAATTTCAAGACTTGTTGAACAAGTTGAACACCGCACGGAGTTCCCCTAGGGGGCGCACCCAAAAGTTTGGGAACCACTGGCGTAGAGGGAGAATATAAGGGCAGTACAGGGCAATGGAGTTCCTTTCGTCACAAGGTCGTTTGCGTGAACTATTTAAGAGAGCTGGGAAAGCTTGCCCACTGAGATGGGTCATATCTGCATCTCCCTCTTTTCAAAAACACACACAGTACGTCTCCCTCTCTTGATTAGACTCCCCCAGTAAGAGGTTGCTTCTTGGCATACACATGAAAGCTGGTTAGATGCTGATGACTCCTCATGGCCGCCAGCCTACTTATTACATCGATGAAAGAGTCGTAAAATGATATAATGAAGGAGAGCTCAATGAACCAAATCCAGTTATTGAAATAAAACACCGTACAGTTAACTTTGAGACTGGTTCTTGGTTATAGAAGTCAGGTGATGTTTATTATGCCCAGAGAGTAAGAGCTGTGGCTTGATGATGGTTGTCTTGGTCCTCTGGATGAATGTGGTGAAAATAAAATGTTATTGGTCACATACACATATTTAGCAGATGTTTTTGGGGGTGTAGCGAAACACTTGTGATGTAGTGAAATGCTTGTTGCAAAGTTTCTTAGGAGCTAGAAGCAGAACTGCCATCTGTTTCTTTGCCCAGTAGCAGGGGTTACCTTGCTGAAGTCCACATTGCTATTATCTTTACTGACCCCAACTTTGGAGGGCCTCCTGTCTCCGGCCTTGCTGCTGCTATCCAGGTTACTGGGGACAGAGTGTGTGGATATCAGTGGCCCTGAAACAACAAACAGACAGGGGATAGTGGCAGAAGAGTGTTAGCAATGTCAGCTCTGGAGCACCGGGGCTCCTGCTGCTCAATGCATTCTCGTGGATACTGAGATTAGAATGCCTGCTTTTGATAATATTGTGTTTTTCATATATCACTCATATGCAGACAGTTTGCAAAGCATCAAAACACAATACCGGTTCTCATATTTAATTTGAGAAGCCTTAATCTATACAAAAATGATGTAGCCATACTCTGATCAATTAATTACAATTATTTTTCTATAGGTTCTCTTGTATAGGCCTAGACTACCGATGCATACTGCTAAATAGTATTTGATACAAAGTTCAATTTATACAATCTCAAAAGACCTTAATTAATTTACAACATAATGAAACTTCATTATGGCCTGCAGTGGTAAGGGTTCAAGAAATTGCACCTCAACTTCAATGCGCCCTATAGCCATGTGAGGTGAGCCGTACACAGGAAACGCCAGCACTTCAGCGAGGGAGACGTGCATTGAGGAAAGAACCACAGAAATGAATGAACTGTAACATAGCGACACCACACACTCCATTCCCTCCGTCTCAAGTCACCTAGAACGTAGAGGAATGTTCAAATGAATATGAATGGGTGACGGTCATCCTTGACCTGTGACCTATTCTAACTCGGCCCTGCGGGCTATGAGGCAGCCATGTTGGGACGAACAGAAGCGCTATTGCTCACATTCCCTACAAAGCCCCTGGGAGTGACAGGGATTAGGGGAGATTGCATCCGGAAGCTTAAATCCGGAATGCGCGCTCCATGCTGGACCTCAGGCCACGCTATATGTACAGTAAACAAGTTTGACTAATCAAATCATATCATTCCAAAACCAGGGGCACACTGAGGATAAACACTACTGACTCTATGATCATTTGTCTTCATCTGCATACCAAGAGCTGACACTACATGTTGTGTGGTACTGTGACATGAGTGCTGCAGTGGCATTAGACAGTTCTTACTAAAGAATCCGGCAGTCGAAAGGTGAGCAGGTGTACTGTATATATAGTTGCAGCCAAATATATTGGCACCCTTGCACTTTTCTTAAATAATTCCCCATTTCTTCTCAAATAAGTAAAAAATATGTTATTGTTAGATTATCAACATTGCAGAACCAAATTTTATTTTTGTAAACTTCAGTCAATTTTAATTCAGAAAATAAAGACAAAAAGGCATGGACAAAATTATTGGCGCCCCGGTAGTGGTGCATGGGTCAGCCGTTTGTTCATCCGCAATTGCTAATTGCTAATAACCCATCCACAACTGCCCGACTATGTGACAAAGTGAAAATCTGAGCTCCGCACCCAACCCTAACCAGCATATGTAGAACATGTGCTACAGGCTCCAGTCAAAGACTGCAGAACAATTTGACAGGCGTGCAGGATTTGGTGTTGCTTGTTTTAGATGTTTCTGCTTATAATTTCTGACATTTTGGTAGGCTATTTGTTAGTCAACTTGTCTATAATTAGATTAATGTAGCTTCTCATTTGTGTTATATGTTGCCCTAGAAGACTAAATAGAATGTAATAGATCAATTGAAGAATGAATTCTTCAATCTAGTTGACATCGGTCAATTTTTCTCTGTCTTCTTTTGTGTAGCAAAGAAGTTTAGGGCCTGGGGAGAAAATAACATTACAATAAAGCAAAAATAAAACAGGAAAGATTTTCTGTGTAAAATGTCCTAATGACATCAGTTTGACCGGCTGTAAGGAAAAAGAAGGCTGTGAAAACGACCAAACTTGTTTCTGATGGGATTTCAGTTCGGCTTTGATGCATATTTTATGTGGTTGAAATACTAATCAGCTTTTATATTATGACGCTTTTATGATAAAGATATCATCTGTGAAGGTGCTAACTGAGCATTGTATTCTCACATGTTCAAAAATAAATGAATCATATTTCTCCAATCCTGTTCCCAAGTCCAAATTCTTCCTACATTTGGTGTATCATTTTACTGCAAGAAAAGCTTAATTCTGCACGTGTTATTATTACGGCTATAGCCCCACTCACACAGGACTAGTATTACTAGAGAAAGTTCTCACTCTTTTTCTGGGATGATGACATTTCAACTTGTTCAGGCAAAAACAGTGATAACACTGATAACTCGAGCTTGGTTCCCAAAGTTTCTAAACTATACCAAACCATCTTTGGGAAAGTGTCGCCATCATTTTTGAATTGAGGAAGTGTGATCATGATGCTTTGTGCACGTTCAAGGCCCCCAGGACCAGAGTCAGCAAAGAAACCTCACAGCATTATCAAACCTCCCATCTTTGATTGTAAGGAGGGTGTGATTAATTTGTCAGTAGACACAGCGCTGATTTGTATTTCCAAAGAGCTCAAATGTGGTTTTATTGGTCCACAGAACATTGTCCCCAGGGTTTATGCTTGTTAAGGTGGGTTTATGAGAAGTTGAATCAGGCTTTCTTGTGTCTCTTTCAGCAGTGGGGACTTCCTATGTTTACCAACCACCAATTGAAGCATTCAATAAAGAAAAGAACACCCTCCCAATAAAAGACGGGGGAGGTTTGTTAATGCTGTGGTGTTGCCATGCTGCCTCTGGCACTGGGGTCCTTGAATGTGTACAAGACAGCATGAAATCAGCAGATTATCAAGGTGTTTTGGAGTGCAATGTTTGTTGGCAGTTATCTTGGCCAAAGGCTGTGCAACCAAGTACTAGCTCCAGGGTGGTGCCAACAATGTTGTCCATGCCAATTTAAGTTTACAAAAATACAATTTGTTCTGCAATGTTGAAAATCCAATAACAAAAGGTGTGGAGACCAAATGTTGTTTTCAAGTTCAACTTATTTTATATGAAATAGGGAATTATTTAAGAAAAGTGCAAGGCTGCCAATATATTTAGTTCACAATTGTATATAAGCCTTGGTAGGAAGACTGATGATGATCTGACTCCCCTGATGCTGATACAGTGTAGATTGCAGTTATAACTCTCAGGGTCAATTATGTTGTTAGCGGACACTAACGGTGAAGAATAGCCTAAAGTGACCCCAGGGCCTGATCAGGAATGAGCAGCTGCATTCATCGTGTGTCGGATGCAATGAAGGCATTTGACGCTCTATTGAATCTACAATAACTCTCTATAGCCTGCCATTAGGGAGAGGTGGTTTACCAAGCAATTTTGTGGGTGAGATAGCTGGTTTGGGTGTTATGAGGTTTAGCCTAATAGTTCCTAGAAATCATTCTACACTTCCTGTCTACGCAAGCATGGGATTCAAACTCAAATGAACGATACTCAGAACGAGGTGAAGTAAGTGTCTAGTATTTGGTTTCTTGGTAACTGTTGTCAAACATGGGATTCAAACTTCACTCGAGCGATACTCACAACGTGGTCAAGTACAGTATATAGTTTCTTGGCAAACGTTGTCTCCTAGACAGAAGTAATGGAAGATTACAGAACCTCACTAGTACCTATAATAAGACAACCAGTTGCCCACCTTAAATCATGTTTCCCTCCAAACTAGAAGTCTCTAGTTCTCATGACCCAGCCTTCCAGTTCAGCTCTCTTCTACACACACAGCTATAAATACAGGGGCTAAATACTATCCAAGTCCGGGAAGAACAAAAAAGTCACTGTGGATGTCACTGGGACTGAGAGAGTTACGTGTCAACGTTAAAACCCTCCCACCTCAACCCCTCTCTATGGCTTTATATTTAGCATGCTGTTTGCACATGTACTGTAGGAGTCCCTTGCTAGACTCTTTATGGGGAAAACGTCTGAGACGTGTGTGTTTATACTCAGGAATTATGGAGGAGGCGCCAAACAATGCTGCTCTGGAAAAATACAAGATATTTGAAGTGTTTTAAGTCTGTCCTGGTTGTACAGTATATTCACAATGGGACAGTCATGGAGAGAAGTGACTGGAAAAATAACCCAGAATATGAGACCTGTCGACTCATCTCTTACACTGACTAGACTAAACAAGCCTCAAGGGATGGAAAACTTGCAGTCAATTAAACACCTTCAGGGTCTCATTTTAGGACTGAATGAATAAAAAAAAGGTTTGCAATGAAAAAGTGGACAAAGAAATAATCACAGAACCAGAGTGAAAGGTGACCTTCTCTTCTCACTGGCCCAAATATAATCTCTACTGGCCCGAACATGGTGTAGTTAAAATGCATTGGGGTCATACTGGGCCTATAGGTTGGCATGCTTTCTCTCTATGTTTAGCTAGTAATAGGCTACATTTGGTTATTATGCTGTAGAATATAATCGAGCAATAGAATCTAGCAATATCTAGCAAAATCATTATTTAGAATTGCATTGTATTAATTGCATTCACTTTTGTATGTTATTTTGAGAGGATCTAAGAATAGGATGCTTCCCCATTATGACAACTGCCTTTCAAAAGAGAAGATATTAATCTGGCTAAAGTAGGTTAGCCAAGATGAATGCCAGGCATCTTTTTATCAACAGTAGCCAGCATATTGCTAGCACTATATGTTCACTATTGAAGGTTTACGTTTATAAATCAATTTTCCTAAAGGAAATGGATTGGTGAGCGCTTCTTTTTATTCTGGACAGCTCACGTGTGAACGCATCAGCTTACAGTATGTACTGCTCGAGAAATTGACTCGCGAGGAGTATGGTTGAATGAATGACCAATCATATTGCTGAAATACAAATAGCATGACTTTTCCACGTGTAGTCTTCAAATGGTTTTCAAGACAGCGACAGAGCAGATAATCTTGGTTAACCCCAAATGAAAGTTTCCTGTAGTCAGCTGCTCGATTCTGGGTCCATACGTGTTGAGAGAAGAGATGCTAGAACGAGGAGCGGAACCAGAACAAGTTATGGGGCCGAAGATCCCCCTCCCATTGCCGAAATTCGAAAGATGCTCACACCTGCGAAATCGTGATATGTCCAAATAACCAGCTACAGAAAACAACAAAAAAAAAAACACCAGAACTACTGCTGCTCTCTATCCCACGCATCCCATTCCTTCCCAAGAGATTCTACGGTACCAGTTATGTTTACGTAGATCTGTCCATGAGAGATTACACAGCAGGTAAATGTCAAACTGGAATGCCAAAATGCACTCAGAAGTTACTGGCCCAACACACGTTTTCACTGGCCCCGGGACAGCGGGCCCTCGTTGATGTCGGACACTGCAGAACTATGGCATGGTAAAATGATAAAAACACTTTTTCCGTTCTCGAGAAGAGCCATGCACACACACTGAGCAAAGAGAAGTGGAGGGACCAAGCCAAGCAAGGTGAGGGTAGTGTGGAAGGGCTGGATGAAGAAAGGTGGAGATAGAGAGAAAGGAATGTGAACAAGAAATAGTCTAGGAATGGAGCGCGATATGAGAGAAAGGGAGAGTGCAGAAAGATGTTTTGATAGAGAAACAGAGAGGTATGCAAGAATGG
The DNA here is from genome assembly GCF_013265735.2 of Oncorhynchus mykiss. Classification (NCBI taxonomy): domain Eukaryota; kingdom Metazoa; phylum Chordata; class Actinopteri; order Salmoniformes; family Salmonidae; genus Oncorhynchus; species Oncorhynchus mykiss. Next base: position 32,390,026 of record NC_048582.1, read on the forward strand.
AATGAGGTAGAGAAAACCCGAGTGAGGTGGAGAGAGAGAGAGAGCTGTGTGAGGTCTTGTTGAGTCAATGGAGGGGTATAAAAAGTGAACATTGCTGGGGGTTGATAATAGATTTATGGTAGGGTAGAGAAGGAGGGCACAGCCAGCATGCTGGTGCTAGTGTTCTCTGTTCAAGCCGTGACTCACACTGGCAGGCTACACAGATATTTGCCTTCTAAGGGCAGCTGCTGGAGCCCTCTAGTCTGCAGCGACGGTTGCCGAACGGAATACGCCTCCTCATCCTTCGTAATGTCGGTGGGTGGAGACTCGTCATCCTCAGGCGGTGACACCACCACCTCAGGGATGGCCTGGCGGACCGGGGCGGGGCCAGAAGCGCGGGGAGGGTTTGGGGAGCGGCGGGGAGTAGGAGGCGTGTTCTGGGGGGTGGTGAGGGGCGAGGGTCCGGTGGAGGGCCCCCCGGCGGAGTTGGAGGAGGAGTTTGGCAGGAGGAGGTTGAGGAGGATGGAGACCCGGGACTCTCGCCTCTGGGACAGGTTGGAGACGGAGGACCCCGGCTTCAGGGAGTGGCGGGAGGCAGAGAGGCCCTCCCCTGGAGCGGCAGGAAGACACAACAACAAAGAAGGGAGAGGAGGGAGAGAAGAAAGGGAGAAAAAAGAATAAGGAGGGTAAAAGGAGAAACATATGAGGGAGGATTTCATCAGAGAGGTGGTTTTAGGGGTGCATTATCTGGTGGCAGAAGGAAGGTGGGGGGAGCTTGGGAGGAGTGTGGTTAGAGAGAGACAGAGGTGTCGAGAGGTTCTTGCAGGGGAACGGTGAGAGAGGTGAGGTGTCCACACAGAACAATAAGCTTGTCCACTCACCAATCACACAGTGACATATATTGTACTAAGGGAGAGCATTTTGGGTAGAGAGATGCTTGCAGGCAAGAGAAGAGGTGTACATACAGGTCTCGTGTTTGGTATACATACACTGCAAGCAAGCTATGCAATATATGACATGTCACACATATTTTATACCCAGGCAACATTGCATTAATAAAACAAAATGTGGCAGTAGGACAGAGACCAGAGAGCATTGAAACTGTAGCACGAGCTAATTATTTCATTCACATAAACAGTCACACACACCACAACCTGAGGTCATGCTCAGTAAACAAAACATATTGAACTGCAAGAAGAGCATTACCCCAACCATTCCAACATGGAGTAGAAGCCATTGTTAATTCTCAGAAGCAAAACCCTGAGACAGGGCAGCCACACATGCTTGCACCATCCGCACCCAGATTTCTCTTTCACATTGGGGTGTAGTAGTTGTCTCTATGAGGCTTATGTCCTCATCGTAGCATCTACTCACATCACTAGTTTGACACCTCCTGAACAGCCATGGTGGATTTGGTCTTGTGTGGCTCAGTTGGTAAGACCACGGCGCTAGCAACGCCAGGGTTGTGGATTGGAATCCCGCTGGGGCCACCCATACTAAAATGTATGCACTCACCTTACTGTCAGTCACTTAATAAAAGCATCTGCTAAATGGCAAACATCACATACATGATTGTTGTGGTCACATGTACGAGATGCTGTCAGCTTTCCTTTTTTGGAATACCAAGGATTACATAGATTATTTCAACGCCCTTTGAAGACGAGGAAAAAGAAATGGAGTGTGCGCGGCGCAGGGGATCTCACCATTTCTCTCAAGCAAGAACGGGTCTGAATGTTTCTTGCCTATGTCTGCGATTGATCGCACCAGCGGTATGCGGTTGCTGAGCTTCCTCTCGTTCTGGTGGTGGTGTCTCTTCAACATGGCCTCACGCACCTTCTGACGCAGCTCCTCCTTCAGCTGGCCAGACGCCACCATGCTGTCAATCAACATGTCTGGACACACGTGGACACACACAGACACGGGCGCATTGTATTGTTGTTCATTTGCAAATGAGCTTGCATACACACACAGAGAGAGAGATCAATTAAATTTCACCTTATTCAACCAACTTTTTATCATTGTTTATCATCGTTTACCTCTGGTGCACACACAAATCTAGCTAATCGTATAGCATGCAAATGTGAACACACAAACGTCTTCTGTACCTGCAATCTCCTCGATACAGGTGGCCCTCATGTCCAGCATGACGGTGCCGTTGAGGATGCAGCTCCTCAGCTCAAACAGGCTGTGTAGAGACAGGGTGGCCACATAGGGCTTGCTCCAACGCTCCCCTCCATCTTCCACGTCCTCCTCAAACTTCAACCACCTACACAACACAACACACACGAATATGGCTTCAATACTCATACTTCCATTTCCCAAACGCTGTCTAAGAACAACTTGAGCAGAAACAGACATTTTGCCTTGCCTTGAGGTGTTCACTTTTGAGAGGTAATGGAAAACCTTTGATTCCGTTTTTTAGGCTTTTAACTCATTTTTTAAGATCGGTAAATTGCTGGGTATTTGTGTCCGAGCCCGTGAGCGTAGGCTGACAATGTCTGGGATGGCGATGGTGCCATGGCTATGGAGGAGGACTAAGATAGACTCACAGTCAGACCTGTAGGCAGTAGAGCTCTGTCAATCTTACCCATTAATCACACATTCACATTCAAGACACGTAACCATTCCCCAACAGTCTAGCAGCAGTACAGTTTTAGCTTTAAAAAGTCAGTTTCCCTGAATCTTTTACCACAGTCTAGGAGACTACTTCAAAATTAGTTAAAGTCATCAACATTTCAGGGAAAACCTACGGCACCAATAAAGTGCTGTTGAATCTAGGCCTGAATGAACAAAGAATGGCATAATAACATGGCCTCTCTAAAGCCACATGGACCCTGGAGTAGGGAGTCTGGAACCTGGGCTGGGCTGTGACCTACCTGGCGGTCTCCTTCCACTCAGTGGCGCTCCCGTCCCTGAAAGACAGCTCGTCCAACTCGGTGAAAATGTCATGGGGGACGTGCTCCACATCATCATCCTCTGTACCCAGGATGAACTGCACCCGCTGGGAGGGTGTGTCTAGATGGGGGAGGCAGGGAGAGATGACAGGAGATATAGAGATGAGGAGAGTGTGGGAAGAGCAGGAGCCAAAGCTTAGCTTCTGGATAGAGTGCTGTGAATTCCTCTGCATTACAAAGAGTGGAATAATTAAATGTGTTGTGGTGGGAGTAGAAAAAGGTAAATGTGAAAGAACAGAGCCGGAACTCAAGACTGAGTGAATCAGCAAAACAATAACGTCAGAATTGCTCCCTTGTTTCTGGTTTGAGCAGCTGGTTTCAGATATTTTTGAATTCGGGTTGTCATATTGACAGGTTTGCTTGCAACAAACTACTTATGACACAAGGTGAGACCCAGATGCAGATACAAGAGGCATATTGTTGGAGTCTTACAATATGTATTAATACAATAGGGTAAGGCAAGAGAATGGTCGTGGACAGGCAAAAGGTCAAAACCAGTTCAGAGTCCAAAAGGTACCGAAGAGCAGGCAGAATCAAGGTCAGGTCAGGCAGGGGGGGGAAAGTAGTCCAGATTCAGGCAGGGGTCAAAACAGGCAGGATGATCAGAAAGAGAATAACAAAAGGAGTACAGGAAAAACACACTGGTTGACTTGACTAACATACAAGACAAACTGGCACAGAAAGACAGGAAACACAGGGATAAATACACAGGGAAAAGGGTAGAGGTGCCTCTTTCACGGTGCGGGACTCTAACCCGGAAGCTTACAAGAAATCCTGCTATGCCGTGCGACAAACCATCAAACAGGCAAAGCGTCAATACAGGGCTAAGATTGAATCGCACTACACCGGCTCCGACGCTCGTCTTATGTGGCAGGGCATGCAAACTATTACAGACTACAAAGGGAAGCACAGCCGCGAGCTGCATGCATGAGAGCATCAGCTGTTCCAGGCGACTGTGTGATCATGCTCTCTGTAGCTGACTTGAGTAAGACCTTTAAACAGGTCAACATACACAAGGCTGTGGGGCCAGAAGGATTACCTGGACTTGTGCTCCGGGCAAGTGCTGATCAACTGACAGGTGTCTTCACTGACATTTTCAACATGTCCCTGATTAAGTCTGTAAAACCAACATGTTTCAAGCAGACCACCATAGTCCCTGTGCCCAAGAACACAAAGGCAACCTGCCTAAATGACTACAGATCTGTAGCACTCACGTCTGTAGACATTAAGTGTCTTGAAAGGTTGGTAATGGCTCACATCAACACCATAGTACCCTCAAAGCTCATCACTAAGCTAAGGATCCTGGGACTAAAGACCTCCCTCTGCAACTGGATCCTGGACTTCGTGACGGGCCGCCCCCCAGGTGGTGAGGGTAGGTAGCAACACGTCTGCCACGCTGATCCTCAACACTGGAGTCCCCCAGGGGTGCGTGCCCAGTCCCCTCCTGTACTCCCTGTTCACCCACTACTGCATGGCAATCACGACTCCAACACCATCATTAAGTTTGCAGACGACACAACAGTGGTAGGCCTGATCACTGACAACGACGAGACAGCCTATAGGGAGGAAGTCAGAGACCTGGCCGGGTGGTGCCAGAATAACAACCTATCCCTCAACGTAACCAAGACTAAGGAAATTATTGTGGACTACAGGAAAAGGAGGATCGAGCATGCCCCCATTCTCATCGACGGGGCTGTAGTGGAGCAGGTTGAGAGCTTCAAGTTCCTTCGTGTCCACATCAACAACAAACTAGAATGGTCCAAACACACCAAGACAGTCGTGAAGAGGGCACGACAAAGCCTATTCACCCCTCAGGAATCTAAAAAGATTTGGCATGGGTCCTGAGGTCCTCAAAAGGTTCTACAGCTGCAACATCGAGAGCACTGGTTGCATCACTGCCTGGTACGGCAACTGCTCAGCCTCTGGCCGCAAGGCACTACAGAGTGTAGTGCATACGGCCCAGTACATCACTGGGGCTAAGCTGCCTGCCATCCAGGACCTCTACACCAGGCAGTGTCAGAGGAAGGCCCTAAATATTGTCAAAGACCCCAGCCGCCATAGGACTCCTGAACAGGTAATCAAATGGCTACCCGGACTATTTGCATTGTGTGTGTCCCCCAACCCCTCTTTTACGCTACTGCTACTCTCTGTTCTTCATATAAGCATAGTCACTTTAACCATATCTACATGTACATACTACCTCAATCAGCCTGACTAACCAGTGTCTGTATGTAGCCTCGCTACTTTTATAGCCTCGCTACTGTGTTTAGCCTGTCTTTTTACTGTTGTTTTATTTCTTTAGCTACCTACTGTTCACCTAATACCTTTTTTTGCACTATTGGTTAGAGCCTGTAAGTAAGCATTTCACTGTAAGGTCTACTACACCTGTTGTATTCAGCGCACGTGACAAATAAACCTGGATTTCAGATTTGATTTAGAAAACAGCTTAAACAAACTCAAATGCAGCTTCTTTGCTGTTATTCTGGCTGCAGAGGTAGTGACTGTGTTAGCCGTAGATAGTTGGCTAGCTAGAAAGCAAGGGATAAGAACGGAACATATAGAACGAACAACTGGATTGTGTCCATATACACTATATATACAAAAGTATGTGGACACCCACTGAAATTAGGGGATTCAGCTATTCCAGTCACACCTGTTGTTGACAAGTGTATCAAATCGAGCACATAGCCATGCAATCACCATAGACAAATATTGGCAGTAGTACTGAGCTCAGTGACTTTCAATGTGGCACGGTCATAGGGTGCCACCTTTCCAACAAGTCAGTTCATCAAATTTCTGCCCTGTTAGAGCTGCCCTGTTCAACTGTATGTGCTGTTATTGTGAAGTGGAAACATCTAGGAACAACAACGACTCAGCCGCGTAGTGGTAGGCCACACAAGGTCACAGAATAGGACCGGCGACTGCTGAAGTGCGCAGTGCGTAAAAATCGTCTGTCCTCGTAGCCAAACTGCCTCTGGAAGCAACGTCAGCACAAGAACTTCGTTCGGAGCTTCATGAAATCAGTTTTCATGGCCGAGCAGTCTCACACAAGCCTAGGATCCCCATGTGCAATGCCAAGTGGTGTAAAGCCCACCGCCATTTGAAGCTGGAGCAATGAAAACACGTTCTTTGGAGTGATGAAACAAGCTTCACCAGCTGGCATTCTGACGGACAAATCTGGGTTTGGCAGATGCCAGGAGAACGCTACCTGCCTGAATGCATAGTACCAACTGTAAAGTATGGAGTAGTCGGAAAAATAGACTGTGGCTGTTTTTCATGGTTAGGTCTAGTTCCCTTAGTTCCAGTGAAGGGAAATCTTAACGCTACATAAATTAACATTGTAGACAATTATGTGCTTCCAACTTTGTTGCAACAGTTTGTGAAAGGCCCTTTCCTCAGCATAAAGCGAGGTACATACAGAAATGGTTTGCAGAGATCGGTGTGGAAAAACTTACCTGGCCTGCCCAGACCCCTGACCTCAACCCCATCGAACACCTTAAGGATGAGTTGGAACGCAGACTGCAAGCCAGGCCTATTCACCCGGCATCAGTGCCCGACCTCCCTAATGCTCTTGTGGCTAAATGGAAGACATTCCCTGCAGCAATGTCCCAACTAGTGGGAAGCTTTCCCAAAAGAGTGGAGGCTGTTATAGCAGCAAAGGGGGGAACACATTGATACTAAGCCTATGATTTTGGAATGAGATGTTCGACGAGCAGGTGTCCACATATTTTTGGTTATGTAGTCTACAGGGCATTCGTAAAAAATTCAGACTCTGAATTCTACCACTTCTTGTTATGTTACAGCCAGACTCTGAAATGGATTAAATTAATACATCTAATCAATCTACAAACAATACCCGATAATGACAAAGTGAAAAGTTTTTTTTTGAAATGTTTGCAAATGTATTAAAAATAAAAAACTGAAATACCTTATTTACATGCGTATTCAGACCCTTTGCACTGACACTTGAAATTGAGCTCAGGTGCGTTTCCATTGATCATCCTTGAGATGTTTCTACAACTTGATTAGAGTCCACCTGTAGTAAATGCAATTGATTGGACATGATTTGGAAAGGTACACACCTGTCCAGTACAGTGGCTTGTGGCATTTTTCCTATTTTGATCATTTGTAACCTGGAATTAAAATAGATTTTTGGGGGTGTTTGTATCATCTTATTTACACAACATGCCTACCACTTTTTGAAGATACAAAATATGTTTTATTGTGAAACAAACAAGAAAAAATACAAAAGAACAGAGAACTTGAGCGTGCATTACTATTCACTCCCAAAAGGTCAATACTTTGTAGAGCCACCTTTTGCAGCCATTACAGTTTCACGTCTCTTGAGGTATGTCTCCATAAGCTTGGCCCATCTAGCCACTGGTATTTTTGCCCATTCTTCAAGGCAAATCTGCTCCAGCTCCTTCAAGTTGGATGGGTTCCGCTGGTGTACAGCAATCTTTAAGTCATGCCACAGATTCTCAATTGGATTGAGGTCTGGGCTTTGACAACGCCATTCCAAGACATTTAAATGTTTCCCCTTAAACCACTTGAGTGTTGCTTTAGCAGTATGCTTAGGGTCATTGTCCTGCTGGAAGGTGAACCTCCGTCACCAGTCTCAAATCTCTGGAAGACTGAAACAGGTTTCCCTCAAGAATTTCCCATCCATCATTCCTTAAATTATGACCAGTTTCCCAGTCCCTGCCAATGGAAAAACATACTCACAGAACGATGCTGCCACCACCATGCTTCACTGTGGGGCTGGTGCTCTTGGGGTGATGAGAGGTGTTGGGTTTGCACCAGACATAGCGTTTTCCTTGATGGCCAAAAAGCTCAATTTAGTCTCATCTAACCAGAGTACCTTCTTCCATTTGTTTGGGGAGTCTCCCACTTGCCTTTTGGCGAACACCAAACATGTCTGCTTATTTTTTTCTTGAAGCAATGGCTTTTTTTCTAGACTCTCTTCTGTAAAGCCCAGCTCTGTGGAGTGTAAGGCTTAAAGTAGTCCTATGGACAGATACTATAATCTCCACTGTGGAGCTTTGCAGCTCCTTCAGGGTTATCTTTGGTCTCTTTGTTGCCTCTCTGATTAACGCCATCCTTGCCTGGTCCGTGAGTTTTGGTGGGCGGCCCTCTCTTGGCAGGTTTTGTTGGGTACCAAAAAATGTCTGCAGCATTGAAAACCCAATGGCCGCCACCAAAAACCCAATGGCCTCCATCATTCTTAAATGGAAGAAGTTTGGAACCACCAAGACTCTTCTTAGAGCTGGCTGTCCGCCCAAACTGAGCAATCGGGGGGAGAAAGGCCTTGGTCAGGGAGGTGACCAAGAACCCGAAGGTCATTCCAACAGAACTCCAGAGTTCCTCTGTGGCAATGGAAGAACCTTCCAGAAGGACAACCATATCTGCAGCACTCCACCAAATCAGGCCTTTAAGGTAGAGTGACCAGATGGAAGCCACTCCTCAGTAAAAGGCACATGACAGCTTGCTTGGAGTTTGCCAAAAGGCACCTACAGGCCTCTCAGACCATGAGAAACAAGATTTTCTGGTCTGATGAAATCAAGATTGAACTATTTGACCTGAATGCCAAGAATCACATCTGGATGAATGGGGTTGGCAGTATCATGCTGTGGGGATGTTGTTCAGAAGCAGGGATTGGGAGACGAGTCAGTATCGAGGGAAAGATGAATAGAGCAAAGTACAGCGAGATCCTTGATGAAAACCTGCTCCAGAGTGTTAAGGACCTCAGACTGGGGCGAAGGTTCACCTTCCAATGACCCTAAACACACATCCAAGATTACGCTGGAGTGGCTTCGGCAGAAGTCTCAATGTCCTTGAGTGGCTCAGCCAGAGCCCGGACTTGAACTGTGCAGCAACGCTCCCAAGATTCGAGGCTGTAATCACTGCCAAAGGTGCTTAAGCAAAGTGCTGAGTAAAGGGTCTGAATACTTGTAAAGATGATATTTCAGTTTTTTATCCTCTGTCAACCATGTTTACCTGCAAGGAAACACATGCCGTCATCATTGCTTTGCACAAAAAGAGCTTCACAGGCAAGGATATTGCTGCCAGTAAGATTGCACCTAAATCAATCATTTATCGGATCATCAAGAACTTCAAGAAGAGCGGTTCAATTGTTGTGAAGAAGGCTTCAGGGCGCCCAAGAAAGTCCAGCAAGCGCCAGGGCCATCTCCTAAAGTTGATTCAGCTGCGTGATTGGGGCACCACCAGTACAGAGCTTGCTCAGGAATGGCAGCAGGCAGGTGTGTGTGCATCTGCACGCACAGTGAGGCAAAGACTTTGAGGATGGCCTGGTGTCAAGAAGGGCAGCAAAGAAGCAACTACTCTCCAGGAAAAACATCAGGGACAGACTGATATTCTGCAAAAGGTACAGGGATTGGACTGCTGAGGACTGGGGTAAAGTCATTTTTCCCCTTTCCAATTGTTTGGCGCATCCGGAAAAAGGCTTGTCTGGAGAATACAAGGTGAGCGCCACCATCAGTCCTGCATCATGCCAACAGTAAAGCATCCTGAGACCATTCATGTGTGGGGTTGCATCTCAGCCAAGGGCTCACTCACAATTTTGACTAAGAACACAGCCATGAATAAAGAATGGTACCAACACATCCTCTGAGAGCAACTTCTCCCAACCATCCAGGAACAGTTTGGTGACGAACAATGCCTTTTCCAGCATGATGAAGCACCTTGCCATAAAAATAAATAAAAAAGTGATAACTAAGTGGCTCAGGGAACGAAACATCGATACTTTGGGTCCATGGCCAGGAAACTCCCCAGACCTTAATCCCATTGAGAACTTGTGGTCAATCCTCAAGAGGCGGGTGGACAAACAAAAACCCACAAATTCTGACAAACTCCAAGCATTGATTATGCAAGAATGGGCTGCCATCAGTCAGGATGTGGCCCAGAAGTTAATTGACAGCATGTCAGGGCAGATTGCAGAGGTCTTGAAAAAGAAGGGTCAACACTGCAAATATTGACTCTTTACATCAACTTCATGTAATTGTCAATAAAAGCCTTTGACACTTATGAAATGCTTGTAATTATACTTCAGTATTCCATAGTAACATCTGACAAAAATATCTAAAGACACTGAAGCAGCAAACTTTGTGGAAATTAATATTTGTGTCATTCTCAACACTTTTGTATAAAAATAACACTTCAACTCGGAACACACATCTTGTCGATCTGGATGGGCTAATCCAGCAGAGGACCACACCGGATTCCACTCCCATCAGCTAAAACGTGGCTGCAGTGGGCACACAATCACCAACAACAAACAATTGAGGAGTGGAAAAACATTGCCTGGTCCGACGAATGCTGTTGAGTCATGCTGATGGCCGAGTCAGGATTTAGCGTAAACAGCATGAGTCCATGGACCCATCCTGCCTGGTCTCAATGGTACAGGCTGGTGGCGGTGGTGTACTGGTGTGGGGAAGGTTTTCCTGGCACACGTTAAGTCCCTTGATACCAAGCAAGGAACATTTCCGACACCTTGTGTCAGGCTGTTTTGGAGGCAAAGGTGGGTCCGACCCAGTACTAGACGGGTGTACGTAATAAACTGGCCAGTGAGTGTATATTGTATTTGTGTTGATTCATTCATCTGCTATTATTTGATTTTGAGGACACTCTGTCTTGTTATTTTGTACATAATTGAGGCCAATACTGGGGGGGGGGGGGGGGGGGGGGGGTGTAGCATGTAGCATGTTGTTCTGTGTATGTGTTGGGGAGAGTGATGTTCTGTGTGGGAAGGAAGGGGGGGGGGGGTAAAAGGGGCATTATGTTAGTTGTCATTTTTTAGGGGGGATGCTTGTGAAAATTAAGAAATGTCAACAAATAAAGTAAATTGTTACAAATCACATGGGGGAAAATATTTAAGGGCAATTTGTGGTGGGAGTTTTTGCATTGACACGATTCCAATACATTATGATTATGTCTACCGGTACATTAGCACGACACTAAAAGCCCTGACTCTTTATCCAAATTACCCCATGATAGACTACTTATATGTAGGGTAACAACATAGATTTAAGTCTATTTAGCCATATGTTCCAACACACATTTATTCAATTGCATGAGGAGATGCATAAAGAGCATCAAGGAAGGTAGAAGTTTGTTGGGTAAAAACAAAGAAAGTCGCACATTCTATGTATGCTCCCAACAATTTAATAGATGAAAATTGTTAACCTATTAAATTGTTGTCAGCAATTTCTGTCAGCCTATAAAGTGTCTGACGTTTACTAATCCTTTAGTCAGCACCTCTACTAACATTTCTAACCGTCAGCTGATGCTTTTAACTGGACTTTAAGGTAGAAGTTAGTTACCATAAGTGGGGTCCTCCTCCTCGCGGTCCTCCTCCCGCTCCCTCCTCTTGCGGTGGTGTTTGTGGCCTCTGCCATGGTGCCTGCGTTTGTTCTCCCGGCCCAGCGGCACATGGACCCCGACATAGACCGCCCTGTGGCCTGAGACACACCACACCAAACCAGAGAGATTTACAGATTACCAGTCTCCATTTCCTGTGAATAACCTACTTAGACAGGAAAAAATACTATCACTTTTTTCATATTTGTTTATTTTCACTGTTTGTTGGATTCTTGCTATGAAATGCAAATGTCCTAGTTTTCTTGTGCCAATAGATGTTTTGGGAGGATGAGTCATTCTACTTTGATTTGAGAGATACTCTGGGAGAGCTGATGAAAAAAATACATAAGAAGGGGAGAAGGAAAAGGAAAAGATAAGAGAAAGACATGAGCCTAACAGATGGATATACAAAGAAAAAGAGAAAGGCAATAGAGAGAGGGATATAGTGTTTGAGTGGAATGAAGAGAGACAAAAATACCAGAAACAAAACAGGGGAAATGAGAGGGATAATGGATAGAGAGAGAGAGAGAATGGCAAACTAGAGAGAGAGAGAAAGAGAACATGTACAGTACATGTGGTAATGATGTTTTTTGCTAGCTGTGCAATGACACTTCCTTTAAAACACTCTCCTGTCTCTGCCTCGTTCCCAGGAGAAGGACCACAGAGGATTGGTTTCAATAACAACTGGCTCGCTGCCAGCTCTGTTTCTAAATTAATTATAACTCAAATATCGTCTGCTTCCTGGAAAAACCTTGCATCTCAGTTTGTTTATTTCGATCTTCCTACATAAATTGAAAGTAGTCATTCATTTCATGACATACACATTGATGTCTAATAAAAAGTTACTCATCATACTGTTTTGTATGACCATAGACAGTCTACTGACCATTTAGTACTCTCTTAGTCAACCATACCATGTACTTCACTGCAAGCTCCAATGAAACATGCAGCCTATTTCTGCTTGGGGAACTAGGCAGGTGATTGGTAGGCGTTCTCAGTACCCATTAGAGATAATCACAGGTCGTGTTTGAAATCCCCTGGAATGTACAGCTCAGAGAGAAAATGCTAACTTTGTTACCTAGACGGGCCAGATAATCAGAGGCCAGATTTGCGGCTAATCATAGTCAGATAGGCAGAGAATGTTTGGGTTGTAAGGAGACACCACTGTGTCAGACACCACCGTGTCATATGTACAGTACTTTCATGTGATACGACCAGCTGGACTTGAATAAAGGCGTACACAACAGTTAAGCTCAATTACATTTGCCATATGTCAGTGGGCTCATGTTTGTCTGGCTAATGAACATACCCCACACCCAGGTGAGGAGAGCCAGGCTGGGGCTGGCTTTAATCTGCCAAGGCCCCCTGAGAAACAAAACCAGCAACACCTGTTCTTTCTATTCACAGCACGTATCTAGGCCTATAATGTGGACAGAAATCATCCACACAGAGACAGAAAAACGGGCATCTAGACACAACAGTAATAAAGGCAGATACACAAACTGGTACATTCACAGAGGCTGACTGGAACCAGGGTTGAGTTCAATTTCAATTCAATTGACTGAATTGAGCCAATTCAACTAGCACACCATTTCTCCAACACATTGCACACAGGAATTAACACACAGGCATAGACATACATATAGGTACAGTAAGTTGGTAGGGCTGTATGGACCAGGGAAGAAGTCTAGACTAGACTTACTCTCCAGGTCTTCCGTCTCATAGTTGGTGTTGGTGGTGGAGCTGGTCTTCCCGAGGTCAATGATGGCCTCCTCGTCCAGACCCTAAGAGAGATGGAAAGAGATTTTAGGCCTTTAATGGACTAATAAACTGACAGTTGAAACCGCGACTGAGCCAGAGGCTTATAAAAACGACTTTATAAGACCACCAGACTGGTATCACAGCACCTTCAGCCATTAGTATAGGTACTACCGAAATTACCAACAAGATGGATGTTTGTCTGATATTCAAAGAACAACAGGAACAACAGCTTTTGGTGCCTTTGCAGAGAACAAGCTGCTTTGACACACAGCATTTGTGCTTGATTTGATTTCAGGATTCAGGAATAACAGTCTATTATTATGTATTGTCTTCGGGATTAGGCCTATTTGACAGTATTCCTGCACCTGGGCTAGGAAATGTTAGCCTGATCCACCATCCTGACCACTGCACTCTTGTTTTGCTTCATTTAACAGAATCCGTGCAGCAAAACAGAATACCGTACGCTCGTGAGATCAGGATGGTCATACGAGGCTTGAGATTCCTATTTTTCCATCCTCTGAAGGAAAGGTAATGGTACTTTATCACAGGCGTGTTCCATGAGATCTTTGTTGTGAGGTACACTAGGGCCCTCAAATCCAAATCTGGACCTCAAAGCCAGTTCTACTGCTTAAAAAAGAAAATCCCCTCTATTCAGGGACTGATTTAGACCTGTGACAACAGGTGGGTATCATTAATTCATTGTCAGGTAGAACAGAAAACCAGCAAGCTCCGGAACTTATAGGGTAAGATTTTAATACCCCTACACTAGGGGGTTAGGCCTATATGTGACTTGTTCACAGAAGAGGCATTTGAACGTAATCCTTTTTTTTCTTACAGAATGTGTTTTTTGGCAGAAATGCCTTCAGGAACATATGAACTTTCATGTGCCTTAATAACAAACTTGTATGGCTTCTGTAAATACAAATAAAATTGTTAAATTATGAGCATAGTTGGTTTAGCCACGGAAAAAGGAAGGAACCTTCCGACTAGCCACGATTGGCTGGGATAATGGATGGGCTGGACATGCCGAGAGATGAGTTTGGATTGGTCTGCCATGTAGCACGTTTCCGTCTATAACATGAGTTGCTCAGTATGTGTAGGTAATCCTTTCTAACGCATATTTTTGAAAGATATCACAAAGAACTGCAGATGTGTTGCTAATGCTCTCCACCTTCTGGAGGGTAGAGTTTTGAAATCAGTGAAATGTTCGGTGGAAGCAGAGTATGATAGCTAAGGAGAAGGATAAAATTCAGGTGTTTGATTGCAAGTATGTGGAGGGAGTCGAAAAGAGAACACACAAAAAGCTGTTGTATAAAACCCCTGTCTCCGGATTACATCTTCAAACTAAGGGCAACCATGGCATCCGTGACAGAGTGGGAGAAGCGTTCATCCATGTATACGTGGAAGAGAGTCTAGCTAGCTACATTTTTAGATATTATACATTTCAAATTTTGTCAGAAAGTTGTTTTCATTGTAAGTTAAAGCGTACTGTTAGCTAGCTAACGTTAGCTGGCTGGCTTGCTAGCTAATGTTACATGTATGATCTGTGTAGTAATATTATTCATATCTCAGAGCCATTTGCATTGCGTGTTATAGCCTAATGTTAGCTAGCTAGCTAACGTTGAACCTAGTTCGGTTAGCTTTAGCTACCTGTAGATTCATGCAGGATAGTAACGTTATGAGTTGGGATTATGGTTCATTGTTTAGCTAGTTAAGCTAACTACATGTTTAAACAAAAGACCCCACTATGCAAGTAACCAGCTCACTGTACCGTTTACACCTTCTCTATCCTGTGCATGTGAAAAATAAACTTAGATTTGATTTGATATTGTGTGTTTAACAGAGGCGGTAATGTGAAGAACAACATGACACATGAAAGTCAAAACATGCACCAAAGTCAAATTAGGATATAACGTTAGGCCAACAATACAGTGTCCAAATTCTAAAATTATCTGGTAGAATGCCCTGCTTTTATTTAATCACACTCACAACCAAGCTATTTTCTGTAATTAACTTGTAAAGAAGTATCTTGTTGTGAGTTTATTTTCCTGTAATAATGAATACTTTGTCAGCTATATGATGTGGTCATTATTTGAACTGGCTAGCCAGCTAACTTAACGTTAGCTAGCTAGCTAACAAGCTAAAAACTAACCAAAGCATTGTTTAGAAAGTTGCTTTTTAGTTGCCTGGTTTACTAGATACATTTTGAAAGAAATTGGTTTATTGGTGTTAAAATACACCAGTTATGCTATTTTGGACCACCAGACTGATTTTGTGTTTATACTTTTTCATAACGACAAGAACAAGTTTGATGTCATACGACAATTGAATGTTCATAATGTCACTGCAACAACTGTATACAGACATGTCGATAGAAGTAGTATAACCCAGTCTTTTGTCTTGAAACCTTTGGTTGTTTAGTACACTACCATACAACTGCAGTGTATGAGATTTTTTTTCTAGCTCTGAGCTTCAAATTTAGCTACAGTACATACAGTAGGACCGAATCCAGGTGGTGGGTCACATATCTGCTTTAATTATTCCTCACGGACCTGTACTGGAACAGTATTAGCATAAGGTAACATAAATCAGTTTGGCTACAGTAAGTAAGTAGATGTATTCTTTTATCATAAATGTACTGATGCTGTGATGCAAAATGGCATCCCAGAAATGGGGTAATTTAATAAAAAAGTTTATAGTTTCAAACATTGATACATTGAATTAGGCCTATCAACAGTCAGAGCATTGCACCATCATGCTTAAAGGATGGCATGCTATAAAAGTGTACAGACACTTTTTATGTCATTTCACTTGGTTCTGAGAAACTTACCCGACCAGCGATAGACCTCCTCAGGCTCATTCGGCAGAATGTGGGCGTGCAGAAAACATGGACAAAGCTCCAAAAACACTAATGAACGTCGTTTTAAAAAATGCAAAACTATAATATAGTGATGCCGATGTTGTACACGTGAAATAGTGTAATTTCAGTATTTTATATTCTGTTTTGTTGGATTTGAGCAATACTTCTTAGTGCACAGGCAAATGCGTGCTTTCATCAAAAATAGAGATTTGGTAAAACATATTTTTTTTAAACGGTCCTTTAAAGCTTGCCCAAATTTGCAGCATCAGTCCTTAGATGGACTTTGAAATAATATAATATTAACCGGCACTATCAGCAAAGCTCAGCAACTGACTTTGAACTGTGGGAGTTGCACGCATCAGTAACTAGATGGGCTTTAAAATAATATAATATTAAACTGACTCAGTGATGTTGGTATGAGCAGCAGCGCAGATATTCAGATGAGCACGATGCAACACTGCTCTCACACAGTATCTGCGCATGTGCAAGGGTGCGCTTCACCCAGCTACAACATGATAGCTATAGAACCAAAACAGTGGAGTTAGCCTCATGCTCCAACGGTCTTGGTTGTTGCTGAATTCGACAAGATATTTCCGTTTACTTCATGCATTGCTGAGTCTACCGTTTAACCAGCACAATCAGCAGTGCTCAGCATCTGACTTTGAACTGTGGGAGTTACACCAATAATTTTGGGGCTTCAATAATGCAAGCTGCACTCTGTATGGCCTAGCTTGCTGACAGTCGAGTGGAACAGGGGAGGTTCTGCCTGCCTGGCATTGCAGTGGAACAGAAGGTTATGTTTGGCTGGTGGGCTTGAAGTCCAGTGAAACAGGGGAGGTTCTGCCTGGCTGGCTGGCAGTCCAGTGAAACAGGGGAGGTTCTGCCTGGCTGGCTGGCTGGCAGTGCAGTAGAACAGGGGAGGTTCTGCCTGGCTGGCAGTGCATGTAAAAGCCGATTTATGCTTGATCAGGCAATGAGGTCCGGAGGCTCCGTACGGATGTTGTGACGCAATTGCAAAGCCTCTGGAGGCTTGCGGAGACCAAATCAAGTCTCAAATCAAGGCATCGCCGTGTGCATCCCAAATGTTTTAACAATGCGGAGGGCTCCCTATAGCTCTGCATTCACATGATTGGGTAGGTAGGGGTGCACATCCTGTATAAACACACAAACTCACTTCCTTGACAACTTCCTTCACAACAGCTCTGCGAAGCGCAAGTATGAATGTGCTCACTTCTGCAGAGGCCGCATCGCAGTAAATGATGTACGGACAGTACACTTTCGAGATTGACCATGAATTTGCTTTAAACAAGGGAGGTTCTGCCTGGCTGGCAGTGCAGTGGAACAGGGGAGGTTCTGCCTGGCAGGCAATGCAGTGAAACATGGGAGATTCTGGCTGGCAGGCAGTGCAGAGGAACAGGGGAGGTTCTGCCTGGCTGGCAGTGCAGTCAGACAGGAAGAGAAAAAAACACTGTGTTTTTTATTAGTGACAGACACTCAGCCCTGACAAGCAGGGCAGAAACACACAATAGGCCTAGTCTACTAATTACACTTGATATGTGACCAGAATCCAACCAAATGTAAGAAGAGATCATCACTCTGCTTCCTCACAATATTTCCCACTGTTTCCTATGGCCCCCTGACGATGACAGAGAGGTCTCTCAACTCTCCAGCACCCACCACAGTGTCTATTTCAGCCCCACATGAGGTATTGTGACTGGGAGAGGAGACTATTTTTGACCTGCCTGTGCCTCCTATATGGCCAAAATATCATATCACAGTATTTATCTAATTTCTGATGTTATTTTATGTTTTGGAATAATACATTGACTTATGAGTAGGGGCATGAACCTAGGGTGGCAACACATACATTGTAAGTGATTTGGGTTTTCTCAATTTTTATTGGTTTATACTGTTCAAATAAACTTCAACCATAAATCTTTTTCTGCATTTTCATCCATTTCTGCAGTTTCTGCATTCATTTGAGATCATTTCCACACTGCCATGTATGGGTGCACGATATTGGCAGAAAAACTAGGCATTATTTTTATGGTGCATTGCGATTTGATTTAGATCAAAACACTTGGGTAAACTGTTGGAATCATGGAAATAGAATAACTATTAAAATATTATTATTATTATAATGCCAGGGTTATTGTTACAGGGTAGGAACCAAAGTGTTGGTCAGTATTTTCTAGGGGACCTACATAGCTGACTCAGTACACTTAGCCAGCTAAGTAGCGATTAGCATTAGTGGCTAATACGATTTAGTAACAACTTGCTAAGAAAAGACAAACTAGCTGTTTGCTAATGTTGATTTGATTTGCAGATGTAGGAAACAAACTAAGTGTTATTATAGAATGCTTGTGGATTTATATTAAGACGTAAAGTGGAAACAGCATTGTTGTTATCAACATTGTTGCATGTGCTACATTGACCATGCAGACTGAACGAAAGTGTCTCGTGGTCAAGGAACAACAAATGTGCTCCTTGAGTGACAGGGGGCGGGCTAGGTCTTGTGAGGTAAGCAGCATGGAGAGAGACTGCTAGTGCAATTCTCTAGTGTTTTGGCTTTTATTTCTGTAAAACCAGGAGTGCTGTCCAGATATACCGTATTTTACCCTAATACCGGTATTGATGCAAGGATTGGTTTGGGTTTTTACTTTACCTTCTAGGATCATATCACCTCTACCTTACCTGCCACCCTAGACCCACTTCAATTCGCTTACCGCCACAGTAGATCCACAGACGATGCAATCGCCATCTATAAGAAGGCTGTTTATTGACTACAGCTCAGCATTCAACACCATAGTACCCTCCAAGCTCATCATTAAGCTGGAGGCCATGGGTCTGAACCTCGCCCTGTGCAACTGGGTCCAGGACTTCCTGACAGGCCGCCCTCAGGTGGTGAAGATAGGAAACATCACCTCCACTCCGCTGATCCTCAACACTGGGGCCCCACAATGGTGCATGCACAGCCCCTTCCTGTACTCCCTGTTCACCCATGACTGCATGACCAAGCAAGCCTCCAGCTCAATCATCAAGTTTGCAGACGACACAACAGTAGTAGGCTTGATTGCCAACGATAATGAGACAGCCTACAGCAGGGATACAAACTGGTGAGGGCCCAAAAAGGTGACACAATTTCTGCTAGGGGGAAATTCAGGTTTTAACTAATTAAACAAAGAATATGATCTACATGATCAGTCGCTGTGTAAAATAAAAAGTGGTTAATGTGAACCTAGCTCATAGCAAAAAAATGTAAAGAAAGAAATCCAATGTTATCTGTTGCCTATACTTTACTGCAAATGACACTCAAGTCTTGAGAAAAAAACAATACACTAATATTGCAGTTAGCCATGACAGCCTTTATGATATTATAATAGAATACTTTTTACCACACATCTAAATATTGCACCTGGGGGAAAAAACATCTTAAAGTAGAAATAGATTGAAACTAACAGACATTCTATTTTTACCGTATTATAGTGGCCACTATAGTAGACATCGATCAAGTGCACAAGGCTATGTGTATGCAAAAATAGTTCACTGAGTAGAAAATTAAATAAACCCCCCCCCCCCCTCACTCACACGTGTTACTGTCACGTTCAACACAACAAAAGCAATATCTTTGGGCTACACATTATTACACTGTACATGTGCCTATGGACAACGGTTCTACAATGTGCCAGTAGAGCATGATACCCTTTGTTGGCATAACTGATCTTTTTCAGGCAGAGTACACCTGGCATAACCCTTTTTATCAACTGTATTGAAAAAGTGAGAAAGAGGGAAAGTGTGTGGTGTTTCTTTCACCTTTATAGTGGCTTCCAGCTTAAACCAGGCCCAGCTCCAACTACACTTGTTTAACAAGCAAGTCTCATTTTCACCTAATTCTCTTATTCTGAAAATTAACCACATACTGTAAAGGGAAAACATTAGTTCGCAGATAGCAGTTAGTTCGTTAGCTAGCTAACATTTCACACAGATTGCCAGGGTCCAGTAAGCAACTAACACGTTATAACTTGAGGAACGGCAAGGAGTCGTATACCAGTTAGCGAATTGTTTTGGTTACTAACGTTAGCTCATCTGATATTGTAACGTTAAGTACTTAATGTTAGCTGTCTGACATTATTAGCCAGCAAATTTTCACATCATGAATTCAAATATTTTATCAGTTAAGTTGGCAAATGTTGCTAAACATTTCTCTGGCTATCTAACGGAGAAATCGATCCAACTAGTAAGATAACGTTACTTAATAATGTTAACAAAACTTGTTCCACCACACTTTCTCCCTCACCTCAAACTTTCCAAATATCAGTTGTTTTACGGTTACAGCTCATGAAGTATGCTTCATCACCGTCTCACCTTCCTCTTAGCTATCGTTCAGGGAATGGGCTGTTGTAAGTTAACTGGTAAACTGCCTCTCCCTTCTCACCTACCTCTTAGTTATCGTTCAGGGGACGTGCTGTTGTAAGTTAACTGGTAAACTGCCTCTCCCTTCTCACCTACCTCTTAGTTATCGTTCAGGGGACGTGCTGTTGTAAGTTAACTGGTAAACTGCCTTTCCACTCTCACCGACCTCTTAGCTATCGTTCAGGGCAAACTACCTGACCTCCAGGACACCTACAGCACCTGATGTCACAGGAAGGCCAAAAAGATCATCAAGAACATCAACATCATATATGGACGCTCGTTCCATATATGTATATAGTCTTAATTCATTCCTACTTAGATTTGTGTATTGGGTATAAGTTGTGTAATTTGTTAGATATTACTGCACTGTCGGAGCTAGAAGGTAGCTTTTCGCTACACCTGCAATAACATATGCTAATCACATGTATGTGACCAATAACATTTGATTTGATATATTTCGATATTTGGTTTGTTAAATGTGATACGCCAATCCGTTTTTAATAGTTTACTCCACTACTTGGGTCATCCCTCTCCTTCTCTCTCACCAATCCCTGCCTCCTGTCACTCAAGGAGAGCACTTGTTGTTGCTCGACCACGAGATAATTTACCGATAGTTCACAGTGAGTTACTGTATTTTCTTTGGTTCACTCTTTGGTTTGCATGGTCAATGCAGCAGATGTAACAATATATTGATGACAATGCTTTCAGCTTTGATTCTTAATATAAATCCACAAGCGTTCTATAATTACACTATTCGTTTGTGTATCTTACTGTCTGCAAACAGCTATTTTGTATTTTCTTAGCAACTTGTGTTAGCCACTTATGCTAATCGCTAGTTAGCTAGCTAATAATTGTACTAATTCAGAGCAAACATAGCTAGCTTAAACAGCCTGATACCAGTGCTGGTGTAGGCCTGAATGTGCAACAGTATCTTCTAAATCAGAGAGGAATAGGCGAAGCATCAATATGTTAGCTACATGAAGTAAAAGAAAACATTAACTGTAGCCAAAGATCATAGGGTCCCACTCCTCTGGGAAACACTGACCAACACTTTGGTTCCTACCCTGTAACAATAACACCTCCAAAGAGATTCTATAAACGCCTCCCCGGCCCAATATTACTTTCTAACTATAGAATTTGAATAATCGTTCTATTTCCATGACTCCAACAGTTCACCCAACTGTTTTTATCTAAATTGCAATTGGAATAAAATCGTGCAGCCCTACGTGGCAGTGTGGAAATGATCTCAAATCAGACACACTTTTGGTTGAAGTTTTATTGAACAGTATAAAACAATCAGAATGGAGAAACCCCCATTGAAATAACTTATCATTTAAGTGTTGCCACCGTAGGGTCATAAACAGCTCAAACAAAATGTATATTCAGGTATTGTCAAATACCGTCAGAAATTTGAAACATCCTCCTCCACTAAACACAGATAAGTACTGCTGCTAAGCAGCAGAGAGAGCTGATTCGATAGGTGAGGATGTTAAACACACAGTGGGAGGATAGGAACATGATATGCACAGAGCACATCTCTCTGGCATTGGAGTCTCATTTGCTCCGACTGCTCTCTCTTCACTGAACCATGCAAACCCCTCTTGAACTGAGCCTCCAATCTCATGAGCTACTACATAGAGTACCAGTCAAACGTTTGGACACACCTACTCATTCCACGGTTTTTCATAATTTTTTACTAGTTCCTACATTGTAGAATAAGAGTGAAGACATCAAAACTATGAAATAACACATATAGAATCATGTAGTAGCCAATAAAGTGTTAAACAAATCAAAATACATCTGACATTCTTCAACGTAGCCACCCTTTGCCTTGATGACAGCTTTGCACACTCAGGGGTGAGCCAAGAAGGTGAGAGGTGAGCCAAGAAGGTGAGAGGTGAGCCAAGAAATAAAGAAAGGGGTTTGATAGTGGGCTAGGAGTGCTGGACTGATGATGCTGGGCTTGGCTCAGTGGACTGCATTGCTACTGTTGTTGACTGTTCATTGTGATGGATACAAGGCATCAAATAGTCCAAGGCTATACTAAGCCAATGTTTACACCTGAGAAATGATGATTATTCCAGGTTCATTACCACTTCAAAGCCTCTTAAAATAGGCCTAGTGCCTGCGGAAATCTGTTAGCATGCATGTGAAGCTGTTTATTGTATGTGTGTCAGGCAGCGTGTGTTTGGTATGCATTTCATTTCTTGAGTCCATGGTGTGGGTAAGTTAAGCACATGTTCAGAATCAGAGCTGGTTTATTCCGCTCATCACAATTTCAAAACACATTATGCAACCTGCTGCTGCGGCTACTCCAGTCCAAAATAACCCCCATGGGAGCTGGTTGGTCATGCCCAGTTACCCACAGAACACAGCTGCAGATGGGGGGGGGGGGGGGGGGGGGGGGGGGTGACAGCAAGGTCTGACTGTCCCTAAAAGAGAGAGAGATGAGGGGGACTATAAATGGGGGGGCTCACGACCCAGGGACCATAACGTCACCTGGAGTGTGAGAGAGCAGCAGAATGGGGGGCATGCATAGAGCCTCATTCGGGATAAGCCGTTCCCAACCCTGTTCATTCAAGGCCAGGGGGTAACAAGAGGTGGGGGCGAAGCTGGCAGCCAACCTCCCTAGCAATAACAAAGTCATCTCATCCTCTACCCCATAGCTAACCCATGTGCCCTAAGCGCACCCAGCCCCCTCTGCTTCTGACACCTTCCAAGATCACACCATAGTTTACATAATATCATGCAAAACCTCTCACAGACATCAAGGATCACTCTAGAGTTCACCAGCCAAGCATAAAAGGTGATAGACCTATCTATTGAACCCAAAAGACTGGATCCCCGTAGAGAACTGTAGACAAATATGATTTTTGGGGGACTAGGGACGTCCTGCAGTTTAAAAACAGCATGACTTGATATTCGAATACTCTATGATGTGTATGTTCTCAAGGCAATGACACACAAGAAGCATGGGATCTAAAGCTGTCAATGTCAACAGCAGCGCGTATTACAGTATAACCGTGTAACTGACGGTTACGGATGAAGACTGCCATGAAAACTAAAGACGGGCAAGGGGGGGCATTTGTGCAGTTGAGTCGGTTTCTACGGTAACATGCTCTTAACAACGTGATGATGCTTTGTTGCTCCTTGCTGAAACAAGAAACTAGCAAAGGACACTTTGGTTGCCTAGGCAATGCCCCCCACAATGCAGCAGCAGCACACACCGAAATAGAATGAATAGACCTGGCTTGGAACCTTCAACCCTGGCAATTTGACTGGTAAATAGAATGAATAGACCTGGCTTGGAACCTCTAACCCTGGCAATTTGACTGGTAAATAGAATGAATAGACCTGGCTTGGAACCTTTAACCCTGGCAATTTGACTGGTAAATAGAATGAATAGACCTGGCTTGGAACCTTTAACCCTGGCAATTTGACTGGTAAATAGAATGTATAGACCTGGCTTGGAACCTCTAACCCTGGCAATTTGACTGGTAAATAGAATGAATTGACCTGGCTTGGAACCTTTAACCCTGGCAATTTGACTGGTAAATAGAATGAATAGACCTGGCTTGGAACCTCTAACCCTGGCAATTTGACTGGTAAATAGAATGAATAGACCTGGCTTGGAACCTCTAACCCTGGCAATTTGACTGGTAAATAGAATGAATTGACCTGGCTTGGAACCTCTATCCCTGGCAATTTGACTGGTAAATAGAATGAATAGACCTGGCTTGGAACCTCTAACCCTGGCAATTTGACTGGTAAACTCATAGGTACACTCACATTGGCCCTCTGGTATTGTGACACAATACTTGGTAACACTTTACTTGACACCCAGTGTCATAACACATTCTGACACGTCATAACCATGGCATAATATGTTATAACACCTGACATAACCTGTCATAACACTGTCATGAACCAAATATTTACACTTTTGTGACATATATTGCATTATTTTATGGCTAGTTATGACACCTACATAAGAGTGTCAAAACCCAAATTTATTGAAATTCGTTTTTTCCCTGCCAAGAAGTTTGCTCTAGTTTTAAAGTTGCTTTCTTAAATCCTTTTTTGTTGTTTTTACAGTCATGTTTTTTTTTATTATCATATTTTAAATAACTTTAGGACACGGTCCTGAAGCATTATGACCATCCCGTGTCACTGTAATTGGACTAAGACAATAATGCTTCTTGACAGTGTCATAAAGTGTATGACCATCATAATCATACAAGCCAGATAGGCCTATCACATGCACGCCCTTATATCAGTCATCAGTCAAAAAGAGGGTGTCTTGGCCTGCTCCTAAAATCTGCTCCTAAATCTGCAACAGAGCATTGGGGTAGCTGCATGCTTAACATCAATGTGTGTGCAATTTCAATGATAATTTAATATGGTGAATAAAAAAAAG
The DNA here is from genome assembly GCF_013265735.2 of Oncorhynchus mykiss. NCBI lineage: Eukaryota > Metazoa > Chordata > Actinopteri > Salmoniformes > Salmonidae > Oncorhynchus > Oncorhynchus mykiss. The sequence continues at coordinate 32,414,786 of NC_048582.1, forward strand.
TGATATAACCATAGCCTGTTGACATGTAGGCTATGTTGTAATGCAGTGGTTCCCAACAAGGGGTAATTGGCCCATCCACAGGGGGTACTTGAAAAGACTCATGAGACCATAGGCCTACTGGTAAAATTCACATGAGGGGGTACTTCAGGGGTACTCCAGGCAGAACAAAATATACTTGGTGGTACATTAACAAGCTTGGGAACCACTGGTGTAATGGAATGTTTTGCCTTGTGTGGTAGGTTTTGTGTGTTTTGACACTCTTATGTAGGTGTCATAACCAGCCATAAAATATTGCAATATATACTATATACAGTGTCTTCGGAAAGTATTCAGAGCTCTTTACGTTTTCCACATTTTATTACCTTAGTCATATTCTAAAATGTATTAAATAAAAAAATCGCTAACTAGCTAATACATGTGCTGAGTCAGAGCAAACGTAACTAGCTATACAGCCTGATAATACTAGTGATGGTGTAGACCTACATTTGTGCAACAGTTTCTTCTAAATCAAAGAGGAATACTCAAAGCAAGAATATGTCAGCTGAGAAGTAGCTAAGAAAAAACATTCAATGTAGCCAAAGGATGCGGTCCAAACACTTAAAAGACACCCTATCTCCACAGCCCTTAAATTAAGTGCACCCTTCTGATGACGTATCATGACGCCTGACGAGTATACACTTGCAGGGAAAGGGGCGAGGGAGGAAGGAATGATTTTTAAATGGACCACCCTTGGCCGGAAATTCGTCACTCGTTCATCCCGCGATGATTGTGGGTGCTTTACAGTGGGGCAAAAAAGTATTTAGTCAGCCACCAATTGTGCAAGTTCTCCCACTTAAAAAGATGAGAAAGGCCTGTAATTTTCATTATAGGTACACTTCAACTATGACAGACAAAATGAGAAAAAAAATCCAGAAAATCACATTGTAGGATTTTTAATGAATTTATTTGCAAATTATTCCTGATTCTAACTGGATTATATTTAATAAGCTGCCCTCTGTGTTCTGTTAGACAAGAAACTCTTTATCCACATTATAGCAGGGGGTGTTAAAACATAACACATACGTTTTTCCAGCAGTAGACTATGATCAATAATGTCAAAAGCTGCACTGAAGTCTAAAAAGACAGCCTCCACAACCATGATATTGAAATGAGATGTTCGATGAGCAGGTGTCCACATACTTTTAGGCATGTAGTGTACGTCACAACAGTTCTAAATATATGTGCTACGACAAGTTATGTCAGCTGTTATGATATATTTTGACATGGTTATGACCGTGTCATAACGTGTTATGATGCTGGGTGTCAAGTGAAGTATTGCCCAATACTTTTGTAAGACACATTTCAGTTGAATGCATTCAGTACAATCGACTAGGTATTCCCCTTTCCCTTTCCCTTTCCCTTTCCCTTTCCATGGTAATGTAGAATGTTAATTCAAATGATATTAACTGATGTGGCTCATGCAATGGAACGTATTTTTTGTAATGTCAGTTGAGTTTAATCAACAAATCACAGAAAATATTGATGGGTACACTTCCTGCTCACACTTCCTTGCTTTGCTTCTATGGGTACACCCGCAATGGCCGCCAGTCCACCCATTATGTCATTATTGACATGAATGGGGACTATTCATTCTATTTCTATGGCAGCACATGGCAGCAAATGCAGTTATGAGCTAAGGAGATGAGAAAATGTGAGTCCCCCAAAAATTAATTTGGCTGTCCAATTACCGTAATCCAAAATTCCATGGCCATCACAACTGTGTGTGTGTGTGTGTGTGTGTGTGTGTGTGTGTGTGTGTGTGTGTGTGTGTGTGTGTGTGTGTGTGTGTGTGTGTGTGTGTGAAGGGTCAGTTACTGTATAGCCTATCTGTTAAAATGGGGACTTCCATTTTCAATTAAATTCACTGTGCATTCGACCCTGGTTCTTGTCACTGTGAATGTTATCGGTGTGGGTGACTCTGGTTTAGTGTAGGAGTGATTTCGGACCCAGCCAGGTTACCTCTATTCCAGGATGTCGTTACTGGGCCTCGTTCCAGGCAGGGGAGGTGACATAAGTGAGGAGTTGCATAGCTCTATAGACACGCCAGTCCCCTGAGTTGTATCTCCACTGTCACACACAGGCCAAACGCAATACCAGAGGCAGCAGAAAATAGCATGCCCCCGCCCCCAATAAATAGGCTAAAGCATAGGCCACACAGAAATGGAAACCATTTCCACTCCTCTCTAAAAACACATTTTCCTCTCCTTGTATGTACAACCTAGTAACCACAGGTGTCTACATATTCTCCCTTCCCTGTCATTCTCCTCTTATCTAGGCTATTTCAATACCCTATCATTTCTTATTTCCCTCAGTGTGACTGACATCCACTTCCATTCAATGGATAAACAAACATCCTATTCATAATCTATCAATTTTTATCAAAGGAGCATGCTCTGTAATGTTTTGATTCTAGTCCACTTCCACATTTTCCTCCTCTGCTCCTCTCTCACGCTCCTCCCTTCTCTCTCTCTCCTGGTCTCTCTTTAATGCAGCCATATCTTGTTCCTGTCTCTTTCTCCCATTCCGGCTAGTGAAGAGCGGGAATGACCATTTCCTTTCTAAGAGACATGCAGGGACTCTCCCCTTTACCACATTATTGCCCTCTCTCTTCCCCTTTGAGATACATCCTATAGAACACCCTCTATTCTATTCTGCAACCACGGCCACTATTCTACGGTACAGCAAGACAATGTCAGAGATGGAGAAGACACACACACACACAAAAAAAACACACTCATGTTATCAGAGCAGAGCAGACCTACCGTCAGCACATGCTCCCCTTCACAGTTCCCCGCCATCTGGGCTAAAACATCAGTGGCAGCCGAGGCAGCTGTGGCGTTAGCTGGCTTCTTCTCTCTTATCTCCCGTGTGTGTGTTTCTATGAGCGTGTATGTGGACTTGTGTGTGTCTGAGCTCCAACTGAGACACTGGAATACTGGGCTGCTCTTGCCGGCTCGCCTGTGATTATACGGAGTGAGAGAGCAGAGCACTGCCTGCCTTAAAACAGACCTGCTCCTCTCCGACAACCCGCTCCTTTCTCAGCAGCCAATCCCCCGCAACCATGAATATTAAATTTGCCCAGCACACGCAGGCGGGCATACACACAGAGAGGACATACACAGAGGACACACACCCCCCCCCCCCCTCCACACACACACACACCCACAGTGGCATTCAGGGCAAACACCCACACGCACACACATTTCTCACAGACATTACCCAGAGGGCGATGAGAATTGAAAAGGACAGACAGAGATGTGTTCATTACATGTCTCTGCCTCCATTGATTCTGCTACATTCGTATCTTTATCACAGTCTCAAGGTCATGTACACATCTTTCAGCACCTTCTAATTCCATGGAGACTCATGACTCATGCGCTCAGAATACCACGTCCACAAACAGTTCCATAAGGTCGTAAAACATAGGACTTATGGGGTGGTCAGTGTAACATCATGCTTGTGCAATAGTAAGACAGAAAAGGGTAAATCAAGGACTCTGTGTATCCCAAATGACACACTTATACCTACATAGGCCCTGTGTGTCCTGGTCAAACGTAGTGCACTATATAGGGAATCAGGTGCCACTTGGGACTCAGACTAGGTCTACAACATGAGGAAACTGGTATTTCAAATAGACCTACACTACCTAAATCAAATCAATTTTCCTCTTTCAGTCTCATACACAGAAAGGTACAAGTCATTAATGACTAGAGACAGGACAAAGCCATACAACTGATCATTGCCTCGCATTAAATACAGTTCCATGGAAACTGAGGGGCAGGGTGACACCTGGTGGCAGATTCGGAATCTCACACTGAGGCAAAGCAAGCCAGCTGAGACACACACACACACACACGCTGAAACAAACATGGGGGATTGTACATTCCTACAATTCATAAGAAAGCAAGGCAAGGCCAATTTGCTAATTTATTTTAAACAGGATTTGAAGTTATGTTTTTGTGCTGTGTAGGGCTGGACGATATACAGTATTTGACTATATACCGGTATTGATGCACGGACCGGTTTGGGTTTTTACTTTACCTTCTATAACGGATATTGAATGTTTGGTTTGTTAAATGTGACACGCCGTGTGTAATGTCCATTTTTATAGTTTACTCCTCTACTTGAGTCATCCCTCTCCCCTCCGCTTTCCACACAGACCTAGTCCCACCCCATCACTCAAGTAGAGGAGTCATGGTGCACAGTAGAGGTCTGCTCAGACCGATTTCTTTAGCCTGCTCCCACAGCTTTTCATACCTCACTCTGCCAGCACTGATCTGCTACCCCAAGAACTGGTCCTGAATCCAACCGCAGCCCTGCAATGTTATTTCAGGCATATGTGTCACAGCTCACTTGCCAGCCATGGTCCCATCAATTCTGCACCCAATAGGCAATTTTAAATGCGCAAAAATAACTTGAGAAATAGCTTAAATTACCAGAGATTCTCACATGGCTCTTGTATTAGGCTATCAGCCAATATGCTATATGTAGCTTGAAGAAAGTAGGAGAGTAGGAGAAACTTGCACTTTCTCTTGAGCTATTTTTATAGCCTACCTTTTATGAATGGGAAGACTTTCAGACTGAGAAATATGGGTGATCAATATTTTGGGCTATTTCTAGGCAATGTTGTAAACTATTTAGGAAGTACATTTCCTTAGAAAGATAACTTCCCTATGCATAAGCTATAGCCTACTCTATTTAATTGAGACCACACACACACCTGATCTCACTGGTATGGCTACTGAACTTGAAGCAGCAAGAATGATGACAGCAACACTTACTACGTTTTCGCACAGGCCTATAGGATATAGCCTACCTTTTAGGAGGACGATTTGCAGGCAGAGACAAATAAATGGGTAATCAATACTTATTGAAAATGAAAAGGCGCAAACCTTGCTACCTATAGTAGCCTAACCTGTTGTGCCTTTTCAATGATGACATTTTTTGATTGCACTTCGACTCACGTTGGTTGAGCGCCCTCCACTTCTTTCCATTGTCAATATTTATTTACAGACACTGAAGTAAACTACAGTCGAATCATATTTACGTTCATTTCATATTTAAGTTAACTGCCACGTGATTCTCCGCCCATGTATGCAGCCTACTCTATTTCGATGAGATCACACATACTAGACACACTTGAACTCTCACGCCCAAATAGGGAGTTAGGCTACTGAAGTTGAAGCAATAAATTCTGAGTGTGTGAATAATGTTTTTAATACAAGGCTGGAACATAACGTTTTTTAGATAAAGTCAAGGGGTCTGAATACTTTCCGAATGCACCGTAGAGGATGTCTTAAAACGTCTTATGGCTTAGATCCCGCTAACGGGATCGATATGACAACAGCCAGTGCAGGGCGCCAAATTCAAAACAACAGAAATCTCATAATTTAAATTCCTCAAACATAGAAGTATTTTACTTGTTGTTAATCCCACCACAGTGTCCGATTTCAAAAAGGCTTTACGACGAAAGCACACCAAACGATTATGTTAGGTCTGCACCTAGTCACAGAAAAACATAGAGAAGAGCCAAATAAAGGAGTCACAAAAAGCAGAAATAGAGATAAAATTAATCACTAACCTTTGATGATCTTCATCAGATGACACTCATGGGATTCATGTTACACAATACATGTATGTTTTGTTCGATAAAGTTCATATTTATATCCAAAAATCTCAGTTTACATTGGTGCGTTATGTTCAGTAATGTTTTGCTTCCAAAACATCCGGTGATTTTGCAGAAATACTCATAATAAACATCAATAAAAGTTACAACTGTTATGCATGGAACTTTAGATAAACTTCTCCTTAGTATAACCGCTGTGTCAGATTTCAAAAAAGCTTTACCGAAAAAGCACACCATGCAATAATCTGAGTACAGCGCTCAGACAACAAAACGAGCCATATAGATATACGCCTTGTGTGGAGTCAACAAAGTCAGAGATATCATTGTAAATATTCACTTATCTTTGATGATCTTCATCAGAATGCACTCCCAGGAGATTATGTTTCACAATAAATGTTTAATTTGTTCGATAAAGTCCATCAGTTATGTCCAAATACCTCCTTGTTGTTCGCACATTTAGTTCACAAATCCAAATTCATGAGGTGCGATCACTAGGTCCAGACGAAAAGTCAACAATTTCCGTTACAGTCCGTAGAAACATGTCAAACAATGTATAGAATCAATCTTTAGGATGCTTTTAACATAAATCTTCAATGATGTTCCAAATGGAGAATTCCTTTGTCTTCAGAAATGCAATGGAACTCTCACGTGAACGCACGTGACCAGCTCATGCCACTCTGGCAGACCTCTGACTCATTCATCTCCCATTCCCCCCTCCTTCACAGTAGAAGATTCAAACAATGTTCTAAAGACTGTTGATATCTAGTGGAAGCCTTAGGAAGTGCAATATGACCCCATAGACACTGTATATTCGATAGGCAATGAGTTGAAAAACTACAAACCTCAGATTTCCCACTTCCTGGTTGGATTTTTTCTCTGCCATATGTGTTCTGTTATACTCACAGACATCATTCAAACAGTTTTAGGAACTTCAGAGTGATTTCTATCCAAATATACTAATAATATGCAAATACTAGCAACTGGGCCTGAGTAGCAGGCAGTTTACTCTGGGCACCTTATTCATCCAAACTACTCAATACTGCCCCCAGCCATAAAAAGTTAATAAAGACAATCAATAGTCTTCGTATTTTTTCAAGAGTTGTTCATTTGTTAGGCTACTGGTTAAAGGTGCAACACAATATTTATTATTGAATTATCATTGATCTAGTTCAGTCTTATTAATATCTAATAATAATCTCTTACTTAGCTTGATGATTGTGTTCATTTTTGCTTACTTTTTGTTCTAAACAGAGACGGCATATTGGATTGTGTGAAAATGCAGGAAATTAGCTTTAAATACCCAAAACATTTCTGGGGGAGGACCCCCAGATTCCCCGCTAGGTTATGTCTCACCCATTTATAAACCAAAGTGCCACCCCTGTCTTACACAATTAGCTAAATTAGTGTTTATCACTTTATACATATGTTTTGGGATTCTACCCTGTACACCTCATTTGCCTGATGACGCTTAATTGGAGGAGAGTCTTTCATACAAGAACATTTTCATCCACTTTCCCCTCTCCTCTCTTACTGTTGACTTTTTTCAAAAGGCTAGTGGGGACGAAGTAGAGAGGACGCAGGATTTGAACAATCTATGGCTCCTGAGGAGGAAAGACCCATGATTCGCTAATCCTCCTCAGGAGCTTCATATACTTTACAGAAACATAAAGTCACAAGCTTCTTGTTGGCATTAGCTAGCAACTTGGCTAGCTTGTTAGCATTCCCCAAAATCTAAGTTAAAGCTGTGAAAACAAAATAACGGTTGCTTTACGTAGGTGCCATTGTCAAAACAATTTAAAATCATATTTTCACCACGTGTTGTACAACAAAAGCTATTCAATCCAGTACAGAGACCGGACCACAGGGACAGAAGCATATCTTTCTCCGTCTCTGCATTTGCTAAGACAAACAAAGACATTATGGGCGACGACACACACACACACACACACACACACACACACACAGTGGGGCAAAAAAGTATTTAGTTAGCCACCAATTGTGCAAGTTCTCCCACTTAAAAAGATGAGAGAGGCCTGTAATTTTCATCATAGGTACACTTCAACTATGACAGACAAAATGAGAAAAAAAATCCAGAAAATCACAATGTAGGATTTTTTATGAATTTATTTGCAAATTATGGTGGAAAATAAGTATTTGGTCACCTACAAACAAGCAAGATTTCTGGCTCTCACAAACCTGTAACTTCTTCTTTAAGAGGCTCCTCTGTCCTACATCTTTTTAAGTGGGAGAACTTGCACAATTGGTGGCTGACTAAATACTTTTTTGCCCCACTGTAAGTATATATATACATATCCACTGCTCAAAAAAATAAAGGGAACACTAAAATAACACATCCTAGATCTGAATGAATTAAATATTCTTATTAAATACTTTTTTCTTTACTTAGTTGAATGTGCTGACAACAAAATCACACAAAAATTATCAATGGAAATCAAATTTATCAACCCATGGAGGTCTGGATTTGGAGCCACACTCAAAATTAAAGTGGAAAACCACACTACAGGCTGATCCAACTTTGATGTAATGTCCTTAAAACAAGTCAAAATGAGGGTCAGTAGTGTGTTTGGCCTCCACGTGCCTGTATGACCTCCCTACAACGCCTGGGCATGCTCCTGATGAGGTGGCGGATGGTCTCCTGAGGGATCTCCTTCCAGACCTGGACAAAAGCATCCGCCAACTCCTGGACAGTCTGTGGTGGATGGAACGAGACATGATGTCCCAGATGTGCTCAATTGGATTCAGGTCTGGGGAACGGGCGGGCCAGTCCATAGTATCAATGCCTTCCTCTTGCAGGAACTGCTGACACACTCCAGCCACATGAGGTCTAGCATTGTCTTGCATTAGGAGGAACCCAGGGCCAACCGCACCAGCATATGGTCTCACAAGGGGTCTGAGGATCTCATCTCGGTACCTAATGGCAGTCAGGCTACCTCTGGCGAGCACATGGAGGGCTCTGGGGCCTCCCAAAGAAATGTCACCCCACACCATGACTGACCCACCGCCAAACCGATCAAGCTGTAGGATGTTGCAGGCAGCAGAACGCTCTCCACGGCGTCTCCAGACTGTCACGTCTGTCACATGTACTCAGTGTGAACCTGCTTTCATCTGTGAAGAGCACAGGGTGCTAGTGGCGAATTTGCCAATCTTGGTGTTCTCCCCCACCTGTGGACGTCGGGCCCTCATACCACCCTCATGGAGTCTGTTTCTAACCATTTGAGCAGACACATGCACATTTGTGGCCTGCTGGAGGTCATTTTGCAGGGCTCTGGCAGTGCTCCTCCTGCTCCTCATTGCACAAAGGCGGAGGTAGCGGTCCTGCTGCTGAGTTGTTGCCCTCCTACGGCCTCATCCACGTCTCCTGATGTACTGACCTGTCTCCTGGTAGCTCCTCAATGCTCTGGACACTACGCTGACAGACACAGCAAACCTTCTTGCCACATCTTGCATTGATGTGCCATCCTGGATGAGCTGCACTACCTGAGCCACTTGTGTGGGTTGTAGACTCTGTCTCATGCTACCACTAGAGTGAAAGCACCGCCAGCACCGCCATCACATTGTAGGATTTTTAACAAATTTATTGCAAATTATGGTGGAACATAAGTATTTGGTCACCTACAAACAAGCAAGATTTCTGGCTCTCACAGACAATGACTTCTTCTTTAAGAGGCTCCTCTGTCCTCCACTCGTTACCTGTATTAATGGCACCTGTTTGAACTTGTTATCAGTATAAAAGACACCTGTCTACAACCTCAAACAGTCACACTCCAAACTCCACTATGGCCAAGACCAAATAGCTGTCAAAGGACACCAGAAACAAAATTGTAGACCTGCACCAGACTGGGAAGACTGAATCTGCAATAGGTAAGCAGCTTGGTTTGAAGAAATCAACTGTGGGAGCAATTATTAGGAAATGGAAGACCATTGATAATCTCCCTCGATCTGGGGCTCCACGCAAGATCTCACCCCGTGGGGTCAAAATGATCACAAGAACAGTGAGCAAAAATCCCAGAACCACACAGGGGGGACCTAGTGAATGACCTGCAGAGAGCTGGGACCAAAGTAACAAAGCCTACCATCAGTAACACACTACGCCGCCAGGGACTCAAATCCTGCAGTGCCAGACGTGTCCCCCTGCTTAAGCCAGTACATGTCCAGGACCGTCTGAAGTTTGCTAGAGAGCATTTGGATGATCCAGAAGAAGATTGGGAGAATGTCATATGTTCAGATGAAACCAAAATATAACTTGTTGGTAAAAACTCAACTCGTTGTGTTTGGAGGACAAAGAATGCTGAGTTGCATCCAAAGGCCACCATACCAATTGTGAAGCATGGGGGTGGAAACATCATGCTTTGGGGCTGTTTTTCTGCAAAGGGACCGGGACGACTGATCCGTGTAAAGAAAAGCATGAATGGGGCCATGTATCGTGAGATTTTGAATGAAAACCTCCTTCCATCAGCAAGGGCATTGAAGATGAAACGTGGCTGGGTCTTTCAGCTTGACAATGATCCCAAACACACCGCCCGGGCAACGAAGGAGTGGCTTCGTAAGAAGCATTTCAAGGTCCTGGAGTGGCCTAGCCAGTCTCCAGATCTCAACCCAATAGAAAATCTTTGGAGGGAGTTGAAAGTCCGTGTTGCCCAGCAACAGCCCCAAAACATCACTGCTCTAGAGGAGATCTGCATGGAGGAATGGGCCAAAATACCAGCAACAGTGTGTAAAAATGTTATTGTAATTTAATTATGCCAATGTGCTTTCATCAATTGAAAACCCTTAATCTATTTTATGATAATTTATAAGATTCTTGTTTGCATAAAATAGACGCAGACCAGTCTTTCAATAATAGGTAACATAATTTATTCTCGGAGCGCGCTGCTACTTAACCACGAGCAACAGTTTATATACAGATCATGACCTCATTTCATTGCTTTTACAGAATCCCCTCCTCTCGACCGGGACAAAGTGAGATGAAAAGTTCATTCTAACTTACTAACACACTCCCAGGTAACTTTGACCCCTCAACATTATCGATCACCACTGAGCTGACAGTTCTAATTAACAGAAAACCTAGGAATGCACTCACTGTCTTATCTAAAAACCCCAGAGCTAAGTTTCTGTAGGTTCAACGCTAGGTTAACGACCTTATGTGTTTACACAGTCCCCAACCCATTTGTTTATCCTAGTTGGAATGGTGTTCATTAACTTTAATTACTCCTTGTCCGTGTCACACAATCCCTTCTTATGAACTCATATTGTTAATCAGATACAATAACAGAGTATAAGTTTTACTTAGTTACAGTTCCATTTAAAATGATTTGTTCAGTCATTTAATAATCATAATTTTACTAACAGAAAACCTTGTGAAGACTTACAGAAAACGTTTGACCTCTGTCATTGCCAACAAAGGGTATAAAACAAAGTATTGAGATAAACTTTTGTTATTGACCAAATACTTATTTTCCACCATAATTTGCAAATAAATTCATTAAAAATCCTACAATGTGATTTTCTGGATTTTTTTTCTCCTTTTGTCTGTCATAGTTGAAGTGTACCTATGATGCAAATTACAGGCCTCTCATCTTTTTAAGTGGGAGAACTTGCACAATTGGTGGCTGACTAAATACTTTTTTTGCCCCACTGTATATACACACACACACACAGTTGAAGTCGGAAGTTTACATACACCTTAGCCAAATACATTTAAACTCAGTTTTTCACAACTCCTGACATTTAATCCTAGTAACAATTGCCTGTTTTAGGTCAGTTAGGATCACCACTTTATTTTAAGAATGTGAAATGTCACAATAATAGTAGAGAGAATGTTATGGCTGTTATCGAGGCGAAGTCAGGTGCAGGAGAGCAGAGTGCAGTAAACAGGCACACTTTTATTCCGGTCAAAAAATAGGCACAAAATGACATCTAAGTGACCAAAAACACGGACCAATAAACAAAAGTATAGCGCGTGAACATACACCATTAATACACAAACATACACCACACACACAAAGACATGAAGGGGAACGGAGGACTAAATACATGTCATGTGATTATGGAATGAAAACCAGGTGTGTATGAAACAAGACAAAACAAATGGATAAATGAGAAATGGAGTGGCGATGACTAGAAAGCCGGTGACTTCAATCGACGAACGCAGCCCGAACAAGGAGAGGAGCCGACTTCGGCGGAAGTCGTGACAGAGAATTATATATTTCAGCTTTTATTTCTTTCATCACATTCCCAGTGCGTCAGAAGTTTGCATACACTCAATTAGTATTTGGTAGCATTGCCTTTAAATTGTTTAACTTGGGTCAAACGTTTCAGATAGCCTTCCACAAGTTTCCCACAATAAGTTGGGTGAATTTTGGCCAATTCCTCCTAACAGAGCTGGTGTAACTGAGTCAGGTTTCTAGGCCTCCTTGCTCGCACACAATTTTTCAGTTCTGCCCACAAATATTCTATGGGATTGAGGTCAGGGCTTTGTGATGGCCACTCCTGTTACGTCCGTCGTTAGTGGCAGAATGACCGGACCAAGGTGCAGCGTTGTAGACGTACATTTTCTTTGTTAAATGTTCCACCAAAAAAAACAATAAACAACACAACGAACGTAAAGCTTCGGAGTGCAACACCTGCAACAAACAAAGAAAAGATCCCATAACCTAAATGTGGGAAAAGGGGCTGCCTAAGTATGATCCCCAATCAGAGACAACGATAGACAGCTGTCTCTGATTGGGAACCACACTCTGCCAAAAACAAAGAAACAGAAAACATAGAATGCCCACCCAAATCACACCCTGACCTAACCAAATAGGGAAATAAAAAGGCTCTCTAAGGTCAGGGCGTGACAACTCCAATACCTTGACTTTGTTGTCCTTAAGCAATTTTATCATAACTTTGGAAGTATGCTTGGGGTCATTGTCCATTTGGAAGACCCATTTGCGACCAAGCTTTAACTTCTTTCGGGTAGGGGGCAACATTTGGAATTTTGGATGAAAAGCATGCACAAATTAAACTGCCTTCTACTCAGGCCCAGAAGATAGGATATGCATATAATTGGTATATTTGGATAGAAAATACTCTACGGTTTCCAGAACTGTTAAAATAGTGTCTGTGAGTATAACAGAACTGATTTGGCAGGCGAAAACCTGAGAAAAATCCATTCAGGAAGTAGGATTTTTTGTTGTTGTTGTAGTTTTCTATTCAATGCCATTACAGTATCCATTGACTTAGGACTCAAATTGCAGTTCCTATGCCTTCCACTAGATGTCAACAGTCTTTAGAAATTGTTTCAGGCTTGTATTCTGAAAAATGAGGAAGTAAGAGCTGTCTGAATGAGTGGACCCTGCAGTGTCACAGAGCTTTTTCATGCGTGCGATATTATCGATTATTTAGGCTAAAAACAACCTGAGGAATGAATATAAACATTGTTTGACATGTTTCTATGAACTTTACTGATACTATTTAAAAAATTTGTCTGCCTGTTGTGACTGCGTTTGAGCCTGGGGATTACTGAAGAAAAAGCGCAAACAAAACAGAGGTTTTTGGATATAAAGAGAGACTACACTTAACATTTATTGAATACATGAATGTCTTCTGAGTGCAACCATATGAAGATCATCAAAGGTAAGTGATTCATTTTATCTCTATTTCTGACTTATGTAACTCTTCTGCTTGGCTGGTTACTGTTTGTAATGATTTGACTGCTAGGCGATGTTCTAAAATAATTGTAAGGTATGCTTTCGCAGTAAAGCATTTTTGAAATCTGACACCGTGGTTGGATTAACAAGGAGTTAATCTTTAAACCTATGTAAAATAGTTGTATATTTTCTGAATTTATATTTGTATTTGTATTTGAATTTGTATTTGAATTTGGTGCTCTGCAATCTCACTGGATGTTGGCCAGGTGGGACTAGCGCCCCACATACCCTAGACTGATGTCTTGAGATGTTTCTTCAATATATCCACATAATTTTATTTTCTCATGATGTCATCTATTTTGTGAAGTGCACCAGTCCGTCCTGCAGCAATGCACCGTCACAACATGATGCTGCCACCCCCTTGCTTCACGGTTTGGATGGTGTTATTCGGCTTGCAAGCGTCGCCCCTTTTTCCTCCAAACATAACGATGTTCATTATGGCCAAACAGTTATATTTTTGTTTCATCAGACTAGAGGACATTTCTCCAAAAGGCACGATCTTTGTTCCCATGTGCAGTTGCAAACCGCAGTCTGGCTTTTTTGGGGCGGTTTTGGAGCAGTGGCTTCTTCCTTGCTGAGTAGCCTTTCAGGTTATGTCCATATAGGACTCGTTTTACTGTGGATATAGATACTTCAGTTGAGAATCACTGCTAGTCCCTAGACTAAAGGACAAAACAAGTTTCCACAGCAGACCTCAGAGATCATCATCATTTCTCAATTAAAACCAGAAATATAAGGCATATTCAGTCATGTAAGTTAATTACATGACTGAATATAATTATACAATTTGGAACAAAAACTATTTGGATTATTATTAAAGTATGTATTACAATGATTCAAACTATATAGACCATTTTTGCTGTTGTTATTGTGATTAAAAAGTAAGGCTTCTGAGTCTGATCAGTGTCAGAGTTAGAATGCACTTTCTCATTCTAACCAGCAAGTGGCAGTCCAGTATTACTACATTTCGCCCTAGGGAGGAATGGTCCACACATTAGAAGATATGGTTATAGTTACTCAACACAAATCACAATACTGAACTATATTATGAATAGAAGGGCCAGTTAAGTTCTTGATTAAAACTACTTAGACATTGCAATATTTTCTTAATTCATGCATTGTAAAATGTTACAGGGTTGGGATCATTTCCAGTTTAATAAGCTACATTAAATTATAGAAATGTATTGAATTTCCCCTAAGAATATAATTTGTTTATTTAATGGAACATTTATTGTAAATTGTTCTATTCTTGAATTGGAATCCCAATGCACTCCCTAATGCACTGAAATACAATCATCCCCAACCCTGACATGTTTGGTCTGATCAACAAGCCTTTCCATTTAATTTGAAGCCCTCAGATGTCTCTCTATGTTATTAACCCCAACACCGTCTTTCAGATAAAAGACATACCCATAGTCATTCTGAACATTACAACATGAGAGTGCTGTAAGTCAAACAGAAAGGTTTAACCAGCCAAACCCTGCCTTTCAACAGTGTTCGTGGGAGCCTACCTTTAAATAGAGCCACCCCCCCCCCCCTCCCTCCCCAAAGGCATAATCACATGGCAGAGCTGAAATAGAACTGTGAGGTGGGAGATCAAACTAGCACCTCTTAATTGTGCCCTGAGTCTTAATAGGCTGAGAGCCCATTAACACACAGAGAAACATGCCGTCTTCCGTACTTAAAGCATGCACCATACTGAATGCAGCTGGAAGAAATCAGTCTGAAATATCATGCACACATGAAAGCTACTTAGGCTTCCCCACATGCACTGGGAGATATTAACACATACACATTTCTGCATAACAATGCATGACGAGTTTTCAATCTCAAAACACCAAAGCGGAGAGCAAAAGGCATTGATTTCACAGTTTAAAAATGGGAGGTATCTACAGTGGCTAGCGAAAGTATTCACTCCGTTTGGCATTTTTCCGATTTTGTTGCCCTACAACCTGGAATTGTATCATTTGATAGGTTTGTATCATTGGATTTTCACAACATGCCTACCACTTTGAAGATGCGAAATAAATAAAAATTTGTGAAACAAAAAATCTCTCTATAAGCTTGGCACATCTAGCCACTGGGATTTTTGCCCATTCAAGCCAAAACTGCTCCAGCTCTTTCAAGTTGGATGGGTTCAGCTGGTGTACAGGAATCTTTAAGTCATACCACAGATTCTCAATTGGATTGAAGTCTGGGCTTTGACTAGGCCATTCCAAGACATTTAAATGTTTCCCCTTAAACCACTCAAGTGTTGCTTTAGCTGTATGCTCAGTGTCATTGTCCTGCTGGAAGGTGAACCTCCGTCCCAGTCTCAAATCTCTAGAAGACTGAAAGAGATTTCCCTCAAGAATTTCCCTGTATTTAGCGCCATCCATCATTCCTTCAACTCTGACCAGTTTCCCAATCCCTGCCGATGAAAAACATCCCCACAGCATGATGCTGCTACCACCATGCTTCACTGTGGGGATGGTTTTCTCGGGGTGATGAGAGGTGTTGGGTTTCTGCCAGACATAGCGCATTCCTTGATGGCCAAAAAGCAACATTTTTGTCTTATCTGACCAGAGTCCTTCTTTCATATTTTTGGGGAGTCTCCCACATACCTTTTGGCGAACACTCCAGCACTGTAGAGTGTACGGCTTAAAGTGGTCCTATGGACAGGTACTCCGATCTCCGCTGTGAAGCTTTGCAGCTCCTTCAGGGTTATCTTTGGTCTCTTTGTTGCCTCTCTGAATAATGCCCTCCTTGCCTGGTCTGTGAGTTTTGGTGGGTGGCCCTCTCTTGGCAGGTTTGTTATGGTGCCATATTCTTTCCATTTTTTAATAATGAATTTAATGGTGCTCCGTGGGGTATTCAAAGTTTCTGATATTTTTTCATAACCCAACCCTGATCTGTACTTCTCCACAACTTTGTCTCTGACCTGTTTGGAGAGCTCCTTGGTCTTCATGGTGCCACCTGCTTGGTGGTGCCCCTTGCTTAGTGGTGTTGCAGACTCTGGGGCCTTTCAGAACAGGTGTATATATACTGTGACAGATCAAGTGACACTTAGATTGCACACAGGTGGACTTTATTTAACTAATTATATAACTTCTGAAGGTAATTGGTTGCACCAGATCTTATTTAGGGGCTTCATAGCAAAGGGGGTGAATACATATGCATGCAAAACTTTTCAGTTTGACATAAAAAAAAGAATTGTAACAAGTTTTTTTTTCATTTCACTTCAACAATTTTGTCTATTTTGTGTGAAATGAAATTATTATTTTTTTTGAGATTATTTTTTATTCTTTAAATTACAGGCTGGAATGCAACAAAATAGGAAAAACGCCAAGAGGGATGAATACTTTTGCAAGGCACTGTAGGTTGAAAGCAATATCATCAAGCAACTCTCTTATAAAAGCAGTAAGGGGGAACTTTCTACAGTTTTAGATTAGTTGCTCAGCTGTAATGTGATATTGTGAGGCAAATTTGATCAGAACCCTAGAAACTCCTGCCGGTTAGTGATGATTAGCCAATCAATAGGCTTTTCACATAGTACTGTTGATGATATCAGTAAAAGCCTAACATCTTAAATCTTTTCCATATGATGCAATAGATTTGAGTGTTTAACTGGCCATCACACTGATGAGTATTGAACCGGTCATGTTCTATGCAAGGAGGCTGCAGAAATCAGGAGTCTCTTGTCTCTTTCCCTGCAGATTCACGGGATGTCAAATCAAATCACATTTTATTTGTCACATACTTCGTAAACAACAGGTGTAGACTAACAGTGAAATGCTTGCTGACGGGCTCTTCCCAACAATTCAGAGAGAAAAACAAGATAAAGAATAGAAAAATAATAACACAAGGAATACATACACAATGAGTAACGATAACTTGGCTATATACACAGGGTACCAGTACCAAGTTGATGTGCAGGGGTATGAGGTAATTGAGGTAGATATGTACATATAGGTAGGGATAATGGGACTAGTCAACAGGATAGACAAATAACAGTAGCTTATGTAAGAAGTCAAAACACTTAATGAAAAAATGGTCAATGCAGATAGTTAACTAATAGCTACCCGGACTATTTTACTAACTATTTAGCAGTCTTTAGAAGCTGTTCAGGGTCCTATTTGTTCCAGACTTGGTGCATCGGTACTGCTTGCCATGCAGTAGCAGAAAGAACTGTCTATGACTTGGGTGACTGGAGTCTTGGACAGTGATGTACTGGGCTGTCCACACCACCGCCTGGTATAGAGGTCCTGGATGTCAGGGAGCACTGCCCCAGTGATGTACTGGGCTGTCCACACCACCGCCTGGTATAGAGGTCCTGGATGTCAAGGAGCGCTGCCCCAGTGATGTACTGGGGTGTCCACACCACCGCCTGGTATAGAGGTCCTGGATGTCAAGGAGCGCTGCCCAAGTGATGTACTGGGCTGTCCACACCAGCACCTGGTATAGAGGTCCTGGATGTCAGGGAGCGCTGCCCCAGTGATGTACTGGGCTGTCCACACCACCCTCTGATATAGAGGTCCTGGATGTCAGGGAGCGCTGCCCCAGTGATGTACTGGGGTGTCCACACCACCGCCTGGTATAGAGGTCCTGGATGTCAAGGAGTGCTGCCCCAGTGATGTACTGGGCTGTCCACACCAGCGCCTGGTATAGAGGTCCTGGATGTCAGACAGCGCTGCCCCAGTGATGTACTGGGCTGTCCACACCACCACCTGGTATAGAGGTCCTGGAAGTCAGGGAGAGCTGCCCCAGTGATGTACTGGGCTGAAAAATTATTTTCACTTTTTGCAATGTAAAAATTTGAAAAGAAGCATAAGTTCAATCGAGTTGCCTCTTCGTTGATTCTCCTGCCCCCACAAAAAAATGTCAGGTGGAAAAGTAGATTTTCAGCCAAGCCTAATATTCCAAGAATTGATTCGGGTTGGGCTTGCCAGGGTTCATGGTTTGCAAAATATTGTAACCTATGTTTGAGACCAAGGCGTGCCAGTGGCTATGTGAGAAGCACGCCAGTATCTGGCACATAACTTGAATGACATTCACTTTCTATGATCTCTTTCCCTCTCTGCTCTGATAGACATGAGCCTGGAAATCTCATTTATTTCCTTATAGAATCATAGCCACGCAAAGGGTTCGGAAGGAACTGCAGCACCCCTGATAAATTGAAATACTTTTGCCAAAGTTATAGAATTACTGCTGTCTGTTCAGAAATAAATGAAATCATTCAGAATAGCCTACTACATCACGAGAAGGCCTATCATTTAGCCACAGAAGATCAATAGCTTCTTTTTTTAAATAGCCTAGCTGTGGATTGTAGCCCAATAAGAAGGAATAGTGAAAATCTGTCCGTGAAAAAACAGCATGCAGACAAAACAGGCCTCAAATACAATTGAGGTAAAACACAGGTTGGAGAGCAAATGGCTCCCGCTGAAAAAAGAAGACTCCATCCTGTAGGCTACTGCACTTTGCACCGTTCATCTTTCCCTTGATCGTGACTAGTCTCCCAGTACCTGCCGCTGAAAAACATCCCCACAGCATGATGCTACCACTACCAAATCAAATCAAAGTTTATTTGTCACATGCTCCGAATACAACAGCATCTCACCTTACAGTGAAATGCTTACTTACAGGCTCTAACCAATGGTGCGAGAAAAAAAAAATGTATGTGTGTGTGTGTGTAGGTAAGTAAAGAAATAAAACAACAGTAAAAAGACATTTGAAAAAAGAGTAGCAAGGCTATATAAAGACACCTGTTAGTCAGGTTTATTGAGGTAGTATGTACATGTGGGTATGTTTAAAGTGACTATGCATATATGATGAACAGAGAGTAGCAGAAGCATAAAAAGAGGGGTTGGCGGGTGGTGGGACACAATGTAGATAGCCCAGTTAGATGAAGTGTGGCAGCACTGGTTTGTCGGGCCATTTAGGTAGTATGTATAGTTAAAGTGACTATGCATATAAGATAAACAGAGAGTAGCAGCAGCGTAAAAGAGGGGTTGGGTTGGGGGGGGCACACAATGCAAATAGCCCGGGTAACCATTTGGTTACCTGTTCAGGAGTCTTATGGCTTGGGGTAAAAACTGTTGAGAAGCCTTCTTGTCCTAGACTTGGCACTCCGGTTCTGCTTGCCATGCGGTAGTAGAGAGAACAGTTTATGACTGGGGTGGCTGGGGTCTTTGACAAGTTTTAGGGCCTTCCTCTGACACCGCCTGACACCACCATGCTTCAACGTAGGGATGGTGCCAGGTTTCCTCCAGACGTGATGCTTGGCATTCAGGCCAAAGATTTCAATCTTGGTTTCATCAGACCAGAGATTCTTGTTTCTCATGGTCTGAGTCCTCTAGGTGCCTGTTGGCAAACTCCAAGCGGGCTGTCATGTGCCTTTTACTGAGGAGTGGCTTCCGTCTGGCCACTCTACCATAAAGGCCTGATTGGTGGAGTGCTGCAGAGATGGTTGTCCTTCTGGAAGGTTCTCCCATTTCCACAGAAGAACTCTGGAGCTCTGACAGAGTGACCATCGGGTTCTTGGTCACCTCCCTGACAAAGGCCCTTCTCCACCGATTGCTCAGTTTGGCCGGGCAGCCAGCTCTAGGAAGAGTTTTGGCTTTTCAAACTTCCTCCATTAAAGAATGATGGAGGCCACTGTGTTCTTGGGGACCTTCAATGCAGCAGACATTTTTTGGTACCCTTCCCCAGATCTGTGCCTTGACACAATCCTGTCTCAAAGCTCTACGGACAATTCCTTTGACCTCATGGCTTGGTTTTTGCTCTGTCAACTATAGACAGGTGTGTGCCCTTCCAAATCATGTCCAATCAATTTAATTTACCACAGTTGGACTCAATCCCATTGTAGAAACATCTCAAGGATGATCAAGGATGATCAAACAGGATCAACTAAGCTCAATTTCGAGTCTCTTAGTAAAGGTTCTGAATGCTTATGTAAATAAGGTATTTCTCTTTTTAATTTTAATACATTTGCAAAAATGTCTACAACCTGTTTTTGCTTTGTCATTATGGGCTATTGTGTGTAGATTGATGAGGAACATTTTTTAATGTAATACATTTTAGAATAAGGCTGTAACGTAACAAAATGTGGAAAAAGTAAATGGGTCTGAATACTTTCTGAATGCACTGTTGGTGTTCCTTTTATCCAGGTGGGAAAGGGCAGTGTGGAGTGCAATAGAGATTGTGTTATCTGTGGATCTGCTGGGGCAGTCTGCGAATTGTAGTGGGTCCAGGGTGTCTGGGATGATAGTGTTGATATGAGCCATGACCAGCCTTTCAAAGTGTTTCATGGCTACAGAATGAGTGCTACGAGGTGATAGTCATTTAGACAAGTTACCTTGGCGTTCTTGGGCATATGGTCTATGGTGGTCTGCTTAATCATGTAGGTATTACACACTGGGTCAGGGAGAGGTTGAAAATGTCAGTGAAGACACTTTCTCTGAGTACTCGTCCTGGTAATCCGTCTGTTTTTCTCTAGTTGTGCAGCTCTACCAGGCGCAAGGAGAGAAGGGTATAGGGAATGTGAAATTCCCAAATGTGTCTGAAGCGCTCCTTCAAATTGCCAATGCATTGATTTTGACCACAGACCTGTTCCACTCAGCCGTCTCCTGACTCCACTTGGCCCAATCCCACCTCCAAACCATGTCTGCGGTCTTGTGGGAGATTTAGTGCCCCTGAACCTTGGATGGCTCCCCTGAGACCCCCAGCATGGGGAAGCTAGGGAAGGGGGGGGGGGGGGGGGTGTATGGAGAGACCGATCCAATCTAGTTCACCCAAATGGGCACAGAGGCGGGTACAGGATGTGGTGTGGCGATAGACGGGGGAAGGCGGCGGGGCAGAGGTGCGTTCCACCACCCCATGGGAAGAGCACTGGAGGTTTAAAATCAATGCACTGTTAAGTGCAGCCTAGCCGCAGGACACTCTCTCTCTCACTCCGGCATTAGTCATGCGCCACCGAGTGGGACCCTCAATGGCTCTAACTCTCAGGGTCCGAGGAGGACATAGTTGGCTACACTCTTAGAAAAAAAGGTACTATCTAGAACCTAAAAGGGTTCTTCGGCTGTCCCCATAGGAGAACCCTTTTTGGTTCCAGAAATAACCCTTTTGATTGCAGGTAGAACCCTAATGGGTTCCAAGTATATCCCTTTTCCCATTGGGTTCGACATGAAACCCAAAGAGTCCCGCCTTGAACCAAAAATGGTTCTATCTGGATCCAAAAAGGGTTTTCCTATGGGGACAGCTGAATAATATTTTTTGAACATTTTGACAGCAAGGAAATATAACACATTTTCAGTGCGGCCCTCTGGACCTCGCTGAAAACTGATAAAAACGGTCACCATTTCTCCCCAAGACCTTGGTTTTTATATTCATGTTGAAAATAGTCTTGTACTGTCGCTGAGAAAAACACACAAGAGTAAAACGTCTGAGTAAAAAGTGACACCCAGCCCCGGTCTCCCTTATAAAGGAATGTGGAAGTGTCACAGAGCTCATGGGGTGGCAGGTAGCCTAGTGGTTAGAGCGTTGGGCCAGTAACCGAAAGCTTGCTAGATCGAATAACCGAGCTGAGAAGTTAAAAATCTGTGATCAGTCTATGTATGTGTGAAGAACAAGTTCCTGAAAATAGAGAAGTCAAAGATACATTTTCCTTGCTTGCAAGGTTTTTTTGGGGGGCATGAAATATGCCGAGAACTGCATGAAAGTTTTATTAAACTGGTACCAATAAAGCAATACTTTGACATGGTGACTCTAGGTCCATGTTGTTAACCAAATGCTTGTCTTATCTTTTTACAGATCTGTTGAGCTGCGACTTTTCGTTAAATGATCTTAACAGATCGGCTGACATAATATCCAACACATCAAAGAGGAAATATCACAAATAATAAATGTTTTATTTGACTGAACCTGTATTTAACCAGGAAAAGTCCCATTGAGACACAGTCTACTTTACATCTTTAAAACAATCACCACTATCTCAATGCACCAATGCGTATCTTTGGTTACTTTCTGAAGGGGAGCTTTAGAATCCTCCTGACCCAGAAACATGTTGTTGCCTGTGGTCCCATTTAGCCAGTGAGAGCAGTGATAGTGTGTGACTGGAGAGGTGAGGAAACAGCCTCAGGTTCTGGTCTGAGGATGTCATTGTATCTCTGTCTCAGAGGCCACTGTGGCCTTTCTCATGGCTCTTATATGACGTTCTCGTACGGATTATGACTCCTAGGCGGTGGCGATTTTAGCATGTAAATCTTGGTGGGACAAATAAAATACAGCAGAGTCCTAACAGTAGTCCCAACACCTTACCACTGCTACACCTGGCTATCAGCGGAGCCTTGTCTGGCAGCGAAACAGTTAATTCAGCCACATTTACTGCCTTTTAAAACAACATAGCTGATGTGGCTGACTTGATTAAACAAATGTGGTTTATACTGATAATTGAGATGTTCAAACTATGGCATACAGTGCCTTGCAAAAGTATTCATCCCCCTTGGTGTTTTGCCTATTTTGTTGCATTACAACCTGTCATTTAAATTGATTTGTATTTGTATTTCATGTAATGGACATACACAAAATAGTCCAAATTCGTGAAGTGAAATGAAAAAAATTACTTGTTTCAAAAAACAGAAAATGTAAACTTAGAAGTGGTGCGTGCATATGTATTCACCCCTTTTAATATGAAGGACCTTAAAAAGATCAGGTCCAACCAATTACCTTCAGAAGTCACTGAATTAGTTTTAAAAAAGTCCACCTGTGTGCAATCTAAGTGTCACATGATCTGTCACATGAGCTCAGTATATATACACCTGTTCTGAAAGGCCCCAGAGTCTGCAACACCACTAAGCAAGGGGCACCACCAAGCAAGCAGCACCATGAAGACCAAGGAACTCTCCAAACAGGTCAGAAACAAAGTTGTGGAGAAGTACAGATCAGGGTTTGGTTATAAAAAAATATCCGAAACTTTGAACATCCCATGGAGCACCATTAAATCCATTATTTAAAAAAATGGAAAGAATATGCCACCACAACAAACCTACCAAGAGAGGGCCGCCCACCAAAACTCACAGACCAGGCAAGGAGGGCATTAATCAGAGAGGCAACAAAGAGACCAAATATAACCCTGAAGGAGCTGCAAAGCTCCACAGCAAAGATGGAGTATCTCTCCAAAAGACCACTTTAAGCCGTACACTCCACAGAGCTGGGCTTTTTGGAAGAGTGGCCAGAAAAAAAACATTGCTGAAAGAAAAAAATAGCAAACATGTTTGGTGTTTGCCAAAAGGCATGTGGGAGACTCCTCAAACATATGGAAGAAAGTACTCTGGTCAGATGAGACTAAAATGTAGCTTTTTGGCCATCGAGGAAAATGCTCTGTCTGGCGCAAACCCAACACCTCTCATCACCCCGAGAACACCATCCCCACAGTGAAGCATGGTGGTGGCAGCATCATGCTGTGGGGATGTTTTTCATTGGCAGGGACTGGGAAAATGGTCAGAATTGAAGGAATGATGGATGTTGGAAATTCTTGAAATACAGGGAAATTCTTGAGGGAAATCTGTTTCAGTCTTCCAGAGATTTGAGACTGGGATGGAGGTTCACCTTCCAGCAGGACAATGACCCTAAGTATACTGCTAAAGCAACACTAGTTTAAATGTCTTGGAATGGCCTAGTCAAAGCCCAGACCTCAATCCAATTGAGAATCTGTGGTATGACTTAAAGATTGCTGTACACCAGCGAAACCCATCCAACTTGAAGGAGCTGGAGCAGATTTGCATTGAAGAATGGGCAAAAATGTGCCAAACTTATAGAGACATACCACAAGAGACTTGCAGCTGTAATAGCTGCAAAAGGTGGCTTTACCAAAGTATTGACTTTGGGGGGGTGAACACTTATACACGCTTAAGCACGCTTAAGTTGTTTGTTTCACAATAAAAAATATTTTGCATCTTCAAAGTGGTACGCATTTTGTGTAAATCAAATAATACAAACGCCCCAAAATTCCAGGTTGTAAAGGCAACAAAAAAGGAAAAATGCCCAGGGGGGGGAATACTTTCGCAAGGCACTGTAAGGGGACAACAGGCAGACAAGAGGCAATCCATAATTTCGATTAAGACATTAATGAGCGAGCTAGAACGGACTTATTCAATATAACTATTTGTTTAGCACATTTGAAATTTACAGCAACAGTATTCAGGACATGGGCTGTTCTTACAGTGTTCTCCCTGTACCACAAGTCAGAACCATAGGACAAATAAAGGGGGCATATAAGCAGACAATGAAAGCTCTTACAATATTCGATGATTACATTTCCCAAAAATAAATTATAAGCTTATAGACCAAATTATTAGGGTTAGGCACATGGGTTACTAACAGCTTACTACGCCACATACAACATAGAGTTGACGTCGGAAGTTTACATACACCTTTGCCAAATACATTTCAACTCAGTTTTTCATAATTCCTGACATTTAATCCTGGTAAAAAGGACCTGTCTTAGGTCAGTTAGGATCGCCCCTTTATTTTAAGAGTGTGAAATATCAGAATAATAGTATAATAGAGATAATGATTTATTTCAGCTTTTATTTCTTTCATCTGACCAGTGGGTCAGAAGTTTACATTCACTCAATTAGTATTTGGCAGCATTGCCTTTAAATTGTTTAACTTGGGTCAAACGTTTTGGGTAGCCTTCCACAGATGAACGTAGTACCTTCAAGCATTTGGAAATTGCTCCCAAGGATGAACCAGACTTGTCGAGGTCTACAATTTTTTCTGAGGTCTTGGCTGATTTCTTTTGATTTTCCCATGATGTCAAGCAAAGAGCCACAGAGTTTGAAGATAGGCCTTGAAATACATCCACAGGTACACCTCCAGTTGACTAAAATGTTGTCAATTAACCTATCAGAAGCTTCTAAAGCTATGACATAATTTTCTGGAATTTTTAAAGCTGTTTAAATTCACAGTCAACTTAGAGTATGTAAACTTCTGACCCACTGGAATTGTGGTACAGTGAATTATAAGTGAAATTGTCACGCCCTGACCTTAGAGATCCTGTTTATGTCTCTATTTTGGTTTGGTCAGGGTGTGAGTTGGGGTGGGTATTCTATACTCTATTATTTGTATTTCTATGTTTTGGCCGGGTAGGGTTCTCAATCAGGGACAGCTGTCTATCGTTGTCTCTGATTGAGAACCATATTTAGGTAGCCCTTTTTTTTCCACCTGTCTTTGTGGGAAGTTGACTTTTGTTGCTGGCACATTGCCTGTAGCTTCACGGTTTGTCTTGTGGTGTTTATTGTTTTGTTCGGTGCATTTTCCAAATAAAAATAATATGTATGCCCACCACGCTGCACCTTGGTCCGGTTCCTTCAAATGTCGTGACAGAAAAAATCTGTAAACAAATATTGGAAAAATGACTTGTGTCATGCACAAAGTATATGTCCTAACCGACTTGCCAAAACTATAGTTTGTTAACATGAAATTTGTAGAGTGGTTGAAATACTGGTTTTAATGACTCCAACCTAAGTGTATGTAAACTTCCAACTTCAACTGTACATATCTCCCTGGCATATTACATCATTTATGCAGCAGTTTACAAGACATTTTTGGACATTTTGGACAGAAAGGTGGCACGGCAGTCCTTTCTGGTCAAATTCTGTCATCAAACTTTGTCATCAAAGTCTGGCGTTCAAAACGTATTTTCCCAGTTTTTCCCGTGTTCCCAGTTATCTTGAACTCACAGTTTGCCACTGATTCCTTCAACTCATTGTTGAGTTTGCGATTTCTAACTTTGAGCACTGATACATTTTCTCTATAATAACTTTTCATTATTTATCTTCAAATGACAAGGATTAAAAAGGATTTGCCAGTAGATTGTTGACTTGATTCATGATGATGACTGCTAGCTAAGATTTTAAAAGTATGATGTTGACATGATCAGTCCAATCAAAGCTACAGTAGATATAACTTGATTTGATGTAATTTTATCTGTGGCCAATGACCTTGAGCCTTCATGGATGGACACTTCTAATGTAACTCTATGGCAGCACCCAAGGGGCTAGAACTTTAGAGTTCTACCCTTAGTCTTGGCGGTGACGTAGTGTCCCCATTAGTGACAGAACACTGAGCCAATCACGGCGCAACGCTCCGTATTTTCTGCTGGCTTGCCCTACCACCACAGAAAGCACTGAGCTAGGCTGAAACACCTACATTTTGGAGCTCCCTTACTCAAGAAAACATTTTTTATTTTACCTTTATTTAACTAGGCAAGTCAGTTAAGAACAAATTCTTATTTTCAATGACGGCCTAGGAACAGTGGGTTAACTGCCTGTTCAAGGGCAGAACGACAGATTTGTACCATGTCAGCTCGGGGGTTTGAACTTGCAACCTTCCGGTTCCTAGTCCAACACTCTAACCACTAGGCTACCCTGCATAAAAGAGACCATGTTTTTATGCGGCTTTATTAACTCAATGATATATATATATTTTTTACATTGTTTGCAAACTGGTAAGTGACACGTATTAATGCCAAAATAACATGCAAAACAGGCAAGCCCCACCTGCCCTGAGTGACAGGTCGCCACTGCTCATTGGTGCATAACTATATGCACCAGATTAAGACTCCAATGTGTCATTATTATTTCCACTGCAATTTACTACCGTCCACTAGGGGCAGTGCGAGCGCCTATTACCATCTAGTAGGCGCGTGTGCTAAGGCTCCGAAGATCGCGAGTTCAATCCCAGCTCTAGGCATTCATTTAAAATATATATTTTTAACCCTATCCCAAACCTTAACCCCTACCTTAACCACTCGGAATGAATGCCTAAACTTAACCGTCAAGTTTGTTCTGTTTTAACCCTATCCCAAACCTTAGCCCCTACCTTAACCACTCGGAATGAATGCCTAAACTTAATTGTTGAATTTAACATTTCGGTTTCACTTTTGCTTAGTTTGACTGACAGCTAAAACAAGTCAAAATACTTTGTAATTAAAACGGCCACACAGTGCATAATCTAAAGGCGGAACCACATTCGCCCCAGCCCCACAGTGAATAATTAATACGGCCCCAAAGTGCATATCTCTGTTGCTGTAGTTATGTACGGAGACTCCATTTTCTTTGGGGTTTGAGTTGGGTTCTTATGTGAAAACCGAACACTGGGACCAATAAAGGCCTATGGGGAAGGGCACATACAAAGTCCCTGTATACCCAGACATATACCAATACAATTGGCCTAGTTGTTCAAATTACAGCTTGCCAGTTAATTCAATGTAGATGAAATAGATGGCTAATACCGAGCCTAACTGATACTGAATAAAAACAATATTGTTATGGGAAGCTAAGTAAACAATGTGCACATCGGCTGTTGAAAAATAATAGTAAATTCTCCACTTCCTATTGCTGCTCTCCTCCCACTGCACCCAGCTCTTGTACTCAACAATGTCTGAGTTTCAAGTGCATGCCATGAATGGTTGTGAACGGCAACCAGAGTCTATCGACTTGTCGGAGTTCTGACTTGTAGTGGCTCCCATGGCTCTCTCTTGTTTTGTCTAGGAAATATCTATGAACTTCTTCAGGATTGGTGGGTCCCAAATGTCATATTCAAAGCAGGATTTTACTGTATATTATGGACTGCAAGAGAAAAGGACCAGACCATATGCTATAAAGGTCCTCAAGCACCACCAATGCAAGTGGCCCTCTAGTGTATAGGCTCAAGGCTACTGGGTCCCTTGAGATCTTAGTGGCCCTGTGCTGCATTGCCCTCCAATATCTATCTATACAGGCTACTTTTAAAGCACTCATTTCCTTCAAGGCAAATATCTTGGGTGTTCACTTGACAAGTCTAAATGTCAAGCTACATAGTTGACTGTATGGCCACACCTCATGCCTGGTGCTATAGGCAGAGGTCAATACACAAGAGCAAACAAGAGCATCTAGCTCATCAGATGCTTCAGATGCTCCGGAATACGTTTATTCACTGACATAAACACAGAGCAAACAAGGTCGATTTTTGTTCCAATCTCCATCCCCCAAGAGTCTATTTCTTGCATGCTTCCTTCCTGAGAGGCCAGAACAATCAGAACTCTAGCTTGTTAGGAGGTGTTAATTGGAGTTAGTCAGACGCTTCACTTTCTGTCAAGGAGTCTGACAACAGAATTAATTAGAATACGGGTTATTTAAATCAGTGTTCTCAATGCGAATGTTATGACTTCTCCCTTTACTAGAACCAACCATTTGTACATTGGATATAGTGCATACATTTCTGCAAAAAGGCATATATTATTCATTATTTACACTGATTTACACCAGTTTACTGGTGAATTTATATGAAGGTTAGTATAATGAGGAAAGAAGCAGAGTTGCTGTCCAAAGGCGGCTGAGATGGTAACAATAGAACACCATCTTTTCCAAATACACTTTTAAGTCCAATCTGGGCCGGCCCTAGCCTTTTGGGGGCCCTAAGGAAGATTTGGTTGGGGGCCACCACCTCGCGGACAATACATTTTAGTGGTTCCCCTCTTGACGGTGGAGAGAACATTTTGACTTTTTAAAGTTAATTTCCTGCAATTCCTCATGTTTTGCCATTGGGCATAGAGAAACTGTTGTGGTTTTAAAGCAAGTTACCTGCAATTTTGCACATTTCACCATGGAGCAGAGACATTTAAAATATGTTCCCATTACTTATGCCATGTTAATATCATATCTGAGGAAGAGTGACTAACAAAATCAATAGTGATTTCCTGGAGGTCACGGCCCCTGGGCACGTGGCCTTCGTACCCGGTTGGTAATTTGTCCATGAGTTGTACAAGTTTGCATGAGCTGGATAGACTAACTTACCAATCTAAAACAAATAGCTGACATGGGCTAATTGAGTGACTGTCAGTGACTGACATAACGAGAGGAAAACTGCTGATACACAACCAAATTTTGAAATTGCACCTTGTGCATTCTACCACAGATTATCCATTATATTGAACAGATACTCGAGTGGCTGCTCAAACAATGAAAATAAAAGAAAATGTTGAGCCAATGAGAGGGCAGATACATGTGAACAACAGCGGTTTCCACTAGTTATCACAGCCACAATGTCAATATTGGCTATATTGTAAAACTTTTGATTGTAGTTTAAGGTTAGGGTTAAGCACAATGTTTTCAGTGTAGTTAAGGTTAGGTTTAGGTTTAAAATCACATTTTAAGGCATCAATTGTAGAAATAGGTGGGGTTTAGAACTTTTGGGCTGTTGTAACTACGACCATGCACAACTCCGATATAATGTTTTTTCTCAAAGTTGCCGGGATGTCACGTCCTACTTATATCAATACACTTGTAACAACCTAATCATTACAAAACGTATATTTGCAAATAAGCCATTACATTTTTTGTTAACAAAATTTGACACTCTCATTGACCTCCATATAAAGACTCTTCGCTTGGTGAGCGAAAAAAACAAAAGAAATGCCACCTGCTGGAGAAGACAGATTTTGGGCCCAATTGTCCCTCTCTCTTCGATTCTACCATTCCAACTCTCAACAGTAAGCTGAGACCCGACTGAGTTCCTTTTTTGGGGGGCTTGGGGCCCCCTAGCAGCCGGGGGCCCTAAGCTTACGCTTATGTGGCTTTTGCCTAGGGCCGGCCCTGAGTCCAGTTATATGCTTAAATTAGCTATCATACTTGTAGGCCTAACAATATCCTGTAATGACTTCTTGACAGAAGTGAACAGTCTTATTATACTACAGTTATCAGTCTGGTTTTTGTTGGATTTGTATGTTGCTTGATGGTGGTGAACTATTGCGATGCTGACACCCAGGCCTTACACAACCACCACCATACTGTCGTGTCGCATTGAATGAACTCACCGATTGTAGTAATAATGGGCTAATATTAATAACAATAATTATCAGTAAATGATTATCTATAATATGGATGTGGTCGTGTTCTTTGTAGATGAATGAGGTCCATCACAAAAACTTGAGTCTTGTTTTCTTTGCAATTTTGGAACCAAAATGTGGGGCTCAAAACAGGTCGGGCTCTGCTCCACCTGCCCTGAATGACGGGTCGCCACTGATAGTATGTATCAAAATATGCCTCATTTACTTTGAAGAACTACTAAAATAGTGATTTGTCAGACAGCATAGGCAGCAGTTCTATAGAGATGAGATGACGACTTGGAATTAAATAATAAAGTCATCAAATAGGCCTAAAACAGAGAATATACACAACTGAAATATTGTATTAAAGTAATAGATTATGGTTAATAAGTAACAAGCAGTAATGGTTAGTCGCCACCATCATGGGACTTAATATTACTTAGTATTAATAGTTTTATTCTGTGTTGTTACAGCATTTAACCCACATAATGCATAGTGTATTTAAAGTCTTTTTTTTTATCGAAACAAAATCAAAAACCGTAACCATTTTTTTCTAATCAAACTGACACCGAACCGACTTCTAAAAGCACTAATCGCTCAGCAATAATTCACATACTGTCCATACTGTCTATACACCATTCACAGTCAATACATTCAGTGCCTTTGGAAGGTATTCAGAACCCTTTACTTTTTCCACATTTTGTAACGTGACAGCCTTATTCTTAATAAATGTTATTTTCCTTCAGCAATTTTTTTATTTTTTTAATAAAAAACAGAAATACCTTATTTCAATAAGTATTCAGACCCTTTGCTATGAGACTCGAAATTGAGCTCAGATGCATGCTACAGTGCTTTGCGAAAGTATTCGGCCCCCTTGAACTTTGCAACCTTTTGCCACATTTCAGGCTTCAAACATAAAGATATAAAACTGTATTTTTTTATGAAGAATCAACAACAAGTGGGATACAATCATGAAGTGGAACGACATTTATTGGATATTTCAAACTTTTTTAACAAATCAAAAACTGAAAAATTGGGCGTGCAAAATTATTCAGCCCCCTTAAGTTAATACTTTGTAGCGCCACCTTTTGCTGCGATTACAGCTGTAAGTTGCTTGGGGTATGTCTCTATCAGTTTTGCACATCGAGAGACTGACATTTTTTCCCATTCCTCCTTGCAAAACAGCTCGAGCTCAGTGAGGTTGGATGGATGGAGAGCATTTGTGAACAGCAGTTTTCAGTTCTTTCCACAGATTCTCGATTGGATTCAGGTTTGGACTTTGACTTGGCCATTCTAACACCTGGATATGTTTATTTTTGAACCATTCCATTGTAGATTTTGCTTTATGTTTTGGATCATTGTCTTGTTGGAAGACAAATCTCCTTCCCAGTCTCAGGTCTTATGCAGACTCCATCAGGTTTTCTTCCAGAATGGTCCTGTATTTGGCTCCATCCATCTTCCCATCAATTTTAACCATATTCCCTGTCCCTGCTGAAGAAAAGCAGGCCCAAACCATGATGCTGCCACCACCATGTTTGACAGTGGTGATGGTGTGTTCAGGGTGATGAGCTGTGTTGCTTTTACGCCAAACATAACGTTTTGCATTGTTGCCAAAAAGTTCAATTTTGGTTTCATCTGACCAGAGCACCTTCTTCCACATGTTTGGTGTGTCTCCCAGGTGGCTTGTGGCAAACTTTAAACAACACTTTTTATGGATATCTTTAAGAAATGGCTTTCTTCTTGCCACTCTTCCATAAAGGCCAGATTTGTGCAATATACGACTGATTGTTGTCCTATGGACAGAGTCTCCCACCTCAGCTGTAGATCTCTGCAGTTCATCCAGAGTGATCATGGGCCTCTTGGCTGCATCTCTGATCAGTCTTCTCCTTGTATGAGCTGAACGTTTAGAGGGACGGCCAGGTCTTGGTAGATTTGCAGTGGTCTGATACTCCTTCCATTTCAATATTATCGCTTGCACAGTGCTCCTTGGGATGTTTAAAGCTTGGGAAATATTTTTGTATCCAAATCCGGCTTTAAACTTCTTCACAACAGTATCTCGGACCTGCCTGGTGTGTTCCTTGTTCTTCATGATGCTCTCTGCGCATTTAACGGACCTATGAGACTATCACAGTGCAGGTGCATTTATACGGAGACTTGATTACACACAGCTGGATTGTATTTATCATCATTAGTCATTTAGATCAACATTGGATCATTCAGAGATCCTCACTGAACTTCTGGAGAGAGTTTGCTGCACTGAAAGTAAAGGGGCTGAATAATTTTGCACGCCCAATTCTTCAGTTTTTGATTTTTTAAAAAAGTTTGAAATATCCAATAAATGTCGTTCCACTTCATGATTATGTCCCACTTGTTGTTGATTCTTCACAAAAAAATACAGTTTTATATCTTTATGTTTGAAGCCTGAAATATGGCAAAAGGTCGCAAAGTTCAAGGGGGCCGAATACTTTTGCAAGGCACTGTATTTCCATTGATCATCCTGGAGATGTTTCTACAACTTGAGTCCGTCCACCTGTGGTAAATTCAAATGTCTTTATAAGGTCCCACGGTTGACAGTCCATGTCAGAGCAAAAACCAATCCATGAGGTCAAAGGAATTTTCCATAGAGCTCCGAGGCAGGATTGTGTTGAGGCACAGATCTGGGGAAGGGTACCAAAACATTTCTGCAGCATTGAAGGTCCCCAAGAACACAGTGGCCTCCATCATTCTTAAATGGAAGAAGTTTGGAATCTCCAAGACTCTTCCTAGAGCTGGCTGCCCGGATTGAACTCTTTGCCATTAATGCCAAGCGTCACATCTGGAGGAAACCTGGCACCATCATTATGGTGGGGCATGTTGGTTTCAACATCATGCTGCGGGAGACTAGTCACGATTGAGGCAAAGATGAGCGGAGCAAAGTACAGTGAGATACTTGATGAAAACATGCTCCAGAGCACTCAGGACCTTAGACTGGGGAGAAGGTTCACCTTCCAACAGGA
This sequence comes from Oncorhynchus mykiss, assembly GCF_013265735.2. Taxonomy (NCBI): domain Eukaryota; kingdom Metazoa; phylum Chordata; class Actinopteri; order Salmoniformes; family Salmonidae; genus Oncorhynchus; species Oncorhynchus mykiss. The sequence goes on from NC_048582.1 coordinate 32,448,005, forward strand.
CAATAACCCTAAGCACACAGCCAAGACAACACAGGAGGGGCTTTGGGGCAAGCCTCTGAATGTCCTTCAGTGGCCCAGCCAGAGATCGGACTTGAACCCGATTAAACATCTCTGTCGAGACCTGAAAATAGCTGTACATCAAAGCTCCCCATCCAACCTGACAGAGCTTGAGAGGATCTGCAGAGAGGAATGGGAGAAACTCTCCAAATACACCTATGCCAAGCTTGTAGCGTCATACCCAAGAAGACTTGAGGCTGTAATCACTACCAAAGGTTCTTCAACAACGTACTGAGTAAAGAGTCTGAATACTTGTGTAAATGTGATATTTTTTAAAAATATATTAGCAAAAATGTCATAAAATATATTATGTTGCTTTGTCACTATGGGGTATTGTGTGTAGACTGATGAGAAAAATAAAACAATTTAATCAATTCTAGAATAAGGCTGTAACGTAACAAAATGTGGAAAAAGTCAAAGGGTCTGATTAATTTCCGAATGCACTGTATACACTGAGTGTACAGAACACACACTCTTTCCACGACATAAACTGACCAGGTGAACCCAGGTGAAAGCTATTAACACTTATTGATGTTACTTGTTAAATCCACTTCAATCAGTGTATATGAAGGGGAGGAGACAGGTTAAAGAAGGATTTTTAAGTCTTGAAATAAATGAGACATGGATTGTGTATGTGTGCCGTTCAAAGGGTGAATGGGCAAGACAAAGATGTCAGTGCCTTTGAACGGGATATGGTAGGTAGTAGGTGCCAGGCACACCAGTTTGAGTGTGTCAAGAACTGCAACGCTGCTGTATTTTTCTAACTCAACAGTTTCCATTTTGTTACATTACAGCCTTAATCTAAAAATATTTTACTTTAAAAAAATAAATCCTCAGCAATCTACACACAATTCCCCATAATGACAAAGAAAAAAAAAAAGGTTTTTGGAGATTTTTTGCAAATGTATTAAAACTCAAAAACAGAAATACCTTATTTACAGAAGTATTCAGACCCTTTGCTATGAAACTCTAAATTGAGCTCAGGTGCATCCAGTTTCCATTAATCATCATTTGAGATGCTTCTACAACTTGATTCGTGTGCACCTGTGGTAACTTCCATTGACTGGACATGGTTTTTGCTCTATGTAGACAGGTGTGAGACTTTCCAAATCAAGCCATTCTTAAATGAGAGAAGTTTGGAAGGGGTCTGAATACTTTCCGAAGGCACATGCCCCAACGAATTGAGATTGTTCTTGAGGGCAAAAGAGGGTGCAACTCAATATTAGGAAGGTGTTCCTAATGTTTTGTACGCAGTATATTCCGGACTCTGGTTCATAAGATAATTTCCTGCAATTCTATCCTTTTTGCAATGGGGTTTTGTACTGTCTATTTAAACACTGTATTCTCGACATAGCTCATTCTAATATTACTACTATACATTGCATTTTATTTGCTGTTTATAAACACCGCATATTCATTTATATAATGGATTCTTGACATAGCTCACTAATAGGTATATTGATGCACACATCATTCTTACTATATCTTGTTTAAATTCTTATGGTGTATATACACATAGATTGCATTTGGATTACTGTTACAGTGCTATTTGGGTTGTTAAATTGGATTAGTTCCAAAACTTCTTCTAAACATTTTGGGGGGGATTATTAGTGCTGTTTGACTTTATGCAGCATTGTTAGGAGCTAGTAGCATAAGCATTTTGCTGCACACGTTGCTATAACATCTGCTAAACTGTGTAGGCGACAAATAAACTTTTATTTATTTCCACAACAAAAGAGTGTAGAAGAGTGAGGCTCAACTTCTTTGCTGTTTTCGTACCCTGGCTACCACGCTGTGAGCAGCATGTAGTGAACCTTTGTATATACGCAGATACTATGTGTGAATGTAAGAGAGCGAAGTCTTGCATCTAAATATATGCGCTGCTGCTTGTGGCAACGTCATTTCAAGACTCAATTTGCAAAATGGGACGATTGTTTATGAAAGATTGTTTTTATTACCCATTTCATAACACCTCCATGAAGACAATTTGTACAAGATACATCACATACTAAAGTGCACAAATACTGTACAACGAAATTACTTTAAATAAAATCACATTTGTAAAAAATAAAATTACCTGGGGACATGTTTTAAAAACAACAATTTGTCACAATGCATGTGTGTGTTCAGGTATGGGGTTGTGGGGTGAGCTTGTGCAGCTTGCTTGGGAGCAAGAAGCTTTGGCACCTTTTAGATAAAAGTTAATAAAGGGTGTTTAAAAGGTAAAGGGGAGCACTGAATTAAAAACAACAAATTATACGATTTGAATAAATACAGTCTTTTTAGGGGCTTGTGTAGAAGGCATAGTAGCCCATGCCTTTGGGGTTGTCTTTGTTGAACTCTTCCGCTGTGGTCAAGTCCTCACACTTGATGGTGGGCGAGTTCTCTGTGCTCGACCCACCAGGTGACATCCGGCGTCTCTTGCAGACCATGGAGTATACGCCCGAATCGTTAGAGTCCACAGATTTCAGCGAGTGGGAAGTCTCGATCCAGGTGGAGGCTGCGGTGCTCTCCTCGGGCAGCTTGTCTTTGCTAGCAACCAGTTGGTCGTCTGTGAAGGCTGGGGGGCTGGGCCGAGGGGACCAGGGCAGGCCTGTGGTCATCTTTCTCTGGTAAGTGCTTCTGGTGCCCCAGCTGGCCGCCATTGAGGCGAAAGCCGAGTCGGGGTAGTAGCTGAGGGCGTGGGAGGTTTGGAGGGGCAGGGGCTTAATGCCGTAGGACAGCAAACTGCTGGCTGAGTAGTCCTGGTCGTAGGACAGGTCCAGCTTGTTAGAGCCTGACTGCTGGACTGGGGTGACAAACCAGCGCTGAGCCGAGCTGGCCCCGACGTCTTCGGCCTGGGGGGAGAGAAGACTGTTGGTCTGGGGCACAGCCCGCTCCCCGGTGTAGAAGCGGTTCTGGGGCAGGTTGTTTACAAACTGGTCCTGGAAGAAGGGCTGCATGGCATAGCGGGCACCCGGCACAATCTGGTGAGAGCGAGGGGAGGCTGTCGGGGAGGGAGTCAGTCTGTCACCCTCTGGGGCTGTATACATCCTGTGGAAGAGAGAGACAAAGGTCCAAGGATGAGTAATTTGCAAGAGAAAAACAAGTTCACACTTGACAGACTAAAAGTAGCAGAGCAGTAAAAAATGGCGACAAAACCGCATGCAAAATAGGATGCAAGTCATTGTCACTTACGAGTCATAGTTGTCTCTGAAGCCTTTAGCAAAGGGGTTGTGGTCGATTTTAAGCTGTGTGATCTGGAAAGGAGAGAAGATACATGTTCAAGCCATGGTCGGCAGTGTTGACAAAAACACATTTTATAAACACAGTCAATATAGAAACTTAAGAAAAATCTTAAGCAGATAAGATGTTTCTTATGTAGATATGATGATAGTAGTGGGTATCTTACGTCTGTATTCTGGTAGGCAGTGACTGCGATGAACTGGTTTTCCGGGAAGGTAAAAGTCTGTGTCTTAGCCTCACTGCCTACGTCCTCCACTCCCTCTTCTGTGACCTCCACGATGTGGAGCCGAGGCTGGTATTTATGAAGAGACTGCAAGACAATCATCTACAAGAAAAAAAGTGTGAATTAAAAGTTAGAGCTTGGGGTTCTCGTGGAATGCTTTCGAAACAGTTTCTGTGGTTGGGTCATTTGTCACATCACCAATTACATTTTGGAGACTCTTGCCAATAGCACTCTCAAAATAAAAGAAAACGATGGTTTTGGACTCATTTGTGATCTCTTATGCCTACTAGAATACCAAAGATAGCTTTTTAAAAGTAGCCCAAGTCATTTGAGTCGCAATTAAAAAATAAAAAATGCTAAATGATGGTGTAGGCCTCACCTGTGTATTATTATTGTTTGCCCCTTTGTTGTTGGTCAGCTTCAGTTTGCCGAAGGAGATCTCTTGCCTCATCCAGTGAGCGCCAGTGTTTGGGGATTCAGGATGAACATACATCTTGTTCCCTGTAAATGATGTGGGACATAAAACATAAACATATGAAGTACAATGCAGCACAAATGCAAAACACACATTGAAAGAAAACCACAGATATTTTCCATTTCTTGAACTTGAACTTCTCTTACATTTAAAAAAAAAAAAAACAGCAATTTGTCAATTTATACCAAGTAACTTGCAGTCAAACTATTATTGAATCATGTGCTCGGGATTTCAACGTTAAAAGCAATCAGATGTGAAACTGTGGAGCTATTAGGATAACATTTAAAAATGATTCAATTGCAAAAAACATGCAAATGGAAGATTGAAGTTTACAATTCAAATATTATTAAAACATTGGCAGGCCATTTTACATTATATGAAAATAAATGTACAAAATTACACATTTCTGATAATGAATTATAATTGAATCTGTTTTCCGTGAAAACTGAAAACAGGCCAAGCACATTACGGACGAGTTCATGTTGTAAGGTTGTGCTCTTGATATGAATGCCATCAGCTAACAATGTTTGAATGGTTGTCTTTTTCTTTTAAAATGGGGTTAATTAACCAACAAAAACAAAGAACACAGCATAAATAGCCAGTTGATTGGGTGTAAATTGCAGGGAAATATCTAACGAAACGTTCCCGATCTAAATTTAATTTAATCCCCGTTAGTGTAGATGTGCTGCTTCTGTAGACTATATGGCTAGAGGCCTTATTTCGTTTCGAAATATGCCTCTAAATATGTACATTAAAGGTGCATTTAATATTAGTCTCACCTTGCATGTTGTTGTCTGCTTTCCCACAAGTAACCCACTTTCCTCCTTGAAATCGCCAGTGATTTGGATCGGCCAACACAACCTCAACAAACACATTATAATGCGCCGTCAAGTTCAGTCCAGTGATGTTGAAACTGAGAAATGGAAACATCCGCCTGAAAGAAAAGAACACATTTGATGGCACAATTATTGCAAATAAAAATGTCAAGGGTGCACTCAAAACAAAAATTACAAGAGTTAAGTCAATGCATTTCTGAAGATTCGTAAGGTTAGGTCATGGCATGCACTAATTAATACTTGCCACTTTATTTTCCTCACATAAAAATAAAATAAAAAGGCTTTAAAACTTTGTATAACCTAAATTATTATTTATAAATAAACAAGTAAATCATATTCAAATATGACAACGAAATATTAACAACTATTGCAACATCAGAGAAGGTCGGATTATTTATTAGTCTAACCATAACCAAAACATTAATTTTAAAGTGTAGTGTCCCACCAAGTTCAGAACATGGTGGTAATAAACCACTGATACCTCACAGTACAAATGATCCCCCCAAAGACACCCTAATCTGTGAGGTGCAACGCTAGTTGAGAGCTCAATGAACACGGTTATGCCTAACATTTTTAGAAGCATTAGACCATAATCTTGATGCCGTTTGACGTTTAAGTTTGAACATTAGTCATGAAGTTTAAGCTATTTTGTTTTCAATGCCTCTGCTCACCTGCCCTGTTTCGTGATGATCATCTCGGTCTGGAATCGGTGAAACTTGAGCCACAGGGGACGGTTGCAGAGATAAACTTGAGCCCTCGCTCCCGGTGTGGACCCCGGGAGAGCCATGGAACCAATACATGAACCCGTTCCCGGATAGGAGGGATACAGGCATCCTGGACCCTGGCCGAACTGGTAGCTGCTGCCAAACTGACTCCGGCTAGTGCACACGGAGGACGAAAACCCCGTCGGTGGCAAGACCGATCCGTAATGAAGGGAGGAATACCTGGATCCATTTGACCCGCTGTACACTGTCCCCGTTTGTCCTGCGTATGGAAAGAGGGAACACGGGTTTGCCATATCGGAGCTCGTCTGAGAGGACGAGATGAAATATCTGTCAGAGCCAAGTTCATCTATGTTGTACCGCCGGCCAGTGGACAGGTCATCCTCACCGACCATCGGTGAGCCTTTTCTTCCGTCTGGGGTGGCTTTAGTCCCAGTGAAGGCGTCGCCCTCTCCCTCACCCATCATGGCGTTCCCCACTCCGCTCAAATATTTATTAGGACCGTTCCTTGGTTCGGATTCTGTCCGGTCAACTTGATATTCGATCTGCGATGGCCCCGGGCTATTATTTGCACTATCTGATGATGTGAGGTTGTAAAACGTCTTGGGTAAGTTGATGGTTGATGCGCTGGGAAGAATATTCTCTAGCTGCATTATTTTTGAAATAGCAAACACTACAGAATTAAAGGATCCAAAAATAGGCTACAATCGCAACCACCAAGACGCTACACCACTGCGCCCTGGTAGGAGTCCTCTGTGGCCGTCCCTGTTCTCCTCTGCTAACCAACGTTGACCTTCTCAGTTGCACCTACGGATTTACGCACACTATACGATTATGATCTGCTCAAGAATTGTTCAAGGGCTCTTATATGATCACCTTCTTTAAACACCCAACTCATGGCAAGCGTCAGGGGAGGAGCTTTTGGGGGATCCATGTAATAAGCTACAACCCTTTCCATGCCCATTGGTTAAACTCACGGATTTAATTAAATTAGACATAGGCTACCATATTTGACCTAACCATTTTAAATCCATTGCACATTTGCACGGACTTTGGGTAGCCTATTCCGTATATTCTGACAACGATTTAGGCTATTCTACAGGCATATGATGACATTGAATTCGCTAAATTGTTAGGATATTCATGCGCAATGTTTGCTAATATTCTGGATAAAAGCAATTAGCCTATATGCAACGATGTTATATGAACATTTTACAGTTTGTTGAAAGTTTGCCTGAAGGACTGGAAATCAACAGTTTCTTCCCAAAATATATTAAAGAAAGTGGGAGATATCCACACAGAGTGTCACTTCCTTAAGTTATAAAATGCATTTTTACCAATAATAATTCAGTGGGGTCTTTCTCTAACATAGCATTAGCATTATATCCAACAATTCGGATTTCGTAACCTAATGCATCTGATAATAAGCACCAAGTTATGTTGATACAGCAGTGGTTTCTGTTGTAATTTTTGAGGATTTTACATTTTGTGCTTGCTTCTTCAAAGTTTTTTACGCGCATCGCAAAAAGCAAAATTAGCATGACAAGATCTGAATTAAATTTAAAAGGCTTTGAAAAGGAAAAGCTTGTATATGCTCAGTGCTTCGTTGACATTTCACAGAGATACGCTTGTTTTTGTGAGAAAAATAACAGGAATTTGGAATGAATACGAAAAACGTAATCTAAAATATGAAAATACTTCATGTCATGTCTCAAAATCGATATCCATCTTGCCTCTATATTGTTTAATGTCCTGCGGATTCGAGAATAAAGATGATGAGTTCAACAGGAAAGTGAACCTGTCAGTTAGCCAGTAGCCTTCATTCTTGCACAGCTGAAGTGATGCAATTTTCCTGATTTTTTACCATATTCTTTTCTGTCTCTATTGATTTTGTCACCCTGTGGCCATCGTACAAGGGTAAAAACTCCTATAACTTTTGATCGGATTAAGCTAGAGACATCATGTTTGGACCATTTGTTTTCTTAGAGAACTATTTACACAACTAACATATTTTACGTATTGGTCATATTTTACGTATTTTGGGGGGTATTTTGTTACTTTACACATTCGTCGGGCCTACATTGTATGCAAGAAATTGAACATACCCTTTGCCAAGTTACAACAACAAACCTCATGCATTTAAAGCTCCAACATGTAACTTTTTGGGCAACCCAACCAAATTCATATAGAAATGAAAGTTATAGGTCTGTCATACTGATTGAAAGCAAGTCTAAGAAGCGGTAGATCTGTTCTATGTGGCCTATTTCTATGCTTCCCGTTCTTAACTTTCGTTTTTACTTCTTTTACTTTCGGTTTTGTACACCAGCCAGAAAATAGCTTACAATATTTGTTGTTATGGAAAATATATTTCAAAGCGGTTTAGATTGTGCAATGATTCTCTACACTATACTTGCTTGTTGTGTTACATACACTGAAATTAGGTGCACCATTAGAATTATTAGAATTTAGCAACCTTTAATTAGACAATTCTTGTCAGAGTCATATCAGTCCGCACGTGCTCTAAGCGTCCATGCATACCATGCATACTCCTTATTGGTCGTTTTCTTTGTTGAGAACTCTTCACATGTCAAATTGAATTGCCTGCTATTGAAAAATCTCTCTTCGAATTCTACGAAAGTGTGCATGTTAAAATCAAATGGAATCAAATTATAAGAAATTAAAATGTTACATAATAATAAAGAACTTTCCTTTATTTAGATCCTTATGCACGCCACATCTTCCAGTCCTCATATGTTATTTCTGAAGTGACAGATTTGTATCAAGCAGCAAATATGTCAAGTGGCTCTGAGCCTGTTTACAGGAAACGGTGAAAAAGTGAAAGTGTCACCTGTGAGGTCTGTGGTTTTCACAATGAAAATAAATAATCCCTTTTTGAGATGAATTTGTTATTAATCTCACAAAAACCTACTCATAAAACATATATCATAAATTACCATCAATTGAGAGCAATTGAATAACCTTTCATTAAAAGGGAAAATATCCTAAACAATCATGGCTATCAACCAAGCAAATAATATAAAGGCTAGGCCTACTTTTGGGAATGGTTTAATTAATTGAATGGAAAGGCTAAATAATTAGCCTAGATGTGATCAAATAGCCTAAACCTATATTTAATTAAAGAACCACATTTTTCTAGATTTGTTGTATTTCATTTTCATTTGGATTTAATCCTAACTCTTAGATTAAAAAATAATAACAATGTTTTCAGTTAATGTAACATCTGATATTGTCCTCATAATCAAACGGTTATATGAAAGGGATATGCGATACAAATCCCACTGCCAATAATTTTTCCGTCTGAGGTAACCGGTGATGTAGAACGAAAAGACAGCTCGGGAAAGAGCCACGGCGTTATCTAAACTCCTTATTCAGGCACGCACCCGCCGGTGAAACCAAAGTACGACGAGGACAATGTATGGAGAGGGTTGGCAGTGACAGTCGTGCCACAAGAAGAACGTGCCACAAGAAGAAAAATACAGAGCACTGCCACTTCGCGTTGACACCGATGAAGCCCATTGGTCACTTATGCCACTTTTGCA